>NW_026947518.1:699000-1398000 GCF_034190915.1 Cavia porcellus | reverse complement strand
TGAAGGTAGTTTTACTGGTCTCTTATATTCACCAGATGAAACATAATAGGTACGATCTTAAGAGTTTCAAACTTTTGAGTTCTTCTTCCCAAGGATATCCACAATAATAGGATTTTCTTCTGTTTGTTTGAGACAGGATTTCCCCATGCAGTTCAGGCTGACTGTGGACTCACTTCCTAGTCCAGTCAATTCACACTGATTATCCTACCTCAGCCTCCCAAGTTCTGGTATTACAGGTGTGCACATAAAACTTGAAAGAATGCCTGGTGTTATTTGAAACTTGAAGAAACAGTCATGAGATACACATGCATTCATTAACTACCATTCCTTTAAAGGAAAAGTGTCCAATATAACACATAACATCTTTTGAGTGTAGGGAATCAGAAGATGTGTTTCTATCTCTTATGAGCCCAGGATACCAGGATAGACTACTTCAGAAAAAGGAGATGTCACAGGTAGGAATATGAATCAAATGTGAGCATTAGTATTAAGAATTCAGAGTATTGTATTTAAGGATGATGAGAAAAAGACCAGTGGAAAGCAATGAGAGTCCTGGTGAGCTTTGCATGTCCTAACTATAGATCACGCTTTACTCTAAGGAAGAACATCATAAACAGTGAAATATTCAAACATTATGTGCTTTTGATCCTAGAAAATATTGAGGCTTGACACTGTAGCTCAGCTGTATTGTAGCCTGGCATAACAGATTCCATCTTGCACCCTGCATTTATCTAGTGCCCTGTATTTGATCCAGGAATATGAAAAATCACTCAGGATATAAGTTCCATGAGAAAAGCAAAAGGAGCTCTACCCAAGTAAAAAAGTAATCTGCTAAAAAAAGAAGCAGGATACAGGTGTCAACCAAAAAATAACTTAAGATTCTAGCTAAATTGTTTCCAACGGGACGTCTTCTGTGGTTCTCTATTTCAAAAATGCCTAACTTTCCTGTTCAGAGCCAATTGTTTAGATTCTGAAATGAGGAAGGGGGTCTATATAAAAGTGGTTTTGAGCTCAAATATTTAAATTCCAAATTTACCCTCTGGATGCTTGGATTCCTATACTGTTGTTCACAAACTCACCTCAATATGCAGAAAGATTACTGACAGAAGCAGACCTCTGCATTAAATGTCAGTGCCCCTGAAATGAAAGAATAATGCTGAAAAGGAGGGAAGAAAATGACAAACACCATGTGTTATGATGCCCACCTCTTTTTCACAGCTTTAAAGAGACTGAAACAGAATGGCCATTTATTTAAGGACAGTCTAACCTACACAGTGAGTGAAAGGCCAGCCAGAACTACAAAGTGAGACTACATCTTTAAAAACAAAAAAATAAAAATGAAAAAAAAAAAAAAAAACCAAGGGAGAGAGAAAGACTATTAAAGGAAAACAAAAATAATAGAGTTGAATGAAAGCTGACCTAATTGGCACTTATGGAATGATGTTGCAGCGGACAGCTGGCCATGTAGTGGCATCCTGGAAGCTGTGACAAATACAGATTTAGGAATGGTACCTATTGTGCTATAGCACAACAGTGACCTCCTTCCTCCAATAAATCTGCAATTTGCTAGAATGAAGAGGTCCAAAAACTCATTGAAATTTTAAACTCAGAGCAAGCAGGAAGCTTCATGCAAAGGCTTTGGAACATTGCTTTGACCACTAAGCTCAAAACCCAGCCCAAGATCTTCAGGTTCTATATATCACTATTACCAATGTTTAATTTACCATTGACATATTTAATTAAAACTCTTGTTAATGTACATCTTCACAAATGAAGCTATTTTCTTTCATTGCAGTTTAAAACACTGTGTTTTTTTTAGGTACAGGTGATCAAACTCACAACTTAGCACTTCCCAGGCAGGTACTTCTGCCTGCTGAGCTAAACCCCTGGCCTCTATTGAATAATATTTTATTAAATGTATAAGCATCATGTTATCCAGTCAAATGGTATTGTGATTTTACTACAGGAGGTCAATGTAGAGAAAAATTGATATACACTCAGAGAGAAATTGCAACCTCAAAGGAGTCAACATAAAAAACTAAACACAACAATCCCTCTACAGGCTCAGCTGAAGAAAGCCAGACATAAAGGTGAAGATGCAGTGATCATGTCTACATGCCTCCTGAAGAGAAAAACAATAGCTTGAAATGTACTACAGTTACCACCACTTCCTCCAGGAAGTCCAGATAGGCATCAATTACCATACTCAATGACCAGAACAACTGGACTGTTGTTCCCACAAAATGCCTTTGCGCTTTCAACATACTTTTTCTGGGTGACTTCTTCCCAGGTTAAATAATATTAGTATTAGTTAAGCCATTCAGTACTAGCTTATAGATTGATTGTAGTTTGGGACTCACACTGTAGCCATACTGTGACTTTGCTGCATAAATGACCCCTGACAATAGGTCTGTGACTGAAACACTGAAGAGCACTCCTGAAAATCCAGGGCTATTCTTCTCTCTTTTTTCGCAGAAAACTTTTTGAACTTCTTTTGGTTTGTGACTTCATTCCTTTATGTTGTGAGCCAACAAACTTGGTGCATTTGACATCAAACAGGGCAAGATTATATTTGTCCTATTTCCATTTGAATATCAAACATCTGCTAAATGTTCTAAAACCTTTGCATGATCTGCATTTTTAAAGACATATTTTGTCTTGAGGCCTGGCCCATAACAAGAGGTATCTGTCTCCCCCATGGCTGCAAGGTGTCTGGGCTTCTGCACTGGCCACTTCTAGGACCTGATCCTGTCTCCCTGGCTATATATTTCTAACCAACTCAGCTGCCTGTAACAACAGGGCTGGGCCCTCAGTGGAGCCAGAAAATAAGTTCAGATTGCTTGTAGCATTGGAAGAGACAATCACCTCCTGCTATGGGCCAAATCTCAAAAGAAAAGGCAAGGAAATACAACCAAGTGCCAAGAACCAACAGTCCAAATAGTTCTCTGATCACCCTGAGGAACTCAAGAGTCACCATCCCAACCACCTACCGGAAGTGTCCCTGCTCTTAAACAGGTCCACTTAGTATGTGACTTGCTCTCTCATTTGCTCCCAATTTAATCAATTTTACCTGAGTGATTAACCTTATTGGTTGACCACAGTCTTATCCCGCCTTATGCTAATCTTGAAAATTCCTATTTTTCCCCTCCTGTGACCCATCTGACCTCATGGTTTAACTCTGTACAAGCTCCTCAAAAAGACAGAGTCTTTGGCAACCCACTCAGGACCCCTTCTGTCTCTCAGAAGTTTTCCTTCCCTCAATAAATATGTTCCATTCTTAAACTCCATCATTCCTAAAATGCATTCTTTAAATTTAGAGAACACAAACTCATACCAGACATATAGTAGGTAAGGAGTTTCATTCCCCTAAACCATTAACATGAGCCAAATTAACATGACTATACTATATAAGGTCTGAAATTTGTTCCTTCTCCTGCAGTTTTAAGTGATTAATCACAGTGATTGTAGTCCTGGCAATATATAAAATTGTATACATCAGTCATTATAGATGTTAAATAATTGGTTTGAGTGTATTATTTAGCAATAACTAGACATTTCCATTGCAGTAGGTTATATCTTATTAAAGGGGAGATTCACCTATTTTGTTCAGAAAAGCTTCTACATTATGGGCTGCTTGAACAATTTTTCATTAGAAAAACTGTGTATTTTTGTCAGTTTATAGAAGGCTTCTATTATATTATTGAAAGCTGTCTGTAGGTCTCTAGGACCTTGGTTGTATTTTGATGAATAATTGTGTTTTGAAATTTATATGAAGATTTATTTTTATCTTAGGATTAAACTTACTGCATTGACGCTGATAGAGTGAAGCAAGAGCCCACTTCATTAATTTCCATTGGGTCCTCGTGGCATTTAACATGAGAATTACTGAAGAGCTAAATTAGCTTCATACATATACAAGAATCAGTACTGTTACTGAAAGTGTTTGGGCTGAGACAGACACTGTAGCCAGTGAGGCAGAACCAAGGAGCTCCTATCTCCCCCACCCCTAGGAATTTCCCTGTGACTCCAACTTCCCTGCACCTAGGAATTTACCTATGGTGCCAAACAAAGACCAATGGACTACCTGTGCATCCCTAATGCCCCCTCAGGTTCCACCCTAAACCTAGGTTGCTTATATGCCCCCATGCCATGAGTCCATGAGAGAGAAAGCCGGACTCCAGTGGTCAGGGGGCTTTTGTTTTCTCTCTTCGCATTCTCAGAATAAAGGCCTCTTTTGTTTTATACTTCTCATCTTTTGGACTTACTATATAATCTAGTCAGTTAGGATTTTGTGGACCAATAGAGAAGCAGAATATAAGAAAAAGTAAAAGTGTCCTTTCTATTTAAAAAATGTGGAGGGGAGCCTACAGCCACCAAGTGTTTGCCTTTTTTTCTGACTGATTATGGGATTATGAGGTATATGTGAAATTTTGCTCTATGTGGTGCCTGGCACTGACATTGATGTCATGCAAGGAGCTGATAGGAATTTTCTTTGGGCCCCTGGGAAAGGAATGAGGAAGTTGCATTCAGGGAAAAAAGAGGAAGTAGCCATATCAGTAATCATGGCTGATTTGAACTTTAACCCTGATGAACTACCACCATGGTGTCCTGTTAATTATTCTAGGCCAAACTCTTTCAAGTACATCCTTCAGTTTGAATTACAAAATGAAAATAAAGAATTTTTGCTATGTGTCTTCTTCCACAATTAGTGGTAAACAATTCACAAGAAAAGGTTTTAGTCATTTCCTTAATGCATTGTACAAGTAAACAAAACTACAGATCAGTTCACTTTCAGAAAACAGAAACAGCACTTAAAGGCAAGGATAAAGCCCTTCAGTGCAAGTGGCCCTTAAGAGGTGAGATCAACATTTAAAAACACAATCATCTACTGATTTCTCTGACTTCAAGAAAAAGAAAAATTTATAGTGGTATTGCTATAGGGGAATGAAACTCCCGGTCTACTATCCTGGTATGAGTTTGTGTTCTCTGAAGTCAAAAAATGAATTTTAGGAACAACAAAAGTCAAGATAATATACTTATTTGGAGAAAGACAGCTGTGGGAGAGAGCAAATTCATCCTGAGTGGGTTGGCAAAGACTGTCTTTTTCAAGGACTTTTATAGAGTAAAATCATATGGTGAGATGGGTTTAAGTTGGAAAAAACTGGGAACTCAAAATGCAGATGGGCATAAGATGGGACAGATCTATGGTTGTCAATAAGATAAATAGTCCAGGTAAAGTTAATTAAATTGGTAACAAATGGGGAAGGGAGTCACATAGAAAGCAGGCATTCTTAGGCATCAGTGAAGCTTCCCTTAGGAGGTTGGAAGGGTGACTCTTGATAGGAACTAATTACAGTATCAGTCCAGGATATTTGAATGGTGACTCCTGACTTCTTCAGAATGCTAGGGAACTATTTAGAATATCAGTCCTTAGAGTATGGATGAATTTGTTGATTTTCTGTCTTGAGGCTTGGCCCCTAACAGGAGCTGTCCATTGTTGTAACATAGTTCTAACCAATGGACCCCCTTTCTCTTCTGTATGTGCCATTTCAATAGAGATTAAAATTCCATCTCCAGTAAAGACTTAAATTTCAGCTCCTTGTAAATCCCCCTCCCCTCCCTATTCTTTTTAGATTAAGTAAACTTTAAGTTTCAGTTTCTTGTAATCCCCCCAAAACTCTTCAGCCTACCTGCAATACAATGTGCTGTCTTTTAGAAAAGTTTAACTACAAGGAAGTTATCAAACTGGGTCAAAGTTTGCAACATTCCTGTGGTTTTTGGCTTTAAAACCCAACCTTTTTAGCTGTAAGGCTGGCAGTCTCCAAATTGGCTCCTGGAGATTGCATTGCCAGGCCTGGCCTAAAATAAAGCCTTTGCTCCCCTAATTTTAATTTCTTGCTTCCTTGGGTTTTATTCCGGAGTCCAAATTATCACATCCATCTTATACATAGGTGCAAGGTATCTGGGTTTCTGCATGGGCTCCTTGGAGGACCTAGCCCTGTCTCATTGCTAATCGTAATTAACTAACTCAGCTCCACACAACAGTAGTTTTAGGAAAATTGAATACAGATGTCTTGTGCTCTGGGTGACTGATCTGGGGATGACAGTGTGCAATGTATATACCAGTGTTGCCCTCTGATTCACATGTTCTGAAATTTAGTTTTAGTTTATTTTTTTCATTTTATCCTTGAAATAAAATTGATTTGGAAATCAAAAGCCTGAAGTAAAGCCCTTTGGTACACATATTCCTCTATGTAACTGAGATCAACATTGTAGAAGACAACCAGCTACAGAAGTCTCTAACTACAGTCTATCATTTGGGATCCTCTCTTGCAGGAAGGAGTTCCTTTCTCGGTTTATTTTTAACTCAGAAGGAGGGCAGTAGAGCAGCAGTCAATCAGTGATGAAGAGGCAGGCTATATGAAATGTCCAATTAGGCGAGCCATGACAGGTGGTCTCTTGGGTCTCTTCCATTGTCTAGGCATTATTTGCCTGTTTGGAGCACAAAACCGGGAGCAGAATACTTGCTGCATCTCATTTCCTAGTTTCAAAGTCCTGTGGCCTGATTAGCAAAGAACCTGGGAGACCCTGTAGCCACAGAATGGTGAGGCTTTGGATTTGAGCCCAGAAATAGGGTGGAATTGGTAGAAACCAGTTACAAGTGGTTAGAAGCAGTTCTGGTGTCTGTAGACACAGGTATTTAGATAGCTTCATTTCCTGATGTATTCTAGTATTGGCTTTGGGTCATCCACTGTCCCTTTTTACTCCTGCTGGGAATAAGCATGATTTTGTTCCCCAGAACCCTGACATAACTATGATAGCAACAGACTGGAGTATCATATTTGAAGTTCTCTACTACCCTGGCACCTCCGTTATAGGGGGCAGAGGAAGGAGCTTGGGGAGACCCTAACTCTGATGCATTTTGTACTGGGGC
Source organism: Cavia porcellus (assembly GCF_034190915.1). NCBI lineage: Eukaryota > Metazoa > Chordata > Mammalia > Rodentia > Caviidae > Cavia > Cavia porcellus. The sequence continues at coordinate 1,391,066 of NW_026947518.1, read as the reverse complement.
AGCAGTACTGAGCTTGGTCTCTTTTCTCATTCCAGTTAGCAGCAATCTTTAGGTTCTAAAGTTTACAAATATCTGTAATGCAGGGCCTCATATCCACAAAAGCTCTCCTTAAACTTGTGCTTGTTTGTATTTATAGGGATCGCCTAAATTTATGGTATATTCTCACATTTCCATCCTCATGACAGGTTTTGCCAAAATTCCTAATAATTCAGAGATGTGTAGTGATGTGCCTCAGTGGAGGAAGGCTTCCCAAACACCTGGTGAACTCCTGTGTATTACACCGAACAATGCAAAGAATTTCTGAGCATATTTTTTGTTACAAACCTGCTCATAGACTATGTTTGTGAGAACAGTGATAGAAGTTTGAATTCTGACAAAAATGAAACCGATTTAAAAGTGTTATCAAGGGCAGAGTAAAGTGTGCTTGCTAAGGACAAATTCCAGAAAGGGATGCCTGTTAGATCCTCATTGAAAAATTCCTAAATTTAGTCATTTGCATGAACATATACAGGTGATATTATTCAGAATGGAAAGTAATATGGGTGTCATCTCTGAATTAACAGCTGATTTAATAGCTTGGTTGATCATAGACATTGGTTAAATATGGAAATGCTCTGCAGTGGACTTTCGTAAGTGGTGTAAAGGAGATGCCCTAAATTGAAATTGTGCAGGAATATCAATAGTTTAGTCGTGAAGGGTTTTCTGCTTCGGGGGGATCAGACAAACATGGAAAGGATGTGGAAGTGACTGGCAGGAAACAATGTGCCAATAGCAGGACATACAACTGAGAGCGTCCTCACTAAAAGGCAGGTATTCTTAGGGCAAGCATGAAGTTAAAGGTGGCTTATTGCTTCTTCCTTGAGGTGAATAACACCAGCTCTGGTAACAATCATTATTCCACATCCCTTTAAACCCATGAATTCTGTGTTCTTCCCTTGAGATCCAATTTTGATTATCTCTAATTATGACAAAGTGTCATGAAGGTAAAATTTGAATTTTTTTGTAACAGGGATTGAACTCATGATCTCAAGGTTGCTAGGTAGGTGTTCATGCTGCTGAGCTAAATACCCAGCTCTGAAAGTGTTTTCTGTATACTATGTATGATATCAACATTGTTCCTCAGAAAATGTTGAATATTGTGAAATTTTTCTATATTTCATGGCTATAATTTTTTTTGTCTTTTTCTTTTTTATTAGTACCAGGGATCGAACTCATGACTGCCTGCTTGAAAGGCAGGTGCTTATGCTGCTGAGCTAAATCCCCAGGCCCCATGACTATAATTTTTTAAAGCAAACCAATGTGTCTTATGCAGTCACTTTTCAAGTTTCACATTGTCTGTGAGGTTTCTCAGTCAGGGTTTCTTTATTTGAGACAGCTCTGTAACTTAGGCTAGCCCCAAACTCAAGGAAGTTCTCCTGCATCAGCCTCCCAATATATATTTATTATATCTGAATGTAAAGTGATCACTTGGTGACACTGAGCTATAATTTGAAGCTTGTACCTGGTTTCATTGTTTATTCATTTTTTACATACAGCAGTTTTCCATGAACATTTGAGTTATTATTTATGTACCATATTTGATGTTATTTATGTTTTATTCTATGAAACCAAATTCAAATATCAAAATGCTGCTTAAGTATATTAAGAACAAAGGACTCAGTGGCCTAAATGAGATTTGAAGAGATATCATTGGTAGTACATCAAAGTGATTGATGAGATATTTGTCTGTCTCTGGGCTTTATGGGTGTTGATCCTGCAGGGTCCTACTATAAGCTCTGCTTTAGAGACAGTGAATAGGGACTCTTGCACTGACTCACCACAAGAATCAGTGCTCCTAATTGGCTGTAGCATTAGCAGTGAGTTCCAATCTAGTATTAAATTTGCTGTCTCAAAAAATGTGTATATACAAAAAATTAATGCCTGAGACAAGGCAATTAAGATTTGTAGGAATTAATCTCCATTCAGCTGTTTTGTTTGGATTTATTTGTTTAGTTATTTTTGTTTTATTGAGACAAGTTTTCTCTATGTATATCAGCTAGATTTGAACCCCTTACAGAGCTCAAAATTGCCCTAACCTCAAAGCAGCACTCCTCTTTCAGCCTCTTAAGTGTGGGGATTACAGATATGTTATTTTTACTCCAGAAAATATTGATGTTTGTAACTTAGCCATGTTGTAGCTTGGCTTAATAGATGCCATCTTGAGCTTTGCATTTAAATGGTGCCCTGTATTTCACCCAGCACAATGGAAAATCACTTAGGGTAGAAGTCCCAGGAGAAAAGCAAAATGAGCTGTACCCAATGAAAAAAAACTAATCTGCTCAACAAAAGAAGCAGAATACAGTTGTCATCCAAAAATTATTATAAGAGTCTAGCTAAATGATTTCCAACAGGATATTTTGTGATTCTATCTTTTAAAACATCTGTGACTTTCCAGTTCAGAGCCTCTTGTTTAGATCCTGAAATGGGGGTGGGGGTTCTGTATACAAGTGGTCCTGAGACCAGCTAATGAAATTCCATATTTCTCAGTTCAGTTGCTTGGCTTCCTATGACTCAACTAAAGCTGCAGAAACCTTTACTGACACAAGCAAACACCATGTTTAAAAGGCAGTGCCACTGAAATGAGGAGCCCAGCCGCGCCTAGCCATCAGTGTGCAGAGGAGGAGCTGGGCGGATCTGGAGTGCCTGCAGAAGCCCCTTCCTTTGTCTGGAGGACTGAATATCTCTGCAAGCAGGGAGGGATCGCAGGTTCCTGAGGCACCTCAGCCTGTGGTAAGTGCTCAGCACACTCTGCCCAAATCTCAGACTGTTCCAAACCCCCCAGGCTTCCGGGTGCAGTGAAGTGGAGCAGCGGGTTAGAGACCACTACATCTGCCTCCCCATCCCGGCTGCACTTGGAGGTCTGCTGAGCTCCTGATGGGTGGGCGGGCCTACACTATGCCCCGAGCCCAGCCACGCCTAGCCATTGGTGTGCAGAGTAGGAGCTGGGCGGATCTGGAGTGCCTGCAGAAGCCCCTTCCTTTGTCTGGAGGACGGTGGATATCTCTGCAAGCAGGGAGGGATGACAGGCTCCTGAGGCACTGAGGCCTGTGGTGAGTACCCTAACCCGGCTGCGATTGAAGAGCTGTGGAGCTTCCAAGGGGCAGGTGGGCACACAGTGTCCCTGAGGCCCAGCTTGTCTGGAACTGCGGAGTCCTGAACAAGCAGAGGAGGGCCATTGGTTCTGCAGGCCCAATGGCTTGGGGTAGCGTGGTGCCAGAGTCTCAGTAGCTCCAAACATAGAAGGGGATTTTCAACAGGTCCTGAGGAAGCTTTCAAATAACACTTGAAACACAGAAATATAGGAAAATGACAAAATGAAAGACCAAATTACAACCTCAAACCTCCAGCCCATCTCAGGAAACCCTAGGAGGAATGTATTTAGAAGAAAATATATCCCATCCACCTCATATATCAGACACAATAGCTACTGAAGTTGACAAGCAACTCCAGGAAGCTTTAAAGAAATTCAAACTTGAAATAATTTCGCAGATAAAAGAAGAAATGATAAAAGAAATGAAAGAGATTCTAAAGAAAACACAGATAAAAAATTGGAGGAACTAAACAAAAAGATAGAATCCCTAGGCGAGCAATATAAGAAACAAACAGAATACATAATGCAGATGCACAGAGATACACAGGAAATAAAAAACTCCACTGAAAGTTGTAAAAACCACCTTAATGAAAGTGAAGATAGAATTTCAGACCTTGAAGACAGAATTGCAGCTAGTGAACAGGAAAGGAAAGATCTTTTAAAAATAACAAGGAATCAGGAAACAACAATTCAATAACTGCAAGACGATGCAAAGAAGAATAACATAAGAATGATAGGGATTAATGAAAAAGAAGGAGACAACATAAAGGATATCAAGAGGATATTTAGAGAAGTAATAGCTGAAAATTTCCCAAGCATGAGATCAGAAACTGACATCAGGATCAGTGAAGCATATAGAACTCCAAATAGTCATAACCAAAATTAAACTACACCCAGGCATATAATAATCACCATCCCAGAAATCCAATGCAAGAATAGATTATTAAAAGCTGTCAGAGAGAAAAGACAGATCACTTATAAAGGAAAACCTATCAGAATCACAGCAGACTTCTCAGCACAAACAATAAAGTCAAGAAGAGCATGGAGTGAAGTATTCCAGATCCTAAAGCAAAATAATTTCCAACCTAGACTGATATATCCTGCAAAACTACCATTCAAAATAGATGGGGAAATACGATACTTCCATGACAAAGAACAGCTGAAGAACTTCATGAACACCAAACCAACCCTGCAAAAAATATTGAAAGACAGTTTAGATACACAAAGGAAAAAACCACTAAGCAAAGCAAATAATTAAACAGAACAGAAAGATAAAAATGCAACAGCAGAGAGATAAGATTCCTACACTTAACCAGCATTTAACAGTAATAACCATTAATGTAAATGGTCTCAATGCACCAAACAAAAGAAACAGACTAGCAGAATGGATCAAGAAACAAAATCCAACCATATGCTGTTTACAGGAAACCCATCTAACCCAGAAGGATACTCACAGACTGAAAGTCAAAGGATGGAAAACAATTCTTCATGCAGCAGGAATCCAAAAAAAGGCAGGAGTAACCATTCTGTTTTCAGACAACGTGAAATTTAAACCAACAATGACCATAAAGGACAAAGAAGGTTACTACATACTCGTAAGGGGAAAACTCCAAGAGGAAGAGATAACTATCTTAAATATATATGCACCAAACTCCAGAGCACCCAGTTATATAAAACAGTTATTAACAGAAATGAAAACTCAAATTATCAGTAACACAATTGTAACAGGAGACCTTAATACGCCATTGACACCAAGGGACAGATCATCCAGACAGAAAATGAGCAAAGAATTAACAGAACTGAATCATACCTGTGAACAGATGGGTTTGATAGACATATGCAGAATATTCCACCCAACAACATCAGAATACACATTCTTCTCAGCAGTACATGGATCATTTTCTATAATAGACCATATATTAGCTCACAGAACATATTTAAACAAGTGCAAAAGAGCTGAAATCATCCCTTGCATGTTATTGGATCATAGCGCTCTGAAATTAGAAATTAATGATAAAAGATACTGCAAAAATCCCACAAACACATGGAAACTGAATAACACACTCTTGAGTAATCAGTGGGTCACAGAAGAATTTAAAGAAGGAATTAAACAATACCTAAAAGAAAATGAAAATGCAGATACAACTTACCGGAATCTGTGGGATGCGATGAAAGCCGTCCTGAGAGGAAGATTTATTGCACTGAGTTCCCACATCAGGAAAACAGAACGAATACAAATAAATAACTTGATGCTACACCTCAAACAGCTAGAAAAAGAAGAGCAAGTCAAGCCCAAAGCCAAAAGAAGAGAGGAAATTATAAAAATCAGAGCAGAAATCAACACAATAGAGACTAAGAAAACAATCCAAAGAATCAATGAATAAAAGAGTTGGTTCTTTGAAAGAATAAATAAAATCAATAAGCCCCTAGCCAACCTTATTTAAAAAAGGGAAGAAAAAGCTCAAATTCATGCAATAAGAAATGAAAAAGGAGAAATCACTACAGACCCAATAGAAATACAGAAGATCATCAACACCTATTTCGAAAACCTCTACTCTCAAAAGTTTGATAACACATGGGGCTGGGGATTTAGCTCAGCGGCATAAGCGCCTGCCTTGCAAGCAGCCAGTCGTGAGTTCGATCCCTGGTACCGATAAAAACGAAAAAGACCAAAAAAAAAAAAAGTTTGATAACACAGAAGAAATAGACAGATTCTTAGAAGCATATAAAGTGCCAAAGCTAGATCAAGAGGATGTAAAACTGTTGAATAACCCAATCTCTGTTACTGAAATTGAAAATGTAATTAAGTCCTTACCCACCAAGAAGAGCCCAGGCCCAGATGGATTCACTGCAGAATTCTACAAGAAATATAAAGAAGACCTAATGCCGACACTCCTCAAACTATTCAATGAAATTGAAAGGGAAGCAATCCTTCCTAAGTCATTCCTGGAAGCAAATATTACTCTAGTACCAAAACCTGAGAAAGACCCAACTAAAAAAGAGAACTATAGACCGATCTCCCTAATGAACACAGATGCAAAAATCCTCAATAAAATATTGGCAAATAGGATCCAGCAAATCATCAAGAAGATTATACACCATGACCAAGTGGGATTCATCCCAGGAATGCAAGGATGGTTCAACATACGCAAATCAATAAATGTAATCCACCATATCAATAAAGCCAAAAATAAGAATCACATGATCATTTCTATAGATGCAGAAAAAGCCTTCGATAAGGTCCAACATTTATTCATGATAAAAACTTTACAGAAAATTGGAATAGATGGTCTTTACCTCAATATAATAAAGGCCATTTATGACAAACCAACAGCCAGCATCATACTAAATGGCCAAAAATTGAAAGCCTTTACTTTAAAATCAGGCACAAGACAAGGATGTCCTTTATCACCACTCCTATTTAATATAGTACTGGAAGTACTAGCCAGAGCAATTAGGCAAGAAAGAGAAATAAAAGGGGTAAAGATAGGAAAAGAAGAAGTTAAGTTATCATTGTTTGCAGATGACATGATACTCTACATAGAAGACCCCCTAAACTCCATTGAAAGACTCTTAGATACAATAAATAAATTCAGTAATGTGGCTGGATACAAAATCAATACTCAGAAATCAATAGCATTCCTATACACAAACAACAAAATCACAGAGAGGGAAATAAGAGAAACTGGACTATTCACATTAGCAAGCAAAAAAATGAAATATTTAGGAATTAGTCTTACGAAAGAAGTGAAAGACTTATACAGTGAAAACTATAATACACTGAAAAAGGAAATTGAAGATGATCTCAGAAAATGGAAAGACATCCCTTGCTCATGGATAGGAAGAACAAACATTGTGAAGATGGCCATTCTTCCATCAGTGAATTCATGAAAAGGACTCAAACCACACGGGAAATACTTCCCAGAATCAATAACTGGGACCACTTCTTATTAAAAATTTTCTGCATGTCAAAAGAAATCTCCAGCATAGTGAAAAGAAAACCCACAAACTGGGAAAAGATTTTAGTGAACTCTCTCTCAGACAAGGGACTCTTGTCTAAAACATATAAAGAATTAAAAAAACTCAGACCTCCAAAATTCAAAGATCCAATCCAAAAATGGGCATCTGAGATGAATACGCAATTCTCAGATGAAGAAATGCAAATGGCAAATAAATACATGAAAAAATTCTCATCATCGTTGGTCATTAGAGAAATGCAAATTAAAACTACACTGAGATACCATCTCACTCCTGAAAGAATGGCCAGGATTAAGAAAACCAACAACAAATGCTGGAGAGGCTGTGGGGAAAAAGGAACTCTCCTGCACTGTTGGTGGGAGTGTAGACTGGTATAGCCTTTGTGGAGGTCTGTCTGGTGATTTCTCAAAAAGTTGGGACTGGAAATCCCATTTATTCCAGCTATCCCACTTCTAGGCATATTCCCAGAAGAACTGAAAGCATCATACCACAGTGATATATGTGCATCTATGTTTATAGCAGCACAATTTGTAATCACCAGATCTTGGAAACAACCCAAGTGTCCATCAACTGAGGAATGGATAAAAAAGTTGTGGTATTTCTGTACAATGGAATATTATTCAGCTATAAAGAAGGATCACATTGAGATATTTATTAATAAATGGGCAGAGCTTGAGACCATACTCATAAGTGAAATAAATAAATCTCGCATATATGAATACCGAATAGTTTCCCTAATGTAAGTAATGATTCAAATATATAAAAATATGTGGTAATCATGATTCCCCATTATGTGGCCTTGAAGCCTTATAAAATTTTCACTTATTAATTAGAAAGGCTTTATTCTGGGCTTCTTGATATGGAAATATTTGAAGCTATAGTATATGAAGTTTTATCCAAATATTTCAAGGAAAAAAGACAGACACTATGGTAACTACTATTCTTTAAAAAAATTATTTAGTTATTTCTTATGTTTATTTTAATTAAGGGGAAAAATTTTAAAAATTGGGATATATAATAGTAACTCTTTTTGATTTCCTATTAACTTGTTTTGAAGTCCTGTAATACTCCCACGATCTTGTTTTGACTGATTATACTCTGTTCCATTCTGTGCCATAGTATCAAGTTTGAGGGTATAGGCAACTACTTTGAAGGCAATAAGATTCACTAAGATGCCCATTCTGGTTTGACTCTTGTCTCCTTTGGAAGTCCTGTAATGTTTACAATGCCTAAGTTTTATTGGTCTTGTTCTCTACTGTTTTGTCCAACTTTATAATATCTAATGAGATAGACAATTCTTTTTAAGGAAACAAGAGACAACGTTGATAACCATTGTTAATAACCTTGTACTCTGTTCTACATCATGTGCTATGTTTATCCTTGGTTTTGACTGACAGCTTTGTTTTGCCATATTTGACTTTATTCTCCCCCCCAAAAGTAATAAGAACTAAGGAGTAATAAAATCCAAAATGTGTAAATTTTGTTGTAAAAAAGAGAGGGAGGAAAAAAAAGAGCTCTAACGGATATAACAGCAAGTGTGTTTAGGGGTGTTAAATAGCTGACTATATTAATGTTTTTGGATCATTGAACACAGCTGTTTGCAGTCTCTCTGTTTGAATGTCTACTTTGTATTCTTTGATACTGTGATTTGAGCAACTATCTCCAAGATGATAATATGTAATCTATTAACAGGTGATTTCCTACTGTTATGTTATTTTTGTAGTTCTGTATTATGTGTAACCTTACACCACTTTGTTTTGTTTTGTGTTTTTCTCTTTTTCCTCTTAAATAAAATAAAATAAAATAAAATAAAATAAAAAAGGCAGTGTCACTGAAATGAAAGATTAATAGTAAAAAGGAGAGGAGAAAAAAGACAAATGCCATGTGTTGTAATGCCCACCACTTTTGCACAGCAATGAAGAGGCTGAAACAAGACAATGGCCATATACTCAAGGACAGCCTAACCTCCAAGTGAGTGCAAGGCTGGCCAGAACTCCAAAGTGAGACTATGTCTTTAAATCAAAAAACTAAAATGAAAAAAAATAAACATCCAAGGAGAGAGAAAGACTATTAAAAAAACAAAACAAAACAATAATAGAGCTGTGTGAAAGTTTACTTCTCTAAAATGGAAATTATTGAATGAGGCTGCAGAGGAAAAAAAATCCATGTAGTGGCATCCAGGAGGCTGTGACCAACACAGACTTAGGAATGTCACCTATTGTGCTACAGTACAACAGTGATTCCTTCCTGCAATACATCTGCAATTCAGTAGACTGAGGACTTCTAAAAGCTCATGGAAATGTTAAACCCATGGCAAACAAGCAGCTTGAAATCCAGGCTTTGGAACATGGCTTTTAGCAGACATTTAATATTCAAACTGAAATAAGAGAAATATAATCCTGCCCTGTTTGATGTCAAATGCACCAAGTTTAATGGCTCACAACATTGAGAAAGGAAGTCACAAACCAAAAGAAGTTCAAAAATTTTCTGAGAAAAAAAGAGAGAAGTATAGCCCTGAATTTTCAGGAGTGGTCTTCAGTGTTTTGGCCACAGACTTATTGTCAGGGGTCATTTATACAGGAAAGTCACAATGTGGGTCTCAAACTACAATCAAAATATAACCTTAGCTGCTTAACTAATGTTATTCAGCAGGGGAACAAGTCAGCCAGAAAATGTATGTGAAAAGAGCCACGGCATTTTGTGGGAACAATAGTCCAGTTGTTTTGGTTATTGGGTATGGTAATTAATGCCTATCAGGACTTCCTGGAGGAGGTGGTGGTAACTGTACTACATTTCAAGCTGTTGTTTTTCTCTTCAGGAGCATGTAGACATAGTCACTGCATTTTCTCCTTCAGGTCTGGCTTTCTTCAGCTGTGCCTGTAGCAGTGATTGTTGTATTTAGATTTTTGCATAGACTCTTTGAGGTTGCATTTCCTCTCTGAGTGTATATCAATTTCTGTCTACATTGACATCCTTTGCTAAAATCACAATACTATTTGAATGAATAAAGTGATGTTTATACATTTAAAAATATTCATTAATATAGGCCAGGGATTTAGCTCAGCAGGCAAAAACACCTGCCTGGAAAGTGCTAGGTTGTAACTTTGATTGCTGGTACCTAAAAAAAAAGTAATTTAAACTGCAAGGAAAGAAAATAATTTCATTTATGAAAATGTAGGTTTAAAAATTTATAACTAAATATGTAAATGGAAAATTAAGCATTGTTAATAGTCATATTTAGTATCTAAAGTTGTTGGGGCTGGGGATTGAGCTTAGTGATACAGTGAGCTATCTGGAGAGCACAAGGTCATGAGTTCAATCCCTCATAGAAAAAAATAATTCACAGTTGTCAACGATGCAGTGCTATAAGCACACTTATTGAGACTGATACTTGTTAATTAATAGGCTCAATGTTTCTTTTGTGGTCTACGAAATACCTGCAGATTACATGCCAATCACAGTGAATGATATACTGTTCCCTATAGGATTGCTATTTTCTGAGTTGTTTTTATTTTTTGTTTTCCAACCTATTTGAAAGTTGAAAATGTTGGCTAGTGCTAGGTAGAAAAACTGTGATAATCATTTTTTCAATTTAATGATATATTTCTCTATATTCATTAAGAACATTTTATTTGCTACAATTATTCCAAGTGAAATGTATAAACAATTCTTAAATTTACAGGCAGCTGAGTTAGTTAGAAATACAGGCAGCCATACCATGTTATAGTAGAATGAAATTCCTGACCTTCTATGTCTGGTATGAGTTTGTATTCTCTAAAATGGAAGAATGAATTTTAGAAACAGAGGTGAAGAGCAGAATGTATATATTGAGAGAAAGAAGGTGAAAGTATTTTGCCCTAAATAGGATATTTTGGCAGTGGAATGAGGAGCCAGGAAACTTTTATCTTGAGATCACTTTCCCCTCCCCTATGCAACTCACCTGTGTCCAGAAAAGAGTCTCAATCAGGCACCTGTATACACCAATGCCACCTTTAAGCACCACCCAAATAAAAAAACTATATGTGTGCCCCACACATTTCCAGAAAAAAATGCCAGAACCCCAGTGGTCATGGGGTTCTCTCCCTGATTTTAGAATAAAGGCCTTTTTGACTTTATATTCTCTTCTTTACTACACCAAAAATCCTATTGGAAAGCTTCTGTCTTAGAGAAAGAGGATGGGTTCTGAGCAGGTAGCAAAGGGCTCTGTCTTTTCTAGGGACTTTATAGAATAAAATCATGTGGTGAGATAGGTACAAAGTGGATTACATTACTGAGGCTAGTGAGGAGGTAAATTAGCACATTAGAGAAGCAGAATATAAGAAATGGAAAAGTGACCTTTTATTTAAAGAATGTGGAGAGGTTCCCACAGCCACCAAGGGTTTGGCTTTTTTTTTTTTTTCTGACTGACTATGGAGTTACGGGGTATATGTTATTTTTGACTGGATGTGATGCTTGGAGGGGACATTGATGTCATGCAAGGAGCTGATGGAAATTTTCTTTAGGCCCCTGGGAAAGAAAGAGGAAGTTGTAAACAAGGAGAAAAGAGGAAGTGGCCATATGAGTAAACATCCCTGATTTTGCCTTCTTCCACCTTGAACTACCACCATGAGCTTCTGTAATTATTTCTAGGGCAAAATCCTTTCAAGTACATCCTTCGGTTTGAATGAAGAAATAAAAAAAAGAATTTTTACTGTCTTCCTCCATGGCTAGTGGTAAACCATTCATAAGAAATATTTTGAGTCATTTCCTGAATGCATTGTTGATACCATAACCAAAATTACAGATCAGTTCACTTTCAGAAAACAGAAGCAGCACTTGAGGCAGGGCTAAAGCCCTTCAATGCAAGTATCACTGGAATAGTGACATCAACATTGTAGAATACAAACTACTGCTGATTTCTCTGACTTCAAGAAAGAAAAATTTATACTGATATTGCTATAGGGGAATGAATCTCTCAGTCTACTATGTCTGATATGAGTTCATGTTCCCCAAGGTCAAAGAATGAATTTTAGGAACAAAAGACATTAAGGGAAAAATACACTTATTGAGAGAAATAAAGCTGCTTGAGAGAGAGAAGGGTTTCTGAGCAGGTTGCCAAACACTGTTCTTTCTATGGACTTTATACAGTAAAATCATGTGGGGAAATGAGTTTAAGGTGGGGAGAACTAGGAACTCACAATGCAGATGGGCATAAGATGGGACAGAGCTACAGTAGCCAATAAGATTATAAGTTCAGGTAAAGTTGATTAAATTGGGAACAAAGGGGGAAGGGAGTCACAAAGAAAGCAGGCATTCTTAGGCAGCTGTGACTCTTCCCTTAGGGGTTTGGGAGGGTGACTCCTGAGTTTCTCAGGATGATAGGAACTATTTAAAATGTCAGCCTTTAAGATAAGGATACATTTCTTTGAATGGTTACTCCTGACTTCCTCAGAGGGCTATGGAACTACGTAGAATATCAGTCTTTGGATAGGCATGAATTTGCTTATCATTTGTCTTGAAATCAAATTTATATTTCAAAATACTGCTTAATTATATTAAGAACAAAGTACTCAAATGAGATTTGAAGAGACATCATCTATAGTCTATCAAAGGGTTTGATGTGATTTTTTTTTAATTTTGGAAGTGGTAAAAAAACAACAGAACAAGACAGAATAAGGACACCTAAGATTGTACAGTGAAATTGGTACAGAATTTCACAGCAGGTTAGTGGGATAATAATAATAGGTATCACAGTATATTTCATTATCTTTATAATAGTTGTTCTTTCAATCACATATATCCAAATAGATGAAATACAGAGCATTATACAACTTATCAAAACAAAATATTGAGTAGAGCAGTACCATTAATCAGAATAGAGGAAAACAGTAATAAAAATATTTGCCTTTCAAGAGATAATAGAAGGAAATCCCCCTTATTTGCTTTGGTCAACTTCCCAGGAGATGCTCATTTTCCTGGTTCCCATTTGCTAACAGGAGGATGATAGGGGAAGTGGGATATTTGATTCTAGGGTGTGAATCAGTAGGTTCAATATTGCTTAGCAGGGAGGCAGGCTGGTTGTTTGGTTTCACAGCCTCCTAAGTTGCAAAATGGCATGGATCTCAGGAGCTGCTGTTGGTTCTCCCCATGAAGGGCTGCAGTCTGCCAAACCACCACTGCTTACCAGGGATGGTAGGTGCTTGCTTGGCTTCCAAGTGTCCTAAGTTCCAATATGGCATGGATCTCAGGAGCTGATGATGGTTCTCCCCCTGGAAGGCCTGCATTATGCCAGACTGCCACCACTTACCAGGGATGCGATGTGCTTGCTTGGTTTCCCAGTTGATTGATGAGATATTTATCTGCCTCTGTACTTTGTGGATGCTGGTCCTTCAGGCTTCTCACTGTGAGCTCTGCTTTAGAGACAGTACACAGGGAGTCTTGCAGTGACTGAGCACAAGAATCAGTGCTCCTATTTACCTCTTAAATTAGCAGTGAGTTGCAATCTAGCATCAAACTTGCTGTCTCCAAAAGTCTATATATATATACACAATTAATGACCCAGACATGGAATTAAGATTTGAATGAATCAGTCTCCATTCAGCTGTTCTGTTTGGTGTTATTTGTTTAGGTTAGTTTTGTTTTATAGAGACAAGCATTCTGTTTGTATATCAGCTGGATTTGTACCCTGTATGGAGTCTAGAATTCTCCTGACCTCACCAAAGCCCCCCTGTCTCAGCCTTGTGAGTGCTGGCATTATAGATATACACCACCACATTTTGCTTTTGACTCAGATTTGTAGGAGAGAATTTAACATATCCCAAATCTGGCATCTCAACCTTCTGTGAGGAATATATGTATGATCCTTTAGGAGGTGGTGACCTTTAAGGATGTGGCTGTGAACTTCAGCAATGAGGAATGGACTTTGCTGAGTACATCCCAAAAGAACCTCTACAGAGATGTGATGGGCAAAATTTTTAGGAACTTGACTGTGATAGGTAAGCATGACATCTTTTTGTCACTCATGCTGTTAGAATGTTTGTTGCTCATCAGAGCTGTTCCATTAAAAGGAATGTGAAAATATTTTGAAAAATAGCTCAGACCTAGTCACATTATATCATAAATCTAAAAAAATCTATTAATTTGTGTTTATTACTCTAATGAATCCTGGTATTTCTATGTCTACAACTCAGGAGGACTTGGGGATATCCAGGAAGCTGAAAAAGAATGCAAAATTTACTGGAGATACTTAAGGTAATTCACACTCACAAGGGGAAGGAATGTTCCTGAATAATTAGTTTGTGAGCAGAAAAATGACAGCCAAAAAAATGAGGCACTATTCAATTTAATGTCAGTAATGTTCTCCCAAGATCTATAAACCAGGGTATGCATAATGAGGGAATTAAATCATAAAAATCTATGACATTGCATATAGATGTGTACAAAAGGCGTACACTTTGAGTTATGACATTCTGCCTCCAGTTTTTCTATCCATATATACTTGCAAATACAACACATTCATTATCTAACAATTGCTAAGATTGCAATAGAATTTGAAATAAAACTGAGTGCTCATGTTTCCAAGCCATGCTATAGAGAATCAGCCATTCTAATTAAAATTCTAAGTAGGCTGATGGAATGTAAGTGCATTCATTCTGAATATCAGTATGCAGTTATTTCTAGAAGTTGATCTCCTCATACCTCTCCTGGATATATTTTTAAAAACTCAAAATCCACATAAAATATAGATACATGCTTACTCATATGCAAAGCAGATCAAGTTATAAGAGATCAGGCCTTGAAGCAGCTTAGCAATCCAACACTGGATTTGTGGAGAAGGAAAATGTTAATAGACTCTCTGTGATTGTGCATTCTTGTAAACCCAGCACCTTAGGAATCAGATTTTGCAGAATGGCAAATTCAATTTCAAACCTCACAGCATAATAATCAGTGAAAATATCTTAAAATAAATATAAAAGCTAGAGATTTTATGCTAATACCTGTTGTTCATTCCCAACATGGAAAATAAAAACATGTTACATAATGTCAAAAATAAATAATATAATGTCATTTGCAATAAGAAATGCGTGAGTCTTTCTCCCATCAATTCAGTGAAATAGCTCAGATATAAAGCCTAAAAGGTCACAGCGTTTCTTTTAGATGAGAAACCAAAATATTAATTGTGGAATGAAATGAAAGAGGGTTGATAGAGAAAGGTAACACTGACTATTTGGAAATGGGAATTACAGGTTAAGGACAGAAGGGAGACTATGATTGAGAAATGTATCAGAATGATTTGTCTGTGATACACATATATACCCATGCCCAAAGTGAAGCTAAATATTCTGCCTTTCAAAAGGTACCAACTTTTAAGTTTTCCAAATGTGTACTAGTGTTTTGGGAATGGTTGTTTTCAACATATCTTACAAGGCCATTCTGTTGCTTCATTGTTAGAATTTCTTAGCAGGCATTAAAATCAGAAATTGATGTTAACGGAGTCATTGACACAGAGACCTATTTCACTGTGATTATTTAAAATTTTATGTAAGGAAAGACTAAACAAAACAAAATAAGTAGAAATAATACTACTTTCAAAGTGAAAATAAATGGTAAGAAATAACTAGTCAATGAGTTCATATGGTGCTCATAGAAATAGTTAATCAAGATACAAAAGTGAAACATATGAAGTGGGGATTCAAACAGCGACTACAAACAATTTTGTTCAACTCTCCAACAAAAACTTAGTAATATGGTTATAAATCCTATATGTGATTTTCTTCTTTACAGAAATGACAAGCTAGGGAAATCCTATGGACATACATCTTGGAATCAGTGTAAAGAAGTATTCCTTTGTACTGCAGAAGGTAATGTGAATGTGAAAGAAACAGAAACACACCACAATGTTCAGATCCATAAAAAATATTGCAGTGGAGGGAAACCCTAGGTATGCAAGCAATGTGGGAAAGGTTTTACCACACATGGAATTTGTAAGAAACATGAAAGAATTCACAGAGGAGAGAGACCCTACATATGTAAGGAGTGTAGGAAAGCTTTTACAACATGTACATATTGTTAAGTACATGAAAGTCTTCACTCTGGAGAAAAACGTTATAAATGCAAGCACTGTGACAAAGCTTTCAGCACACATACTTTTTGTGTAATCCATGAAAAACTTCACATTAGGCAGAATTCGTATATATGTAAGAAATGTGGGAAAGCTTTTAGCAGTAGCATTCATTGTCAAATACATGAAAGAATTCACACTGGAGAGAAACCCTATGTATGTAAGCAATGTGGAAAAGGTTTCAACCAACCTGCAAATTGTAATCAACATGATAGAATTCACACTGGAGAGAAACCCTATGTATGTAAGGACTGTGGGAAACCTCTTACCACGTGTGGAGGGTATAAACAACATGAAAGAACTCACACTGGAGAGAAACCCTATGTATGTAACAATGTGGAAAAGCTTTTACCAAACATGGACGTTGTAAGGAACATGGAAGAATTCACACTGGAGAGAAACCCTACGTGTGTAAGCAATGTGGGAAAGTTTTTACCCAACATGGACATTGTAAGCAACATGAAATTTCACACTCAAGATAAATCCAGTGTATATAAGCATTGTGAGAATGGTTTGAGCACATGTACAT
The DNA here is from genome assembly GCF_034190915.1 of Cavia porcellus. NCBI lineage: Eukaryota > Metazoa > Chordata > Mammalia > Rodentia > Caviidae > Cavia > Cavia porcellus. The sequence goes on along the minus strand of NW_026947518.1, from coordinate 1,374,329 downwards.
ATTGCATAATGCATTAAATCTTCACAGTGGGCAGAAAAGTTGTATATGTAAGGAACGTGGTAAAGGTTTCAGCAGAAACACTCATTGTCCAATACATCAAAAAATTTACATTGTTGAGAAACCCTATGTATGTGAAGAACGTGAGAAAACTTTCACCACACATGGTTATTTTAAAAGACATCAATGACTTCACACTGGTGAGAAACCCTATGTATACAACAATGTGACAAGCTTTTAATGCATACAGTCATTGCAAAACATGTGAAAGAATTCACACTGGGAAGAACCACTGGCTATGTAAGCAAGTGGAGACGCTTTCAGCAGCCAGAGCCATGTATTTCACTTACATGAAGAAACTCACACAAGAGATGAATCCTATGTGTTATGGGAATCCTCTCAGCATACATGATCATTGTTACATATCTGAAAGAGCTCACTGGGCTGAGATCCTATGAGGATTAGCAATGTGCGATATATTAGCAATCCATATTTGTTGTTAAGTACCTATTAAAAGCATCACTGATCAGACAGTTTAGATCTAAGTTTACTTTAAAAATCCCTAGGAGACCTGAAGAAATAATCACACATTTTCCAGAAACGACAAATCTGAAGTGGAGCTCTCCTCAAGTGGACATGTTGTGTGGTTTTTAGTTAATCACTTGTACCTCTCTAGATTTTTTAAAGTGTGTTTGTGCTTCAACATGGCATCTTGTAATTAAACATGTTAAACTGAAATGTGCTTTTCACTTTCAAGTATGGATAGTGGCTGTTGTAGTCAGGTGTGTGCACAGAGAACAACTGGATCAAGACAAATGTTTATAATATTATTTTTATAATAGTCACCAGGAGTTAACACAGGAAACTGCAGAAAGTCTATCTGCAACACCAAAGACATAGGTTATTTAGTCAAGAGCCTAAACCTCACAGCAATGTCCCACATGAGTCCAGATAAAAATCCAGAGCTCAGGACAATGCCTACTATTAGTCCAACTGGAGATCCAGATTACATAAGAAGGATTCATGGAGTCTCTTTTATGGATCCATGCTGGAAAGACTCAAGGGTCAGCGGTGGAAGCTAGAAAGTCTATGCCAGCTGGATGATGGAGCTGTGCTAGTGGGATGAGTGTTCTGTGCTAGAGCTAAGAAGTCACACTCACAACAAAGAACAGGTCTATCCTGAAAGGCACCAGAGCTGTCCTCAGTGACACAGAGGCCCGGAGCTCCTCCGATGAGAAGCACATTCGAGTACATGTCCGGAAGCAGCGTGATGAGCTCATTCTAGAGACCAAGCAGCACATGTCTTCCCATCCAAGTCCTTCCTAGTGAAGAAGCAGTGCTCAATGTGAGAACCAAGGCTTCCTCAGGAGAACCAACAGCTCACACAGCAACTCGTAAGACAATGCACAATGCTTCCTTAATTCCTCAACCCTCATCACTTCCCTTCTTCTCCATGTATTTATCTTGGCAACTTACCTCAGGTAGAACATCTTTGCTCAATGCCATGCTGATGTAACCCATCTGACATTAAGTTGACCACCACTTCTTAATGCAAAACAGTATCTATGTACTTAATGTTTTGTCTTTAAAACTTAATTTTCATATTTTTGGTGAATTGTAATGTTTTTTATTTAAAGAGAAAAAACAGAAAAAAGGTTGAAATAACACAGAATTTAAAAAAATAAACAATAAGAAATCCGTAGTTGATAAGTGACATATTGTCATCTTAGAAATAGTTGTTCAAGTTAAAAAAATTAAAGCATACAAAGTGGCCTTCAAATAATGACACTGTGAACAGTTCTGCACAATGATCCAATAAAAGCTTAGTAATATGCTTATCTGTCCTACATACTTATTTTTAAATCTTAAACAGGGTAAGATTCACATGACAAAACAGTACAGAACAGTTCATAAGACAACAAGTTAAAGAAACACAGATTTCAAAGCAAGTCCACTGGAGATGTTCAATGTTTATCTTACTGTCTCTAGTTTTCTTTTAAATAGTTGTCCTCATCTTCACATGCATTGAATATATACTGAACATTATAGAACGAATCAAATAATTACAGCATAATGCACGCTTTTTCTGTCTTCAAGACTGATTTTGGGGAAGTCAATAATGACTACCATAATGTCTCTATTTCTCTTCGTAGTAGCTTTCTTTATCTTTATGTATGCTGAAATTCAACATACGAGAATAGACTACTGTCTTAGTTACTTTTTACTCATTGCTGAGACAAAATACCTGAAGACCAAAGTTGGGAAAGGAAAGGTTTGTTTCATACAGTTCTTTGAAGATTCAGTCCACTCTTAGTTGGCTCCAAGACAGGCAGGCATGGCTGGACCGCAGTTCATGGCAGCTGCCAACAGCAAGCTCAAACCAGAAAAGAGAAAGAGACACCTTCCTGCCATTACATCACATCCTGGCCCCACCCCTTTGTGGGTGAAGCACTGACACCATCAATCCAAGCACTAGACACTGAACGAATAACAAATGCACAATTCAAATTTATGAGGCCTGGGGACACAGACATAAACCATGACAACTATTATCACTCTGAACAGTGAATAATAGTATCCTGAGAAGGAGAAAGGTGAGGAATTGCCTAAAAAAAGAAGGCAGAGGACATTGTTTAAAAGTGTATCAGGATTTAAAAGCTACAGTAGTCTTATTGGTATGTTTAGTGTGATTATATTTTGTTCTGGTCTGTCAACTCATATTAGATTTGAGGGCACAGACATATAACCCAAAAATATATGGTTATACCATGGTAACTATCCTTAATTTCCTATTCACTTAAACTGAAACCCTATATTACGTACATTGTCTTACTATGACTGATCTTATTTGAAGCTGGTTTGTCTGAATGCTATTTGGCTTTGACTGATTTTATTCACATTTGGTATGCTTGCTGGTATCATGTCTAAGAGTAGAGGCAAGTACTCTGAAGATGACAAGATGTAAAAGTTATGCATTGGGGTGCTAGGGATTTAGATCAGTGGCATAAGCACCTGCCTGGCAAGTGTGAGATCGTGAATTTGATACCCAGAACAAAAAAAATAAATAAATAAAAGATATCCATTCCAGGTTTGATTATTAACTGCTTTCACATCCTACAATGTCTTCAAAGTTGTTTTTATAAAAATAGCTATGCAGTGTTATGCTTAACTATATAATGCTTGATAGTGTGGACAATTCTATTGATAATAACAAGAGAAAGCATAGTAAATACTGTACATCACCTAATATTTTGGTCTTATATGTCTTTTTCTTATCAAGATTTTATACGAATTTGTTTTGTTGTCTTGTTTTGATCTGTTTTTCCTAATAATACAGGAAAGGATCGATATACACATAGAGATTCATACCTGGGAAGAATTTCTAACCTATTTATGGGAACAAATTATATAATACACAATGAAATGCACAGATACTCTGAAGAAGAGACACTAAGAAACCCAATGCAAATTCTGTATCATTGTGATATAAAATTGAGCAATACTATTAATTAGTCTAGTCACTTATTTTTGGCGATTTGTAATTTTAACACTGCATTTGCTTTAATCTTTTGATGCATATACTTCATTTTCTCTTTCATAAATGATGTTTCTAAAGTGGAATGCAATATTTGGCATTAAGATATACATTTATAAGGCTTGGAGCATTTGGTTTTGACAAAGTTGTGTTCTTTTCACATAACGTGCACATTAATGAATGTTGTGTTTTCCATGTTGTGACAACACCAGATATCTGCTGATTCCCGAACATCACTGGACATCATACCATACACATTATGTTGCCTGATTTTCTTTTTCAGTGGTGCCAATATTTGTCATTTAACTAAACTGTTATTTTTCTAACCATCAGAATTTTACCTGTTATGTTTATATTGCATCTTTACTTTGCTAGTAATGTTTCCCCATATGCACCAAAGTAAACCATACTACTGTGAATTTCTGATTGCCCCATACTGACAGAACCATAACTTGTCTCCAATGGCACATCACAATATATATTAATATCTCCAGAAATTATAAAATTTGGCATGATTTATGAGTAACCATACGTTGAAATCAATTTTTCTTAAATGTGGAGTTGTTTTGGGGGAAAATGTTGCTATTGGATGTATCATGCAAATACCTTTATTTTATTCCTTGATGCTGTGAACGCATTATATATTTTGTAATTATTACAGCTTTTTCCTAAAACACTGAAGTAATGGCATGAAGGGAAACCTAAATTTTGAGCTGTCAACACAGTAAAAAGTAAATTTGCTAAATTAAGATTTAGATTGTTTTACTGTTTTACTGAATTGTGAATTTATACAATGACATATCTCTTTATTTATAAGGACCAGTGCCTGACGTTTGTGGTGTGTGCCAATTGTCTTTAAACACATATAGTGGGCCATGAGTCCCATTTTCTGTGGCCTGTGGTTTTCACTTCCATTTTAACATTCATGTAATTTGTAAAGTGTTTAATGCAGTGTTGCTGAATTCAAAATCTGATTAGATTCCAATGGAATTATGTTTTTAACAAATGTGGTGTCATGAAAACACAAGTGAGCATTTCATTAAATACCCCTAATCCAGTGAAGATAGCTTGCCCAAGTTTCAATTATCCTTGGAAGAATACATTACTCACCTGTTGTGTAATCACCACTAAAACTATATCTATTTTGTACCTGAAGTACCTGACATACTTCATAAAGTAAAAGCCACTGTAAAGTGCATTGTCAGCCTGTATGTACTACAGCATGTGACCAGATCCCCTGAAGCACATTTCTGCTTACCATCAATGGGAAAATTTGGAGTTTGTATTACAGCTAATAATAGAAGCTTGAATCTATAAAACATAAATCCTGAGTACATGCACTTTCTCATTTCATCATGAAGGTAAACCTTGCTGGTCTTGTTGATGCATGCTTGTAATCCTAGTACCTAATGGAGCTTAAATTAGTGGAAGAGGAATTTGAGTCTAACATACACAATTAGTGTGACACTGTCTCAAAATATATCTTCAAGTTCTGCAAATGTAGCTTAATGCTTTAGATCTCTTCCCTTTCCTCCCCAGCATCAACATTTGTTAATACTCACAATTACACATCAATAGTTGTCCTTTATCACACGGCCACATAGAAGTTAACCCCAAGAATCACTTGGGAAGCCCATTTGTTTATGCAGTGACCATCCTGAGCATCATCTTTGCAGCTGTCAATTTAACCCATTCATTTTTGTATTGAGTATAGTAGAATTGGCACTTTTATATTACTTGTTATTTTATACAAACTAAGAAAAAGTATGCAATTTTTGATCATTTTGTATTTAAATGCATTGGTAAGGAGTTACCTATAAAGATTGGCTAATGGTGATTTCTTTAGTCCCAGCATCAGGAGAGAATGAGATGGGATGATCATGGCTTTGAAGCTGACTTTGGGTGGCAACTGCTAGATGATTTAGCAGAGTGTGAAGCAGTTGTTTTTATCACTGCATTTGAAGTTTAAGGAAACAAGTAAGTTGAGGTCAAGGATAAAAATGTATGATAGAACAAAAGAATCACTACTGCAAATTGTGATTTTTCTTTCACTCAGGAAATGTTCTTTTTATCATAATTTGTGCAGCAGTTTCAAATATGCCTCTATTAGAGTAAAACATAATGAAACATGAAAGAGCCAGGCATTCCATGTTCTGAATGTAGGGGCATTAAAAACATTTTTTCTTAGTGCTATTGCTACTGTTTTGTGTAGAAAATAAAATAGGGTGACAAAACAAGCTAAAAGGACTTTGTAAGATTTTAATCCTCCTGCATAAACATAGAAGCCACAAAAAAGTCAAACAAAATGATGAAATAAACTACAGAATGAGAGAAATTTTACCTGTTACTCCCTGATAGCTAACATGTAAAGCCAATAGGAACATGAAAGGAACACACATTTTTCAGCATATGTACAAGTTGCCAAGAAATACCTGAAAAACTATTGAGCATTTTTGCACAATAGAGAAATTCAAATAGGGACATCATCTCATTGCAGAGAAAACAAATCACCACAAGATCTAAGGAACGTACATGAGACTGCGGGAGTAAAGAAACTATTTAAACTTGTTGGAGGAAATGTAGGTAAGTAGTTCAACTACTACCGAAGTCAGTTTTTCAAGTATTCAAAAGACTAAAATTAGTAATTCTCATTAGTGCAGTGCTTCCTTTAGTGGGTCTCTTCCTCAAAGAGTTAAGGACATATTGCAGTGATGCATGCAGATTCCTGTTACTGCAGCAATAGTCATTTTTCTGTGGAGAGCAGCAGCAAGCACTGCTCCATCACCACCAAATATCAATGATGAACCATAAATACTCACCAGTGTACTCCATTTGGTAAATGGTGTGATATTTTATTGTGAAATGGGCTGTAAGTTAGGTTTTCCTAGTAGACTATAGGTCAGTATAAACATGAAAGTCATGCTAATGTCACAAGGCAATCACCAGTACACTATTATGTTCATTAGATTTGATATATTTATCTTTTTGAGTAAGCATGTTGCTATGAAGTCCAGGCTGGCTTTCAGATCACTTTATAAACCATAGTGGTCTCAAGTCTCCTTCCTCAGTGTCTTAAGTAATGGGCTCCATGCACGAGCCACCAGGCCTAGTTTAGATTTGGTATATTCAGTGTATTCATTATATTTTACTTCAACTGTTTTTGTTGTTAAAGTATTTCCACTATTTTACCTCCAGCATCTGGAGAACCCTCAGCCTTGTTGAGGCGGTGATGTGCATACCACCAGCCTCGTGACATCCTCTCCTGGGCTCAGTGCTGTCAGTGTACTGCAATGAAACGTAGGTGTACATAACTGCTTCTTTTTATACATTCCTTAGAAAAGATTTTTAAAATTTCCATGGATAATCAGAGGATCAATTACCCTGACTATAGTTTCATTCAAATGCCCACAGTTATGTAGTGTGTAGGACACACAGATAGAAACATATCACTTAGTTCCAGTGAGAGGTTTGTCAAAGCAGATGTGAAGACTACTTTGTGAAGTTTACGTTCCTGATTATTTCATTAGAATGAGCTCAGGTTTTCTCACTGTTGTTTATGTGTAGCAGACCAGATGACCACTTTAATATATGAAGTGATATAAAGCCTGTTTGGATTTTAAGAATCTAAAGAACTGCTCTGGTGCTGTGGCCTCCTTAGTAATGGTCAACTTGGATTACCCAGTGAATGAAGTCATCATGGTTTTGGGACAGAATATCCATTGATGGATTGTTTAAAACAGCATTAAAGGAGAACTAGAGGGAAATGAGCTGGGATGTTGATTCTCATGGAGAAGCTGGTAGCACTTGTTTTCCCGATATGATCTCAGCCATCATCATCATCATCAAGGAAGCTCAGGTCCTCAATATTGCTGTGCATGACTACTGTTCTCTTTTGCAGATCTCTGGCTGTTATCTTGAGCTTCATGCCTTGGCTCCAGTAATGATCACTCAACTTTGTGGCATAGATTCTATGACCAAAGGAACAGAGTTTCTAGCTTCCAACACTGAACTTTGAGCCTTCCTAGTGTACAACCTTAACATGACTTTCATGACACATTGTAAGTGCCTCTAGGTCTCCAGGTACACTTTTGATTGTCCTTGCCATGGGCTAGAATTCTTCAGCTGTACTTGTGCTGGATATTGTCATAGCATTCAAGTACTCAGTTGGATTTTTTGGTCTCTAGTATTTGAAAAGCTCTACATCTCTCTAAATTTGACATTCTGGGATAAATATTTTTAAATTATCTTATCAATTATAAGTTCCATGTTAAGTCTGTTTCCTCGCAAACCCTGACTATAACACATGGGAAAGGATAAGATGTGACATTTTTTAGACAGGAGAAATTTCTTTAGTTACCTAATGTTATATGCCATTTTTCTCTTGGAGAGAAACCCAGCTATATCAATAGCTTGACATTTAGGACTGTTGATAGCCTCTCTAGCACTATCAAGCCATTACATTGTGTGTTGCAAGGGCAAGAAATAGGTGTGTTAGGAACATGCATAGTGCTGCCAGTCACCTGAACATGAGCCTTTGCAACCTATGCTGTCTGGCCTCTGTGTACCTAAATTGTCACTAAAGGATGCACTCACAGAGGCAGTAATTTTTCATTGGAAAATAATTTGAAAGTCTCTCAAGTCTTTTACTGATGTTCTGATGTGAAGAAAAGTGTAGGATGCACAACTTGAGTTAACAAAAATAATTATGATAGCAGTATATACCTATCTGAACTCAATTAACATACAAAAATGCAAACCCAGACTACAAAAATGCTTTGAAAGACATTTCAATGAAACCTGACACTACTTTGGAAATCACTGGTAAGTTTTATAAGGTCCCTACTACTTTTCATGATCCCCTACCTCCTGGGACAGCTGGCCTGGTTCTTTGCTGTTCACATGCATCAAAAATAGCCACTTTTATTATTCCTGATGTCATTGATGCTGCTTATACAGGCATATTGTTGATTCAATTGTGATCTCTCTTACCCATTCAACTAAATGTTTCTGAATCTGTAGCTCAACTAACTGTCTTGTCTTATTTCTCCTCTAAAGCTTGTCATGTTATTTGTGGAAATCAAGGATTTGACTGCAATTTGTTGTCTGCTGCTATTCCCATAGGAGATGCATGCTGAAGCCTCTCTTTAACTATTGACAACCTTTCCTTTTCATGTTTGCTACTGGAGCTGATGTTTCTCTTTTACCTCTCTAACTTGGTGATATTTTATTTCCATTGTCAATGCTATTCCCTCTCATCTCTTGAGATGTACTGGAACACCTATAGTCCTTAGAATTGATTTAATCACTACTATCTTGCCACTTACCAAGGCTTACTTTTCCTTTTTGCTGTCCTCTGCTGTTCCCTCTGCAAACACAGGGCTGTAGAATTAGCTCATTGGCATGAATGCCTGCCTTGCAAGTGCACAGTCATGATTTTTATCCATTGCTCTTTGAATCCCCACTTTTTAAAAAATTTTATTTAAAAGGAAAAAGAGAAAAAACAAAACAAAGTGGTGTAAGGGTGCGAGTAATACAGACTACAAAAAAAATAAAAACAGTAAGAAAATTCCAGTTAATAGATTACACATTATCATCTTAGAGATAGTTGCTCAAGTCACAGTATCAAAGCATACAAAGTGGACATTCAAACAGTGAGACTGTAAACAGTTGTATTCAATGATCCAACCAAAAACATTAATATGGTCATCTATTTAACACCCCTAAACACACTTGCAGTTGTATCCTTTAGAGCACTTTTTCCCCTCTCTTTTTTACAACGCAATTTACACATTTTGGGTTTTATTACTCATTAGTTCTTATTACTATTTTTTTGGAAGAGAATAAAGTCAAACATGGCAAAACAAAGCTGTCAGTCAAAACCAAGGATAGACATAGCCCATGATGTAATAACAGAGTACAAGGTTATCAACAATTGTTACCATACTGCTTCTTGCTTCCTTAAAAAGAATTGTCTATCTCATTAAGTATTATAAAGTTGAACTGAACAGTAGAGAATAAGACCAATAAAACCTAAACATTGTAAACATTACAGGACTTCCAAAGCAGATAATAGTCAAATTAGAATGGGCATATTAGTGAATCTTATTGCCTTCTAAGTAGTTGCCTGTACCCTTAAACTTGATACTATCATACAGAATGGAAAAGAGTCTAATCAGTCAAAACAAAATATGGGAGTATTACAGGACTTTAAATCAAGTTAATAGGAAATCAAAAAAGTTACTATAATATATACTGCTAATTTCTTTTAATTTTTCCCCTTAATAAAAAAAATCATAAAAAATAAGTAAATAATTTTTTAATGAATAAGGGAGAGATTGAAATAAAAGAGGACATAACAATACAGGTCAAAGCATGACAGTTTCAGCAACCTAGTGCTTCAGCACAAATAACCCGACTTAATAGTAGTTAACATAGTGTCTATCTTTTTCCTTGAAATATTTGAATATAATTTCATATACTATAGCATCAAATATTTCCATATCAAGCATCCCAGAATAAAGCCATTCAAATTAATAAGTGAAAACTTTGTAAGGCTTCAAGGCCACATAATGGGGGATCATGTGAATCCCCACTTTGTATAATCCACTCTTGTATTTTAAACACTTATACAAGAACACTTATACACTTTGTAAGAAGACAATATGTAAACAACCAGTGATTTCTTATAGTTTATTTTGTCTTTGAAAGCATAGGTCTTTTCTGCCTGTTTTCTGTTTTGTTAGTCTATTTTAATAAAAAAATAAGAAAAGGATATCTCTTCTCTTTAAACAACTAAAAAAGAAAAATGCACTTCCTGCACAGGTTTTACTATTTTCTTCATGGTGCTATTTACTTTAGGTCAGTTGTCTGTCCCAATGAGTCTGTTTTCTTCCCTGATTCAAATACATTCTTGCCAGTATATACCTCTGACAAACCCTTTTGTAGGATACAAAACTCCCCAAAACCCATGTGGGCGAGGGCTGATGCCTCTGTTGATCTGGGGAAGGGGCATCCTCTGTGTTTTTGCTAAGGTCTTGTGTGGATTTCTGCTAATTGTGTTTTCCCTGTATGGAATGAATTGGCAACACAGGCTACAAAATGCAATTCCACCATTTCAACTCTCCCTGAATCAGGACTCTGATCCTTTTTATAAGATCTCTGCTAGTTGGTCTAAAGCAAATCCAACTGGTTGATTCATAGTTGTAGATTTGAAATTTGTAAGAAGGTATTGTAATTTGGCTTGATTAACGATATGCTTGAGTGCACTCTGATTTTGTAAGATGTTTATCAATCTGTCCATATATCAGTTGCCGGTTTGTCCAGTCCGTTTTTAAGCAGTTGCTGGGAGTTGCTGAGCTAGTGATTGTTCATACCTGTAAAGCAGAAAGCAAAAATACCCATACAGGCGTGCTCAAGTGGCATGGAACATCTGGAAACATGCTAAGGGCATGGGATGCTTGAGGTGAACAGGTGTTCCAGCACTGGGATCATGGGGTTTAAGAGGGCAGCTAGTTTAACAAAGAGGCATGGTACAAGTACATAAATGGCCTTTGGGGAACTTAAATATTCTCCAGACCCCGACAAGTTGTGTGCTGATTTCTATGTTTGTTTGAATCCACACTGATCATCTGTCTGTTTGTCCATTTGTCCACTCTGTGAACAGCTGTTTCTTTCATTTTAAGCTCAGTAACTTTTCTCTTTTTCCAAGTTTGCATTGTTTGATCAAAGATATGTTTGGGTTGTGAATTTATGAAGCATGGTTTCACATTGGTTGCCAGCTGCTCGAAATATCACAAAGACTGGGTATATGAATGCAATATGTTGTTATTAATCACTGATTTATAGTCTCATTATTTAGAAATTATATTATTAGGATGAATAAAAAAAGTCCTGGAGGAGAAAAGATGGTGGATATGTAACAGCAGGATACAGAGCTTCTCTGAGATGTCAACTTAGATTCCAAAAATAATACAGCATAGTGAGACCCAGGCAGAGGGAGACAGACCCTCCCAAGCCTGGAACAAATTAAGCTGAGAGAAACCATTTAAAAACACAGTCCCAGTGCTTCTACTGAAACATCTATAGTCTTGGTGCTGCCACTTGAACTTGCTGCCACTCCTACACTTGATCTCATGCAGCCAAGATTTATGGAACTACACAAAAGCTCATCAGTTTCATCTCATTGGAGATGCATTCGCACTGAGGATGGGAGGCGGTGATCTTAACTGACAAGCTGAGCTGGTAGGGAACCCTGCATCGACCTGTGGTGAGTGACAGGAATAAACCCCTTCCATAGAGCTCCAAGAGATGACATTCTGGGATGGGGCAAATTGGCCAAAACAAGGGGCTGCAGTGACTTCAGTCAGCTTCTCCCTTCTCAAGTGGGATTGCTGGGGGGCACCTGATCTATGTCATGCCTCAGGCTGAAACAAATAGGCTAGCCCATACCAGTCCCTATGCCTATCAGTTCACCCTAATGCAGTGAAGCCTTCATCAGGCTGATTAATCCAGAGGGAGGGGGCCCAGCATAGGCTTCCCTGGTCTGTATCTACATAGTACACTGCACTGGGAACATACAATCAGCACTTCAGACAAACTGTAACCAACAAAGTGTCAACTTTGACCTCCCATATACACCTGTATGGAAGGAACAAAAAATAATAAGAGGAAGCAACAAGAAAGGGTTCCCATTCCCCAATCATGAGAACATGGATCCAGGAAAGGTAAATGCAGAGGAGAATGAGGACAGCAAACATGCAATATCAGACATGGCCACAGTAGAAATAAAGCAATATCTTCAGGAATGCATAGATAATTTGAAAGGTGAAGTATTTAACCGAGTAAAGCAAGATATAAATAAAATAATTTAAGAAATGCTAAGCACGTCTCAAGAAAAAACATGGAAAAAGGGAAGAAAACAAAAAAGGGGAGAATTGTTTCATGAGGAAAATAGAGAAAAGATAGAAGAAAGGAAGCTGGTTGAAAGAGAGAACCATGAATTTAAAAACTCCTTTGCAAGCTGGCAAAATTGATTGCAAGAAACTAAGGTAGATTATCCAAACTAGAGGACAGGTTTGCACTGTAGGATCATGAAAGGAAAAATTTCTTAAATATAACAAGGAAACAAGTAGTAACAATACAAAGGCTACATGATGACAAAGGATGTATAACTTAAGAATAAAGAATGTGAATGAAGAAGCAGGAGTACAAACAAAGGAACTAAAAAGTCTATTCACAAAAATAATGAAAACATCCCAAGGATAGGAAAAGGAAAAGTTAGTCAGCTGTATGAGGCATACAGAACTCCAGCCACCTAAACCAAAACAGGACTACACATAGGCATATAATAATCAAGATCCCAGAAATCCAATATAAGAACAGAATATTAAAAGATGTCAGAGACAAGAAACATAATTTTTAAGGCAAAGTCCATCAGAATTACATCAGACTTCTTGGCACACACTATCAAATAGAGAAGAAAATGGAGTGAATCATTCCAAGTCCTGAAAGAAAATAACCTATAACCCAGATTGATGTATCCTGAAAAATTTTCATAGAAATTCATGGAGAAACAAGATGTTTCCAAGATAAAGAGGAACTGGCAGAATTCACCACCACCAATCCAACCCTACAGAGAACACAATAGGACATTCTGAACAGAGAGAAAATCACCAGGATTTCAGGAACAGTGGTAGAGAGGCCACAATGAATGGAACAAAAAGCAAAGTGAAGACGACAAATAGACAACTGATGACAGAAAAATAGAACAACAGAAATGAGACAGAGAAGGTTGGATATAATTTCTAATGCAGATGTTCTATATACACTAAATTAAGGGAAAAAAAGAGAATCACAGGCAAAGTGGATCAAGAAATAGGGCCAACTGAGATGCTCTTTATAGGAACTATAATTGACCTGAAAAAGGGTATTTGGACCCAAATTGAATATGAGAAAATAGAACTCGATGTGGTAAGGAATGAGAGAGTAATAGGGGCAACTGGACCAGTATTTATGGGTAGGTTGGAAAGACAGTCTTTAATAAGTAAAGAAATACAGCTAGAGATCAAGTCCAGGAGTGAGAAAGTTCAGAAACACTTAGATAAATAGCAGATTGTCCCCCACAATATAAAACCAAGGGCGTTGGGGAGACCCAAAAATACGCAGTACACCTTGGGGGAGTGAAAGGGGAAGAATAGTCTTTAAAAAGACAGAAGATATTGCTGTAAGTGTATCAGGAATTAAAACCCATATTACTTGTACCACTCTGTTTAGATAGAACTTATTCCATCCCAGTTTTTATACAAGCACTAGATCTGAGGGCACAGACAGCTATCCCAAAAATATCAGGATATAGCACAGTAATCATCTTCAATTTCCTGTTAACTTAAACCGGATTGCTTTATAACTTATACTGTTATATCATTACTGATTTTAGTTAAATCTGATTTGTTTGATTGCTTCTTGTTATTGACTATTTTATTCAAAACCATTAGGTTGATAGTATCGTCAGAGTGCAGACAACTATACTGAAAATAGCAATGATTCACTATAATACCCATTCTGACTTGATTAATATCTGTTTTTGTAGCTCTACACTATCTACAAAGTTATATTGCTGTTAATACTGTTATGCAGTGATATATTCAATTATACTTTATCTGATGATATAGCCATTTTTATGGATGATAACAAGAGACAACACAGTAACCATGGTAGAACTCCTTGTACAGCAGTTTTATATGTATTTTTAGTTTTATGTATCTCTAGGATTATGTTTTTCTCTGTCCTGCTTTGTTCTGTTTCTCCCTGTAATATAGAAAGGATGGTAACATATGTTAAGATTTATGCTTCCATAAAACCTATCAACAATTTACAAGAACTTATGACATATGATGAAATGAACAAATACTTTGAAAGAGAAAAAAAGGGACTTCAGCACCCAGTGCTGGTGGGTCATGATGTGAAACCAAGCAATACTATTAATCTTCAATTAGAGTGATTTTAATCTGCTTTGGTTTGTTTAAACTCAACATAAATGAAGAAATGGATAAATACATACATGTTTAAGTGTATAGGATTGATTGCCATATTACTTAGTTTTTATTAGATAGTTGAACAGAACTATGTGCAGTCTCCCTGTTTGAATTCCCATTTATATGTTCCACTTTTGTATCTTGAACAATTATTTGTAAGAGGACAATATGTAAACACAAACTAGTGATTTATTCCTGCTTATTCTTTTCTTTGAATGTATGTACTATTTATGCCTGCTTTCTGTTTTGTTTTGTCTTTCTTTAAATAAAAATAAAATTAAAAAGATCAATAAATAAACAAAGTTCCTTTGCAGTGAGACTGGTGGACCAAGCTCTGATTGATAAATAAGAAAGCAGCTGTCTGGTAACATTTTTAACCAGTTTTTGTCCATTGATTAGAGACCTCAATGATCTCCAGAGCATTATAGGAGACACCTCAAATAAATTTATGAAATATATTCCTAAATGTTCACATTGGTCATTATTAAATGAAGTAATACATATTTTTGGCTTGATGATGCCTGTATAAAGGTTTCACATGGTTATGACAGTTGATTGTAATCAACTATATGATGTATTGCATATATTGGTAATTCTGGATGCATAAGACTCCATGATTGTAAAATGGGGATTACTTATGGTAACAGATTTTTGTCTCATGTGCACAATTTGCTGATAACAAAGACTTGTGAGATTCACATTCAACTAAAGATCAATAAGTTGTTCAATAATACACAAAAAACTTCTTGTGTATTAGACAAGGGTGATTGACTAACAGGGATATTTTATGTCAAAACAAGAATTTTGATTATTACAAGAATCTCATGATTGTTATGATGCAATACTATGTACGGTTCTGATTCCTGATATATTATGTAAAATATGCAACTGTTAATACTGTAGGTATTCAAATGCTAAAATGTCCATGCATAGAAGAAAATAGGATTCATTTAATGTTCTAACTTGTTTCATGTTTAGATAAAATAGTAATGTTACACTTACTGCCTCTAATATACTTTATTGTTATGAAAAACTTCTTTTGGATGTTTGACAGCTAAGGTTTGGAAGCCAAAACTTAGAGAAACAGATGGGATAAATGGATAGCCTATATTTTGGTCCCAGGTGTTCAAGGGTGGTGGAGACCCAGGATATAAAATAACCTCTTATTGCATCATCCTAAGATATTAAGTGAGTCCCTGGTTGTCTCATCAAGGAGATGATGAGACCACAGAGGAAAGTCACCTTCAATGCAAGGTGTGCCTAAGAAGAGTCACCAGGAGAAAAATCTCCCAAGCTTTCACAGAGAGCAATGTGGTCAAGCAATGATTGTGACTCGTCTAAGTTGCTGACACTGACAGAAGAGCCATGAGATGCTATGCATGGTTCTAAGATAACTTCTGAGAAGACCTAAGTGACCTTGATAGGAAGTAAGTAACTGACTGTAGTTGTCATGGTTTATGCATGTGTCCTGCAGTCCTCATACATTTGCATTGTGCATTTGTGATCGTTCATTGTCTAGTGCATGGATTGATGGTATCAATGCTAAACCCACTTTGGGGTGGAGCCAGGATGTAATTCAATGGCAGGAAGAAGGTGTATCTTGCTTTTTGATGGTTCCTGTTTGCTGTTTGCAGCCTCCATGAACTGTGGCCCAGCCATACCTGCCTGCCTTGGAGCCACCTGAGTGTGAACTGAAACCTGCAAAAACTGTAAGAAATAAACCTTTTCTTTCTCAAATTGGGGTTCAGGTATTTTGTCTCAGCAACAAGTAAAAAGTAATTAAGAGAGAATTTGGTACCTAGGAGTGGGGTCTTTTGCTGTGACTATACTTGACCATGTTTTTCGAGAGGCTTTGGAAATGGCTTGTGGGCAGAGTTTGGAAAGGTTTGGACATGTCGCCTAGATGCGTAGAGCTGGAGCAGCTTAGGCTGTTCTGTAGAGGGGATTCAGGTCAGAGCTCAGGAGACCAGAAGTCTGATAGAGGGCCTAATGATAAAGACCAGGCTTGGGAGGTTTCTGTTGGGAAGAGGGACTGCATTGGTTGTTGGACTCCACATGATGTGGGTTATGGCTTGGCAGCAGGTTTGTCTGCATTTTGCTCCTGTCCAGAGACTTTGCTGAGACTGAGACAAAGGGCAATGGACTGATTAATCTTGAAAATGAAATTAAAAAGCAATCAAACCTTGAGGCTGTTGCATGGCTATTGTTGGGGGCTTTTAGCCAGATTTATGTTGCATATCAAAATAGAAGAGATCAGCATGATAGTGTACAATGCTCTGAGTTTGACAGAAGTAAAATTCCAGGAAGACGGTGGATTGCAAAGACAGAGTTGAGATTTTGATTCCTGAGGAAAGACAGAGAGATAAGAAAGATTGAAGGGGGTCCCCACCCTGTGCAACCTCAGTGCAAAAGTGAAATAATTGGCTCACAGGGAAAAGCTGCAGAGTGTCATGTTCTAGAATGGCCACAGAGGCCACTTGAGGTTCCAGAATGGTGGCACCTTAGAGAAGCTTTTCCTCACAATCATGTAAACAGAGCCCTGCAGTCCAGGCAACTGACCCCTATAGCCAAAATACAGAAAAGCCTAGGTACTGCTCCAGTCAGCAGCAAACTTTGGTGGCATCCACAAGGTGCTGATTTTAGGTGCAAGGAAAATGCACAAATTCTGAGGCAAGATGGCATCCACCTCAATTGCTATGTGCCAGGGAGGCCAAAAAGTGTGCCCCTGAGAGGGCAATTTGTGAAGACGTAAGGGTGAAGCCAAAGGTGAGGTGGAGAGTGCAGAAGTTTGGAAAAGGCAAGGATGTGGGTGATTCAAGGGAAGCTGCAAAAAGAGAGCAGAGAAGATTTAAGAGAAATGCTGCAGGAGTTAAAGTCACTGGAAGTGCCATGGGGGTGGAATTACCCAAGCCTTTTGGAGTTTGCAACCAGATTGCTTCTGATGCTGAACATGGAATTCTAGGACTTAATGTTCACCCTGCTGGACTTCTTTTGTTTCCAGTACTTTATATTCCCCTTCTTGTAATTTTTGGAATGGTAATGTTTACATTGTGTCTTTGCATTTGAGAAATGTTTAACCTTGTTTCATTTGTACAGGGGTTACAGTTAAGAGTTTGCCTTAGATCTTGGAGGAGACTTGGGAATTGGACTGTTTAGCAATGCTGAAACATAGGACGTTGGCAACTCTTGGAAGTGGACTAAATGTCTTTTGTATAATGTATGTACATGAGTCCTGGGGGCCAGGGGTGGAATGTCATGGTTTATGCCAGTGTCCCCTAGGCTTCATGAGTTTGCATTGTGCATTTGTGATGATTCATTGTGTAGTACGTGGATTGATGGTGTTAGTGCTACACCCACATAGGGGTGGAGCCAGGATGTAATATAATGGCCAGAAAAAAGTGTGTCTTGCTTTTTTGCTGGTGCCTGCTTGCTGTTTGCAGCTGCCATGAACTGCAGCCCAGCCATGTACACCTGCCTTGGAGCCAATTGAGTTTGGACTGAAAACTCCAAAAACTGAAGAAATAAACCTTTCCTTTCTCAACTTGGGCTTCATGTATTTTGTCTCAGAAACAAGTAAAAAAATAACTAAGACAGTAGTTAATGCAGGTCTCATGTTAGCGTGGCCTTGGACGTCCTGAAGAAAAGTCTGGACTCTGAAGATATAGTGCAATGTAAAAGCTTGGCTGTGGGGGAAGCTAGGATCACTAACATCCTCTTACAACTGCTGGCTATACTGGTAAATGACTACTGTTATGAACTGATGGACTATCATGAGTTTAAATGGGAGTTCTCCTCAATGCTTCCCCACCTTAAGCTGGCCACCCATCCTGGGAGTCAACAAAACAAAATAAGAGAGAGTTGTTGGAAAGGGTTGAAGGTGAATACATTTGCAGGGCTGTGGTGTGGCCTGGGCATGGTTGAATTGAGAATGAGGAGACACCACAAGGAACAAGATAGGCCACAGCTGAGGCCACCTGGAGACTTCATGAATAATTTTTCTGAATTAGAATCATCTGTTGCAGATTGATTAAAAACTCCATTGTGCTTACTGGCCTTAAAGTTCAGGACAATTAAAAAGGATAAACCAGACTTTAAAAATGGTAATAACTAAGATGGCATTAAAAACTGGCAAGAATTGGGTGATTCCCCTTCCTTTTGCCCTCTTGTTTGTGCAATGTACCCCATATGTTACAGTTGTTTCCCCTTTAAAGTTCTATGTGGGAGACCTCCTCCTCTTATTCCTAAGATTTCTAAAAAAAAAAAAATTAGCTGATCTGACTAATCAAGATCTTGTTAAGTTCCTCCAGGCCCTTCAGCTAGCTCTGACTTCCATCCAACTGTTATTCCGAGAACAACAACCTCTGCCTACAACCCATCCTGAGGATAAATATCCTGCAGTGAAACCTAGGACACTACTCAAGAGACATCACCGTGAGTCAGTCAAACCATGGTGAAAAGACCCTTACACCATGGTCCTCAGCACTCTGACTGCCGTCAAAGTCACGAAAAAGCCTGCCTGAATTCATCATTGCCACTTCAAGCCAGTTTTGGCCTCTGACAGCGATCAACCTACAGATAAGTGAACTGTTGTTCCCTCCAAGGATTCTTTAAAGCTTAAGATTGTGAAATGTATCTGATAATCTTGTTCTTAGGTGTTATTTCTCATGGACATCCAAGGAGATACCTTGTAACCCCACTGTTTAAAACTTAAAATTACTGACTATTTCACTGGTAAGTTATTGGTAGCCAATGCTACTGTCTATGAGATAATTAAGATAGATTTATGTTCCCTATTAGATAACATCCCAGAAAAAATTAAACAAAAAAAATGTTGTTGGGTTTGCATGTCATGCTGCCTGATTGGTTGATAATGGAGACTTACAAGGACCTATGTATTCAAAAGAAATTACAGAGCACTGGCTGGTATCTTTGCCCCCAAAACCAACAGCCAGCCTCTGATCATAGGTGTTCACAATCTGTAGAGATAAAATATTTTTGTAGCCATTGGGGTTGTAAATTTGTATCTCCTTGACAGAAAAATAAAGGGGTTCTTTACCTTTTTCCTCACTCTTGAGACCCAATCTTCTGTTCTCCTCCACTAGACTTCCTGCTCCTGAGACCTTTTTGCCCTCTGCAATTTCTGTGACATCTCTAGCCCCTTCTTGCCTCTGGACATTGCTTATGGCAAATCAACTTTTAAATTCCCGTACAGACGACACCTTTGTTGGTGGGATACTAAGCCCCTGCTCACACTGGACAATGTACAGGGTGCTCCAGGAATCTGTGTTTACTCTGCCTCCTACTCCTTGCACACTTCCCCTAATGCTGCACTCTGTAATCCTACCTCTTCAACTTTGATTTATACTTTTTCCTATCCTGCTAATCAACACCTTGTTGCTCCCAATGGAGCCTGGTTTGCCTGTACTTCTAATATAATTCTTTGTTCCATGCATTACCTGTTTACCCAGTGCCCTGAGCTTTACATATTAGTCCATATCTTCCCCCAGTGTATTGGTACTCTAGAGATAATGGTAAGAGTCACTTGTTCCCTAGCTTTTAAAGAATCCAGTAAGAACAAAAAAAAAATCCTGTATTATTACCTGTATTACTAAAAATTGAGATAACAAGGTCAATAGGTTTAAGAGTGTGCAGCCTAATAGTCAAAAGACCAAAATTGTAGACACTTACATGCACCCATTGACCAAGATTTAGCAGCCCTTAGTGACTCTGTCTCCAAATCAGACGATTTTTTAAGTTCACTGACTGAGATGGTTTTACAACACTGGCGGGGTCTAGATCTCCTATTCCTAAAGGAAGGAGGCTTTTGTCTGGCAGTTGGAGAAAACTGTTGTTTGTATGCCAATCATTCTGGGATTATCAGACAAAGTATGGTCAGCCTTAAAAGGCAGCTACAGGATCAAGAACAAGCCAGACAAGCTGAACCAAATTGGTTTGAGCAATGGTTTTCTCTATCTCCCTGGTTGACAACGTTAATCATAACAGCCTCCAGACCTCTCTTAATCTTAATTACTTGTTTAACAATTGGACCTCGCATTATAAACAGATTAGTAAATTATGTCAAAGACCAGGTGCAAACAATAGTACTCATGGTTTTAAGGATACAAGTTTATGAACAAATAGCACTGCTTGAAAATTCCATGAGCCAATGATTTGATTCACTGACAAAAATAAGTGGGGAATGTTATACTAAGATACTAAAAATTAAAATAATTGATTAAAAGATAATTAACATAAATAGTTACTTAAAAAGATAGTTATTAGTAATATTGTCATTCTGTACTGAGCTCATTACTCTAGTAACCAAGCACCAACCACATAGCTATAAATTAACTGACCATGTCATTCTTTACTGTTTTGTTCAATTGTATTATAACTAATGATATAGGCAATTCTATTAGAGATAGTGGGAGGCATTATGGTAACCATTGTTGACTACCTTGTATTATGGTTTTACATTATCTATTATGTCCACCCTTTTGACTTGACTGATTCTTTTCTGTTATGTCACATTTGGTTTTACTCTCTTCCAAAAAAGCAATAAGAACCGTGGGAGCAATGAAACCCAAAATGTGTAATAGTCATTGTTCAAAAGAGAGGAAAAGAAAGTGCTCTAAACTATATAACTGCATGTATATTTAAGTGTATAAGATAGAAAATGATATCACAGAGTTTTATTGGATCATTGAACAGAACTGTTTGCAGTATCATTGTTGGAATGTCCACTCTACAAGCTTTAATTTTGTGACTTGAACAATTATTTCTAAAATGGCAATATGTAATCCATTAACTAGTGATTTCCTACTGTTAATTTTTTCTTCTGTAAATCTGTATAACTTGTACCCTTTCACTGTTTTTTTTCTTTTCTCCTTAAATAAAATTTAAAATAAATAAATAAATTATCTGAGCACATCATTCTGCTGTTCTGTAATGTGTCATCCCCCCCACCTTAGTGACCTGTGTGCTATGTCAACATTTGTTCCCCTTGTAAGAGACAAATGATGCTATGTCAACCATTGTTCCCTTTATGAGAGACAAATGTTCCTGGAATTGGCAGACCAAGGGCTATGAATTGGGTAACTACCCACTGTGAAATGCCTCTGTCCTCAAGCAAAGGGAAACAAAGGCCCACCTTATTTCTGTTTCTCATCACTATGTACTTAATGATCAATGAGCTAGTCATAAATGAACTATAAAAATCAGTCAAAACTCTAACTCAGTTGCACAGCTTTGAAAATTGCATCTGCACTGTGTCGCTGGGCCAGCTAAAATAAAAGTGCTTCCTTTAAAAAAGATGTCCTGCCCCATTTGTCATCTTTGCATCTTGCCCCGTTTTTTCATCATGGGGCCCTGGTTTTTTTTTTGAGTAGAGTACAACAAAGAGCTGAGTGCCAATTAGTGACAAGGGAACTATATGGCAAGGGGAACTTATAGTGTGAAGTCCTCGGGTGTCCCTGCCTCACCAGAAGGAAATATTTAATTAGATTAGGAATTTGGTTCCATTTCAGCAATAATTGTCACCCCCCATGCTTGGCAATATGATCACTTTCAGAATTCAGCATTTTTATGAGTCTGAATGAGTAGCAAGCTTGTTTTGGAGAACTGATGCTTGCTTTTATTTCATCCTTACTCAGTTGCAGACCATTACTGTGATTTAAATGTAATGTGTTCACTTTACAGGTAACTGTGCTCCTTTTGTGTTCACATACTCGGTTTTTTGGTGAAAAATTAATAGAAATGAATGAAAATCATGAAAATGAAGTCTGCTGCCTCTAAAACAGATTTCCGACACTCTGTTCTGTTGTGTCCTACCCTGGCCTGTTCTCAGAATATTGTCTGACATCAGTGGATTTTTTTATTCCTGGAGGATTCAATATGAATCCTGAAAACATTTGCAGCCCATTATGGAAAGAGTCCACTGATCCTTGAAAGAAAGCAGGGGTAGCCATGAAATGGCAGGGATAAATAAGAAATTTAGAGAAGAGCTAACACCACCACTTCTCAAAATTTAATGAAATCGAATGGGAAATTGTACTTCCCAATTCATTCCTGGAAGCAAGCATTACCCTGATACCAAAACCAGAGAACAATCCAAATAAGAAAGAGAATTACAGACCATTCTGCCTAGTGAACATTGAAGCAAAAATCCTCAATAAAATACTGGCAAACAGACTGCAGAATATCATCACGAAGATTTTACATCATGATCAAATGGAATTATTCCCTGGGACGCAGGGGTGGTTCAACATACATAAATCCATGCATATAATACACCGTATTGACAAATCCAAAAGCAAAAATCATTTGATCATTTAAATAGATGCAGAAAAACATTTTGACAAAGTCCATCATCTATTCATAATAAAAAACCTACAAAAATTGGGAGAGATGATCTTTATCTCAATCTGATAAAAGCCTTTTATCACAAACCAATAGTCAACCTCATACTAAGTGGACAAAAACTGAAAGTTTTCACTCTAAAATCAGGAACAAAACAAGGATGTCTACTGTCTCCATTCTTATTCAATATAGTCCTGGAAACTAGCTGGAACAATTAGACAAGAGAAAGAAATAAAAGGAAAAAAGATAGGAAAGGAAAATCTTAAAATATCATTATTTGCAGAAGATATGATACTCTACTTAGAAGACCCTAAAAATTCCTCCAAAAGACTTCTAGTTTAAGAAACAAATTCAGTAATATAGCTGGTTACAAAGCCAACACTCAACAATCAATAGACTTCATAAACAAGAATAAAAAACTCATGGAAAGAGAAATCAAGTAAACAATAACTTATACAATAGCATCCAACAAAATGAAATACTTAGGAATCAATCTGAAAAGGATGTAAATGACCTCTACAGTGTAAACTACAGTACTCTCAAAAGGAGATTGAAGAAGATATTCTAAAATGAAGAGCTATCCCATAGTCTTGGGTAGGGAAATTCAATATAGTGAAAATGACCATACTTGCAAAGCTATTGTACAGATTCAGTGCAATCCCAATCAAAACCCCACAGCATAGCTCAAAGAATTACACAAAATAAATCCGAAAAGTCATCTGGAACCAGAAGAGTCCTAGAGTAGCAAAGGTGATCCTGGGCAAAAAAGGAAAGATAGGGTTCATCAAAATCCCTGACTTGAAATTATACTATAAAGGTATTGTGATTTAAAAAAAAAAGATGTGGTACTGACAAAAAACAAAACAAACAAAACCAGATCCAAAGATCAAAGGAACAAATTAGAAGATGGAGAAAGAACCTCAGACCACTAAACCACCTTATCTTTGACAAAGGTGCCAAATAGAGTCATTGGAAGAAAGGCAGCCTCTTTAATAAATCGTGCTGGAAAAACTTGTTCAATCCGTTCTGAATATTATCTTTCAACGTGTATTAAGCTAAGATCAGAATAGATCAAAGATCTTATATTAAAACAGAAACATTAAATCTGTTGCAAGATAGAGTAAGTAAAACTCTTAAAGACATTGATGTAAGCAAAGACTTTATGAAGAAAACTTGGATTCAACAGCAAAAATCAAAGAGAATTAAGAGAGAATCTCACCCTACTGAAAAACTTTTTAACAGCAAGAGAAATCACTAACAGAGTGAAAAGACAATGCACAATGTGGAAGAAAATTTTTGCCAACTGTTCCTCAGACACAGTATTACTATTGAGAGCACAGAAAACTAAAAAAATTCAGTCTTCCCAGATTTAAAGACCCAATCCAAAAATGTGCATCTGAGGTGAGATACACAGTTCTCAGATGAAGAAATAGAAACAGCAAATAAATATGTGATAAAATGTTCTGCATCACTCTTCATTTAACAATTGCAAATTAAATAACACTGATATGTCACCTTGCCCCAGAAAAATTGTCTACTGTCAAGAAAGCAAGCAATAACGAATGCTGGAGAGGTTGTGGGGGGAAAAGGAACCCTTCTCCATTGTTGGTGGTAAAGCAACCACTGTGGAAATCAGTGTGGAGATTCCACACAAACTAGGTCTACAGGTCCCACTCAACTCAGCCATTCTCCTTCTGGGTATCTACCCAAAAGAGTAAAAATCATAATACCACAGTGATACATGTGCACCCACGTTTATAGCAGCACAGTTTGTGGTAGCCAGATCTTGGATGGAATGCACGACCTCTAGCTTGCCAGGCAGGCGATTAAGCTAAATCCCTGGATCACATTTTTTTTTTTTACTTTTTAACTTGCAAATGAAATGGGTTTGGGAGAAAAAACAAGGACTGAGGTAAAGACTTTCAGTGCAAATACCCATCAGACGAGCTGAGGTCAACATTACAGAAGACAGCCAGCTCCAGAAGCCTCCACCATCTTTCATTGGGGATCTACAGTTGCAGGGTGTGTTTTTTTTTTTCTTTAATTATTCTTGGTGGGGAAGGCAGGCAGGAGAGCAGGAGCCAATCAGTGATGAAGAGGCTGGCTGTAAAAACTGCCCAATCAGGCGGGCCAAGGTAGGAGGTCTCTTCCGGTGTCATGGCGTCAATTGCAAAGCCAGGGCAAAAAAGGGAGCACTAGATGTTTCCTAGACCACTATTTTTTGCTTCTATTCGCTGTGGACTGCTTAGAAAGAACCTGGGAGACCTCCAAACTACGCAATGGTGATGTTATGGGATGGGAGCAGTGAAATGGGGTGGAATCCGGTTGAGACCAGTTAGAAGTGGTGAGAAGGGGCTGGGGGTTTAGCTCATTGGCATAAGCGCCTGCCTTGAAAGCAGGCAGTCATGAGTTCAATCCCCGGTACCAATAAAAAGGAAAAAGACCTAAAATAAAAAAAATAAAAATAAAAAAAAGTGGTGAGAAGCAGCTGTGCTGTCTAGAGCCTGTGTGCTTAGCCTCAGACCCTGAGGTGCTCTAGTGCTAGCAGTGAGTCATCCTGTGTCCCTTTTACCTCTCGCTGGGGCTAGGACAGTTCTGGGTCCCTAGAACACTGTTGCCACTGTGATACCACCAGGCCACAATGCCATTTTTGAAATCGCCTGCTGCCCTTGCTCCTCCAACAGTCTGGGCCCAGGAAGGGGCATGAGGAGACCCTGATTCCGATGTGGTTTCTAGCTGGGTGCAGCTGTAATAAGCTAGGTCTCTGCTCTCATTCCTGTCAGCAACAGATCTGAAAACCAGAAGTTTATAAATGTCTGTGCTGCAGGACCTCATAGCCACAACTGCTCTCCTTAAACTTATGCATTTATGTATTTTGTGATCGCCTAAATTTATACTATGTTCTCATATTTCCATGCTCATGACAGGTGGAGGCAAAGGTTCTGAGAATTCAAAGATGTGTAATGATGTGCCTCAGTGGAGGAAGGCTTTCCAAACACTGGATGAACTGCTGTGTATTATACAGAACAATGCAAAGAATTTCTGAACATACTTGATGTGACACATGTCCTCATAGACAATGTTTGGGAGAACAGCCATAGAGGTTTAAATTTTGATAAAAATGAAGCAGATATAAAAGTGTCAAGGGCAGGGTAAAGTGTGCTTGCTAAGACAAGTTCCAGAAAGGGTGGCCTGTTAAATTCTCACTGAAAAATGCCTAAATGTAGTCATTTGCATGAACATATACAAGTGATATCCTTCTGAATGGAAAGGAATGTGGTTGTCATCTCTGAATTAAGAGGTGATTTAATAGCTTGGTTGATCATATACATTGTTGAAATATGGAAATGCTCTGCAGTGGACTTTACTAAGTGG
Source organism: Cavia porcellus (assembly GCF_034190915.1). Classification (NCBI taxonomy): domain Eukaryota; kingdom Metazoa; phylum Chordata; class Mammalia; order Rodentia; family Caviidae; genus Cavia; species Cavia porcellus. The sequence goes on along the minus strand of NW_026947518.1, from coordinate 1,348,031 downwards.
TGTAAAGGAGATGCCATAAAACGAAATTGTGCAGGGATATCAATAGTTTAGTCGTGAAGGGTTTTCTGCTTAGGGTGGATCAGAGGAGCATGGAAAGGATGTAGAAGTGACTGGCAGGATGCAGAGTGCCAATAGCAGGACATACAACAGAGAGGGTCTTCCCTGGAAGTCAGGTAGTTCTTAGGGTAAGCATGAAGTTAAAGTTGGCTTACGATTTCTTCCTTGAGGTGAATAACCCAAGTTCTGATAAGAACCAGTATTCCACATCCTTGTCAACCCATGAATTCTGTGTTCTTCACTTGAGATCTAATTTTGATTGTCTCTGATTATGACCCAGTGTCATGAAGGTAAAATTTGAATTTTTTTTTTGTAACAGGGATCAAAATCATGATCTCAAGGTTGCTAGGTAGGTGTTCATGCTGCTGAGCTAAATACCCAGCTATGAAAGTGTTTTCTGTATACTATGTATGATGTCACCATTGTTTCTCAGAAAATGTTGAATATTGTGGAATTTTTCTATATTGTATGTATATAATTTTAAAGCAAGCAAAAGGTGTCATATGCAGTCACTTTTCATTTTCACATTGTCTGTGGGGTGTCTCCGTCAGGGTTTCTCTATGTCAGAGAGCTCTGTAACTTAGGCTAGGCCCAAACTCAAGGAAGTTCTCCTGCACCAGCCTCCCAAGGTATATTTTTTATATCTGAATGGAGAGTGATCACTTGGTGACACTGAGCTATAATTTGAAACATGTACCTGGTTTCATTGTTTATACATTTTTTACATACAGCAGTTTTCCATGATCATTTGAGTTATTATTTATGTATCATATTTGATGTTATTTACATTTTGTTTTATGAAACAAAATTTAAATATCAAAATGCTCCCGTCCAAGTACTAACCAGGCCCGACCCTGCTTAGCTTCCGAGATCAGACGAGATCGGGCGCGTGCTGCTTAAGTATATTAAGAACAAAGGACTTAGTGGCCTAAATGAGATTTGAAGAAATATCACTATTAGTACATCAAAGTGATTCATGAGTTATTTGTGTGCCTCTGTGCTTTATGGATGCTGGTCCTGCAGGCTCTCACTATGAGCTCTGCTTTAGAGACAGTGCACAGCGACTCTTGCAGTGACTCAGCATAAGAATCAGTACTCCTATTTGGCTGTTACATTAGCTGTGAGTTGCAATATAGCATCAAATTTGCTGTCTCAAAAAATGTGTATATACAAAAATTATTCCCCAAGATGTGAAGTTAAGATTTGAAGAAATCAGTTGCCATTCAGCTGTTTTGTTTGTTTTTATTTGTGTAGTTTAGTTTTGTTTTATTGATACAAGTTTTCTCTATGTATATGACCTAGATTTGAACCCTTTATGGAGCACAAAATTGCCCTAACCTCAAAGCAGCACTCCTGTCTCAGCCTCTTGACTGCTGGGATTATAGATATGAGTGTTTTTACCCTAGAAAATATTGAGGCTTGTAACTTAGCTATGTTGTAGGTTGGCATAATAGATGCCATCTTGAGCTTTGCATTTAACTAGTGCCCTGTATTTCACTCAGAAAAATGGAAAATCACTCAGGGTAGAAGTCCCAGGAGAAAAGAAAAATGAGCTGTATCCAAAGAAAAAAATTAACCTACTCAACAAAAGAAGCAGAATACAGTTGTCATCCAAAAATTATTGTAAGATCCTAGATAAATGATTTCCAACAGGATCATTTTGTGATTCTATCTTTTAAAACATCTGTAACTTTCCAGTTCAGAGCCTTTTATTTAGATCCTGAAATGGGGGGTGGGGGTTCTGTATAAAAGTGGTGCTGAGAGCAGCTAATGAAATTGCACATTTCTCAATTGGGTTGCTTGGCTTCCTATATTTTTGTTCACAAACTCACCTCAAGCTGCAGAAACCTTACTGACATAAGCAAACCTCAGGATTAAATGACAGTGACCGTGAAATGAAAGAATAGTAGTGAAAAGGAGAGGAGAAAAAAGACAAATGCCATGTGCTATAATGCCCACCTCTTTTCCCCAGCAATGAAGAAGCTGAAACAGGAGAATGGCCATGTATTCAACGAGAGCCAAACCTACATAGTGAGTGCAAGGCTGGCCAGAACTCCAAAGTGAGACTATATCTTTAAATCAAAAATCTAAAATGAAAAAAAAAGCAACCAAGTAGACAGAAAGACTATTGAAAACAAACAATAATAGAGCTGAATGAAATGTGAGTTATGTAAAATGGGAATTATTGAATGATGTTGCCGAGGAAAGAAGGCCATGTAGTGGCATCCAGGAGGCAGTGACAAACAGACTTAGGAATGGCACCTATTGTGCTACAGGACAACAGTGACCTCCTTCCTCCAATACATTTGAAGTTCACTAGAATGAGGACTTCTAAAGGCTCATGGAAATGTTAAACTCATGGCAAACAAGCAGCTTGAAATCCAGGCTTTGGAACATGGCCTTTAGCAGACATTTCATATTTAAATTGAGATAAAAGAAATATAATCCGGCCATGTTTGATATCAAATACATCAAGTTTAATGGCTCACAACATTGAGAAATGAAGTCATAAACCAAAAGAATTTCAAAAATTTTCTTAGAAAAAAAGAGAGAAGAATAGCACTGAATTTTCAGGAGTGGTCTTCGTTTTTTTGGCCACAGACCTATTGTCAGGGGTCATTTATACAGGAAAGTCACAGTGTGGGTACAGTGTGGGTCTCAAACTACAATCAACCTATAAGCTTATAGCTGCTTAACTAATATTATTCAACAGGGGAACAAGGCAGCCAGAAAAGGTATGTGGAAAGAGTCAAGGCATTTTGTGAGAACAATAGTCCAGTTGTTCTGGTCATTGAGTATGGTAAGTGATGCCCATCTGAACTTCCTGGAGGAGGTGGTGGTAACTGTAGTACATTTCAAGCTGTTGTTTTTCTCTTCAGGACCATGTAGACCTGATCACTGCATCTTCACCTTCAGGTCTGGCTTTCTTCAGTTGTGCCTGTAGCAGTGATTGTTGTATTTAGTTTTTTGCATTGACTCTTTGAGGTTGCATTTCCTCTCTGATTGTATATCAATTTCTGTCTACATTGACATCCTTTGCTAAAATCCCAATACTATTTGAATGACTTTTCAGTACATGTGACTTTTGAGTGAATGTGGTGCTTGGAGGGGACACTGATGTCATGCACGGAGCTGATGGAAATTTTATTTAGGGCCCTGGGAAAGAAAGAAGAAGTTGTAATCAAGGAAAAAAGAGGAAGTGGCCATATGAGTAAACATCCCTGAGTTTGCCTTCTTCCACCTTGAACTACCACCATGAGATTCTGAAATTGTTTCTAGGGCAAAACTCTTTCAAGTACATCCTTCAGTTTCAAGGAAGAAATCAAAACAACGAATTTTTGCCACTTGTCTTCCTCTATGGCTGGTAGTAAACCATTCATAAGAAATACTGTTAGTCATTTCCTTAATGCATTGTAGATACCATAACCAAAATTACATATCATTTCACATTCAGAAAACAAAAGTAGCAGTTAAAGTCAGGGATAAAGCCCTTCAGTGCAAGCATCCCTGGAAAGGTGAGATCAACATTGTAGAATACAAACTACTACTGATTTATCTGACTTCAGCAAAGAGAAAAATTTATAATGATATTCTATAGAGTCATGAATCTCCCAGTCTAACATGTCTGGTATGAGTTTGTGTTCTCTAAAATCAAAGAGTGAATTTTACGAACAACAGAAATTAAGAGCACAATATACTTATTGAGAGAAAGAAAGCTATCTGAGAGAGAGAGAGAAGGGGTCCTGAGCTGGGTGCCAAACACTGTCTTTCTAGAGAACTTTATAGAGTAAAATCATGTGGTGAGGTGAATTTAAGGTGGGGAAAAATTGGAACTCACAATGCAGATGGGCATAAGATGGGACAGAGCTATGGCAGCCAATAAGATTATAAGTTCATGTAAAGTTGATTAAATTGGGAACAAAGGGGGAAGAGAGTCTCATAGAAAGCAGGCATTCTTAAGCAGCTGTGACTTTTCCCTTAGGGTTTTGGGAGGGTGACTCCTGAGTTCTTCAGGATGATAGGAACTATTTAAAATGTCAGCCCTTAGGATAAGGATACTTTTCTTTCAATGGTGACTCTTGACCTCCTCACAGTGCTATGGGACTATTTATAATATCAATCTTTAGGGTATGGATGAATTTGCTTATCATTTGTCTTGAGACTTGGCCCATAGCATGAGGTATCAGTCTTCCCCATACTTGCAGGGTATCTCGTCTCCTGCATGGACTCCTTGGAGGACCTAGCCCTGCCTTATGTCAATACTATTTAAATAACTCAGGTGCCTGTAACAGTACTGTTTGGATAATTGATTACAGATATCTTGTGCTCTGGGTGAATGATCTGGGGATTACAGTGTGCAATGTATATACCAGTGTTGCCCCCTGATTGACATGTTTTGAAATTTAATTTTAGTTGATGTGTTCTTTTTTCCTTGAAATAAAATGGATTTGAAAATTAAAAGCCTGAGATAAAACTCTTCAGTACAAACACTCCTCCTGTCAAGCTGAGATCACCACTGTAGAAGAATGGCAGCTCCAGAAGTATCTGCACTACAGTCTATCATTTGAGATCCTCTCTTGCAGGGAAGGGTTTCTTTCCCTGTTGATTCTTGGCTCAGAACGAGGGCAGTAGAGCAGGAGTCAATCAGTGATGAAGGGGCAGGCTATATGAACTGTCCAATTTTCAGGCCATTGCTGGCTGTGACTTTTGTCTCTTCCAGTGTCTCAGCATGATTTACCTTTTCTGAGTATGATACTGGTAGCAAAACGCTTGCTGCATCTCACTTAGAACTTTTGATGTCCTGTGGCCTGATTAGCAAAGAACTTGAGAGATCCCGGAGCCATGGAATGGTGAGGTTGTGGATGGGAGCCCAGAGATAGGGTGGGTTGGGTGAAACCAATTACAAGTATTTAAGGATTGTTGTGGTGTCTGGAGCCTCAGGTATTTAGTTAGCTTCATCTCCTGAGGTCCTCCAGCATTGGCCATGGGTCATTCCTTGTCCCTTTTGCCTCTTGCTGTTGGAAAGGGTGGGTTGGGGTCCCCAGAACCGTGGCTTCACTATGACAGCAACAGACTCAAGTATCATCTTTGAAATTCACTGCTGGCCTGGTAACTGTACCATCTTAGGCATTGGAAGGAGCTTGAGAAGACCCTGACTATGATGCTTTTTGTAGCTTGTAGAGCAGTAATGAGCTAGGTCTCTGCTCTCTTTCCTCAGAGCAGCAGATCTGGAATGTCCAAAGTTTATTAATGTCTGTAATGCAGGGCCTCATAGCCACAATGGCTCAACTTAAACTTGGGCTTTTTTGTACTTATAGTGATCTCCTCAATTTATAGTATATTCTCATGTTTCCATCCTCATGACAGGTAGTGGCAAAGGTCCTGAGAATTCTGAGATGTGTAGTAGTGTGCCTCAGTGGAAAAAGGCTTCCCAAACAACTCATGAACTCCTGTGTATTATAAAGATCAGTGCAAAATAATTTCTGAACATACTTAATTATTTAGGTGGCATCCTTGCTTACAGACTAGGTTTGTGAGAACAGCCATAGAGTTTTGAAGTCTGAGAAAAATGAAGCAAATATGAAAGTGTTATCAAGGATGGGGTAAAAATTTGTGAAGGACAAATTCCAGAAAGGGCTACCTGTTAAATTCTCATCGAAAAATGCTGAAATTTAGGCATTTGCATGGATTTATACACGTGATATCCTTCTGAATGGAAAGGAATAGGTGTGTCATCCCTGAATTAAGAGCTGATTTAGTGACTTGGTTGTTCATAGACTGCTTAAATATGGAAATGCTCTGCAATGGAATTTACTAAGTGGTGTAAAGGAGAAGCTCTAAACAGAAATTTTGCAGTGATATCAATAGTTAGGCATGTAGGGTTTTCTACTGAGGTTGGAACAGAGGAGTGTGGAAAGGATGTGCAAGTGACTGACAGGATTCAGGAAGCCTATAGCAGGACATACAATAGAGAAGGTCTTCAGTGAAATTCAGGTAGTTCTTAGAGTAAGCATGAAGTTAAAGTTGGGTTCTGATTGCTTCATTGAGGTGATCAAAACTAGCTCTGGCAACAATCAGTATTTCACATCCCTGTTAACCCATGAATTTTGTGTTCCATACTTAAGATCTAATTTGGATTATCTCTAATTATGCCCCAGTGTTATGCAGGTAAAATTTGGATTCTTTTTGTACCAAGGATCAAACTCATGACCTATGCTTTCCAGGCAGGCGTTCATGCCACTGAGCTAAATACCCAACTATGAAAGTGTTTTCTTTGTTGTATGGAAGAGATCCACATTGTATCTCAGAAAGTGTTGGATATTGTTGGAATTTTTCCATATTGTATGGCTATAATTTTTAAAAAACAAACCAAAGTTGTCTTGTGCATTTTCTCTTCAAGTTTCACTTTGTCTGTGGGGTGTCTCAGTCAGGGTTTCTCTATTTTAGACAGCTCTGTAACTTAGGATAACCCCCAATTCAAGGAAGAAATCCTTCACCGGCCTCCCAAGATATATTCCTTATATCTGAATTGAAAGTGATTGCTTGGTGACAGTGAGCTATAAATTACAGCTTGGGCCTTGTTCCATTTTATATACTTACTTTTTAAAAACAGCATTTTCCACTAACATTTGAGGTATTATTTGTGTACCATATTGAATGTTATTTATGTTTTGTTCTATGAAACGAAATTCATGTTTCAAAATGCTGAAGTATATTAAGAACAAAGTACTTACTAGCCTAAATGAGATTTGAAGAGACATTATCTGTAGCCTTTCAAAGTGCTTGATGAGATTTGTTTTTCTTTTTTTAAATTTTGAAAGTGATAAAATACAACAGAACAAAGCAGAATAAGGCCAACTAAGATCATATAGTGAAATTGGTACACAATTTCACAACAGATTACTGGGATAACAGTAATAGGTATTACAGTATATTTTATTATCTCTATAATAGTTGATCTTTCAAACATGTATATCAAAATGAGATGAAATACAGAGTAGTACTTATCAAAACAGAAAATTGAATAGAGCAATACAATTAATCAAAATAGAGCAAAACAGTAATAAACATATTTGCCTTCAAAGAGATAGTAGAAGGAAGTCCCCTGTATTTGTTATGGTCTGCTTCCCAGGAGACACTCAGATTTCTGGTTCCCATTTGCTAAATTGGGAAGTGGAATGTTTGATTCTAGGCCATGCATCGGTAGGTTCACTATTGCTTATTAGGGAGACAGGCTGGTTGTTTGGTTTCACAGCGTCCTAAGTTCCCACATGGCGTGGAGCTCAGGAGCTGCTGCTGGTTCTCCCCCTGGAAGGGCCTCATTCTGCCAGACCTCCACCACTTACCAGGGAGAAGTGGTGCTTGCTTGCCTTCCAAGTGTCCTAAATTCCAGCATGGCATGGATCTCAGGAGCTGCTGCTGGTTTGCCCCCTGGGAAGGCCACAGTCTGCCACATCATCACCACTTACCAGGGAAGGGAGGTGCTTGTTTGGCTTCCCATTTGATTGATAGGATATTTATCTGCTTATGTGCTTTGTGGATGCTGGTCCAATAGGCTTTTCACTGTGAGCTCTGCTTTAGAGACAGTACACAGGGAACATTGCAGTGACTGAGCACAAGCAGATGACATGATACTCTACATAGAAGACCCCCTAAACTCAATTGAAAGACTCTTAGATACAATAAATAAATTCAGTAATGTGGCTGGATACAAAATCAGTGCTCAGAAATCAATAGCATTCCTATACACGAACAACAAAATCACAGAGAGGGAAATAAGAGAAACTACACTCTTCACATTAGGAAGCAAAAAAATGGAATATTTAGGAATTACTCTTACAAAAGAAGTGAAAGATTTATACAGTGAAAATTATAATACACTGAAAAAAGAAATTGAAGATGATCTCAGAAAATGGAAAGGTATCCCTTGCTCATGGATAGGAAGAACAAATTGTGAAAATGGCCATCCTCCCAAAACTGTTATACAGATTCAATGCAATCCCAATAAAAATACCATCAACATACCTTATAGATCTAGAGAAAGCACTCCTAAATTTCTTTTGGAATCAGAAGAGACCTAGAATAGCAAAGGCAATTCTAATCAGCAAAGAGCAGGAGGCATCACAATTCCTGATTTGAAGTTATACTACAAAGCAACAGTAGTAAAATCAACATGGTATTGGAATCAAAACAGAGCTGAAGATCAATGGAATAGATTAGAAGATACAACCACAACTACAAACACACTCAACCACCTTATCTTTGATAAAGGAGCAAATCAGGTTCACTGGAATAACGACAGTCTCTTTAATAAATGGTGCTAGAAAAACTGGCTCTCCATTTGCCAAAAACTAAAGCTAGACCCATGTCTATCACCATGTACTAAATTAAAATCTAAATGGGTCAAAGATCTGAATATTAAAACAGAAACACTAAATCTATTGGAAGACAAATTGGGTAGAAACCTTGAAGACATAAAAGTAGGTAGAGAATTCATGAACAAGAATCAAACCGCATGGGAAATACTTCCCAGAATCAATAGCTGGGACCACTTCTTATTAAAAAGTTTCTGCATGTCAAAAGAAATCTCCAGCATGGTAAAATGAAAACCCACAAACTGGGAATCTCTCACTCAGACGGTGAACTCTCTCTCAGACAAGGGATTCTTGTCTAAAACATATAAAGAATTTAAAAAACTCAGACCCCCAAAATTCAAAGATCCAATCCAAAAATGGGCATCTGAGATGAATATGCAATTCTCAGATGAAGAAATGCAAATGGCAAGTAAATACATGAAAAATTGTTCATCATCATTAGTCATTAGAGAAATGCAAATTAAAACCACACTGAGATACCATCTCACTCATGAAAGAATGGCCAGGATCAAGAAAACCAACAACAACAAGTGCTGGAGAGGCTGTGGGGAAAAGGAACTCTCCTACACTGTTGGTGGGAGTGTAGATTGGTGCAGCCTTTGTGGAGGTCAGTCTGGAGATTTCTCAAAAAGCTGGGATTGGAAGTCCCATTTATTCCAGCTATTCCACTTCTAGGCATATTTCTAGAAGAACTGAACGCATCATACCACAGTGATATATGTGCACCTATGTTTATAGCAGCACAATTTGTAATCTCCAGATCTTGGAAACAACCCAAGTATCCATCAACTGAAGAATGGATAAAAAAGTGGTGGTATTTCTATGCAATGGAGTATTATTCAGCTATAAAAAAGATCACATTGAGATATTTATCAATAAATGGGCGCAGCTTGAGACCATACTCATAAGTGAAATAAATCAATCTCGCATGTGTGAATACCGAATAGTTTCCCTAATGTAAATAATGATTCAAATATATAAAAATATGTGGTAATCATGATTCCCCATTATGTGGCCTTGAAGCCTTATAAAGTTTTCACTTATTAATTGGAAAGGCTTTATTCTGGGCTTCTTGATATGGAAATACTTGAAGCTATAGTATATGAAGTTTTATTCAAATATTTCAAGGAAAAAGACAGACACTATGGTAACTACTATTAAGTCGGGTTATTTGGTGGTGAACCACTAGGTTGCTGAAACAGTCATGCTTTGACCTGTATTGTTATATTGTTATGTCCTGTTTATCTCAATCTCTGCCTTATTCATTAAAAAATTATTTAGTTAAAAAAATCAGTGCTCCTATTTCACCGTTACATTAGCAGTGAGTTGCAATCTATCATCAAATTTGCTGTCTTCAAAAATGTGTATATTCACAAAATTAATGACCAAGACCTGGATTTAAATTTGACGAAATCAGTCTTCTTTCAGCTGTTTTGTTTGGTTGTACTGTTTAGTTTTGTTTTGTTTTATTGAGACAAGCTTTCTGTATGTATATCAGCTGGATTTGAACATCCTATGGAGCCTAGAATTGCCCTGAACTCACTGAAACCATCCTGCCTCAGCATTTTGAGTGCTGGCATTATAGATATATACCACCACACTTTGCTTTTGATTCAGATTTGTAGGAGAGAATTTAAGATATCCCAAACCTGGTGTCTCAATCTTCATGTGAGAAATATATGTATGATCCTTTAGGAGGTGGTGACGTTTGAGGATGTGGTTGTGAACTTCAGCAATGAGGAGTGGACTTTGCTGAGTCCATCCCAAAAGAACCTCTACAGAGATGTGATGGGAGAAATCTTTAGGAACATGACTGCAATAGGTAAGGACAAAATACTTTTGTCACTCATGCTGTCAGAATGTTGTATGTCACTCATCAGTGCTGTTTCATTAAAAACAACGTGAAAATATTTTTTAAAATAGCTCAGACCTGGACACATTATATCATAACTCTAAACAAAATCTATTAATTTGTATGTATTATTCTAATGAGTGTTGGTATTTCTATGTCTACAATTCAGGAGGACTTGGGGATATCCAGGAAGCTGAAAAAGAATGCCAAATTTACTGGAGATACTTAAGGTAATTTGCACTCATAAGGAGAAGTAATGTTCCTGAGCAATTAGTGCGTCAGCAGAAAAATGACCACCAAACAAATGAGGCACCATTCAATTTATTGTCAGTAATACTCTCCGAAGACGTATAAGTTAGGGTATGTATAATGAGTGAATTAAATCATGAAAATGTATGACATTGCATATAGATGTGTACCAAAGGCATACACTTTGAGTTATGACATTCGCCCTTCAGTTTTTCTACCGATATATACATATGAATATGACACATTCATTATCTAAAAATTGCTAAGATTGCAATTGTATTTGAAATAAAATGGAGTTCTTGTGTTTCCAAGGCATGCTCTAAGAATCAACAATTCTGACTAAAATTCTTAGAAGGCTGGTGGAATGTTAAGGGCACTCATTCTGAATATCAGTGTGCAGTTGTCTCTAGAAATTGATCCCCTCATACTTGTCCTGGATATATTTTTAAAAATTCAAAATCCGCATAAAATACTGATACATGCTTGCTCATATACAAAGCAGATAAAATAATAATAGATCAGGCCTTGAAGAAGCTTAACTATTTATGACTGGATTTGTGGAGAAGGAAAATGTTAATAGACTCTCTGTGATTGTGCATTCTTGTTAATACAGCACACTAGGAATCAGATTTTGCAGAATGGCAAATTCAAGTTCAAACTTCACAGCTTAATGATCAGCGAAAATGTCTTAAAACAGATTTAAAAAGCTATAGATTTTATGCTAATACCTGTTGTTCATTCCCAGCACTGAAAAGAAAAAAAATGAGTTATATAATGTGAAAAAATAAATAATATAATGTCATTTGCAATAAGAAATAGGTGGATCTTTCTCCCATCAATTCAGTGAAATAGCTCAGCTATAAAACCTAAAGGGTCACAGGGTTTCTTTTACATGAGAAACCAAAATATAAATTGTGGAATGAAATGAAAGAGAGTTAATAGAGAAAAGTAAGACTGACCATATGGAAAAGGGAACTACAGGTTAAGGACAGACAGGAGATTGTGATGGGGAAACATATCAGAATGATCTGTATGTGATACACATATGTACCCAGGCCCAAAGTGAAGCTAAAGATTCTGCATTTCAAAAGGTACCAAATTTTAAGATTTCCAAATGTGTACCATTCTTTTGGGAATGGTTGTTTTCAACATGTCTTACAAGGGCATTCTGTTACTTCATGTTCAGAATTTCTTAGCAGGCATTAAAAACAGAATTTGACATTAATGCAGTCATTAAACTCAGACCCATTTCACTGTGAATTTTTCTTTTTTTATTTAATGTAAGGAAAGACTAAAAAAAAAACAAAATAAGTAGAAATAATACCACTTTCAAAGTGAAAATAAACAGTAAGAAATCTAAAGACAGGGATTACATATGCTGCTCATAGAAATACTTAATGAAATACAAAAGTGAAACTTATGAAGTGAGGATAAACAGCGAGACTGCAAAGAGTTTTGTTCAACTCTGCCATAAATACTTAGTAATATGGTTATCAATCCTATATCTGATTTTTTTTTACAGAAATGACAAGCTAGGGAAATCTTATGGACATACATCTTGTAATCAGTGTAAAGAAGTATCCCCTTGTAATGCAGAAGGTAATGTGAATGTGAAAGAAACAGAAACACACCACAATGTTCAGATCCATGAAAACTATTGCTGTGGAGAGAAATCCTATGTATGTCAGCAATGTGGAAAAGGTTTCACCAAATCTGGACATTGTAAGCAACATGAAAGATTTCACACTGGAGAGAAACCATATGTATGTAAGCAATGTGGGAAAGCTTTTAACACACTGGCCGGTTCTAAAAAACATGAAAGGCTTCACACTGGAGAGAAACCATATGTATGTAAGCAATGTGGGAAAGCTTTTAACACACGGGGAGTTTTTAAGAAACATGAAAGAATTCACACTGGAGAGAAACCCTATATATGTAAGCAATGTGGGAAAGCTTTTACCCAACAAGGAAATTGTAAGCAACATGAAAGAATTCACACTGGAGAGAAACCATATGTATGTGAGCAATGTGGGAAAGCTTTTAACACACGGGCATATTGTAAGGTTCATGAAAGAATTCACACTGGAATGAAACCATATGTATGTAAGCAATGTGGGAAAGCTTTTAACACGGGCAAATTGTAAAATACATGAAAGAATTCACACTGGAGAGAAACCCTATGTATGTAAGCAATGTGGGAAAGCTTTTAACGCATGGGGAGATTTTAAGAAACATGAAAGAATTCACACTGGACAGAAACCCTATATATGTAAGCAATGTGGGAAAGCTTTTACCCGACATGAAAATTGTAAGCAACATGAAAGAATTCACACTGGAGAGAAACCCTATATATGTAAGCAATGTGGGAAAGCTTTTACCCAACAAAGACATTGTAAGCAACATGAAAGTTCACACTCAAGATAGAACCAGTGCATATAAGCATCATGAGAATTTTTTGAGCACAAGTCCATATTGCATAATGCATGAAAAACTTCACCCTGGGCAGAAAACTTATATATGTAAGGAATGTGGGAAAGATTTCAGCAGAAATACTCATTGTGCAATACATGAAAAAATTTACAGTGTTGAGAAACCCTGTTTATGTGAAGAATGTTGGAAAGTTTTCACCACACATGGATTTTGTAAAATACATCAATGACTCCACTGTGGTGAGAAACCCTATGTATATATCAATGTGGCAAAGCTTTTGCCACATACAGTCATTGCAAAACACGTGAAAGAATTCACACTGGGAAGAACCACTGGCTACGTAAGCAACTGGAGACACTTTCAGCAGCCAGATTATAAGTGAAATATGTGAAGAAACTCACACAAGAGATAAATCCTATGTGTTATGGGAATACTCTCAGCTCACATGATCATTGTTACATATCTGAAAGAGCTCACTGGATCCTATGTGTATTAACAGTGTGAGAAATACAGCAATCCATGTTTGTTGTTAAATACATAGAAAAAGCAGCACACTTCAGACAGTTTAGATCTAAGTTTACTTTAAAAATTCCAAGTAGACCTGAAGAAATAATCAATACAGAAGTTTGATGTCAATATTTCTTCACAAATTTTCCAGAAATGACAAATCTGAGGTGGAGCTCTACTCAAGTACATATTTTGTATGGTTTTCAGTTAATCACTTTATACCTCTTTAGATTTTTTAAAGTGTCTTTGTGCTTCAACATGGAATCTTGTAATTAAACATGGTAAACTGAAATGGGCTTTTCACTTTCAAGTATGGATAGTGTCTATGTACTTAATATTTTGTCTTTAAACCTTAATTTTTATATTTTTGGTGAATTATTTTTATTTAAAGAAAAAAACCAAAAAGTGTAGAAATAATACAGAAGTTCTGAAAAATAAACACTAAGAAATCACTAGTTGATTAGTTACATATTGTCATCTTAGAAGTAATTGTTCAAGGTACAAAATTAAAGCATACAAAGTGATATTCAAATAATTACACTGCAAACAGTTCCACTCAGTGATCCAAAAAAATTATTAATATGCTTATCTGTTCTACAAACTTGTTTTTTATCTTAAAGACAGTAAGATTAAACATGACAAAACAGAACAGTTCATAAGGAAACAAGTTAAGGAAACACAGGTTTCAAAACAAGTCCACTGAGATGTTCATTTTCTATCTTACTGTCTCTAGTTTTCTTCAAAATAGTTGTTCCCATCTTCACATGCATTGAATATATACTGAACATTATAAAACTAATCAAATAATTACAGGATGATGCAGACATTTTTGATCTTCAAGACTGATTTTGGGGAAGTTGATAATGATTACCATAATGTGTCTCATTCTCTTCGTAGTAGACGTCTTTATTTTTATGTATGCTGAAATTGAACATAAGAGACTAAACTAATATCACTCTGAACAGTGAATAATAGTATCCTGAGAAGGAGAAAGGCGAGGAATTGCCTAAAAAAGAAGGCAGAGGACATTGTTAAAAGTGTATCAGGATTTAAAAGCTACAGTAGTTCTGTTGCTCTGTTTAGTTTGATTATACTTTCTTCTGGTCTGTCTACTCATATTAGATTTGAGGGTATAGAGGGCACAGAGAGATAACATCATGGCAGGTTATACCATGATGGTAACTGTCCTTAATTTCCTATTAACTAAAAATGAAACCCTGTATTACTTACATTGTCTTACTATGACTGATCTTATTTGAAGCTGGTTTGTTTGAATGATATTTGGCCTTGACTGATTTTATTCACATTTGGTATGCTTGCTGGTATCAAGTCCAAGAGAAGAGGCAACTACTCTGAAGATGATAAGATGTGAAAGATATATATTGGGGGGCTGGGGATTTAGCTCCGTGGCTTAAGCCCCTGCCTGGCAAGTGTGAGGTCATCAGTTTGATCCCCAGTTCCAAAAAATAAATAAATAAAAGATATAAATTCCAGGTTTATTTTTTTTATTTAAGGAGAAAAAAAATCACATAAAAACACAAAGCAGTAAAAGGGTACAAATAATACAGAATGTAAAGAAAAAAATACAGTAAGAAATCACTCGTTAACAGGTTACATATTGTCTTCTTAGAAATAGTTGTCCAAATTATAAAATTAAAGCATATAAAGTGAACATTCCTACAGTGAGACTGCAGACAGTTCTGTTCAATGATCCAACAAAAGCTCAGTAATATGGTTTTCCTTCCTACACACTCAAACAGGCACTTATATCCCTTAGACCACTTTCCTTTCCTCTCTTCTTCACAATAACAATTACACTTTTTGGTTTTTTTTACTCCCATAGTTCTTATTACTTTTTTGAAGGGAATAAAACCTCAAGTGAGTTTACTAAACAGAGTTGGTTAGAACATAAGGATGGGCATAGTACTTGATGCAAAAATAGAATATCAGGTGATCAACAATGGTTACCACTGTGCCTCCAGCTATTTTTAAAAAGAGTTCCCTATATCATCAGGTATAATAGAATTGATCAAAACAGTACAGAACAAGACCAATAAAATCTACACTGGAGACATTACAGAATTTCAAAAGAAGATAACAGTCAAACCATAATGGGCAACATAGTAAATCTTATTGCCTACAAAGTGGTTGCCTATACCCTCAAACTTGATACTATTAAAACAAAATAGAATATAGTAAAATCAGGCAGAACAAGATGGGGAGAGCAATAGTGGGGTTAAAATCAGGTTAATAGGAAAACAAAAAAAGTTACTATAATATACCCCACTATTTTTTAATTTAGTTTTCGTTTAATTGAAAAAAAATAGAATAATTATTTTTAAAAAGTGTGGAGATTGAGATAAAAGAGACATTGTGATAGAACAACACAGGTCAGAACTGAACAATTAAAGCATCATTTTGTTTCACCACCAGGTAATCTAACATAATAGTAGTCACCATAGTGCCTCTTTCCTTGATTTGAGTGTAACTTCATATACTATAGAATCAATCACATCAAGACAGTGTGAAGCCATTCAAGAGAATGAAAGAATTACAGGGTATTTAGAATCAGTTAACAGAAAATGAACAATGATTTCTGTATTATCTCTTTGCCTGTAAAAATTTTATTTATACTATCACGTAAAATATATTAAGATACAACATGTTAAAACGAGTGGAAACATGTACAACTTGATGGGAGTTCCAAATAAGATGATATTAAATCAGCACTAGCATTTATGATGTGTTATTTTCTTCAGAATAGCTATTTGTACTATCACCGATACTAAAATTGAAAAACCCAGGGTAAAACCATTGCACTTAATGAGTGAAAACATTATATGTATTCAAACCAATATGATTGGGTATCACAATTACCACATACTTCTATGTATTATCATTTCTTATACTAGGGAATATATTTGGTATTTTTACATGTGAGTTTGATTTATTTCACTTATGAGTATGGTCTCAGTCTGCGTCCATTTATTTATATGTCAATGTGATCATTCTTTATAGCTGAGTAGTACTCCATTGTATAAAAACACCATAAATTTTTTATCCATTCCTCAGTTGATGGACACTTAGGTTGTTTCCAAGATCTGGCTATTACAAACTGTGCTGCTATAAATATGGGTGCAAATATATCACTGTGGAATGATGGTTTCAGTTCTGTGAATATGCCTAGAAATAGAATAGCTGGGTCAAAATGTGCTTCCAGTCCCAGCTTTCTGAGAGATCTCCAGACTGACCTCCACAATGGTTGTACCAGTCTACACTCCCACCAACAGTGCAGGAGAGTTCCTTTGTCCCAACAGCATCTCCAACATTTGTTGGTGGTGGTTTTCTTGATCTTGGTCATTCTTTCAGGAGTGAGACAAAATCTCAGTGTGGTTTTAATTTGTATTTCTCTAATGACCATTGATGGTGAACATTTTTTCATGTATTTATTTTTCATTTGTATTTCTTCATCTCAAAATTGTTTATTCATCTCAGATGCTCATTTTTGGATTGTATCTTTGAATTTTGGTAGTCTCATTTTTAAAAATTCTTTATATGTTTTAGACAGAAGTCCTCTGTCTGAGGGGCAGTTCACTAAGATTTTTTCCCAGTTTGTGGGTTTCTTTTCACTATACTGGAGATTTATTTTGATGTGCAGAAACTTTTTAATAAGAAGTGATCCCAATTATTGATTCTGGAAAGCATTTCCCATGGGGTTTCAGTCCTATTCATCAATTCTCTAGCTACTCCTATGTCTTCAGGGTTTTTACCCAATTTGTCTTCCAATAGATTTAGTGTTTCTGTTTTAATATTTAGATCTTTGATCCATTTAGATTTTATTTTAGTACATGGTGATAGGCATGAGTCTAATTTTAGTTTTAGGCATATGGACAGCCAGTTTCTCACCACCATTTATTAATGAGAATGTCATTCTTCCAGTGAACATGTTTGGCCCTTTTATCAAAGATAAGGTAGTTGGGTGTGTTTGTAGTGGTGGTTGTATCTTCTCATCTATTCCACTGATCTTCAGCTCTGTTTTGGTTCCAGTACCATGTTGATTTTACTACAGTTGCTTTGTATTATAACTTCAAGTCAGGGATTGTGGTACCTCCTGCCTTGCTTTTGCTGCCTCTAACTGTCTTTGCTATTCTAGGTTTCTTCTCACTGCAGATGAATTTTAGGGGTGATTTCTCAAGTTCTATGAGGTATGTTGATGCTATTTTTATCGGAATTGCATTGCATCTGTATAAAAGTTTAGGGTTAGGGTTAGGGTTAGGTTTAGGGTTAGGGTATAGGAATGCTATTGATTTTTGAGTATTTATTCTGTATCCAGCTACATTACTGAATTTGTTTATTATATCTAGGAGTCTTTCAATGGAGCTTTGGGGATCTTCTATATAAAGTATCATGTCATCTGCAAATAATGGTAATTTAACTTCTTCTTTTCCTGTCTTTACGCATTTTATTTCTCTCTGTTTTCTAATTGCTCTGCCCAGTATTTCCAGTAGTATATTAAATAGGAGCTGTGATAAGGGACATCTTTGTCTTGTGCCTGATTTTAAAATAAAGGCCTTCAGTTTTTGACCATTTAGGATGGTACTGGCTGTTGTTTTGTCATTGCCAGCCTTAATTATATTGAGGTAAGGACCATCTATTCCAATTTTCTGCAAGGTTCTTATCATAAATGAATGCTGGACCGTATCAAAACCTTTTTCTGTATCTATAGTAATGATCATGTGATCATAACTTTTGGCTCTATTGATATGGTGTATTACATTTATTGATTTACATATATTAAACAATCTCTGCATGCCTGGGATGAATCCCACTTGGTCATGGTATATGGTCTTCTTGTTGATTTGCTGCATCCTATTTGCCAATATTTTATTGAGGATTTTTGCATCTTTGTTCATTAGGGAGATTGGTCTGTAGTTCTCTTTTTCAGTTGGATCCTCCTCTGGTTTTTGTACTAGAGTAATATTTGCTTATAGGAACAATTTATGAAGGATTGCTTCCCTTTCCATTTCCATGAAGAGTTTGAGGAGTGTTGGCATTAGGTCGTCTTTGTATTTTTTGTAGAATTCTTCAGTGAATCCGTCTGGGCCTGGGCTCTTCTTTGTAGGTAACGATTTTTTTACGTTTTCAAATTTCATTAATAGAATTTGGGTTATTCAGTAGTTTTACATCTTCGTCACCTAGCTTTGGTACTTCATATGCTTTAGGAATCGCTGTCTATTTCTTCTGTGTTATAAAACCTTTGAGAGTAGACGTTTTTGAAATACGTGTTGATGATCTTCTGTATTTCAATAGGGTCTGTAGTAATTTCACATCTTTTATTCCTTGTTGCATGGACTTGAACATTTTCTTCCATTTTTTAAATAAGGTTGGCTAGGGGCTTTTCCATTTTATTTATTCTTTCAAAGAACCAGGTCTTTGATTCATTGATTTTTTTTTAGTCTCTATTGCATTGATTTCTGCTCTGATTTTTATAATTTCTTCTCTTCTTTTGGCTTTGGGCTTGACTTGCTCTTCTTTTTCTAGATGTTTGAGGTATAACATCAGCTTATTTATTTGTATTCCTTCTGTTTTCCTAATGTGGGAACTCGTGCAATAAATTTTCCTCAGAGGACAGCTTTCATTGCATCACACAGGTTCTGGTACATTGTATTTGTGTTTCCATTTGTTTTTAGGTATTGTGTAATTTCTTCTTTAATTTCCTCTGTGACTCACTGATTACTCAAGAGTGTTATTCAGTTTCCATGTGTTTGTGGGATTTTTTGCAGTATCTTTATCATTAATTTCTAATTTCATAGTGGTATGGTCTGATAGCATGCAAGGGATGATTTCAACCCTTTTGCATTTATTTAAATATGCTCTGTGAATTAATATATGGTCTATTTTAGAGAATGACCCATGTAATACTGAGAAGAATGTGTATGTTGTTGTTGTTGGGTGGAATACTCTGTATATGTGTATTAAGTCCATTTGTTCACAGGTGCGATTCAGTTCTTTTATTTCTTTGTCATTTTCTGCCTGGTTGATCTGTCCATTGGTGTCAATGTCCTGTTAGAATCGTGTTAATGCTAATTTGATTTTTCATTTTTGTTAGTTCTTTTTTTATATAACTGGGTGCTCTGGAGTTTGGTGCATATAAATTTAAGATAGTTTTCTCTTCCTCTTTGAGTTTTCCCCTAATCTGTAGGTAGTGACCTTCTTTATCCCTTCTGATTATTATTGGCTTGAAGTTCACATTGTCTGCAAACAGAATACCTACCCCCCTGGGTTTTTCTTTGTTTGTTTTTTTTTTTTTTTTTTTTTTTTTTTGGTTCCTGTTGCATGAAGTATTGTTTTCCATCCTTTGACTTTCAATCTGTGAATATCCTTTTGGGTTTAGATGGGTTTCTTGTAGACAGCATATGGCTGGATTTTGTTTCTTAATCCATTCTGCCAGTCGGTTTCTTCTAATTGGTCCATTGAAACCATTTACATTAATGGTTAGAACTGTTATATATTGGTTTATTGTTGACATGTTATCTTTCTGCTGTTGCATCTTTATCTTTCTGCTCTTTTTAACTGTCTGTTTTGGTTAGTGGTTTTTTCCTAAATGTATCTAGGCTGTCTTTCAGTATTCTTTGCAGGGTTGGCTTGGTGATCATGAAGTTTTTCAGCTTTTCTTTGTCATATAAGTATCTTATTTCTCCATCAATTTTGAAGGACAGTTTTGCAGGGTACATCAGTCTAGGTTGGAAATCATTTTCCTTTAGGATCTGAAATACTTCGCTGCATGCTCTTCTTGACTTTATTGTTTGTGCTGAGAAGTCTGCTGTGATTCTGATAGGTTTTCCTTTATAGGTGATCTGTCTCTTCTCTCTGACAGCTTTTAATATTCTATTCATTTGCTCAATTTCTGGGATGGTCATTATTATATGTCTGGGTGTAGTTTTATTTTGGTTACGGCTATTTGGAGTTCTATATGCTTCATTGATCTTGATATCAGTTTCCAGTCTTGTGTTTGGGAAATTTTCAGCTATTCTCTAAATGTCCTCTTGACACCCTTTATGTTGTCCCCTTCTTTTTCATTTATCCCTATAAACCTTATGTTGTTCTGCTTTATGTTATCTTGCAGGTGTTGAATAGTTATTTCCAGATTTCTTGTTATTTTTAAATGATCTTTCCTTTCCTGTTCACTGGCTGCAATCTTGTCTTCTAGGTCTGAGATTCTATCTTCATATTCATTGAGGCAGTTTTTACAACTTTCAACGGGGTTTTTGATTTCCTGTATCTCACTTTGCATCTGCTTTATGTATTCTGTTTGTTTCTTATAGAGTTCATCCAGGGATTCTATCTTTTTGTTTAGTTCCTCCAATTTTTTAACTGTGTCTTCTTTAGATATGTTCAGAATATCCTTCATTTCTTTTAACATTTATTTTTTTACCTACCAGATTATTTCTAGTTTGAATTTCTTTAATGCTTCCCAAAGTTGCTTCTTTATTTCAGTTATTATTATTTCAGGTATTTCAGTTATGTGGAATGTGTTTTCTTCTATGCACATGGCTCCTAGGCTTTTTGGGGATGGGATGGATGTTTGAAATTGTATTTTGGACTTTCATTTTGTCATTTTGCTGTATTTTCAAGCTTCAAGTGTTGTTCCAAGTGAGGAAGCGAGTTCACCCAGGTTGGGATGGGATTCCATGACTTGGCTGAACTTGCTGGCAAGGTAGGGAGTTCCCCCAGACTGGAATTGGAATCTGTTCCTCGGCCCCACTTGCTGGTCCTGGCAGGAATCTGCAGGCTCGGCCCCAGGTGAGGAAGAGAGTTACCCCAGACTGGGAAAGGATTCTGTGCCTTGGCCCGACTCCCTGGTTCTGACTCGCTGGTCCTAATTCACTGGTCCCAGTGGGCAACCACCTGGTCCCCAGGTGATGAAGGGAGTTCCTCCAGACTGGGATGGGATTCCGTGCCTTGGCCTGACTCGCTGGTCCTGGCAGGAAACCACGGGTTCTACATCAGGTTTGATTATTAACTGCTTTCACACCCTACAAAGTCTTCAAAGTTGTGTTTTTATAAAAATAGCTATATAATGTTATGCTTAATTATAAAGTCCCTGATGATGTGGACAATTCTATTGAAAATAACAAGAGAAAGCATAGTAAGTACTGTATATCACCTAATATTGTGTTCTTATATGTCTCTTTCATATCATGATTTTCTAGGAATTTGTTTTGTTGTCTTATTTTGATCTGTTTTCCCCCATAACACAGAAAGGATAGATATACACATAGAGATTCACACATCGGAAGAATTTCTAACCTATTTATTGGAACAAATAATATAATGCATAGTGTAATGAACAGATACTCTGAAGAAGTGACACTAAGAAACCCAATGCTAATTCTGTAGCATTATGATATAAAATTGAGCAATACTATTATTCACTGTTCAGAGTGATATTAGTCTAGTCTCAGCTGTGACTTAGTTTTTCCAGTAGACTACAGGTAGTATAAATATGACAGTGATGCTAATGTCACAAGGCCATCACTAGTACACTATTATGTTCATTAGATTTGATGTATTTATCTTTTTGAGGATGCATGTTGCTATGAAGTTTAGGCTGGCTTTGAGTCACATTATAACCTAGAGTGGTCTCAAACAAGTCTCCTTCCTTAGTGTCTCAAGTACTGCACTCCACACAAGAGCCACCACACCTAGTTTATATTTGGTATATTTAGTGCATATTCAGGATATTTTATTTCAACTGTTTTTGTTGTTAAAGTATTTCCATATTTTACCTCCAGCATTTGTAGAAACTTCGGGCTTATTGAGGTGGTGATGTGCATATCACCAGCCTCATGACATGGTCTGCTGGGTTCAGAGCTGTCAGTGTACTGCAGTGAAACATAGCTGTACATAACTGTTTCTTTTTCTACTTTCCTTAGAACAGATTTTTAAAATTTCCATGGATAATCACAGGGTCAATAACCCTGGCTAGAGTTTCATGCAAATTCTCAAAGTTAATTACCATGTAGCACTGACCTGAAGATACTCTCTGTCATCTGAGAGTCTTTATAGTCCTTTCTGTACATACACTTTGTGCCTGAGCCAGCACCTGCTGTGGGTCCCAGAGTCTGCTGCAAAGCCATGGAACACATAGCTTTGTGACCGCCTCTAGACTGGTGTCCTAAATGCCACTCTGCTGAGGCAGAGAACAGCTTCTGGCAGGAGGCCAGAGGCTCTGAGGCTCTGAGACAACACAGGTTTTTCTTTGTGAATACAGATAATCTTATATTTCTGTAAGACCGACAGCTCTGTCCCATATTTCTAGCCAGGAAGACAGAACAGGAATTTGGAGACTGTCGATTCAACAGGGGTGCTGCCCTTCTGCTCCGCCAGCCCATCTTGGGTGGGAACCTGAGTGTGGCCCAGGCTTGCATCCCCCCTGGACCTGCACCTGCCCATGAGAATGTGCCCTCAGGGCATGTTAGACCTAGTCACACTTGACTTAGGGCAGGAATTGTGTTAGGGGGATTCACAGTGGTGGTTAGGCCTTAATGTTACTCTGCTGGACTGAGTGACTCCGAGTGGCTTGTGGCTGAGTCTAGTAACACCTGTACTGGTCTCTCTCCTGCCTCTGGGTGCCAGAAGGCTAGGGACAGGGAGCCCTGTCCTTTAATGCCCTTGTCATTTGGCATTTGCCCGCAATCATCCTGAAGGCTCTGGGATGAGTGAACCATTTTTTCAGCCATTCCCACATTGTCTACCTATGTGGTATCCTGAGGCTGGGGTCCCGTGTCCTGGGAAAGCAGCATAACCTGCTCCCTGTTCACTGTCTTGAGCCAACTGTCTGTAAAGACCGATTGTCACCAGACCAAGGTGCCTGGTGACATGAGCCTTCAGAGGTCTGTTTGGACCTATCGCCAAGGAAGTGAGGTCATGCACTGGGCTCCACAGTTTGGCCTTCCTCTGTGATATCACCTTTTTGTTGTGGAACAAATCTATGTCCTCCTTAGAAACAACAAGTTAAAATGCTAGAAAACTGAGTATACTTTTAGACTTTGTTGCACTTCGAAGATTTTAATGCAGCAAACATGTAGATGCTTCAGATGTGTCAGGCTGGGTGCCAAACACAAATGTCCATCCAAAGGGTCCATTGTCTCGGAGGATGAAAGACGCATTGTCTTCTGTTAAAGATTTGTCAAATGTTAGGATGACTTCCTTTCTTGGCTTATGTTAGTTTCATTTCAGTTCCATTAGGAAGCAGAATACCCATAATAATTTTACCAAACAATGTGAAGGTCTCATGTTATAAACCCCATATATCCAGGGCAGGAGGATTCATAGCCAGTTTTACTCTCACATGCTTAGGAATGATTATTTATTCATCCTTAGATGTTCAACTCAGCTATACACTGTAGTGCTCCAAACTCTGACCTCCAGGGAGGGGGGACAGCAGGTGGTGAGTACAAGGTTAGGTGACATCATCACCCCATACTGATGAAGGACACATGTGCCTCACACCTGGGGAACTTGTCTCCTAGCTGCTGCTGTCACTTCCTTTCCTCCCATCCCAATCAGACAATAGGCTTTGTGTCCCTGATGGGTAGTTTCCCTTTCCTAGAGGTGATGGTGCTGAGCCTTTCCAGTTGTAATACTGTTTGGTTGGTCTCCTTGAAGCAGTGTTTCCATGCTGGGCTCTCTCTGTGTTGCCACCACCCACTGGTATGTGGCTGAACCAAGCACATGCACCTGTCACCCATCTTGTGATGGCCATTTTTTATGTTTTTGGGTCGGACTTCAAAAGGAAGCTGCCACACTCATTCTTATACAAGCATTTAAATGGATACTGATATTTATTTCAAAGAAAATGCATCATATTGCTGGTGTAAGGATAACTTAGAAATTCTTGCTGTATCTTTGGAAGCAGATGTTTAAAGCAGAGTTATGTGGTTCCTTTTTTATTTTGTTTTGTGTTATTATGCTATACTATATTATGCTCTGTTATGTTATATTATGTTATATGTTGATGAGGATTTTGAAACCCTGCAGGGTGTTTTCAGTACTTTCTGATTTGGTTTTGTATAACCAACTTAATGAACTTTGAGAAAATCAAAAACTTTGACGAGTTCTGTTTTAGAGAAAATTTAAAGAGGAAAACACAATCAAGGATGTTGTTGCACACCTGTCATTCCAGGACTCCGAAGGCTGAGGCAGAAAGTTTGTGGTGAGTTTTAGGTCATCCTGGGCCTCAAGGAAAGATCAAGGCCAGACTGAATTGCATAGCAAAATCCTGTCTGAAGAAAAAAAGAAAGAAGAAAGAGAGCAAAAAAATGATAAAAATGAAAAGTCAAAAATAGACTTTCTAGTGAGAAATATTTGTGAGGTTCTCTTTAATGTGTACTTTAGTCAGCACACCTAGAATAAGGTTTACCATCATGGAGACATTGATGTGCTTCCTGGTGTTTGTACTCTTTCAATTTTTTAAGGCTTTTTATTTAGATGACTGCAGATATGCTGCTGAATATATCCTCTTAGGATTTGGGTAGTTCAGTATGAAGAGATTTTGATCATTCTGGTTTTTGTTTCTGTCGTAACTTTATATTTAGTACCAGAATTTGAGCAAGGGATTACTATTTTTATTTTGAAATAATAATAAGAATCATATAAAGATACACTTTTTAAGTCTATAAAGAGATAAAATAAGTATAGATTAATAGTGATTAATGTACCTTGTTCAGTGACTTCTGAGATTTCTTAAAGATCAATATTTTCATACATTTGTAAAAGCTTTGGTTTGGTACAAATTTTAAGACATGGTCTCACTAATTTTCTAAATGTCCCAGGCTAGGCTTAAACCTTTCCTCATCATTCCTCACTCTCCCAGAGTGCTGCGATTACAGGTGTATAATATCCTGAGTTGGCAATTGGTAGCAATGTTGTGTATTCATGCAATAAAATGTTTGACTTTGGTCTTCAGACACTTTGTAGAACGAATCACTCTAGTTAAGCCACTTTGCTACCCTGCAGCTTCTTTCACAGTCAGTAGGAGTGAAAATCCCATTAACACTCTTAGTAGATTCTCTGCTTTTCTAATTGTGGTCAGCAGGCACTTCAGAAGATCACTCCAAATGCCTTTGGCACTAAGATTGAGGCTTTGTGTCTTTGAAGCACATTCTCTTTTTCTTTGATCCCTCATGGAATTTGATGATTGTTTGAAGTCAAATCACAAGAAAGGTGGGAAGGTTAAAGTTACATGGGGCACACTCCCCTTCAGAAGGCCAGGCCAGTGTAAAAATTTATTTACGCTCCTGGTGTCAGTTGCAATGTTTTTTGTTTTTGTTGTTGTTGTTATTGTTGTTCAATTTCTAAAATACAGAGCTTTGCATTGGCTTCTTTGTCTTCACCTTTTAACACTTTTCTTGTTTTGAGCCAGGTCCTTAATAAATAAATTGCTGAGGCTCACCTTGAATTTGTGATGCTCCTGACCCTGCCTTCCAGACTGCTAGGATTACAAGCCACACCAGCAGACCCAGTCTCATCATAGTGTTGTTAAAAACTTATTGGCTGCCCTGCTGCTGCCTTTCTCACCCGGGGCCCATACTATGACCACTGGGGACTGGAAGGTGCACATCCAGTGGAGTGGAGGTGGGCCCTGCTGCCGCCTCGCCCACACAGGACCCAACTACCTCTGCTGGAGACCAGAAACTGAGCGTCCGGCCAAGGGGAGGCCGGCCCTGCTGCCACCTCTCCCACCTGGGGCCCATACTACCACCGCTGGGGGCTGGAAGGAGCACATCCAGCTGAGGGGAGGCCAGACCTGCTGCCGCCACTCCCGCCCAGAGCCCATACTACCACCTCTGGGGACCAGAAGGTGTGCATCCAGCTGAGCAGAGGTGACTCCGGTCTGGCCCTGAAACTGTGCAAATTGAGGAAGCTTTAGGTCTACCTGAGAGGAGCGTGGCAAGCCTCTTTTAATCCAGGGGATCTGCTGCCAAGGAGGGAGCTACTCAAAGAGGAGTCCCAAGAGCCCAGGACATAAGAGTCAATTTACAACACAACCAGGGGAAACTCTGAAACAACACTTGAAACACAGTAATATAAGGAAATCACAAAACAAAAGACCAAAATGCAATCTCAAACACCAACCCATCCCCCCAAGAAAGCCTAGGAGCAATGTACATAGAAGAAAATACATGCCATATACCTGAAATACCTGAAAAAATAGTAATAGAAATAAAGAAGCAGCTCTGGGAAGCCTTGAAAGAATTCAAACTAGAAATAATATATCAGGTAAAAGATGAAATAATAAAAGAAATGAAGGAGATGCTGAACATATCTAAAGAAGTCACAGCTAAAAAATTGGATGAACTAAACAAAAGGATAGAATCTCTGGATAAACAATATAAGAAACAAACAGAATATATAAAACAGATGCAAAGAGATATACAGGAAATCAAAAGCAACATTGAAAGTTGTAAAAACCGCCTGAATGAATGTGAAGATAGAATTTCAGTCCTCGAATACAAGATTGCAGCCAGTGAACAGGAAAGGAAAGATCTTTTAAAAATAACAAGAAATCAAAAAATAACAATACAACACCTGCAAGATGACACAAAGAAAAACAACATCAGGTTGATAGGGATAAATGAAAAAGAAAGAGACAATACAAAGGATGTCAAGAGGATATTTAGAGAATTAATTGCTGAAAACTTCCCAAACATGAAATTGGAAACTGATATCAGGATCAATGAGGCATATAGAACTCCAAATAGCCATAACCAAAATAAAACTACACGCAGATATATAATAATCACCATCCCAGAAATTGAATAAAAGAATAGAATATTAAAAGCTGTCAGAGATAAAAGACAGATCACCTATAAAGGAAAACCTATCAGAATCACAGCAGACCTCTAAACACAAACAATAAAGGCAAGAAGAGCATGGAATGAAGTATTTCAGACCCTAAAGGAAAATGATTTCCAACCTAGACTGATGTACCCTGCAAAACTGTCCTTCAAAATTGATGGAGAAATAAGATACTTCCATGACAAACAACAGCTGAAGAAATTCATGATCACCAAGTCAATCCTGCAAATAATACTGAAAGACAGTCTAGACACACTTAAGAAAAAAACACTTTACAAAGCAGACAATTAAATAGAACAGAAGGATAAAGATGCAACAGCACAAATATAACATGTCACTAATAAACCAATATATAACACTTAAAATCATTAATGTTAATGGTCTCTTTTTTAAAAATTTTATTTAAAAGGAAAAAGAGAAAAACACAAAACAAAGCGGTGTAAGGGTACATGTAATACAGAACTACAAAAAAAAAAAAAAAAACCTAACCCTAACTCTAAGGACTTCTATCTAAAACATACAAAGAATTAAAAAAAATCAGACCCCCAAAATTCAAAGACCCCATCCAAAAATGGGCATCAGAGATGAATAAACAGTTTTCAGATGAAGAAATACAAATGGCAAATAAATATATGAAAAAATGTTCAGCATCACTAGTCATTAGAGAAATGCAAATTAAAACCACACTGAGATTCCATCTCACTCCTGAAAGAATGGCCAAGATAAGAAAACCACCAATAACAAATGCTGGAGAGGCTGTGGGGAAAAAGGAACACTCCTGCACTGTTGGTGGGAGTGTAGACTGGTGCAACCATTGTGGAGGTCAGTCTGGAGATTTCTCAGAACGCTGGGACTGGAAGCACCATTTGACCCAGCTATTCCACTCCTAGGCATATTCCCAGAAGAACTGAATGCATCATACCACAGTGATATATGTGCACCCATGTTTATAGCAGCACAATTTATAATCGCAAGATCTTGGAAACAACCTAAGTGTCCATCAACTGAGGAATGGATAAAAAAGTTGTGGTATTTTTGTACAATGGAGTACTACTCAGCTATAAAGAATGATCACATTAAGACATTTATAAATAAATGGATGCAGCTCGAGACAATACTTATAAGTGAGATAAATCAAACTCACCTGTATAAATACCGAATAGTTTCCCTAGTGTAAGAAACGATAAAAATACATGAAAGTACGTGGTAATCATGATTCCCAGTCACACTGGTTTGAAGCCATACAAAGTTTTCACTCATTACTTGGAATGGTTTTAATTTGGGTGTTTTTATTTTATTGTCTGTGATACTACAAATGACTATTTTGAAGAGAATAAGAGCATAATAGCTAGCGCTGATTTAATATCATCCTGTTTTGAAGCCCCATCAAGTTTTTGTTCATTTGTTTCCATTGGTTCTAACATGTGGTACCTTATTATATCTTAATGTATGCGATAGTATAAGCAAGTTTTTTATAGACAAAGAGATAATATAGAAATTGATGTTTTGTTTTTGCTAGCTGGTTCTAAATTCCCTGCAACAATTTCATTCTCTTGAACGGTCTCTCACTGTCTTGATAAATTTGCTGCTATAGTATACGAAGTTAGACTCAAATATTTCAAGGAAAGAGTTACTATTAATGTCAAGCTATCTGGGTTTGAAACACAATGATGGTTAAATTTTTCGATTCTGACCGGTGTTGTTATATTGATATGTTCTTTTTTTTTTTAATCTCAGTCTGCCCCCTTTTTCTTTCCTTTTTTTAAAATTAATTTATTTCTTAGTATCTTTTAACTAAGGGAAAATTAAATTTAAAATAGTGTGATAGATTATACTTATTTATTGTTTGTTTCCCTATTAACCTGATTTGAACCCCTGTAGTGTTCTCCATATCTAGTTCTGACTGATTTTATTATATTCTGTTTTGCTTAATAGTATCAAGTTTGAGGGTATAGGCAACCATTTGGAAGGCAACCAGATATTCTATGATGCCCATTATTATTTAACTATTATCTTCTTTGGAATCCTGTAAGCTCTCTAATGTGGTTTTATTGGTCTTATGTACAGTTTTGTTCAATTCTTTTGTACTAGCTGATATAGGCTACTCTTTTTAGGATAACAAGAGGAATAATGATAACCATTGTTGATCACCTAGTAAACCCCCCCTTTATTTTTTTTATTTTTAATTTTTTTTTTTTTCATTTTATGCTATGTCCATCCTCCTGATCTAAATGACTCTGTTTTGCTTTGTCACATTGGGTTTTTCTTTGGTCCGTCTTGCTTTGTTTTTTGTTTTTTTGGCCTTTTTTTTCAAACTTTTTCTTTTCATCTTCAAAGAAAAAAATTTTAAAAAAAACCTGTGGAAGTAATGGAAACTAAAATGCACAATTGTTAGTGTAAAAAAGAGAGGAAGGAAAGTGATCTCAAGGATATACCTGCAAGTTTATTTAAATGTGTAGGAAAGAGAACCATATTGCTGAATTTTTCTTGGATGATTGAACAGAACTGACTGCAATCTCACTGTATTAATCTCCACTTTGTATGGTTTAATTTGGTAATCTGGACAGCTGTTTGTAAGTTGACAATGTGTGATCTATTAACTGGTGAATTCTTGCTGTATGTTTTCTCTTTTGAAATTCTGTGTTGCTTCTAGCCTTTTACTGTCTTGCTTCATTTAGTTTTGTTTTTCTCTTTAAAAACAAAAAACTTATTGGCTGAGCAAGGAATGGTGAAAATGCCTGTAATGCCTGTACTCAAGTGGCTGAGGCAGCAGGGTTCCTGGGAGTTCCAGACAAGCCTGCAACATATTCTGTGTTCAGCTCAGACTACAATGACACAGGGAGACCCTGACTATAAAAAGAAAATGAAAAAATAGGGAAGAAAAGAAAGGAAAGAAGAAACAAAATAAAATTCCTAGTGATTTTGTCACTTGGTGTTCATCTGGGCAAGCTGTTTTAGTCTGTGGTCCTTTTCTTCCAGTGTAAAACCCTTTTGACTACTGTTACTTTATAGTACCTGGAAACTAGTATTTTGATGCCTCTACTTTTAATGTTCTTTCTATGGCTATAGGATGACTCTTTGTACTTCCTTGTGAATTTTCATATTTTTTTTTAATGTTTCTAGGAAAATGGCACTGATACTTTGACAGGAATGGCGCTGAAACACCTGGTTGCTCTGGGTAGCATGTACATTATAACATGAATTCTTCCCATCCCTCATCACAGTATGGCTTTTCTTCTGTTAGTGCTCTTCTACTTATTGCATTCCAAGAAGATGTGAGTTTGCTTCAGTTTCCCTAATCATTAGTTATTTTTGATTATTTGTGAAATGAATTGTGTTCTTTGTATTTGAGGCTACAATTTGTTTGTAGTATGTAGTAATGAATTGATTAGGGCATGTTGCTCAAGTATCCTGCAAATTAAGTGATTTGTGAATTTGTTCTATAAGGTTGTCAACGGAGTTTAAATTTCTTATATACAATGCTGCACCCTCAGGAGAGCTGCAACAACAATTAATTCTTCCTTTCTGCTTTGGAAGGCTTTGCTTTCTCTTTCTGGATTAAATTCTATGGCCAGGGCTTCGAGTACTGTATGTTGAAAAGAGTTGCAAGCCTTGTCTCCTTCCTGACCCTAGAAGCTAAGCTTGCAGCTTGTCAGCCCCTGAGCACCATGACAAGGGTGGAGTTTGTCATGCTGTGCTGAGGTCCATTCCTCCTACTTACAGTGTATGAATGATTTTTATCATGAAAAAACAGTGACCTTTTGAGGTTCTCAAAGCTGTTTTTCCAAATCTCTTCAGGGGTTAGCTGTGCCTTATGCTGTGAATGTGGTAAGTGACACTTAATAGTTTGTGTGATAGGGAACATTCTTGCACCACTGAGATTGAGCCCAGTGTTGATTTTTTTTTTGTCTTTTTCCTTTTTAGCGGTACCAGGGATCGAACTCACGACTGCCTGCTTGCAAGGCAGGTGCTTATGCCGCTGAGCTAAATCCCCAGCCCCGAGGTCAGTGTTGATTATGTTGTTTAATTTTGAACATGCTGGTGAGATTATGTGTCAAACATTTAGCTGAATACTTTTGTGTGTGTTCCTTAGGAATATTAGCCAACAGAGTGTTTTCATTTATGTTATTTTTAACACATTATTGTCTGGCTTCATTCTCAGGATTATTTTGTCACTTAAAAGAAGTTGATGGTGGTTTTTCCTTCAACTTGATTGAAGAATTGAAAAACAATCAGTATTTATTCTTTATTGTATACTGCATAAAATTCACCAGTGCACTTATTGTATCCCAGCTTTGTTGTTGTTATTAAGCAGCTGTGATGTTTACCCGTTGCCTGTGCTCCTTATTGCTCTGTTAATCAGACTATTTGCTTCTGATGCATGTGGTTTGGGGACATCAATGCTCACCACATATCCTTTAAGGTTCATGTCACATTTTATTTACGGATGCTACCATTTACTTTTGTATCTTCAAACTATCTCCATAATATATAATTTTGTGAGTAACTTCTTTCAGTTACTCAGTTTTTAATGCACACTCTTGCAGGGTTTGTTTACTGCTGGAGGAAACTGGGGCTGGTGAGGGCCTGGTCTCTTATTTAAGACTTTGTACCCTGACCTGCCTGCAGTGTCCCCATCTCCTGACCTGCTCCCTGTAAACATCTGTCCTCCTCCATAGATATGGTGAGTCCATATGTTGCAGTTCAGATCTGCACCTGGGTGGAAAACATTCAGTCAATTTGAGCTCTGTAACAGACTGACCTTCTCATACAGAGCTCCTCTGAGTGAGACAGGGGGCCTCAGGGATGTAAGGAGGATCTCAGGAACCATTCCAGCTCTCTCCGGTCCAGTGTGCAGTGTGTGACACTTTCCTTAGAACTCACTGATGGATGAGGCAGCCTGGACTAGGCCTTTTGGGGCCCTGGTTCCTGCTAGGTGCCATGGTGTCCTGCTCCTCTGCTGAACTATCTCTCTGACTTCAGATCTCCACAGAGATCTGAGCAGACTCAGTCTTCCTCTACCAGGCTCTAACTGTATGCTGAGGCTTCAGGTGAAATATCTGCGACCCTCCAATTCATCTTATATACATTTAACCTGGAAACTCCACTTCTAAGGGTCATTATAAAAAATGAGATTGATAAACACCATATTCTCTTCTTAATCAGTTAAGGTGTGGACAGTTAGAAACCATGAATGTACCACAGCACAGCTGCTGAGTTAATTATAAATGACAGCCACTGAAAATGCTGAAAGAAGACCATGTCCTAGGCCAAGTCCATGATCTTTCCTGAGATGGAAGATAGCTTGTGTCCTGGCTCTCTCTCCACCCAGCAGTGAAGAGACACAGGCCTGCACAGCAGGTGAGAACAGGACAGAGGAGCTGGTCAATGGCAGACCTCTCATCCTGGGAGGGAAGCCTTTGGGGTTTCTCCATTTTATTTTCCACTGCATTATTTATAGTGCTCCACTCAATATTACTTCTCTCCTGTTCAATTCACTTAAGAATAAATAGTTGGTATTTTCTTGAATAGGTGAGTGGAAATGGATGATTTAATTTTCTTTTATCTGTAATGTAGGATAAGCATATAGAAGAACATTCAAGCTTCACTTTATAGATATATAAAATAAGGAGTCTTTTTATTCAGAAAGGCAACACATCATTCATGACTAACTTTTAAACCCCCAACACATAAAGCCATGTGGATTCCGCTGGGGTGGGTGTCCTTCCCTCCCTACCTGAGAAGTCACTGTGCCCATCTGTGTCTGGTAGAGGACACCCAGAATCTTCTTCAGAGTCTCTTTTTCCAGCAAGGAGGTCTTGAGTCTTCCTGTCCTCAGGCCAAGCAGGGAGTGTGAGCATGCAGAGGAGCCCAGCACATCCTGCCTTACACCCTTTTCCACCACTGCATCCATGCTGCAGCCCTGCAGGCCCAATAAGGCAGCGCCACGAGGGTGTAGCACAGACTCTGCCACCTCAGCCCCAGGGGCCTCAACTCCTGGGTCCTGGCCTCAGCCTCCACCAGGCTCCAGGCTCTGCCATGGATTGGACATTCATAGTGGGCCACACACACCATCAGTGCCTTTGGGCAAAGTCCATTTTCCACAGCGACACTTCCATTCTGCAAATTTTGATTCTTTCCTTTGTAAATGAGGATGAGGCATTGGAGACAAAACCCCACACGTTGGCATTACTTTTTGTTTTTCTTTCTTTTCCTTCTTCTTTTTTCTTCTTCTCCTTCTCCTCCTTCTCCTTCTTCTTCTTCTTCTTCTTCTTCTTCTTCTTCTTCTTCTTCTTCTTCTTCTTTCTTCTTCTTCTTCCTTTTCTTATTCCTCTTCCTCTTCCTCTTCTTCTTCTTCTTCTTCTTCTTCTTCTTCTTCTTCTTCTTCTTCTTCTTCTTCTTCTTCTTTTTCTTCTTCTTCTTCTTCTTCCTCTTCCTCTTTGTCTTCATCTTTGTCTTCTTCTTGGTTTCTTCGATGCTTTAAGTGTGCATTTAGAGGTGTATTTTTCCAAAAACTTTCCTTGTCTTTTCACACCCCAGTTAACTGAAGTTTTTACAGATTTCTACTGCAGTTCACACCCTATGTGTTTGAACACTCAGAATCCATTCTGCAGCTTAGTAGAATGAGTGAAGCAAAGCAGAAACTGAACTTGGGGATGTTACTGTGCCTTCCAACACCCTGACTCATATCTTCTTACCTCAAAAATATGGGCTTCTGTAGCAGCTGAGTCTGCCACAGACAAATCAATTTCCTGCATTTATATCAGACAATCTCATTTCCTCTCAAGCACATTGTATCAGGTTTCTTATGGCCAAACTTGAAGAATTATTTCCAGTACATGAGAGGCTGCCACTGGCTCTGAAATCACAATGGAACATTCTTGTAAACACATAGTCTGATCTACACCCTGGGGACAGAAGCTAAGAGAGGCAGAGATGGCTGGCACAGATAGAAACACCTCAAAATTGTCAAGCAACAGCAGCAGCAAGCAGGAACCAAGTTGCTGAGCTTTCACAATTGGGTGATGGAATCCTGTGGTGGATTGTGCCCTGGGTTTACTGAGGAAGCTCAGTAAATCTAGGTTGCTGCCTCGATCCCCCTTCCTTCAGTGCAATAGATACAGAAAGTCATGCACATGCATCATTTATTTGCAATTTTTCTTTTGCAGTTATGAAATCTGTATTCATGAGAGTCCACATTACTGCCATAGCAGACCCACCCACGGGAATTACCACCATGTCTTGTAAAGGGTCAGTTTATTTCTACAAAATGCAGAATAATGTTCTCAGCCTTGCTTTTCCAGATGTGTGCATTTTCAGTCATTTCTTGAAGGGAAGCTAAACGATTTAGTTTGAGTAAACTTAAAGTGTGTTGCTGTGCTTCTGTGTGACGTCCTTGGTGCCAGAACTGATGAAGGCAATGAGTGGGATCTGCTGGAGATTTAGCTCCAAAGGGACACACTTTGCACAGCTGTGTCAGGCAGGGCTGCCCCTCACATGACTGGCCACCCAGGCATCCAAATGCCCTTTCCCAGTGCTGTCCCTGGCTTTGGGAGGTGCCGGATTGTATTGGAGATACCCAGAGCACTGGCTGGCCCTGGGGAAATATTGTTCTGCAATGAGTTTGTCATCCTTAGCCCTGCACCTCTGTGGGTCTGGGGCCAGGGCAGGGTTTGCCCCAGCTGCAATGAACAGCATCCTCCAGACAGCTCTCCTGTGCATGCTTTAAATGGAGGCTAGGGAGGGTTCCAGTTCCTTCCTGCTTCAGACAGGACTGTGAATCAAACACTTGAATATTTTTGCAGCATTCTGTGTGGCAGAAAACTCTATTCTTCATCCTAGGTGTTCTAGGGAAGGTTGTGTAGAGCTCTGATGGGAGCTGCAGGACAGGACTGTGTTCTGCCCCCCATGTTCTCCCCATTGTTATTCAGCACCTGCCTTAAATGGTGCCAGTGGATGGGGAAACAGCACATCTCAGGGATGTGTGTCTGCATGAATCAAGTTTGGGAGGCTCAGTGTTTTCTGTGCCTGTTGGCCTTGTCTGGTGATTCTCTTTGAGTTATAAAAATTTGTCATTTCCCTCACAAAATGGACTCATGAGGCCTCTTTCTCACTTGTAATAAAAACAATTTATCTGACTATTGGTTGTAAAGAAAAGTTTCCTGTTGTGGTTTTTGCATTATTGCTGTTTTTCAAATGCAATGAATCAGCCTTTTGTAGCTCCCTTTGTTTCACTTAAATCATGGAAAACCTTTTCTGACATGAAAAGATGAGTACATACACAATGGTCTCTACATTTTCCCTGTAGAGTTTGTTTCTCTAGGATTTTCTCTTCTATAAAAGAGCAGTAGCAGCCAGTATCCTCCAGGAATGTTTGGCCAAACAGAAGCTGATGCACTGATATGAAAGACCAGGGTAGTAAATCACAGTGAGAGAAAGGTCAGCAGTGGGTGGGGACTAGCAGAAGAGAACAGGAGTATGGATGGGTCCAACACTGAGCTGAAAGCTGGAACTCAACAGATGTGAAGATTCTACCAATTGACGATGTGCTTACATGTGACTCAACTGAACATGTGGAAACTAATGAAATCTTAACTTAAATTATCTTAGAATTTAATGTTTCAAAGTGCTATAGATTTAAGAGTAGAAATGAAAACTGAGAGAAATGGAAGAGGCAAAGGGAAGGGGAAGCGAAGAGCAGGAGCTTTGCAGGACTTGAGCCCTAAGTGGAGCCCAGGACACCTGCCATGAAGCCAGCAACAGACCTGCCTTGGAATTCCACCAGACCATATATCTGCCCTTAGTTTTCAGGTTGTTCCTGGAGCTGCTGAGGTCATTGGAAGTGGAGCTGGCACAAGATATGTACGTAGACCTTGAGCTCAGTCCCGTGCCAGCCTTGCTTTAGAAAAATCACCAACTGTCCTTGCTCCTTGCAGGCCCAAAATCCTCCCAGGGCCTGTCAGGGACAGCTCTGTGCACCAATGCACCCCAGGCAATCTTCCCATTCTGACCTCACCCCACTCACTTCTGCATGCCTCTGTGTTGCAGGAGGCCCCAAGTCTGAGAGTCTCTCCCCCTCTAAAGTGCCCCGTGTCCACCTCAGAAACCAACAGACACAGGCCAATTCCTTCTCACTGTAGTTCTCATTTTCAGTGAGCTAGGCTTGGCCCAACTCAGTCAGATTAAGTTGGCCTGGTTGTCCCACCTTGTTCAGCAGCTGCTGCCAGGAGCGAAGAAAGGAAACTCTGATCCCAAAGAGGACAGGTGTAAGTAGCACTACAGGTCTGTCCTCCCTCCCAAACTGTCTAACCATAATCAGCCCTCACTTGCTGTCAGAGGTCCCTAGACAGTACTGTGACCACCTGTCCTCCTCTCTGCAGGAAGCCTGAAATGCAGCTCCCTTTTCCACCCTTGTGGCCTGTTGCCTCTGTGAGAATGAGAGTGGAGTCTGCAGTGTTACTCTAATCATGGGTGCTCCACAGGGTGCTGCTCTATAACTATCTGAGAAGTGAGTGGACAGTGGGAGTGCATCCTGCCTGCCTTTCCTCCACCTTCAGTTCATATACTGATGTATCACCCCATCCTGTGAGCCTTTGTGAGTCTCCCTTTCCCCTATTTATGCCCCTGTGTACAGAGGCCAAGAGTTAGGCACATTCACCATAATGTGGGTAGTACCTTGTCTGATCTCCAGGGTGACTGTGTGGACTTCATAACATGGAAGCACAAGAGACCAGTGTTTGCATCTGCTCTGGTCATTGCATCATGTTCAATGCCTGGTACACTGATGATTTAAGGCATGCACCATCTCCCTCCATGATGTCTGTTTGGAACTGGGTCATCTGGCATTCCCCAGAGAGTCTTGCTCTGCATACCATGGAAAAACATGGAATGACTTCCCAGCATCCTTCAGAGGGAAGACAACAGCTCCACCCAAGTGATGTATCCTTGGCAGGAGGCAAAGCTTCCCCACGGGAAAGGAAAACCCGAAATGAAGCCAGAGTCCCCGGTCTGAGAAGACCTAGTTTTAGACCCAACTCCTCCTTCCTACTTCCCTTGTCAACTTAGACAAGACACCATGCCTCTGAGGTCATTTCCAGTGTGTCCCCCTGAACTATGGAGGTCATATTGGCATCTGCTTCCTAGGGACATCATCAGTGGCGAGAGATGACCCTTTTAAAGCTTGTGGGGTGGTGTCATGTGTACACAGTGTTCAGAGTTAGAGGTGAAATCCAAGAAGGGGTGGGAGGGAGGTGAACACATTGCACACAGGCCCAGATCCTGCTGTGTGGTGGTGTAAATGACACTCACCTCCTGGACAGGTTTCCCTGGTGGCATGAGGGGATAGAAGTTAATCCGATCAGCCATCATTATGTTCCCTAAGCATCTCAATTTCTTCTGTGTATTGGTGCTGTGGCCTCAAGTCAGGACCTCACACAAGCTAAGCAAGCACTATGGATGTAGATGCACCCCTAAATCCACCAGCACTGTGCCTACATTCACACCTGTGTGAGTCACCACACCCATGGCAAGGGTGCTCAACTGCTGACAGCTCACCTTCTGATGGCCACATCCTGAGTAGCCCATGTGGGTCACACATAGTGAATTTTGTTCTGGTTTGTATTAGCCTGGCTGAAATTGAGCCCAGGTCCTCACACATGGTAGGCAAGTGCTCTATCCTGAGCTCTCTCCCCAATTCCTTACTTGTTCTTAATGACAGAACATGGCAGATGTGATGGGATGTGACTACCAAGGTTCACACATAAAATGACTGTGACCAACCTCCTGCTCTCTCCCTCCTCTGTTCTTCCTTCCTTCCTCACTGTTTTGTTTTTCCTTCCTCTCTAAATCTCTGACTATCTCTGCATCTTCCCTGAGGAGAGGCTGACTCTTTGCAGAAGGGTAACAGAGAGAGGAGATATCAGACCCCATCCTAACTGTGTTCCTTCCTGTTAGCAAGAGAGAGAGCCTGAGAACAGATTCTACCACAGCAGTGTTTCCACTGAGCCTGCAGCCTGGTCAGGAGAAACTCTGGTGGATCCCCCAGCAGCACCTCCTGAATTCCTAACCCATAGAACCTGAGAGAACTGAAGTTTACCTGTTGTGCCTAAGTTTGCAGCCATGCAATCATCAGTGGTCACTGATCCACTATAGCAGATGTGAGGTTCTGCCCCCACCCGTGTCCCTCCTCCACTCCTCACCTTCCTTATTCTCCCCAGGACTTCTGTTCTTACTTCTCAACTCTTTCTGGATTAAAAAGAATTTTGACTTTGAATCTCTAACTTGTTTGTCCTCTGTCTTCTGCCACACAGACTCAGCTCTGTGCAGCACTAGGGCTGACATGTCTCAGCTTCAGGTATCAGTTCCAGCTCAATGGGGCTGTTCAGACACCCCATGCAGTGAATTCAGCCTCTGTGTTCCCTTGCTTTATTGGGATATAGAACTGTGTCTTCTCTTCCACTACATTCTGCAGTGCTTTGTCCAAATGTCCATTGGGAGTGGAATAACACACATAGTCCTTTGCTGTGGAGATTCTATCATGCTTGGGGGTGAGGCACTAGAGGGTCACATGGGGTTGTCTTCACCTGGGCACTGTCCCCATACACACCACCCTCTAATTTTATATCAACCCTCCTAAGACTGTAATCTTCCAGTTACCTCACACCACCATTGTCACCTGCAGCCCATTGGGCAGGGCAAGGCGTGGACTTAGAACTCACCACTCACTGTCACCAATGCCTTGCCCCAAGCCTGTGCCACTTTATATGCCCACTTGGTTCAAAGACAATGGAAAATTTTTATAACATCCATCGAGTTCAGGAGCTACACCTTAGCTCACACTGAGGACCCCAAGTCCTCAGCTATTTCTTTGTGGGAAACCCAGTGGCCTCTCAATGAGTGATCAACCTAAACTCTCCTGCTGCCCAGCCACCTAGTGGCAGAACAGAACAGACAAGACTTGGGGGAATAACTTTAGCCTGGAGCATTTATAGTGTGGAGCAACCGACCAGCTGGCCTCTGTGAAGGCTGCAGGGGTTTTATCCCAAGGCAGAGCAGAACTGTGATTGAAGACCTCCCCCCACTGCCTCTGAGGAATCATGGAGAGCTCTTGGGTCCCTGCCATTTTCCCGGCCTGGGCATGAGCCTGGTAGATTCGAGTTCTGGGCTGGTTTTTACTACCTGGGACCTGATGCCACTGCTGTTTTCCAGTGCTCATTTCCCCCATTTATTTGCCTCCATGGCCATTATGTTTCTTTAGTTATGTACACAAGGCCTCATTATTCTTAATTGGCCTGTGTTCACATGTCTCATTCTTTTACTGAGCTACTGGGGAAGTCTGTCACTTATAGGTGGTGGCATGCTGAGGCAGACTTTATGCAAATTTACTCTGTCCAGAGAAGAGGACATAGGCAACCCTATTCATGACATTGTATGGAAATAAACAACAGGGGATTCAATGAACACCCTGCCTGCAACACTGCACTTTCTATTCTAGACCATAGACTTTACTTGGAAGACAGAGTGCCTCACATTTTAATGGTTGTATTAAAACTACAATACTTTATTTTTGTGATTGTTTTCTTGTTAAGAACTCTTAAATGAAAATTAGTAATTTATCATTACAAATATCTAAATTATAAACATGGGTGTGACACTCCCATGGTGCTGCTCTCTAACAAAGAAAGTGTGTTAGTGTCCTTCATATGAAATAGACATGAGATGAGCTATATATAATTAAATGTATAGCAGTTTTGAGGTGTATGTGTCAATAAAGCTAGGAACATAATTACGAAAATAAAGAAACCTAAGAACTGCAAAAAATTCCTTAATACCTTTGCTATGCCCTGCCAAGAGTCCATGAATACATAAATGAGAAATTGATGCAATCTGTCTGGATTTTCCTTTCTAAGACAAGGTGAGATTAAACAGTTACTTCCAACACACTATGGTAGAGAAGAAACATAATTGCAGTGATATGGAAAAAGCAGGATAGATAAATTACAAGGACATAGGATGAGTGGTGGCCAGGATCTAGTAGGAAGGAAAAGAAAAGAAAATAAATTTGCATAGCGAGTTGATGAAAATGTTCTGGAAGAGGACACTGGTGACGGTTTCACAATATGGAGAATGCACTTAATTGTACCAAACTTGTCACCTGAAACAAGACTAAAGCCTTAAATTTTATTTATAATGATTCTATTACTGGCATATCTCTGGAAAAATAAGAGTAGCAGTAAATAGAATAAGTAAATCTAGAAGAGAGAGGAATGGCAGGTGTGGGTCAAGAGCTACACTCAGGAAAATCAAGAGGTGATTCCTGCAAGTGTGGGTGATTCCCCAGGAGGTTCAGCTCTGCA
Source organism: Cavia porcellus (assembly GCF_034190915.1). Taxonomy (NCBI): domain Eukaryota; kingdom Metazoa; phylum Chordata; class Mammalia; order Rodentia; family Caviidae; genus Cavia; species Cavia porcellus. The sequence continues at coordinate 1,307,343 of NW_026947518.1, read as the reverse complement.
GCAGGTGGAGAATGGAAAACATGTGCCTGCTCTTGCTGTGGGGCCAGAACTGGTGACTTCTGCAGGTGCAACTTCAGCATGCACTGGAATTGCCTCTGCAGTTGCAGGAGGAGAAAACATCACTGAATTTCCAGGGACTTCTCAGGGCCAAATCTTCCCACTACCTGTCAGAGTCAGCTGTGTGCATGAACAAACCTCCAATAAAGCCTCCCAGACTGCATCCCCACACTAACTGTTGAGGGGTTCATATTTCTGGGCCTCCCATCAACTGAGCACATTGCTGAGTTCTCTAGCACATTCTCTCCCCTCAAGGCCACAACCCACATCCCAGGGTTCCTTAACCTGTGTCTTCGGCTCCACAGCCTTAGGAAACTGCAGATGGTCCATGAGAAGCTTGAGCTGGTGATCCACCTTGGAATTCAGCCCCACTGAGGAGTCAAGTACAGGAGATGTGGACCTGGGGCAGACAGGGAGGCAGGAGAGTGAGAGGTCTGGCCTCTCTTCTCACACTACCTACACAGATTACGTTAGAGAGGGGCACATGGGCCTCTAGCCCAGCAAGTGCAGTGTCTGCTAACACCCTTTCCCAAGTACAGTGTGGCAGTGTGGACCTTGGGATCCCTTAGAGGCTGACAGAATGCTGTGTGGGAAGCAGTCCTTGCTTACTGGTATGGCACCACTCCCTTCTTCAGGGAGGCCTGACACAGTGTCTCCCTGCCCTTCCCCACTGCAGGTCAGCTTAACAAAGACACAGACTGATATCTGCCATGTCTTTGCACTCGAGGGCTCAGAGCTGGTGCTTCATGAATATCTGAGAGTGAGGGGTCATTGGTGTCTATCATGCCTTTCTGCATTGTCTAGGACAGGCAAAGATATGTTGCCCAGTTCTCTTTGCCTCTGTAGAACTCCTCCTGCATGGTCTGTCCCCACATCTAGGTAGGCCTGGGACACAGAAAAATTTCCTTGAGGTGAACAATATCTGTTCTGCTGCCAGGTCTGACCCTGTGGCCTCCAAAGAACATCAAAACTCAAAAGGGCAGTGGTTGCACCTGTTCTGCTTACAGGATCATGGACAATACTCAGAAAAGTGTCTTCACACACGGTGTCTTCATGTGTATTTGTGGCTTGATGACACCCAAACACATTCCAATTATACCTGTGTGCCATAGACACTTTGCCATACCCAAGAATTCCTGCCCTGGGCACACCCCAAGCCCCATAGAATAACTCTCCAATCTTCTTTCCAATGAACAGAACAGTTTTCCCCAAGTGTAGGTCAGTGAGGAGGGGTGGAAGGTCATTCCTGGGAATCAGCACAGTCTCTGTAGCAGGACTTCATGGGGCCAAGGCCATAGCTAATCCCTTTCCATGGAGCCCCCATTTCATTCTCAGTGACCGTGCATGCTGGATCCACTCAGCACCCTACAGTTCAGTGTTGTAAACCAAGGCTGAGGTGCTTGCACATGGCCAGGACTTGAATACATAGGTGGCCAGGTCCCACAGGGCTGCTCAGGTAAGAACTTTCTTTCCCAGTATCTGAACTTTTCCTGGATCAGTGTCTTGAGTGGCTGGTGGTTGAGCCTAGGAATACCTGTTCTGGGTTCCTCTTGTCACTGGGCAGCTCTGGCCTTGGACCAATGAGTCCTGGCCTGAGCTCCCCGTGATAGTTGGGTGTTTCCAGGTGAGCTTCCTGAAGCATCTGGGCAAAGTGAACCATCCATTCGTATGTTCCCACGCGGTTCCCTGACATGTGGTCCTGATGCTGGGGCCACGAGCCCTGGGAAAGCAGCACAGTGTTCCCTGTTCACTCTCTCAAGCCAGCCATCTATGGGGGCCAGCTGTCACCAGACCATGGTGCCTGGCGACCAGAGCCTTCAGAGCTCCATTTGAACTTGTCGTCAGTGGAGTGAGGTCATGTGCTGGGGTCCACAGTTGAGCCTCCCCCTCTGATGCCTCCATTTTTATTGTGAGCTAATCTGTCTCCTTAGAAACAGCAAGTTCAAAAACTAGAAAAATGTGTGTGTGTATTTAGACTTTGCTGAAATTTGAAGATTTTAATGCAACAAACATGCAGATGCTTCAGATATGGCAGGCAGGGTGCCATACACATTTTTCCATCCAAAAGATCCTTTCCCTTGAGGAAGAGGTGTACAGGGTCTTCACATAGAGATTTCTCAAATTTTGTTTTGCCTGTCTTTTCTGGGCTTATGTTAGTTTCACGTTGATTTCATTAAGGAGTATCGAGATGTTCCCAAAATGCCCATAATAATTTTCCTTGAAGGATATGAAATGTTTCATGTTATAACACCCATGTGTCCAGGGGAGGAGAATTCATTACAAGTTTTACTCTCACATGCCTATGAATGATCACTTATTCATCCTTAGATGTTTACCTCAGCCTCACACTGTAGTGCTCTGTACTCTGACCTCCTGTGAGGAAGGACAGCATGTGATGAGGGGAAGGGGAGGTTTTGCAAGGCTGTGGACATTATCACCTATGCTGATGAAAGACACATGGGCATCCATCCTGTGGAACTTGTCTCATAGCCACTGCTATCAATTCCTGTCCTCCCATCCCAAACAGACCATGTGCTTTGTGTCCCTGCTGGGTAGTTTACATTTCCCAGAGGTGATGGTGCTGAGCCTGTTCACTGTTGATGCTTTTGGTTGGTCTCCTTCAAGCAGTGTCTCTGTGCTGGGCTCTCCACATACTGCTTCTTATTGGTGGTGGAGCCACCAGACACTCTCATGGGGCTGAACCCACCAACTATAACTTGTTCATGCATCTGTCACCCATCTTCTCATCCCATTTGTTTTGTTTCTGGGTTGGCCCTGCAAAGACAGCTGCCACAGCCATTCTTTTACACAGTCTTGATTGGACATAGAGTTTTATTTAAAAAAATGTACTTAGATGTGAAATTGCCAGATTATATGTCTTGTGTATGGTTAATTTACAAACTGTTAAGGTACCCTTGGGAGCAATTTTAAAATCAGAGTTATGTTTTTGTTTTCTTTTTGGTACTGGCGATTGAACTTATGACCTCTAGTTTGCCAAGTGGGCACTTATACTGCTGAATTAAACCCCAATCCCTGTTTTCTTATTTCATTTTGCTTTGCTTTTTTTTTTGTTTTATATGCTATGTTATGTATTATGTTATGTTATGTTATGTTATGTTACACTATGTTTAGTGTTGGTGAGGATTTTGAGTCTCCTTCAGTGCATTTTCAGTGCTTTCTGATTTCATTTTGTATGACTCACCTGATAAACTATGACATATCACATAATCCTGGGTAATTTAATTTTGGAAGAAATTTAAAAAGGAAATGAGAGCCAGGTTTGGTAGTAAACATCTGTAATGTCAGAAGTTACAAGGCTGAGGCAGCAAGATTGCTGTGAGTTGAGGTCAGCCTGGGCTACAATGTGAGTTCAATGAAAGCCTAAACTTCATAGCAAAACCCTGTCTCAAAAATAAATAAATCAAAATAAAAATTACATTTAAAAAGGTTTAAAAAGTGACAAAAATCATCCATAAATAGACAAATCCAATCTTGGTGAATTTTTCTTACATATGTAGTTTAGCCAGCACACTGAGCATTAGGTTTACCATCAGGTAGACATTGATATACTGCCAAGAAGTCGGACTGTTTCAACTTTTTTGACCTTTTAACTGAGATGAATGTAGATATGCTACTGAATATACACTCTCAGGATTTGGAGAGCTTAGTAAGAAGAGAATTTGATGGGTTTGTTTATTTTTGTACTAATTTTATATATGGAAGTAGGATTTGAGCAAAGGATTAGTGTTTTTTAAAGACTTTCTTCTCTTCTTTTAATGTAACTCAAGTACATACTAATAAAGACCACATAATAGAAGCTATTGTTAAGTCTATAAAAGGATAAAATACAGAAGAATAATGAGAGAATAACAATGTCTAATGTACTGTGCACAATGATTTCTTGGATTTCTTAATGATCTATATTTTCATATATTTGTAAAATTTGTTAATGTTTTTACAAATTTTAAGCATGATCTCACTAAGATTGTGTTTCCCAGGCCAGGCTTAAACCTTTCCTTATTCAATCTGCCTCCTCTTTCCAGAGTGCTAAGATTGCAGGTGTACATTATCTTGAGCTGGTAATCTTTAGTAATTTTGTGAATTCATAGAATGAAACATTTGGCTTTGATCTTTGCAGAAAGAGTGTATCTAGTTAATCTATCTACCAATTTCCTAACTGGCAGTTTCTTTCACAGTAAGTAGGATTGAAAATCCCATTAACACTGTTGGTAGGTTCTCTGTTTGTAAATGTGTTCATCTTGCCCTTCAGAATATCACTGCAAATGCCTTCTGCACTGGGACTGAAGCTTCGTGTCTTGAAGCACATTCTGTTTATTTTTTTGTTTGTTTGTTTGTTTTTTAATCCCTCATGAATTTTGATGATTGTGTGAAGTCAAGCCGCAAGAAAAGTATGAAACTTAATGCTTCTTGGGGCACACTGCCCTCCACAAGGCCAGGCCAGTGTCAAATGTTATTTTTTTTACCGTCAAAATTTCCAAGGTTTTTGGTTTCACATTCAGTTTCTATGGATTGAATACTGATGTATGTACTTAGCTCCATGACCTTCCACATATAAAATTCTTTTAATTTTCATCCAGGTTCTGGAAAAGTGGCTATATTGCTGAGGCTGTCCTTAAATTTATGATGTTTCTGCCTCAGCCTTCCAGCCTGCTGGCATTACAAGCCACACCACCAGACCCGCTTTCATTGTCTGAGCAAGGAATGGTGAAAGTGCCTGCAATGCCTGCACTCAGGAGGCTGAGGAAGCAGCATTCCTGGGAGTTCCAGACAAGCCTGCAACACACTCTGAGTTCAGCTTAGGCCAGAGCTACACAGGAAGAACTTGACCAAAAATGGAAAAAGAAAAAGAAAGAAAACTAAATGAAAGGCAAGTGAAGGAAAGAGGAGGAGAATGGGAAGGGGACAGGAGGGGAGGGGCAGAGAAGGGAAGGGGAGGGGAGGGAAGGGAAGGGAAGGGAAGGGAAGGAAAGGAAAGGAAAGGAAAGGAAAGGAAAGGAAAGGAAAGGAAAGGAAAGGAAAGGAAAGGAAATAGGAGAAAACAAAATTCTTGGTGAGTATATGAGCTGGTCTCTACTGGGCTGGCCTTTTTAATCTGTGGTCCAGTTCTTGCAGTATAGGACCCTTTTGACTGCTGTCACTTTATTATATACCAGAAAACTATGTATTTTTGTTGTCTCTATCTTTAATGTTCTTTCTATGGCTATAGGATGACTCTTTGTCCTTTCCTGTGAATTTTTGTATTGTTTTTTCTATTCCTAGGAAAATGGCACTGATATTTTGACAGGAATGGCATTTAAACACTTGGTTGCTCTGGGCAGCATGTACATTATAACAACATGAATTCTTCCCATCCACCATCACAGTCTGTATTTCTTCTCTTAGTGCCACTGCACTCATTGCTTCAATTTCTACAGTTTTCCAAGAACAGGTGAATTTGGTTTAAATTTTACATAAGCATTAATTCTTTTTGATGAATTATGAAATGAATTGTGTTACTTGGATTTGGAGCTGCAGTTTATTTGAAGCACACAGATATGAATTCATTATGACATGTGCATTTTGTACCTTGCAACTGAAGTTATTTGTGAATTTGTTATAAAGTTTTTCGGTTGAGTTTTACGTTTCTTACATGAATGGTTGTGTCCTCAGGAAACAGAGACAACTCTTAATTCTTCCTTTCTGATTTTGTAAACCTTTGAGTTCTTATTGTTGACTACATTCTAGGACTAGGACTTCAAGTAGTGTGTTGAAAAAGTCCAAAGCCTGGTCTCATTCCTGATCCAAGAAGCAAAGCTTGCAGCTTGTCGCCCTCTGAGCATGATGTCAGGGATGGGCTTGTTATGTGTATTCTTTGCTGTGCTGAGATTCATTCCTCCTACACATGGTGTGTGAATGGTTCTTATCATGAAAGGATGGTGAACTTCTGAATTTCTCCAAGTGATTTTTCCAAATCTCTCTTGTGCCTCTTACTGTCAATATGGCAAGAGACACTGAGTGATTTGTACAAGTGGAACTGTTCTAATACGACTGAGAAAGAACCCAGTGTTCATTGTGGTGTTTAACTTTTGCAAGTGCTGGTGAATTTAGCTGATAAGTATTTAGGTGAATATTTTTGTGTATGTTCACTAAAGATATTGGCCATTAGAGTATTACCATTTTTTTAATACATTATGGTCTGGCTTTGTCATCAGGGTGAATTCATCATCTAAAAGAAATTGGTGGTGATTCCCTTCACTTGAAAGATGTTGAAAAATGATTAGTATTTATTCTTTTTCAAAATTTTATTTTGAAGGTAGTAAAATACAAAAGAGCAAACAGAACAAAGCAATTCGAGACAATGCAGTGAAATTGGTATAGAACTTCACAGCAGAGTTCCATGATAACAGTAATAGGTACCATAGTCTAACTCATTATCTTCACAATAGATTTCCTTTCAATTAGTTATAGTCAAATCCAATCAACCACAGAACATTTAAAAACCTCTCAACAGATGATATTGAATAGAGCAAAACAATTAATCAAAACAAAGCAAAAGATTAAAGACAACATTTGTTTTCAAACACAAGGTAGAAGGAAATCCCCCATATTTTCTGTATTGCACACAGTCATCTTCCCAAGAGATGCTCAGAACTTTGCCACTCATTGCTAATCAGGAGGTGGGCAAGTGGGATGTGTGGTTCTCAGTCCATGAACCAGTAGGCTCATGGGAGATGCTGACTGGTTCTCCTGGCTCGCACCAGTGGTGCTTGCCAGGAAGGCAGGAGAATTGTTTTCTTGTTCAGCTGCCTAAGTCCCACCATGGCCAGTTCCAGTATTTATTCTTTACTATACAATTCATACAAATCAGCAGGGCATTTATCATATCTTGGCATTTGTTGTTGTTATTAAGCAGTTATGATTGTTGACTCATTGCCTGTGTTTGTTAATGCTATGTCAAATGGTGTGTTTTCTCCTGAGGGTGTGGGTTAGGGACACCAAAAGAGATCCTGTACTGATTAAGGGTCATGTCACATTTTACTTAGGGATGTAGCAATTCACTTTTGTATCTTCAAACTATCCCTACAGTATATATTTTTGTGAGTAATCTGGAAAGTTATTTAGTCTTTGAAAGCACATTGTTGCAGGGTGCAGTTACTCCTGGAGGACACTGGGGCAGGCTAGGGCCAGGCCTCTTATTTCAGGCTTTGTACACTTACCTGCCTGCAGTGTTCCCACCTCATGACCTGCTGCCTGTAAACACCTGTCCTGCTCCACAGCTGTGGTGAATCCACATGTGGCTTTTGAGATCTCACCTGGATGGAAGACATTCAGTCAAGGTAGGCTCTGTAACATGCTGATCTTCTTGTACAGAGTTCCCCTGAGTGAGACAGTGGACCTGAGGCCTGCAAGGAGGAGCTTTGGCAGCAGGGCTGCAAGAACCCACTCTTATCCAGCATGCAGTGTATGCTGTTTCCCGAGAAGCTGACTGATGGATCAGGAGTCCTGGACCTGAGCCTTTCTTGCCCATAAAACACTATTAGGTGCCTTGGTGTCCTCCACATCTGCATGGTCCATCTTCCCTGACTTCAGATCTCCACAGAGATCTGAGCAGCCTCGGGCTTCCCCTTCCAGGCACCAACTTAATGCTGAGGTTTAGTGTGAATTTTATAATCAGGACATTCAATTTATATACATTTAACCTGGAAATTCCACTTCTCTGGTCTCATTATACAAAATGAGATTGAGAGACACCCATGATCTCTTCTTATTCAGTTAAGTGTGTGGATAGTTAGAAACTGTGAGTGTACCACAGCAGAGCTGCTGAGTCAATTATAAAATTACAGTCACAGAAAAATTCTGAAAGAAGGCCATGTCCCAGGCCATGTCTTGGATCCTATCTGAGATGATGGACGAGCTCATGGCCTGGACCTGCCTCCACCCAGCAATGAAGAGACACAGGCCCAAATAGCATGTGAACATAGAAGAGAGGAGCTCCTGGAGGGCAGAGCAGTGATCCTGGGAGGGAAGACTTTGTGTTTTTGTTCCATTTTTCCATTCCATTGCAATATTTATAGTGTTATATTCAATGTTCCTTTTATTCAATTCAGTTGTTATTTAAGAGTGGCTAATTTCTTGAACAGGTATGGGAAAATGGATGATTTAGTTTCATATTTAATGAAAATTATGCACAATACAGACACTTCAAATATCACTGAATATATAAAATAACGAGGCTTGGTATTCAGTAAACCAACACATTGTTCAAGACTAACTTTTAAAAACTCCAACACATAAAGCCATGAGGATCCTGCTGTGGGGGCTGTCTCTGCCCTCCCCACACTAGAAGCCACTTGTGATCTGTGCCTGCTATTGCCAGAGGACAGCAACAGTTTTTCTTCAGTGTCTATTTTTCCAGCAAGGAAGTCCTGAATCTTCCTGCTTTCAGGCAACGCAGGGAATGTGCAGCTTGCACAGGAGCCCAGCACTGCCTGCCTTACACCCTTTTCCCCTCCTCATCCGTGCTGCAGCCCTGCAGGCAAGGAAAGGCAGAGCAGCCAGGATGCAGCAAAAACTCTGATTCCTCAGCCCCAGGGGCCTCAGTTCCTGGGTCCTGGTCTCAGCCTCCACCAGGATTCAGGTGCTATCCTGAATTCATCTGGCTTAGTGGGCAGGGCACCCAATCTGCACCTCTGGGGATGAAGACCACGAAGACCACTGTCTTCAGTGACCCTTCTACTCTGCAAATTTTGCTCCTATCTTTGAGAACGAGGTAGTGGCATAGGAACAAAACATATTGTCATTACATTTCTTTTTCTTCTTTTTTTCTGATTTTGTTGTTTATTTAAGCATATATTTAGAACTGCATTTTGCCAAAAAACATTTCCTTGTCTTTTCACTCCCTGGTTGACAGAAGTGTTTACAGATTTCTATTGTAGTTCAAATCTGATGTGCTTGAATGCTGAGAATCCACTCTCCAGCTTGGTAGAATGAGGGAACCAAAGTAGAAACTGAACTTGGGGATACTGCTGTGCCTTCCAGCATTTTGTACAGCAAACCCTGATGCATGTCTGTTTACCCCCAAAATATGGACTTCAGTACCAACTGAATATGCCACTGACAAATGAATTTCCTTCATTTATTTCAAACGATCTCATTTTCCCTCAACTGGCTAAACACGTTCTCTAAGGATTCTTATGCCCAAATTTCAAAAATAATTTCCAGTAAACAAGAGGCTGCCACCCATCCTGAAATCATGATGATATTTTATGTAAACCCATAGTCTGCTCCACACACTGGCAGCCATGAGCTGTGAGGGTCAGAGATGGCTTGTGCAGATAGAAACACCTCAAAATTGTCAACCAGCAGCAGCACCATCAAGCAGGGAGCAGAGCTGCTGAACCCTCACATTTGGGTGATAGAATCATCTGGTTTTGCACTGGGTTTCCTGAGGTGGCTCAGCAAATCTAGGTTGGTGCTGGGATTTTCCTTCCTGAAGTGCAGTGCCAAAGGAAAATCATGTACATGTAGCATTTAATTAGAGTTTTCCTTTTGCAATTGTGAAACCTGCAGGCAAGAGGTTTGACACATCTGCCATTGCAGACTCACACACAGGCATTACTTCCATGACTTGTAAAGGGTCAGTTTATTTACACAACATGCAGAGTGCTGTTTTCAGCCTTGTGTTTCTCAGACTTGTGCATTTTCAATCATTTCTTCAAAGGAAGCTAAATGATTTAGTCTGAGCAAAATTCAATTGTGTTGCCGTGCTTCTGTGTGATGTCCTTGCTGACAGACATGAAAAGGAAGTGAGGTGGACCTGCTGGGAGTTCAGCTCCAGAGGGATACTCTGCTCAGCTGTGTCAGTCAGGTCTGCCCCTCACCTGACTGGCCACTCTGGCATCCAAATGCCCTTGCTCAATGTTGTCCCTGTTGCCAGGAAGCACTGGTTTACAGTGTAGACTCCCAGGACACTGGCTGGCCCTTGGAAAACCTTGCTGTGCCATGAGTTTTTCACCCCTAGATCTGTACCTTTATGTCCCAGAGCAGAGTTCCCTCCAACAGTCATGCACGACATCCTCCAAACAGCTCTCCTGTGCATGCTCTACATGGAGGCTAGGGAGGGTCCCAGTTCCTTCCTGATTCAAACAGTACTGTGAATCAAACTCCTGCAAAGAATTCTTTAAAATTTTTGCAGCATTCTGTGTTGGACAAACCTCTCTTCTTAGTCCTGTCAGGTCTAAGGATGGCCCTGTACATAGCTGTGATGGTACCTGCATTATAGGACTCTGCTCTGTCCCCCAATTTCGCTCCACTGCTGTTCAGCTCCTGCCTTAAAATGTGCCACTGGATAGGGACACAGCACATCTCAGTGATTTGTGCCTACATGAATCAGCTTTGGGGGGCTGTTTTCTGCACCTGTTGACCACAAGTGGTGATTTCCTTTTGAATTACAAGACTTTCTCACCCCTGTCACCAAATGCACTGGTGAGACCTCTTTTACTCCAGTAATTCAAATCGATGTCAGGTGAAGCACTTTCATCACCAATCAGAGCACTAAACAATGAACCAATCACAGATACTAGGTTTAGCTGCCTCTATGACTTCATGAGGCTTTGGGGGGGGACACCCAGATAAAAATCATAACACTTTCTAAAGTAAATGCACTAAGGATGCCCTTGTTCTGGACTAGAAGATAATAACTTGCCTTAATCCAGGTTTTTATCTTATTTATTTTATTTTATTAATTTATTTTTTGAGACAAGGTCTCACTGTGCAGTCCAGGCTGACCTTCAATTCACTGTGTAAAGTAGGCTGACCTAGAACTTGCAAACTTCCTCCTGCCTCAGCCTCATAAGTGCCAGGATTAATGCATGTAATCACACCCAGCTATTGCTTATTAAGTTGTGTTTTTTGATTTACTTGAGACTACTCAATTTAGTTATCCTTGTTATACTTCAGTATACAAAAATATATGTGATAAAATACAAAAATAAATGTGATAAAATATAAGCCCAGTGTAAACAACTTAGCAACTTAACAAGGCCCTGTATGGAAATAAATTATGTTAAAAGGAACAAGGCAAAAGTTTCAATCTCCAGCACAGCAAGAAATAAATAAATGTATAAATAAACAAAACTTCTGATAAATAAATCTATAAATAAATAAAACAGCTTAGAAATAAAACTATAAATAAACAAAATTGCTTGTAAATAAATCTATAAGTAAACAAAGCTATGGTGGTTAGCTCAGATGAGAAGTGTTTTAAAAGCAATTTTATTTCATTATAATTGACATATAATGAACCTACAGGTTTAAACTACAAAATTGGATGAATCTTGACATGGGCTAGAGATATAGCTCAGTGGCAAAGTGCTCCCTGGCAAGCACAGTGTCCTAAATTTGGTCCAAAAGCAAAACAAAATGAAAGTTAAAAAACAAACAAAAAATTGGCTAGAAATCTTGACATACATGAGGCCCTTGAAAATCATCACCCCAGTGGTGATACATACATCACCTTCACATTTTCCTTATGGCTCCTTACAATTGCTTTCTTCTATCCTAAGCAATGCATTTGCTTTTCGTCTCTGGGAAACACTTTGTATTTTCTAGAGGTGATAGGTCTGTAACCACCCAGGATGAAAGGTTTTTTGGCAGAGCTGGTAGGGTTTATTCAATCCCATAACCATGTTAGATTTCCTGTGTGCTGCTCCTTGTCAGTGGCTGAGCCATCACATCCCACTGTGTGGATGAACCGCAGATCCTCATGTGTCCTTCAGTTGAGGCCCTGTGTTGTGTTTCCAGTTTTAACCTTAAAAATAACGTTGCTGCAGTCATTCTTGTGTTTGTATAGCTGTAGCACTGATTTCCCAGGGGAAGATACTTAGTGTGAAGTTGAATATTTCAGGTCTTGCATGTTTAATTCAGAAACTTTTTAGCTGTCTTTCAAAGTAGTTGTTCAAAGCAGAGTTAAGATTTCTGGGGGCTGGGGATTTAGCTCAGCAGCATAAGCACCTGCCTTGCAAGCAGGCAGTCATGAGTTCGATCACCTGTACCGATAAAAAAGAAAAAGACAAAAAAAAATTCTGGCTTTTCCTGTGTTTTTGAACCCTGTTCTTATAATTTTCAGTTTTTTTGAGTTGATTTTATAAAATTTACCTAAGGAAAGGTTGTTTCTATTACATAAAATTCAGCATTTTTTGCCTTTAGATAGAATTTTAAAGATGGAAAAACCCCAAAATACTATATATATGCACATATGTAAATCACTTATAATTTTAGCATCACAAAACTTCTGCTATGTGATGATTAATCTTCATTGTCAACTTGACAGGCTTGAGAGCTGTCCAAGGGATTAGTAAATAAATGTATAAATAAACAAATGTACTTCTGGGCTCACCTGTACAGGTCATGGAGAAGTGACCCTAGGTACTCCATGTAGTCTGTAGCCCCTTCCTCCCTGGCACTGCCCTCTGCTCTGCTTCCTGGCCACCATGAACTGAGCAGCTTTGCTCCATCACACCCTCCTGCTGTGGTGTCTCTGGCTTGGAACCAGGCAGCACTGAATCCCCTGAAAGCATAAGCCAAATTAAACTTCTCCTCTTCCCAATTGTAGGTCTTGGATTCTGTGTCCTACTAATGGGCAAGCTTGACCAAGACAATTGTATTTATTTTTACATATGTGCTTCAACCTACACAGCTTTTATAGAATTTACCATAATGTCACCCTTACTTTCAGGTCTGATGTGGGAATTGTTTTCATTTTTCTTTTATCCTTTTAAATAAGATGTGTACAAACATACTGTTAAATGTATTCTTTTATGAGTTAGAACTTTTGTGACTAATAAAATTAAAGTATTATAAAATGTAAATATTTATTTTTATGCTTTCATTTATATTAATATCCAGAACAGGCAAATCCTTAGAAAGCACAATAGTTGTCCATGGCTGAGCATGGGCAATAGAGAATGACAGTTTAATGAACCTAGATTACCAGTGGGCATGGTGAAGGTGTTCTTTAACAGGCATGATGAGGGTCTCACATCCCTGAGTGTGTGAAATGCCACTGGGCTGTGTGCACAGGACAGATGCTGAATTTTAGGTAGAAAATTGCCTTAATAAAGAAAGAACCACAGATGAGCAGTCTCATGACCCCCCACCACAGGCCTGTAGATTGGGACCACACTGAGGACAGCACTGGTCATGGAGACCTTTCCCAAATGCTTTTCGTACTCCATCCTCTGCTCAGAATGAAGCAATCAGAGATGTGTTACTGAGTATAGGTGAAGAATCAGATGTGCATGGTCAGTAGACTGGAAGTTTCAACTTTAAATTCTGTCCTTTGAGTAATATATGGGATGTGTGTTATGATCAGGACCCAGGAGACTATTACTCATCAAAAGTGTACAGAGTGTCAAAGAATTGTCACTGAATCCACTCATCTCTTCTGTCCACTTTATCATCTCCTATCTACTGTCTAAAATACGTTAAAATATGCACAACACAAAATCCACTGCTTTAGTCAGTGAGCAGTTATGTGTCATTAATAACATTTACCTTGTACAATTATCCGCAGCATCCTGCTCCAAAACTCTGTTTCCGAACTGAAACTGTGAACTCTCCCATTAATAAGTTTTGTTTCCCTTCCTTCAACTCCTGGAAACACCATTCTACTGTCTGTCTCTATGAGTTGGACCTTTCTGGGTCATCCTGTACATGGAATGATATAATATTTTCCTTTTCTCTCTGTTTCCTTTCACTTAACATAATATTGTAGGACATAGAGCTACCACTTTTTGTTCATCCACCTTTTGGGAGTTGTTTCCATGGTTTTTTTTAAATTTTACTTAAGGAGAAAAAAAATGAAAAAGGGTACAAGTTATACAGAATTTCAGAAAAAATAAACAGTGGGAAATCACTAGTTAATTACATATTGTCATCATAGAAATAGTTGTTGACGTTAAAAATTAAAGCATATAGAGGAGACTTTCAAACAGTGAGACTGCAAACAGCCTTGTTCAATGATCCAACAAAACCCAGTAATATGGTTATCTATCTTATACACTTAAATATATATGGAGTTATATCTTTTAGAGAACTTTCTTTTCCTTCCTTTTGTACAGGGACAATTACACATTTTGGGTTTTATTCCTCCCACAGTTCTTACTACTTTTTTTGAAGAAAGTAAAACCAAATGTGACATACCAGGACAGAGTCAGTCAAGTCAAAAGGATGGACATAATGCATAATGTAAAAACAAAATACAAAGTGATCAACAATGGTTACCATAATGCTTCTTGTTATCTTAAAAAGAATTGCCTATATCATGAGTTATAATAAAATTGAACAAAACAGTAAAGTATAAGACCAATAAAAACAAAACATTGGAGACATTAGAGGACTTCAAAGAAGATAATAGTCAACCAGAATGGGCGTCACAATGATTCTTATTGTCTTCATAGTTGCTGCCTATACTTTCAAACTTGGTACTATCAAGCATAACAGAAGAGAGGAAAATCAGTCAAAACAAGATAGTGAGAGCAATACAGAGTTTCAAATCAAGTTAATAGGAAATCAAAGTGGGTTACTATAATATATCCTGCTATTTTTTATTTAGTTTTCCCTTAATTAAAAGGATAAAAATGAAAAAGTAGATAATAAAAAGGAGATTGAGTTAAAAAAGAGGGCATAACAACAAAACAGTGCAGGTCAAAACATAGCCGTTTAAGCAAAATAGTGTTTCACCACAAGATAATCTCAACATAATAGTAGTTACCATAGTGACTCTTCCCTTAAAATATTTGGGTATAACTTCTTATACTGTAGCATCAAGCATATCAAGACAATGTAAAACCGTTCAATAGAATGACAGTATTACAGAGTATTTAGAATCAACTAACAAAATGAACAATGGTTTCTATATAATCTCCTTGTCTATAAAAGTTTTTGTTTATATTATCAAATATAATAAAATCCAATAAGATACAACATGTTAAAACCGAAGGAGACAGAAGAAAAAAAGCTTGATGACACTTCAAAGCAAGAGGATATTAAATCAGCACTACCTATTATGATGTCTTGGTTTCTCCAAAATGGCTGTTCCTACCATCCAACCTTCTCTGCCTCATTTCTTTTGAGCCATTTTTCTGTCATTAGTTGTCAGTTTGTCCTCTTCATTTCACTTTCTGCTCCATTCATTGTGGCCGCTCTGCCACTATTTTTGGAATCTTGGTTTGTTTCATTTTTAGAATATTCTGCAGTAATCTCTGTAGAGTTGAATTGGTGGTTGCTAATTGCCCTAGTTCCACTTTATGCTGGAAGCATCTTGTTTTTCCATCAATTGCTAGGGACAGTTGTGCAGGATATATCAATCTTGGCTGGAGGTTATCTTTCAAAGCTTCAATTATTTCCCCACACGCTCTTCATGATTTGATGGTTTGTGCTGAAATGTCTGCTGTAATTCTGTTGGTTGTTCCCTTGTAAGTGATCTGTTTCTTGTCTCTGACAGCCTTTAATATTCCATTCTTATATTGGATTTTTGGAATTTTGATTATTATATGCCTGTGTGTAGCTCTGTTTGGGTTGTAGGTGGCTGGGGTCCTGTATGCCTCATACATCTGAGTATCTTTACTTTTTGATAAATTAGGGAAATTCTCTGGGATTATTTCTGTGAATAGCTTTTGTATTTCATTTGTTTGAGTCCCTACTTCTTCTTTTATGTTCTTAATTCTTAAGTTATAGATCCTCCTATCATCTTCTAGCCTTTGTATTATTGAAGTTTGCTTCCTTGTTATTTTTAAGAAGATTTTCATTTCATGCTCCCACCTTACAAATCTTTCCTCCAGTTCTGAAAATCTATCCTTAGTTTCTTTCAAGCTGTTATGCCAGCTTTCAATAGAGTTTTTAGTTTCCTGGTAATGTCTTTGAACCTGCTTCACATAATCTATGTTTTCTCTATTTTCTCCATCAAACAATTCTCCCCTTTTTTTCTGTTCTTCCATTCCACTATCTGTTTTTTTCTTGGGTGATGTTTAGCATTTCTCTAACTATTCTACTTATTTCTTGCTTTATTTCATTAAATACTTCATTTTTGAACTTGTCTATGAGGCTCCGGAGATACCACTTTATGTCTATAGGTGTCATGTTGGATATTGCATTTTTCTGTCTTCATTCTCTTTTGCATTTACCTTTCCTGGATCAGTGTTCTCAGGATTGGAGAATGTGGACCCTTTCTTGTTGCTCCTTTTTCCCATACTTTTTATTCCTTCCATACAAGCGTATGTAGGAGGCCCAGTTTTTTTTCTCTTTGTCTGTTACAGTTTGTTTGAATCTGCTAGCTAGGTGTTTCCACCCACTGCAATGTATAAGGGAGACACAGACCTGGGCAGCCTCTGCTGCACCCACCCCTCCAGGTCAACCTACTGAATGCTTCACTGCTAGGGTACACCACCAGGAACACGGGCCTGATTTGGGCTAGCCTACTTGATCTTAGTCCACAGTGTCACCAGGCCAAGCGCTCTCCACCACTCCCGCTTGAGAGGGGAATATGCGACTAAAGTCACTGCAGGGCCCTGTTCTGGCTATTCTGCTTGTTCCCAGAATATCCTCTGTTGGAGCCTCCTAGTCTGTTAAAGGGTCCCCATTTTTCTCACTCACCACAGGTCAATGCAGAGTTCCCTACCAGTCTCACTCTCAATGCCATTTGGCTTCCAGCTCTTAGAGCTTTCGTGCATCTCTCTTCCTGCTGTGTGGATTGGGATGCAGTAGCAGCAGCAGGAAATTCAAATCACGGCTTCCAATGGCACGGAATCCAGCTTCCACACGGAGATTTTATCTGTTCTGTTATAGCATCAGGATTGCATTTCCAGTTGGTTTCTCTCAGCTTAGTTCATTCGTGGGTTGGCAGGATACATCTCCCCTCACGTAGGACTCCTCATATGGCACCGCTCCTGGATTCTAAACTGGTAAACTCAGAGAGCCTCCGTGGTTGCTGTTATTTGTCTGCCAAGTTCTCCCAGAAGTCCTGTTTCCATGTTTTGATTCATGGGAATAATCCTGTTGTGAACATGGGAATGCAAGTGTCTGCTTGAGTTCCTGATTTCTTTTAAGCTCTATAAGCAGGTGTAGAATTGTTGAATCACAGGATAATTCTATATAATTTGGAGAAGACAGCTATGTTGTTCCCTACAGAAACCAGACCATTTTACAACTCCACCAATAGGACATGATGTTTGGGTTTCTCACTTTAATCCTCTAGACCAAAGTTTGGATAGAATCTAATCAAGTTGCTGGCACTGATCATAGGCCTGGGGAGCCTCAGACTACACTTCACCTGACTGATTCGTGTGGCACATGGGTCAGTAGGAACAGAGAGGTACTGGACCCAAGCTGCACCCTAGTTAGGGTGGGTTCTGCAGTGATGTGAACTCTTGAGGGACTGTCCCCTTCTACACTACAGTGACCAGTAGTTTTGTGAACCACACCTTGCAGCTCCCCACTCCCCAGTGAAGCCCAGATACCCCACCAAGGTTGCCTTTGCAGGATGAGTGTATGGATGCTCCACTTTCTGTGTTTTAGAGGAAAGAGTTATATGAATCAGCTGTTGCTCCTACTCAGTCAGCAGAGCGTTGACTGGCTGAGTCCTGAACTTAGTTCCTGACTCTCACAGTTCCCAGGGAACTGATGTTGTTGCAGCCTGGGGTCTGCCTTGCGTGAGCTGGAGGAACCAGACCCTGTTTGAATGCCCTGTCCATGCCTGAGACCAGATGTCTAGAGGCCTGTTGCGAGAGCTGGAAATGGAATTCTTGCCCCTCCAGTCTCCTCAATTAGTGATGGGAAGCTTTTTAGAGACCAAGGGCCCAAAACCAACTTAATTATGGCAGTGACAACCCTGCAGTTAAATCTAAATACTGAACTTATGTTTTAGTTTAGAAAAAAAAAAAAAACGCATCCATTGACATATTTTGTCTTGAGAGAAAAACATAATCACAAAGCTTTCAATGATACAAACAACCTTATATTGAAAAGTGAAAGTGTGCATTTGGTATGCTTTCACACAATGTTATCTTTGCTGGTGTATGCATACTGATAATTTCTCAAAGGTTGGCTCATACTGCATTAGTTTCAGAGCAACACATGCAATACTCAAGTCATCTGTTAGTCTGTTTCATGTATCAGATTTAATATAATTCAAAGCTGAAAACAGCTGCCCACACCATAAGATGATCCAAAGTAACACAAGCAATCCTCAGTGCTTACACTGAATTAATTTTTTTGTCTTTTTGAGACAGGGTCTCATGGTACAGTTCAAACTGGCATTGAGCTCACTTTGCAACCCAGGCCGGTCTCAGATTTTCACCAATCATCTGGCTTCATCTTCTCAAGTGCTGGGATTACAGGTCTGTGTGACCACCATGGCTGATTTCAATTATTTTGTGGAAAATTCCACACTTAAAGGATTTCATTTTCATTTTAAAGATAATGAAATCCAACAAAGCAAAACTAACAGAATACACTCAATCAAAGCAAAGTAGTGAAGTTAGTACAGAACTTCAAAGCAGGGAACTAGGAAAAGAACAATGGCTACCATAGTACATCTCATTATATTCACAATAGTTGTGTGTTTCATAAGATATAGCAAAATAAAAAAAATAATAAAAATTTTCAAACCAGAAATTGAATAAAGCAAAACAATTAATCAGAACAAAGCAAAACTATGAGAAAAATATTGGATTTCAAAGACAAGATAGAAGAAAATCACCCATATTTGCTAGATTGCATACTCTTAACCTCACAGTAGTTGCTCAGAACTATGGTCCCAGAAATGCAAAGTCAACCAAACAATACAAGCATTCAGGTGCTTTTTGGACCTCAGTTGCTACTAACTCAGCCTGTCCTCCCAACCAGTCGCTTGCTTATGGGAGAGGGAGGTGATGATTCTCAGCCCACATGCCTGTGGGCTCACAGGAGGAGCTGAATTTTCTCTCCCTGGTCCCTGCATGGCTTGCACAACTTACCAGAAAGCCTGGCTGGCTGTCTTCTTGGTTGGTTCCGCCCAGTAACAGCATGGCCCATTCTATGGAGGCACTGAGTTTTCTCTCAGGATTTCATTTTCCAAATGTGCTGTTCTTTATCATCATTTCAGACTCTGTCTTTTCAAGTGTTTCTCATATGTCATAGAGTTTACTTTTCCAGAAACATTTTCTTGAAATTCCAATAACTCCATTTCCATATTTTGAAAATCTAACCCATGTTACCATGAACAATCAAGTTCTTCAAATTTGGATTTATCTGGAGAAGAAAAAACACAGTGTTAGCTAGGTGTAGTGGCTCATGTCTATAATCCCTGCACTGAGGAGGTGAGGCAAAAGGATCCTTGCAAATTCGATGCCAGCCTGGGCTACAAAGCGATCTCAAGGCCAGCCTGAGTGACACAGGAAGACACAGTGTCAAAAAATGAAAACAAACAAACAAACCCAGTTGCTGTCTCCATCTCACACAACTGTGAAAGTCTGTTACTAAAATTCTCCTTTGGGACTACTACAATGATAGCAAATTGTTTATAGGTTTCCTGAAGGTTTGTAGGATTGTCAGCAAGTGTCATAGAATTTTCTAAATGCATGTTTAGATTTGGAAAATAATTCAGCTGACTACTTTCAAGATCTCTTTGAAAAATCTAAAGTGTAGCATAAAATCTATAACAACACTGAGATTGTTATGCCAGGCCACATCACTGAACTGTGGATATTTCTGTCTTTTTCACTCATAAACAGGCTTTCTTCATCTAAGCAGCTGCAAATCTTCCCAGACTCATCCTCTGCTCAGCCCTGGGGCACCATTATACCTAAGTAAATCATTACACTGGACCATATTTTGCTGTGCACAGTGAAATCTAAAATCAGGCAGCTGTCAGATTATTTGTTTTAGAATGATAATTATGAGAACTAAGATACCAGGAATAGCTTCACAGTTTTCCTTCAAGAAATTCTCACCTTTCAGTTTCACCAAGTTTAGCAATACTTTTTGGGCTGGTGTCAAAGTGCCATCTGACACTTGATGTACAGCACCCAGCACTTTCACCACACAGAGTGCACAGTGCTGTCCCACTGTGTGCAGTCACTCCAGGGACTCTTTTCAAGCCATCCTGGGGTGAACTTCCACTATCCATTATCAGTTTTTTTCCCCCTTGTACACATTTTTTGCATTATAAGGCTTGGTGTTTACAAAAACATAAAAATTTTTAAAAAATGAAGACCCAAATAAAAACTTACCCCTACACAAAAAATAGCTAACACTATTAGTTAACACTAAATAATTGGGTGTTGCCTGAATGAATAATCTATGGCAGTGATTTTCAGCTGGGCTTTCTCTGAAATTTTCTGGCCATCAGCACAAGGAAGCAATGTTTTTCTGACCACCATCTTTTGGCTTGCTCTGAGTGCATTTTCTACCTTATGGAGCTTTGGCTAACATCACAGAGAGGACAAGCAAATATATTTGTACCGAAGTGTGTGTGTGTGTGTGTGTATATATATATATATATATATATATATATACAAATGTATATCTTTGACTTTGTTTTCTTAAATTCTTCTCAAACTACTAATTATGATGCTGAATTTATTATGCCAGGGGGACAGCATAACATGAAAGGAGTCTCAGTCTCTTAATTAGAACCTCCCTTCACTAAATTTTAGATATTAAGTTTCAACTTTTCATAAGAAGACTCAAAGCTAAAATCTTCCATTAGTAAAAACAGATGTACTCAAACTCACACTCAGTGTGAGCAAAGTCACAGACCAAACTTAAAGTGCCCCTTGACAACAGGCAAAGAAAGAAGTTGGACAGGTACAAGTCAAGAGCTGCCAAGTAGACCAGCAGTCACCAAAAGAGCTGAACAGGTCTCCTTCTATGACTTCAAAGGGAGAATGACCATCTTTACACCTTGATTCTGATTTTGAGTTCCCAGACCTTTAAAGAACACATTCCTGCTGTTTTAAACCACTTGGTTTGTGGTTCTTTAAGCCTTCTATGGAAAGCTACTGTAACAATTCATGGGGTGTTAGGCACTGTACCAAGTACTGCAGGCAACAGTAGAAAGTAGCCAAGACCCTTCATTGCGGGAGGCAGACCTGTCCCCATCCATCCTTGGTGTGAAGACAAAGCTCTTTTCCCAGGGAGTGCATGGTCAGGCATCATAGCTCAGCCCTCTGCTCATCTCCCTGTCAGGTTTTGTGCTTTGACATCCCTCTACCCCACTTATAGTTAAAAATTTGGAAAACCTGAGATCTTTTGTGTCACCACACAGGGCATGGTGCTCAGTGCCTGTGCTGAATTAGGATCACAGTGGTCAGGTACACACCCGCACACCTACCTTCCCTCTAAGTTGTGAGGACCAGATGTCATGGCTTACTAAGCCGAGCACCCTGCACATGCTAGGCAAGAGCTCTGCCACTGAGCAATGTGCCCAGCACTGTCAGGGATTTTTAACATCAATTGTATTACTTAGCAAGGTGCCTGACACAAGTGCCTAAAGACTAGTGAAAAAAGAGGTTAAACGCAAATCTAACTTGGCATGCTACTGCATGCCTGGAGACCCAGCTGCTCAGAAAGCACAGGCAGGAATATAACTCAAGCTTATGCGTAAAGCTTGCCTCTCAAAAAAAACAATAAATATCAAATAAGCACAAGAGATCATTCTGAGTTCATGAATATATTCTATGGTGTGGGAAATACACAGGCAATATCAGATAATATAAAAGAAATATGTATAACCTGAATGCCACTCAGGTATATATATATATACATGTATATATGTATGTATATATATATACATGTATATATGTATGTATATATATATATATATATATATATCCACTAAAAAGACATGTAGGAGTTCATCACCACAGAACTTATAGTTGACCCACACTAGCAATTACCCTAAAACCCATCAACCAGTGGGTAGAAGAGACCAGTCAAGAGAAGGAACAAATCAAGGTGAGAAACACAGAGCCATGAGAAGAAAGACATCCACAACTACATGAAACAGGTCATAATGTAATGGCTTTGTGAATGAATCAATGTGTAAAACTCACAAATACAAAGATAAGTGAAAAAGTCAGACCCTCAAAAAACACAAACTGTAAGAGCACATACACGGCTATAAATGCACATGCATATGTATAACTGATGAAAAAGAACAAATTAAACTCTGGATAAGATTTATCTGAGGGGACAAGAGACGAAGCAGCCGAAAAGAGCATAAGAGGTAGGTGTCATTTCATTTATGAAAATTCATTGAATTCAACATTTTTCTTTATTATTCCTTGTTACCAAAGCTTCACTTTCCTTGTTGCCCTTTCTACAAACTTCCCAAAATTGACTCACTTCTCCCTCTACACCTCCTGCCCATCTGTGAATTGCAGTGCTGGACTAGAGGGCTCCTGATGCAGTTGGGCTGAGTGAGAGGGCTGGATGCTGGTTAATACTTTTGGAAGAAACAAAGCCAGCCAACAAGCCGAGCCTTTTCAGTGTGCAAAAACCATTTTAGGGGCCTTTTGATCAAGCACACAGCATCTCTCAGAACCAAAAACTGCATGTGGACTCAAATAGAGTGGGACAAAGTCAACAACCTAGTCACCTCCCTCTGGTCACCATCTCTCTGAGGCACCCTAAATCCCACCTAAAACCCTAGTTTAGAGCCATCAATGTGATAAGATGTCTTCCTCACATCCTACATTTTAAAAAAACCTTACAACCTTAGGGAAAGAAATGTATTTAATATACCTGAGATTAGCAATCATTAATTTCAACACCATTTAAAAACATTGCATGTATTTACTTAGATTTGACAGTTAAGGAAAATTTTTGATTTTTTAACAGACATGTCTAGAAATCTAAGTATAGAGTACAGTTTTAATGTATGTATATATATATATATATATATATATATATAGAGAGAGAGAGAGAGAGAGAGAGAGAGACTCATTAACCAATACAATTGTATCTTATTTATGCAATAACAAAATGCTTATTTAGCAAATTCCAGTACATGTAGATCAAGGTTTAAGTACCCGGACCATCTTTAAAGAGATGTAAAAATATTTTACCGCTCTTTAACCTTTTGATGTACACTGTGTGACAGAGAGTACCTGTTATTTTTGTATGCACTAAATGTATGCAATCTAAAATGTACCTGAGATTTTCCTGATCACAACAAAAACTGTCCTGGGATGGGGACAGAACATTCAACCACCAAAGCAGTAGGCAGCTGCTCCCAGGGCTTTTCTTGCATTAGTTCAGTCAAGAAGTCCCCACAGTCCTCTTTGCCTCCATTTGTGTCCTGTTTCTGTTGTCAAGAAGTTTCTAACAATATGGGGACCATCCTGAGAGAGGCAGGTGCCACTGCAGGGGTTGAACAGTGGAGGACAGAGAACTCCACAGGCACCTAGGAAACTTACGGATGCACAGCTGCAGAGCAGGGCGAGTCAGGGAGCTGACAACACTAAGAGTCAGTAGCAGATGGAAGGCAGCTGCTTCCTAATGCAGCCTAATTGGATGGTTGCAGAGGGCAGGCCAGGCTGGACAGGGGTGAGCTGCGGGATGGTAGAGGATGAGCCAATTGGATACGAAGGGTAATCAGACCTCAGGGATGGAGGCTTCAGCCGACTGCCTTAGCAGAACACTTGATAAAACTGGGCAATGCCGATATGAACACAGAAGCCAAAAAAGAACTCTGCGTGAAGAAGACGAAATAAATATAGGTTGAAAAATTAAAACAACACTGAGATTCCACCTCACCACAGAAACAATGACTATGTCAAGAGATCAACCAATAACAAATGCTGGAGGGGCTATGGGGAAAAGGAACCTTCTCCACTGCTGGTGGGGCTGTAGACTAGTGAAGCCACTGTGAAAATCACTGTGGAGATTCCTCAAAAACTAGACTTACAGGTCCCATTTGACCCAGCTGTGGATAACAAATTAACTTAAACTAGTTTAACTTCTGGTCATCACAGGGCCCTCAAACTATGCTAAGCCTTATCACTGTTTGTACTAGAGGAAGTATTATAGATGCATTGTGTTTAAGGTACTGAATGCAGAACCTTGAGTCTCAGTGGAATCCTGCTGGGACAGGACAACAAGCTTTGCTAAGATGTGTCCAAAGGACTGGTAAATGTGAAGGCCAGGTAGAGCCAGAGATTGTCCCTGGAAAGTTAAACCATTAGTTACCACCTATCTGACTGTTATCCTTCTGACATTTGCAGCTGTTCTTCTTAAAGAAAAGACTGATAAAAAGCCAGAGAAAAGTATACTTTGAGCTCAGTCCTAGAGGCTGCTGCCCTCCCTCATCCCATAAGTTGGTCTCTTATTTTCTTTTCATCACCACACTTTGTTTTGGGGACTTGTCTCCTCACACAATCCAACACCAGCTCTTACTCTTCTGTTTCCCAGAAGAATTAAAAACATCGTACCACAGTACTATATGTGTGCCCGTGTTCATAGAACACAATTTGTAACAGCCAGACCTTGGAAACAACATGAATGCTGATGAAGTAAAGAATGAATTAAAAAGATGTGGTATTTTTATATAATAGAGTAGTAATCAGCCACAAAGGAGGATTAACTTGAGAACTTTATAAGTAAATGGAGGCACCTAGAGACCATACTCACAAAGGAAATGAACCAGACTTGCATATGTAAACATCTGAATGCTTCCCTAGTTTGAGAAGCTGAAAGAAATTATTTATATATAGATATATAAATATATATACATATTTATATTTGTATATGTATGTATATATAGGATAGGTAATAGTCATGTTACTGAGTTCTTTGAGTTCACTGAGGAGAAATGTTTGTGCTAACATTGCTCAGACAATTAAATGCAGACATATTGTACCTTGAGTAACTCATTTAAAGATGACAGTATGTAACATATTAACCGTTCTTACCATGTATTTATCATGTCCTGAAATTTCATTTTGCTTTTTCCTCTTTAAAATTAAAAAAAAAGAGGGACTAGGGATTTAGCTCAGAGGCCTAAGCACCTGTCTTGCAAGCAGGCGGTTGTGAGTTCGATCCCCAGTACCGATAAAAAAAATTAAAAAAAGAAAGAAACATAGATTAAAAGGAAATCCCTCCAAAAATCGTAATTTAACAATTTCATTTATAGGAAAGAACTCCAGCTTCAGGATACAAATGTATCCAAAGTTACAATGTCTTTTTTTTACTTTCTCAGAAACTCACTCAAAAAAAAAAATCCAGTGTCTTAAAGATAAAATAAAGCTTTAAACTTGACCTTCTCTTGCCATTTACCTAGAAAATGGGCCATCACCTGTCACCTGTAAGTTGACCCCTGCTTTCTATAGATTCATAAATTCCACAGATGTCCATCCCCAGAACACAGAAACACCCTAGACCTAGATGATAAGGTGCTTCATTCTCTGAGCACCTGCACTCTCTTCTGACTATTTGCCTCTTTGAGTCTGCTTACTAAATTTACCTGAGCCTCTCACAGGGATATATATAGCAATTCTCCTCCATGACAAGACAGGAACTTCTACAGCAGGCCCAGG
Organism: Cavia porcellus; assembly: GCF_034190915.1. Taxonomy (NCBI): domain Eukaryota; kingdom Metazoa; phylum Chordata; class Mammalia; order Rodentia; family Caviidae; genus Cavia; species Cavia porcellus. The sequence goes on along the minus strand of NW_026947518.1, from coordinate 1,281,712 downwards.
ATGAGTGGAGGTCGCCATCTCCCATTTGTGCAGACTGCTCAGACCCTGTCAGGGGACCAAAGGATCCTGACTAGGGTTTGGGCAAAGAGAATAGTTGTCAGACACAAATGCAAGTAACATATGTAACTACCCACTAGACCCTTAAGAGTCAGGGCTGTGAAAGAAAATAAAATGAAATCAGGAAAGCTAAGCCTTTGTGAGATAAGTCAGGAAATGCCTGCAGGAGAGTAGCTAACCTGCTGAAGGTTAAACTGCAGAATGTTCCCTAGACTTAGAGAACAACTGAAGATTTCTCCTCCTCCTCCAACACCTCTCACCCAGGAAGATCCTTGTTAACTTACAGTCACATGCATGTGTGACTCAGCTGTCTGCCTAGCCAGGGAGCTGTCTCTGAAAATAACTCTTTGGGAATCCCCTACAACAGACTTCACAGCATCTTCCTTATGGGGCTGCCTTGAGGGGGTTCACCTGAATTGCAATGTTTCCAATGTACTATTTCTTTTGACTTCTGTTTTTTGTAGGTTACACTGAATAATTAGTAAAAATTCTTTTTGCTCTCCTGTAAGAAAGGCAGTGTCCCACTGAGGGGAAGGAAGTGCAGGCGATGTGAGTTAGACACCATTGTTGGCCCCTGAGGGACACACACATGACAAATGCTTTTTATTTGTGTGTGTGATGGTATGGATTGTAATTGTCCCTCAGAGATCTTTGTGGTAGAGCCGTGGTCATCAGCCTGTGGCACCACTGGGAGGCCAGCATGCAAGAATGTAAACATAACAACATATACAGAGGCTGGATGATAAAGACACAATTGCTCTCTATGCTTGCTGCCTGCTGCTGCTGTGCTGATGTCTGCCTCTCTGCTGTCTCTGTGGACCTCACAAGCAATTTAGCCCTTAGCTTTCTCAATTCTGATAGATATAAATGCAAGGGAGTAAAGTTCCCACCAGCAAGGAGCGGGTTCTGAGTAGGATACCCATGAGAGAGTCTTTATCTAGAAGTTGTTAATGGGTTTAGAAAAGAGCTACCCTATGGAAGACTACTTACTTTTCACGGTTCAATCTATGTATTGTTGTGGGGAAACACTCAGACTGCTTCAAAGTTCAGGGACATCTAAAGACAAGTGAGGACATGACCCTGCTTGTCTTCACAGGCACACAGTGGGGTACAGTTATGTAACCATGACTTAGCACAGGTGAACTCCCATACGCTGGTGAGAGCACTACACAAGAATGTAAATATGAGATAACAACCTGTGTAAGAATTATACAATAAAAATCCTGGTTTTCTGCTCTGCTCCACGCTGCCTACCACTGTTGCTGATGTCTTGAAAATGTACATTCTCTAACCTTGGGACCTCACCCATGATAATCTTCCTTGAGTCCCCAAAACAGGCCAAAAAGTGCTCACACAGTACCCATGCACAGCCCATGTACCCTTCAGCCAATGGCCTCCTGGTCATGTTCTGGAAAGGCCCTGAACAGCTGAAGGACAGTCAGCAGATGTTTTTGTAAGGTCCATGCAGTGTCACAACTCAGCAGGCTTGATTTTGGACATCCTGACTCCATTTTGGAGCTGATGTCCTTAATGCCTGGTAGAATCCTAACTCTGTCTTCAATGACTCCTGTTAAAATAATGTAAAACTAAATTAATCACTCTGGAACCATGTCTACACTAAATTGTTAAAAGGAAACTGGAGGCTAATAATGTACCAATGATAGTTACCTGTCTACATAGAAAAAGGGCAAATATTTCTAATTTTTTCTCCTTGTTTGCTGCACTTTTTGAAATATATAAATATTATCATAATTACTTAAAGAATGATTGAGGGGCAAACAGAAAAAGAAAAACTAGAGGATGGGGAGAGGATTGAGTGATGAAACTTTCAAAGCTCCCTTGTGAGGTGACCTGATTTAGGCCTCTGCTGCCTCCCACTGCAGGACAAGACATTGTACTATTGTTTTCCTTAGGGAAACACAAGAGCCTTTTCCTTCATCCTTGAAGGCCAGAGATGCATGTTTGAAGGAGCAGCTGCAAAATGGTTTCCTCTGGCCACTTCTCACTCATGAACACCATGGAAATTCTATTTCTTACCTCCATACTCTACACAGCTGCTAACATAAGTGATCATTTTTAAGTGAGAAAACTAAGTGTGGAAAAGTGACTGAATCTGTTCAAGGTCATTTCTGCAATAGGAGAGTCAGCATGCAGACCCTGTTCCTGGTGTCTGGCAGCCACCTTCCTGCCATCTGAAGGTAGGGAGTCATTCTGCTAGAGTACATTGCTTGGGGACAAAAAAAAACCAAACTTCTGTCAATGATAACAAGATTCTCAGCCTTGGGCCTCTTGATTCATTTTCCACTTGCCAGAGTCTGAGCCTTGAATACAGCCAGTGATGTTTTCCCAGCTATCTAGGCTCTCCTTTTTCATGCAAACCCCCAAAGGGGCAAGAAATTAGTAAGGGAATAAGCAAAGTCTGCATTAGCATGTAACTGCCCACATGTTTTAAAATTTGTTCAATCTCCTTTCCATTAAAAAAATAATAATTATTGACACATACTAGTTGTATAGAGTAAGGAGATTCATTATGATATTTTCATATATGCATATACTGTGCATTGATAAGTTTGTCAACCCCGCTCCTATCTTCTCCCTCTCTCCTAACTGTCTTCTAAGGCCTGTGTAGGCCCTCTTCTACTTTTTTTTTTCTATTTTCCACATATGGGAGAAAACATGCAATATTGGTCTGTGTCTGAATTATTTTGTTTAACATGATATCCTCCACTTCCTTAAATTTTTCTGCACATGACCAGATTTCATTCTTTTTTATGGTTGAACAGGATGTGTGTGTGTGTGTGTGTGTGTGTGTGTGTGTGTGTGCATGTGTGCAAAAGTGCATGCCATGTTTACTTTGCCCATTCTGCTGCAGACAGATACCTAGATTGATTGCTTGCCTTGGTTATTGTGAATAGTGCCTCTCTTGCTCCTTTCTTGCTCATTAGCCATTGTTGTATAACAAAGCCTTACTGCAAAATTTTATAATTATCACTCAATTTTCTGGTTTGATTAGGCTCAGTTGGGTAGTTCTTGATTACAGTAGACTGTTGTATAACTTCATAGAGCTTGTGGCTAAAACTGCAATTCCCTGGTGAGTCATTTGGGCTGGACATCCACCATAGTACATTCCCATGGCCTAAACTCCAGGAATAAGAAAGGGAGGGCTGGAATGTATCTTGAGGTAGAGCACTTGCCTAGCATGCAGGAGGTCCTGACTGCCATGCCCAGCATAAGATTGTATAAAAGCTCACAATTGATTTCTAAGACCATATGGTGAATGAAAACTGGATAAAGGAGAATTATTTGCTATAATAAAGCAAAAGAAATGACAAGTTTAGTGTCCTCAGAGAGGAAAACTGATGAGACCACATTTCACTGCAGATCCTTGGAAGTAGTGAAATTCTGTGTGCCACAAATCTATAATTGTATACTGTTTGTTTTCTTTCTGTCAACAAGAACACACTATTTTTGTGGCAGGCACTGAGTTGGGTACTGAGAAACACTGATTATCAGTTGTCTTAGTTACTTTTCACTGGTTGTTAGGACAAAATACCTGAATCTCAGTATGAAAGATGGAAAGATTTATTTCTTACAGGTTGCAGGTTTCAATCCATAATCAGCTGGCCCCAAGGCAAAATGACATGCTAAGGAGCAGCAGTTTATTCTGGCTGCAAACAGCAAGCATGAACAGCAAAAGTGAAAGACACACCTTCTTCTCTCAGGTACACTGTAGGCTGGCTCCACATGGGCCGGTATAGCAGACATACCACCAATCTGAGCGCTAGACAATGAAGCAATCAGAAATAATGGATTTGGCCACATCCATGATTGCATAAGGCTTGGGAGGGGCACTGAGATAAACCATGACACCAGTAGAGGCAAAGAGCCTGCTCTCATACCCTCACCATGAAACTTACGGCCTACTGAGGTAGAGGGGATATTTATCAAATCACTATGCAAATATAGGCTGAGCATTCCTAATCTGAAATCTGAAGTTTGAAATGCTTCAAAGTCCAAACGGTTTGAATACTGCTGTAGTGCCAAAAGTGGAAAATGCCTCAACAAGAAATTTTTTTCAAATACAAAATGTTTTTAAATTAAGATTATTGGCACCTTTTAGGTGTAAATAATGATCATGTTAATCATGGGAAATTTGCAACATACATGATATAATTTTTTTCTCCATTCCCCTACCTTTCCTTCAACTCCCTTCCCTTCCTTATTAATGAAAGCATTGTTTCCCTCATTTCTCATTCTTTTTAATATTTTCCCATCATTCCTTTCTCCCTCCTCCTTTCCTACCTCCCAATCTCATTAGATAATATTTACAATATCTATTTTATTTTAGTCCTTTTCTACATTTCAGAGTCCCACACCAGAGAAACAACACACTACACATGTCAAACACAAAATTATGAAAAATATTGTATAAAATTATTTTCAGGCTATGAATATGAAGTATATATGAACTATAAATAATTTTCAGGTTTAGACTTGTGTCCCACCCTGTAGACAACTTATTATGTCTGCGCAATTTCTCAAATAAATGAAAAATTCAGAAATTCCAAACACTTCTGGTCCCAATCATTTTGTATAAGGGACAGTGAATATGCAGATGTTTAATTAACAACCCAAAGAAAAAGTACAAGGGCAGATCAAAATATACAGCTAATATTCAAACTTGTTAAATTTACTAAAATAAAAGATATGTGTCCATTAATCTTCCTTAAAAAAACCCCTCCTTAAAAATGAAGTTATAAAATGTACCTCCTTGCTTCAAACACACTTCTCCATTTGTTCTTGCAATTTTGAAAGCAGTTTTGGAAGTCCTCTTTTGTGAGTGTCCTTACAAATTGAGATAAAATATAGTGAGTGCTGCTGCTGAGTGCCATCCAATGGAAAGAAAAGCTCATAAATACATTATGGTGTGTAGTAGTCAGGGGTTATAAACAGAGAACAACTAGGATTAGAACATGGAATTTATATTTTTATAACTGTCACCAGAAGTTAGTACAGGAAAATGTAGGAAATCTATCCACAACACCAAAGACACAGATTATTTAGTCAAGAGCCTAAACCCCACAGCACATGTCCCACATAAGTCCAGATAAAACCCAGAGCTCAGGACAATGCCTCCCATGAATCCAAGTGGAGTTCCAGAGCACACAAGAAGGACTCACACCAGTCTTTTTTATGGATCCATGCCAGGAAGACCCAAGGGTCAGTGTTGTAAGCCAGAAAGTCTATGCCAGCAGGATGAAGGAGCTGTGCTAGTGGGATGAGGGTTCTATGCTGGAGTAGAGAAGTCACACTCACAACAAAGACCAGGGCTATCCTGAAAGGCACCGCAGCTGTCCTCAGTGACAGGGAGGCCCTGAGCTCCTCCAATGAAAAGCACAGTAAGGTACATGCCAGGAAGCAGCATGACGAGTTCATCCTGGAGATAAAGCAGCACATGTCTTCCTGTCCAGAGACAGTAAGCAAGGCTCAATATGAGGACCAAAGCACCTCCAGGAGAACCAGCAGCTCAGACAGCAACTCCTAGGAAAACCCACAATGCCTCCTTAATGCCTCAACCCTCAACATCTCCCTTCTTGTCCACCTGCGTATCCTGGCAACTTTCCTCAGGTGGAGCATCTTCACTCAATGCCATGCTGATGTAATCCAGCTGGTGTTAAGTTGACCACCAGTTCTTAATCCATAACATGGTGTGCCCTTATCTACCTGTTTCACCAGATCTGGACCCTTGTGACTTCTGATTCTTCCCCAAAATCAAAATTACCAAGAAAGTTAAATAGTTTGAACTAATTAAAGACAGTGAGGCAGCCACAACAGCAAAACTAAAGATCCGTATAAGAGGACTTCCAGAACTGATTCAGGAGAAAATGGCAAGAATGATGGAATAAGTGTATTTAAAGGAAGAAGGAAATGGATGCGGTGGTGCATACCTGTAAACACAGCACTTGGGAGGCTGAGGCATCAAAATCTCTAGGTTTGAGACTAGCTTGGGAAATATAGTGAGTTCAAGGCCAGCCTGAATTTCATAGCAAAACCCTGTCTCACAAAACAAAGAACACCTATCTGATTGGTTCAGCACAGTTTTGAATTTGTATGAAAATTACTGACTCACTGAAGATGGAAGACCTTCCCTGTGTGTGGTGGGGAACCAATAGGCCTGCATCCTGGAGGCAGTAAAAAGGGAAAGGAGAAAGTCTGGCTTCTGCCTCTTCAGAAGAGTTTGAGTTCTTGCCATCACCTTAGGTGTCATTTCCAGGATCCTAGCACAGATCCTTCTGCTTCCTGTCAGAGACTCTCCCAGGACTCTGCAGTGAACTCCAGGCCTCAGGCTTGTGAATGGATCTTTTGCATCTCCTACGAGCACCTGGCCATTTTGAGTTCTCCACCTGACTCTGCAGCTGGCCATCTTAAGCCTCCTTTGTAAATCCTTTATGTAGCCTTTATGTATACAAATTACATAAGTATTCTTTATGTACACAAATTATGTACAGAACTCCTTATGTACACAAATTAAATCTGATTCTCTAGTGAACCCTCACACAAACTGCCTCTAGCTACCTGTGCAACCTTCCAGGAACAATTTCATGTCTCACTCATGTGCAAAATCCAAAGCGGAACTGCAGTGGAGCCGTGCTAAAGTATGGTTTAGTTAATGGAAATGTTGGTGCCAGGCCCACTGGCTTAAATTCTGTACACTGCTTTGTCATTGGAAAAGGTATTTAATGTTGGTGTGTAGGCTCACTCAGCTATGAAAATGAAGATAATCCTAACTCACACTCTTGTAAGAATTAACATATGTGAATCACCTCAGAGAGGCCCTGGCCTGACTCCAGTAAGTGCTACATATGCTTGTTAGTGTATTACATTAGCATGTAAACATACTTTTAAGATATAAAGAAATCAGAGAGTGGTACCGAAAACCCTCATTTCTCTGTAATAAAAGAAGGATAACAACGCCAATAACAATGGTAACAGAACACTTGGCATATGCTAGGAAAAATGGGAAGAGCTCTTAAGCTTTTTATTGGATCTTTACAGCAGTACCAAGAGATGAGCATTGCCATTCATCATGGTTTGTTTTTTTTAATGGAAAAAACCCACAATATTTCAAAGCGAAATAATAGGATAACAATAGTGGAAATTGAGGCTCCCAGAAGAGAAGCAGTGTGCCTAAGGTGTCAGGCCCCAGAAGATTTGAGTCCAGACATCTTATAAATTCCAAGCCTAAGACTCAGTGCTCTTCTCTGCTTCCTTTCATAGTGGGCCTGGGGCTGGGTCTCCCAAAAGCCTTATCAGAGACCTCCACCTGCAGCCAAACCCTGCCTCAGGGGGACCTTAATCCCCCACTGTCACGCCCACTGCTTCATTATTGCCTCACAGGAAGGCTCTGCACCTACTGGGTCCCAGCTTCTGGCCCCGCCCCTTTCCCCGCCCCTCACACTGCTGGGCCCACCCCTTGCCTCAAAGGAAGGTTACACTCCTCCTGGACCAACCTGGGCAGGCCGCACCCATGGACAGCCCTGAGCCACACACCTCCACATCCCAGCTCAGTCCTGCCCAGCCCTGGCCTGCTTGTCAGTGGATGCTGGTCTTGTGCATGGAGTTGCCATTTTGGCGCTAGCAACTCTGTCTGGAGATCAGAGCGCTCATCCTTTGGCGGCCTAGGCTGTGGAGGGGCCAAGGCTGGGGTCTGGGCCAGGTAGGCGAGAGAGAGAATGCAGAGAGTGGCAGCGCAGCCCGGTGGCCCCGAGGTTACAGCCGCAAGTGCCCCTGGCAGGGAATCCAGGCAGGGTGCCCAGGATCAGGGGCCTGGGAGACAGAGGGCGTGGCCCTGGCGCGACCTGGCCGCGTGTCCACAGGGCCCTTCTCCCTTCCTCCCTCCTCTCTGTTGAGGGTCTGCATGGCCAGTCCTAGGTCGTTTCCCGAATTCCTTGGCCCTGCCAGGTGCTTCTGAGAGCCCAGCCCTCATGTGGGACCTGTGGCAGGGTGGCTCTGGGTCTCACATGGCCTCTGCTGTCAGTGAGCCTGGCTGTGCTGAGCCGGGGACATTTATCTCCAAAATGACGATTTCACTCCACTCGGAGTTCCTCCCTGCAGAGACTGAGAGAGGACCCAGAAGTTACAGTAAGATAGCAGTTATTATTCTACCTGCACATGCTTTGGCTCCAGTCCCCCATTGATGAGGGGGTTCTGCTTCTTTTAATATTGGTGCCTCTTGGGTGTTTAGTTTTGTGAGCAGACTGAATGCAGCATGGGGCTTTGACAAGGCAAAGTGTGACCAGTAGGGTTTAAAAATTTAAATCCACAAATAAAAGTAATTCAGCCACATTGCTGAACCCTGCTGCAGAATACCCATCTTGCCCATATTCAGCTGTCTCTAACGATTACTACCCTGTTCTGCTCATATCATGTATTTGCATGGTGTTGAATATTTATATTACATGCATAGGTAGACTTGTACTTAGTTATCCTGTTACTGACCGTGTACACAAGTCTAGTTCCTCTTGGAAAAACTGCGTTGAGCATATATCTTCTTTTTCTTGAGGTAAATTCCAGAAATTAGAAATACTAAATCAAAGTTCTGTATTCTTTCCCTGGCACTTGATATGAATTGGTTCTTAAACAAGACATGCTTACAGTAGACATTTTCAAAATCTAGGTATTTGCCCAATTATCTGGAGAAATTTGGAGTTCAGTAAGGTGTTGAGTCATTCTCTGTGCAGGCTGAGAGACAGGCCACACATCCTACGGTTAGATTTTGTTTTTAAGTCATGTACCATGTTCATCCTTTCGTTTTGATTGACTCTACTCTGCTTTATTTCATTTGGTTTTATCCTCTTTACAATAAAAATTTTTAAAAAACACTTTCTTGCAAGGCAGGGTGGTGCATGCCTGTAATCCCAGCACTCGGGAGGGTTAGACATGAAGCTCACAGAGAGTTGGAGGCTAGCCTGACATACATGGTGAGTTCAAGGTCAGCCTGCAATGCATAGCAAGACCTTGTCTCAGAACAAAACAAACAACTCTTTTTTCCTCTTTTCTTATTTTAATGTGGCACAAGTAGATATTACTAAATAAAATATGGAAACACTTATAAAGAGATTAAAGTTTTTGTAATATGCAGTTTATACACTATGAAACTATAGTATAGTTTATATACTATAGTATACTTTATATAACTTTATATACTATGAAACTGCATAGTATATACCTGCATGAGCTATATACCCTTGCACTTTAAAATTTGTTTTTGTTTTAATTTTTGTTTTTAATTTTTGGGACTGGGTCTAAATAATTTACTCAATTCACCAGGTTGGGTTTACACTTGTGATCCTCCTTCATTGGCATCCCAGAGTGCTTACTGGGAGTACAGGTACAGGCTATCTTTACTTAGCAATTCACAATGATTATGTATGTTTATGGGACAAAATATGCTTTTGATCTATGGCTCCTTTGTAGAAAGAACCAATTTAGTTAATGTACCTACCACCTTTCTAATCTAAAAATTCTTTCATGGTGACTAGGACTACAAATGCTACTGTTTAGCAGTTTTGAAATCTATCCTTCTTATTAACTGTGATCATCCTGCAGCTTAGTAGAAAATTCAAAATTTCTTCTCCACCGTGACTGAGATTTTGTATTCTTGGGTGAACATCCTTCTTTCCCTATCCCCCATCGAATTGATCATTTTTAAAATCAAAGTGCCCAAGAAAGGTGTGAAGGTTCAAGCTACTTGGGGAATATAGCTCTTCAGAAAAACCAGGCACTGGTACTCTGCAGCCCCTCACGTTGCTCACAGTTTTGTGTTTGTTTGTTTTTCTTAACAGTATTCTAGGAATTGAGCGCAGGTCTGTCTTAGCTATTTTTTACTGGTTGCTGAGAAAAAATACCTGATGCCAAAAGTTGAGAAAGGAAACATTTATTTCCTATGATTTTTGGAGGTTTCAGCCCGTACTTAGTTGGCTCCAAGGCAGGCTGGCATGGTGGAGCCACAGTTCATGATGGCTGCAAACAGCAATGAGGAAACAGGCAAAGGAGCAAGACATTCCTTTTTCCTGCCATTACATCACATCCTGGTTCCACCCCTAGATGAGTGTAGCACTCACACCCCTAATCCAAGTGCTAAAGAATGAACCAAATGTAAACACATGAGGCCTGGGGGCCACAGACATTCCACCCCTGACCCCAGGACTCATGTACATCCTTTATACAAAAAACATTTAGTCAATCTCCAAGAGTTGGCAAAGTCCTAACTGTTTCACCATTGCTGAAAAGTCCAGGTCTCAATTCTCCTCCAAGATCTATGACAAACTCTTAACTGTAACCACCTGTACAAATGAAGCAAGGTTAAACATTTCTGAAATACAAAGGCACAAAATAAACATTGCCATTCCAAAATTTACAAACAGGGGAATATAAAGCATTAGAAACAAAGCAATCCAACATTCAGCAGAGTGAACGTTAAGTCCTAGAGTTTCATTCTCAGCATTTGAAACAATCTGGTTGCAAACTCCAAAAGGTTTGAATGATTTTACCCCCACTTCTGGGAATATCAGCTCCTACAGCTTCTCTCTCTGTCTTTTTTTTAAATTTTCTTGCAAGACTCAATTATGGATTACTGACCAAGGTTAGTGATGTCATCCATGTACTCTCACTGTAGTGAAGCAATATTAGTTATGTGGCTATATTTGTAATCTTTATTTCTTTTTGTCTTTTTGAAACAAGGTCTTGCTATGCAGTTCACTTCTGGCCTTGAGCTTATTTTTTAGCCCAGGCTGGTCTCGAACTCACAGAGATCCTCCCACCTCAGCCTCCCATGTGCTGGGATTACAGGCATGAGCCACCATGTCTGGCTTACAACTTCTCTCTTATACACTCTCTGCTCAGTTCTTGCAGCTTTCCTTGGATGATCCACATTCCTGGATTTTCCAAACTTCTGGGGTCTCCATTGCACATTTGGCTTCATCCTTACATCTTTATGAACTGCCCTCTCAGTGGCATACTGCTTGGCCTCCCGGCCCTTTGCAATCAAGGTGGAAGCCATTTTACCTTTAGAATTTGTGCATTTTCCTTGCACCTAAAATCATAACCATGTGGATGCAGCCAAGGTTTGCTGCCAGCTGGAGCAATTAGCCAGAATTTTCTCTCTCTTGGCTGTAGGGGCTGATTGCCTGGATCATTGGTCTTTGTGAACCTGATTGGGAAGAAAAGCTTCTCTGTGTTGCCACCATTCTGGAACCTCATGTGGTCTCCATCGCCATTTTGGAGCATGGTGCTCTGCAGCTGTCTCCTCTAAGCAAATTCTTTCACTTTTGCAGTTTCGAATCTGCAAAAGTTTGGGACCTGATGCTTCCATGGCCATTATTCTTATCTCTGTTTCTCCTCAGCAATCAAAGTCTCAACCCTGTCTTTACAATACACAACTTCCCTGGAATTTTCCTTCTGGCCAAATTCACAGAGTTGTAAATCATCCTACTCAGCTCTTTGCTCTTGATTTGCAACATAAAGCTGGCTAAAAGCCCTCAACAATAGCCATGCCGCAGCTTTAACTTTTCATTTGACTGCTTTGAAATTATCTTTTCCAGAATAATCAGTTCATTCCTGTTTGTTTCAGTCTCAGGCAAAGTCACTGGACATGAGCAAAATGCAGACAAACTTTCTTCTAAGCCCTAATACACATCGTGGAGAGTCCAATAACCAATGGACTCCTTCTCAGCAGAAACATCCCAAGCCTGATCATTACCATGAGGCTTTCTATCAGCCTTCTTGTTTCCTGAGCTCTGACCAGAATGTCCTCTACAGAACAGATTAAGCTGCTCCAGCTTTGTGCACCCAGGCAATATGTCCAAACCTTTCCAAACTCTGCTCATGAGCCATTTCCAAAGCCTCACTTAAAAAACATAGGTATAGTCACAGCAAATGACCCCACTCTAAGGTACCAAAATCTGTGTTAAGGTTTTACTAGAGAAAACCAGTATAACACAAGATAAACAAGTGTAAAATAAATAACAAGATTGCCTTAAGATGGTCAGTCACAGTCAGATGAGGAAGCTTGTAGAGGGTACCTATACACTGGAGGCTGAAAGATTCAATCCAAAGTCTGGAGTTCACCCCAGTGTCTTGTGCAAATCCACCTGAAGGGTGATGTGTCTTTGACAGAAGGCCAAAGGCTCTAAGAAGAAAGCCTGAAGAGTCTATTCTGGAAAGCTGAAGAGTCTACAATGGAAGCCAGGAGACAACCTCCAAACCAAAGGTGAAGAATGGAGCTTCTCCCAAGAATGGAATGAATTTGTCTTTCCTCCTCCACTTTTATACCTCCAGGTGATGAGCCACCCTATAGTGGGTCTTCTCCATCCTTGGGTGTAGAGCTGTTAAACCCATTTAGTTAAGCTTCTAAATGTCTCAGGTTGACACAATCAATCAACCACTAAAGTCTTAAAAAGAAATTTTGAAAAGCTATGCAGCTTTCTGTGTGGAATAAACCTCTATTATTAGCTCTGCCAGGTCCAGGGCCCCCTAACTATCCTAAGGTCTGTTCTAAGGTATAAGCCCACCTGCTGCTTCCCCTCCCCTTCTCCCTTCAAATTTAACTAGGTTAAGTTTTAACTTCCTAAAGGCCATAAGACAAAGGCCTGAGGTAATAGCTCCTGACAACCTGAGTCTTCCCTACCCAAAAAGACCCGGTAGCCCGTCACAAATTGTGTTAATTGCATTAGATTGTATTAGATTGTACATTCTTCACAAAAATAGCTTTGTTTATATCATAGTAATACCTGTAACTTGTCCTTACTGTAAATGTGTGTTTTCCTTTCCCTCTGGGCAAAAGATTGATATGTTAATCAATGCCCTCCTCTGTAAAGAATTGTAAAATCTTACCTAATTGATATGTTAACCATTGTTGCCCTCTACAAATAGAACAGTTGTGGTGCTAAAGTAAGGTAACTAAGGTTGTTAATTGCTGTTAGACCTCTCTATTCTTTGCTAAGAAAAACAAGATTTCTTCTTATCTAAACTTGCTAATATGCAGGGAGACTTGCAATTGCCCTTTCTGCTTTGTAGTGCGTCACACCCCCATCGCCCTCCTTACATTGTGTGACCAGCAGCTGTTTGTGGATTTACAAGATAAAAAGTCCTGACTTTTAGCTGTGAGGTGCGCAGTCTCCAAATTGTCTCCTGGAGACTCGTCACCAGGCCTGGATTTTACCTAATAAAGCCTTTGCTTCTCAAATTTTAATTTCTTGCTTTCTTGGATTTTATACCGGGGTCCGAGTTATCACAGGAACACTGTGTAGAGTTCTGATGGGAGCTGTGGGACAGGGTTCTGCTCTACCCAATTGATCTCCACAGTGCTGTTTAGCACCTGCCTTAAAACCTGCCATGGGATAGGCACACAGAATACCCTTGGGATGTATGCTTGCATAAATCAGAATTAGGAGGCTGGGTGTTTTCTGCATTTGTGGATCATGTGTGGTTATTCTCTTTTGAATTACATGAATTTGTCATATGTTTCACAAAATGGACACATGAGATCTATTTTATACCTGTAATACAAACCATCTATCTGAATATTGCTTGTAAGGAAAGATTTTCTGTTGTGGTTTCTACATTATTCTTGTTTTGGTTTTTAAAACAGAATCAGCCCCTCCTATCTTCCTTCTATCACTGAAATCAGGGAAAATCTTTTCCAACATAGAAGGATGAGTAGATCCACAATGCTCTCTACATTTTCCCTGTAGACCTTTTCTACCTGGGGTTTTCTCTTCTAACAAGGGGCAATAGCAGCCAGTCTCCTCCAGTAACCTTTGGCCAAACAGAATCTGATGCACTGACATGAAAAACCCAGAGTAGTAAATCAAAGCAAGAGAAAGGTCAGAAGTGGGTGGAGTCTAGCAGGAGAGTACAGGAGTATGGATGAGTCCAACACTGAACAGAAGGCTGAAACTTGACAGATGTGACGATTCTACAAATTGATGATGTGCTTAGGTGCTACTGAACTGAACATGTTCAATCTAGGAAAATCTTAAGTTTTGATTAATATTATCTTAGAATTTGGAGTTGGAGCTCAGAATAGTATCTACTGTGAAGCCAGCAGCAGCCCCAGCTCTAGAATTCATGATGACAGGGTATGTGGCCATAGTTTTCACATTGTTCCTAGAGCTGATGAGGTCACTGGAGGTGGAGCTGGCACAAGACCTGCAAGGAGGACTTGAGCTCAGTCAGGTACCAGCCCTGCATCAGCAAAAGGAGAAAAGATCACCAACTATCCTTGTTCCTGTTATAACGTGGGCCCCGGTATAAAGTCCACGGAAACAAGAGTCCAAAACTTAAGTGGCAAAGGCTTTATTGAGCCAGTCCTGGCGGCACAGTCTCTCCTAGATCAAACCAAAGACTGTGCGCCCAAGACTGGGGAAAGGGGTTTTTAAAAGTAAGGGAAAGTGGGGAGGAAACCTGTAAGGCCATTAAACCTGTTGACCCGCATCTGGAAACTGTATTGCTGTCCACTTAGCTCTGACAGTCCCGGGAGTTTCTGGTGTTGCTCAAATTACTCTCATCCTGCAGACTGACATTATCTCAGAGTGGCACATCTGCAGCAATATTTGGGGAAGAAAGTGGAGAGTTAATTATCCCAGGACAGCTTGTCTTCGCCAGTGAGTGCGAAGGGGTCACGAGTTATGAGATGCTGGAACTTAAGTTTTATAAAGATCTGATATCTAACCCATTGGTACATACAGAACAAAAGGAAAGCACCGATCGGGGTTTGGGCCACAGTATTTCTCGGTAATTTCTTTGAAGCTAAACAGTTTTTAAAATTGGGGCAGGCTCATTTTATGACAGATCATCACCAGGTCGGGGAGAGGTCACCAGAAACCCAAATTCTTTATGGCCCAGATAGGTGGGTGGGGGGAGGCAATAAGGTGCGCTACAGAACAGGAAAATGGCGAGTATCTATCTTGTGGGAAGAGTAACTAAGGTTAGGTAAAAAGGTTAAACTCATGGGCAAATCTCCCTGCATATAAACACACTACTTCAAACAATGTGTAAATTAGTGGGCCTTCTTGTCTTCTTTAGTTCTTTAGCGAAGACTAGAGGCGCCTACCCGTGATTAACATTTCAATTAAGTGAAATTCTTGCAATTCTTTACAGGGGAGAGTATTGCTCAACATATCAATTGGGTCACTTAACATATCAGTTAAGAAAAGAAAACATTTAGTAAGCCGCGGTACAGGTTTGCTATAATATACAAAATGATGAAGCTACTTTCTTAGAGTACAACAGTTCCTTGCTGGGCCAAGAAGTTCCCAGGGCCTGTCCAAGACAACTGTGTGCAAAAATCCAGCCCAGCAAAGCTTCCCATTCTGCCTCACCTCCACTCACTTCTGCATGCTTCAGAGTTGCCAGAGGCCCCAAATATGGGAGTCTTTCTCTGTGTAAAGTGCCCTGTGCCCTCCCAGAGACAAACAGACCCAGGGAACTGTAGTTCTCAGCTTTAGTGAGCTCAGTTTGGTCTGACACAGCCATGTTAGGTTGAGTGGTGTGTCCCACCTGTCTCAGCAGCACATGCTATGAGTTAAAATGGGAGGGTCTGTTTCTGGGAGGACAGGAATAGGCAGCAGTGCAGGTCTGGCCTCCCTCCAAACTGGCCACCTGGGACATACTTTGGAATTGGACACTAGACTCCTGCTCCAACTGCAGAGAGCCCAGCCCCAACCTTTTCCTGCCTTCTTTAAGGCTGGTCCAGGCAGCCCTCACCTGCTGACAGAAGTGCCTGGATAGTGCTGTGACCACCTGTCCTCCACTATTCAGGAAATCCTGAAACTCATCTCCCTTTTGTGCCCTCATCGCATGTTGCCACTGTGAGAAAGAGAGTGGATTCTGCATTGTTACTCTACTCATGGGTGCTCTACAGGGTGCTGCTCTATAAATATCTGAGAAGTGAGCGGACAGACAGATTGCATCCTGCTTGCCTTTCCACCACCTTTAGTTCATATACCAATGCATCACTCCATTCTGTGTGCCTATCAGGGTTTACCCTTCCCCTATTATGTGTCTACATTTACAGGGGCCAGGAACTTAGGCACATTCACCATGATGTGCATAGTACCTGGTCTGCTCTCCAGGGTCTGTGTGGCCTGAGTAACATGAAGTCACAAGAGAGCAGTGGTTATTTCTGCACTGGTCAATGCATCATGGTTGTTGGCTGCTACATTGATGATAAAGGCAACAATCAGCTCCCTCCATGATGTCTGTGTGGACGTGGGTACGCTGGTATCCCCCAGAGATTCCTACACTCCGTACCATGGAAGCCCATGGAATGACTCTCCAGCTTCCTTCACAATAAACAGGACAGCTTCATCCAAGTGAGGGATCCTTGGCAGGAGGCAAAACTTCCCCCTAGGGAAGGAAAAGCAGCAGTGCAGCCAGGGTCCCAGCTCTGAGGATAAAGAGCTGGCTTTAGACCTCACTTTTCACTCTGATTTCCTCCATAAAGCTAGAAAAAATACCATTCCTCTCAGGACATTTCCAGGGTGTCCCCTGCACTATAGACATCCTGGCTTCGGCTTGCCAGGGACATCATCAGTGGTGTTAGATGATCTTTGTAAAACCTGTGGGCTGGTGTCACATGCACAAAGTGTACAGCATTAGAGGTGAAATCCAGGAAGTGGCTGAGATGGAGGTGAGTACAGTGCACACAAGCCTGGCTCCTGCTGTGTGGTGGTGGAAATGACACTCACCTCCTGGACATGTTTCCCTGGAGGCATCCTGAAGGGGTGGAAGTACATCAGTTCAGCCATCCTTATGTTCCCTAAGCATCACAATTTCTTTTATGCATTGTTGCTGTGGTCTTGAGTCAGGACCTCATACAGGCTAAGCAAGCACTATGGATGGAGCTGCACCCCCAAATCTACTGGCATTGTTTCTAGATTCACACCTGTGTGAGTCACCATGGCCATGACCTGGGCTTCTGCTCAATAGCTGACAGCTTACCTTCTGATGGTCACATCCTGAGTAACACATTCCTTGTTCTTTAAGTATGGATCACAGTTAGCTATTATTATCATTATTATTATTAATTACCATTAGCAATGCTGAAAGTGAGCCCAGGGCCCCATGCACGGTAAGCAAGTGCTCTACCCTGAGCTCTTTCCCTAACCCGTCACTCATGCTTCACCAACAGATATGGCAGACACCATGTGATGTGACTTCTAAGTTTCATACATAAATAACTCACCAACCTCCTGCTGGTTCCCTCTTGTATTTGTTCCTTCATTCTGGCTTTTTTTTTTTTCATTTTGTTTGTTTGATTTTTATCACTCTCTGGATCTCTGGCTCTGTGATGTCACTGCTATCTCTTCAGCTTCCCTGATGAGTGACTGAGGAGCCTTGAGTGACAAAAAGGGAAACAGGCAGAAGAGACCCCAGGCATTTGTCCTGAGTCCTACTTGTAAGCAAAAGACAGAGCCTGCGTGCAGATTCTGCCACAGTAGTGTCTTCACTGAGTCTGTAGCTCTGTTCAGTAAGCTGTTATGATGGCAGCCCCAGCAAAGTCCCTGGATTCCTGATACACAGCACCTTTGTAGTTTGTTTGTTGTTTCAGCTGATATTTGATATTTACATTACAGTTCTCAGTTATTGGGAACAAAGTTGACCTGACTATTTTGTAATATTCTTTGTGTTAACAGAGGATAGGATGCAAAGAATCCTAAGCTAGTCAGATGTGTTACTCTTAAATTAACTGCCAAAATGATGTCCGAAGTGAATGTACCACTAGCAAGGCAGATGGAGTCTCCTTCCTGCCCTTCCTCACCAACAACAATGTGTTTTGACCTAAAAGATAAAGTCTGCTCTTCCAAGATAATCACTGAAATCTCCTTGTCACATGAACATTCACTCACCTGGTAACTGAGAATGATAAGAAACATGTCTGAGTTTATTTTTAGTCTAGTTGTGCTCCTGGCTGAAATATTTTCTCCAATCCTCTTGCCTATGTTTTCTGTATTTTGAAATTGTCTGCTGTTGTGTTTTGTATGTATTTTATGGCATATAAAGAAGTATTTCTCGGATACATGACTTCCAAATATTTTATGTCATTCTATCACTTGGCCTTTTATTTTATTTTATTTTATTTTATTTTTGTATCAGGAATTGATCTCAGGACCTCACATTTGTCAGGCAGGTGCTTGTGCCACTGAGCTATATCTGTAGCTATCCTTTTATTCTTGTAACAAGTCTTTTATGGAGCAGTTCATAATTTCAATGAAACCTAATTTATCTTTTTTTAAATTCTGTTAAGGATCATTTTTACAATGCTGCTCATAGGAATTTTCTACCTATCCCTGGAGAAATCCAATTTTGTCCCATAGAAATGTGCATCTGTTATTTACACATTCTTGGGATGTGATACCCAATTCCACAACTAAATGGGGAAGGTTTGTACTGGTTGTCAGTGGTGTTAGTCCTGGGTTGACTCCAGGGCAGACACCATGTAGTAGAAGTGGTAGAGGCAGAAAGCTGGTGACCTAATGGCACCGAAGCAAGGTAGGATGTAAGGTGCCAGGAGGGAGAATGATACACATTTTACCTCCTCAAACCCTGACCCACTTCCCAGAAGAGCCACATTAACAACTCCATCCCAGGAACTCATCAGTGGATAAACCCATGGAAAAGCATAGAAGCCCTATGACAAAATCACCCTCTAAACACAAGAGACTTTCAGTGAAAATTTACATCTAAACCATAAGCATTACCATAGACTTCTGTTCTGTTCCTTGATCCTTTCTGATTTTTCAGTTAATTCTGATATGGTAAGAGATAAGGGTTAAGAACCTCCTTTTTATGTGGCTCTCTATGGACCATACACACATCTGACACGTGTACAGATACACTTACCATGGAAGTTGCTCTTCTTCCACTGAAACATTGTGGAATTTTCTGGAAAGTCAATTTCCACATATGTGTAGTACCATGGGATATCTATTCTTGTCCTTTCACCTACCAAACTGTTTCTTTTTAAAAATATTTAATTTTTATTTTGAAAACAATAAAACCAAGCAAGATAAAACAGAATAAAGGCAATCAGAACAAACTAGTGTAAGTGACACAAGACTTCAAAACAATAGGAAATCAATAGCTGCCTTAATGCCTCTTGTCTTCCAAATAGCTGCAGATACCTTCAGACATGGTAAAAATCAAACAGAACAGAATAGAACCAATAAAAACAAAACAAAGAATGCAATAAAGGACTTCAAAACAAAACAGGGGTAAATCCAAAAAGGCTACCATAATGTATCTTATTATATTTGAAATAGCTGCCCATGCCTTCGAATACAAGAAAATCAAACAAAATGAAATTTAATAAAACCCAACCCAACAAAATAATGGAAATGATACAAGGTTTCAAATAAAGAGAATATGGAATTTTACAATGGTACCACTTTCACAAGAAGAGCCCCCATACATGCCACACTGCATATGCTTATCCTCTGAGTAGATAATCAGAACACTGATCATAAACCTGCAAAGCCAGTGAAACACCAAACACCACAAGGATCCAAATGCATTTCACCTCAATAGCTCTCATCACAGCCTATGTTTCTGGAGATTTGCCAGTCCCTTACTGGTGGTGGTGGTGGTGGAGTGGCTAGCTCTTCTTGTTTCTCATCACACATGCCACAACGGACTGCATCTGGCTGTCTCCTAACTGGTGGCAGAAATTTGCACAAGGAAAGGTTTGTCCAGAGGACTTGCTTCTTGGTGAATTCTTATTCTCTTCCCCCACAGACCATGAGTGGCATTGACTCATGGGAAAACCATGGGGTCTGAATGTCTCCTACTTTATCCCTGTTGGTGGCAGTGACCTGTACATAGCACTGCTTTACAGGGAAGGTTTGCTTCCTTGTTGATTTCTTGATTTTCTTTCTTGTGATTTCTTGTTCTCTTCCCCCATAGTTTGCAAATGGTGCTGACACATGGTCTGGCTGTCCCCCAGGTGGTGGTGTCCCACACATAGTGCTGGTTCCCCAGGAGGGCTTGCTTCTTAGTGAAATCTTTCTTTTTTAAAATTTATTTAAGGAGAAAAAAGAAGAAAAAACAGAAAAAGGGTACAAGTCATACAGAATTTCAGAAAAAATAAACAGTAGGACATCACTAGTTAATTACATATTGTCATCTTAGAAATAGTTGTTGAAGTTAAAAAATTAAAGCATATAGAGGGGACTTTCAAACAGTGAGACTGCAAACAGCCTTGTTCAATGATCCAACAAAACTCAGTAATATGGTTATCTATGTTATATGCTTAAATATATGTGCAGTTATATCTTTTAGAGAACTTTCTTTTCTTTTCTTTTGTACAATGACAATTACACATTTTGGGTTTTATTACCCCCACAGTTCTTATTAATTTTTTTTTTTGAAGAAAGGAAAACCAAATGTAACATACCAGGACACAGTCAGTCAAGTCAAAAGGATAGACATAATACATAATGTAAAAACAAAATACAAGATGATCAACAATGGTTACCATAATGCCTCTTGTTATCTTAAAAAGAATTGCCTATATCATCAGTCATAATAAAATTGAACAATTAAAGAATAAGACCAATAAAACCAAAAATTGGAGACATTAGAGGACTTCAAAAGAAGATAATATTCAACCAGAATGGGTGTAACAATGAACCTTACTGTCTTCAGAGTTGTTGCCTATACTTTCAAACTTGGTACTATGTAGTATAACAGATTGAGGAAAATCAGTCAAAACAAGATGGTGAGAGCAATACAGTTTCAAATCAAGTTAATAGGAAATCAAATTGGGTTACTATAATATATCCTGCTATTTTTTATTTATTTTTCCCTTAATTAAAAGGATAAAAATGAAAAAGTAGATAATAAAAAGGAGATTGAGATAAAAAAAGAGGTCATAACAACAAAACAGCACAGGTCAAAACGTAGCTATTAAACAAAATAGTGTTTCACCACAAGATAATCTCAACATAACAGTAGTTACCATAGTGTCTCTTCCCTTAAAATCTTTGGGTATAACTTCGTATACTGTAGCATCAAACATATCAAGACAATGTAAAACCATTCAAGAGAATGACAGTATTACCAGGTATTTAGAATCAACTAAGAAAATGAACAATGGTTTCTATATAAACTCTGTGTCTATAAAAGTTTTTGTTTATATTATCACATATAATAAAATCCAATAAGATAGAACACGTTAAAACCAATGGAGACAGAAGAACAAAAGCTTGATGGGACTTCAAAACAAGAGGATATTAAATCAGCACTACTTATTATGGTGTCTTGTTTTATCCAAAATGGCTGTACCTAACATTCAACCTTCTCTGGCTCAATTCTGTTGAGCTCTTTTTCTGTCATTAGTTCTCAGTTTGTCCTCTTCATTTCGCTTTGTGCTCCATTCATTGTGGCTGCTCTGCCACTATTTTTGGAATATTGGTATTTTTCACTTTTAGAATATCCTGCAGTAATCGCTGTAGATTTGAACTGATGGTTGCAAATTCCCCTAGTTCCCCTTTATCCTGGAAGTACCTTGCTTTTCCATCAATTTCTAGGGACAGTTGTGCAGGATACATCAATCTTGGCTGGAGGTTATTATCTTTCAAAGCTTGAATTATTTCCCCCCATGCTCTTCGTGATTTGATGGTTTGTGCCGAGAAGTCTGATGTAGTTCTGATGGGTGTTCCCTTATAAATGATCTTTTTCTTGTCTCTGATGGCTTTTAATATTCTGTTCTTATATTGCATTTCTGGAATTTTGATTATTATGTGCCTGGGTGTAGCTCTGTTTGGGTTGTAGGTGGCTGGGGTCCTGTATGCCTCATACATTTGAGTATCTTTACCTTTTGCTAAATTAGGGAAATTCTTGTGGATTATTTCTGTGAATAGCTTTGGTAGTTCATTTGTTTGAGTCTCTACTTCTTCTTTTATGTTCTTAATTCTTAAGTTATAGATCCTCTTATTGTCTTCTAGTCTTTGTATTATTGCTGTTTGTTTTCTTTTTTTTTTTTAAGAAGTTTTTCATTTCATGCTCTCACCTTACAAATCTTTCCTCCAGTTCTGATAGTCTATCCTTAGTTTCTTTCAAGCTGTTATGCCAGCTTTCAATAGAATTTTTAGTTTCCTGGTATTGTCTTTGAACCTGCTTCACGTATCCTATGTTTTCTCTATTTTCTCCATCAAACAATTCTCCTTTTTTTTTTCTGTTCTTCCATTCCACCATCTGTTTTTTCTTGGGTGGTGCTTAGCATTTCTTTAACTATTCTACTAATTTCTTGCTTTATTTCATTAAATACTTCATTTTTGAACTCATCTATGAGGCTCTGGAGATACCACTTTATGTCTGTAGGTGCCGTGTTAGATATTGCATGTTTTCTGTCTTCATTCTCTTTTGCATTTACCTTTCCTGGATCAGTGTTCTCAGGATTGGGGACTGAGGACCATTTCTTCTTGCTCCCTTTTCCCATACATTTTGTTCCTTCCATACAAGTGTATGTAGGAGGCCCAGATTTTTTTTTCTCTTTGTCTGTTACAGTTTGTTTGAATCTTCCGGCTAGGTGTTCCCACCTACTGCAGTGTATTAGGGAGACACAGACCTGGGCAGCCTCTGCTGGCCCCGCCCCTCCACGTCAGTCAACCTACTGAATGTTTCACTGCTAGGGTGTACCGCCAGGCACAGGGACCTGATTTGGATCTTAATCCACAGCGTCACCAGTCCAAGCACTCCCCATCCCTCTCGCTTTCGAGGGGAATATACGACTAATGGCACTGCAGGGCCCTCTTCAGGCTAGTCTGCTCATTCCCAGAATGTCCTCTGTTGGAGCCTCTTAGTCTATGAAAGTGTCCCCATTTCTCTCACTCACCACAGGTCGATGCAGGGCTCCCTACCAGTCCTGCTCTCAATGCCATTTGGTTCACCAATTCCCATTGTCATAGCTTTCATGCATCTCTCTTCCTGCCGTGCAGATTGGGACACAGTATTGGCAGCAGGAAATTCTAATTGCGGCTTCCAATGGCGCAGGATTCAGCCTCAGCGCTGAGATTTTATATGTTCCTGTTATAGCATCAGGATTGCATTTCCAGTTGGTTTCTCTCAGCTTAGTTTGTTCCTGGGTCGGCGGGGTACATCTCCCCTTGCATAGGACTCCTTGCATGGCACCACTACTGGATTCTAAACTGGTAATCTCAGAGCGCCTCCGTGGCTGCTGTTATTTGTCCGCCATGTTCTCCCGGAAGTCATGAAATCTTTCTTTACTGTTCCTTGAATATATACATTTTTTCTCCAAATCTCTTTTCAGTTGCGCTTAGAAACTGGCTACCTGTTTTATGACCTCAGCATTATACCATACATATCTAAGTATGGCTGAAATAGATTTTATTGATCTCTACATGTTGAGTAAAACTGGGATTATTCCCACAACCACACAGAGAATTATGAGATAGAAAACCTGCATATCATGCAGCCTACTGATCTCAGATCCATGCTGCTGTATACCACAAATGGTTTGCCACAGAGGGCCTGGTGAGTGTGGTATGTATGTGAGGGAAGAAATCCTCAAACATCTTTCAGGGAATATGAGGAAAGAAAACCAAAGGAGCAGGGCCCACCTACCTCATGCTCTCCAGAAAGCAATTCAAGATGCAAACCTAGTTTACCCACACTTTGAAGGTCAGGTGCCAGGATTCAGTGGTTCACAAGTTCAAGCACATTAAATAGCTAATTGATCTAGGGTTTAGGTTAGAATGTGCTGCTGTGTCAGCTGAGATGTCATTGTGAGAAGGACCCTGTGTGGCAGACATCTGGGGTGAGCACAAGGAGGACACAGACAGGGCATCCTAGTAGAAACTAGAGTCCTGGCCATCTAAATGGCTATGTGGTTAGCCAAAGCAGGCACAGCCTGAGACCCAAGTAGAGGTATTGAGCTCTCAGATGAGCAGAGAAGGCCCTGCACAGGAATGAATGCCTGGCAATGGCCAGTAATATGGGGCAAACAATAATGATAGTTACCTGCTTTTTTGCTACTGTGGGCTTTGCATGCTTTGTGATCTCTGGGTACCTCACCTAGAAAACACCCCTTCAGCCTCACAACCCAGATGAGTGGCATAGTGGGCAGGGAATATCCCCTTGAAGACTCTGTAAACAGCATCTCACAAGGGAAAACCCTGTAGGTTGTAGACAGGCTTCACCTGGGCTCCCGCTGTCAACCACAGACATCTTTTTGGTGGTGTTGGAGGCCCTTGAGACTGGAAAGTGATCCATCTGACACTCTAGGACATGTTGAAGGCCTTAGAAATGATAGACATGCGAATGCCATGGAGGACTTGGAATCACGGCTGGCTCCTACAGAAGTCACACTGCACGACCCAGGGAGCACTGCCTCCTCCTGAGGTTAAGGCCCCATGACCTGGACAATCCCTATGTGAGTTCCCTGATATTTCATGAGAGCCTTACTACTTGACAGAAGGTGCAAGACGAGGAACCCCCAGCCCAAGCAGGGTTACTCTAAGGACTACCCATCTCTACCTGTAACATATGTATGCAATCTACATGGCCATGAAACATGGAAGCTGGAGAAACAATTGAAGCAAAAGTAGAGTGACACTGTCCCAGTGTAGCTGTTACATATATGGGACAATGGGTCTAATAACAAAATGTTGAACTCACAGGAGGTGTCCCAAAGGCTATCCCAGCCAGCACTGCCACTAAGTGACAAGTTCTACAGACTGTACACAGAACAGCCTGTGAGCAGATAAGCAGACTTTGATAAACTGGTTGATGGAAGCAGCCTGGGATCAGAGATATCAGGCCATCAAGCTGCTGATTCGAAGAGCATGGCCACACCACAGGAATGGATGGGGTCTCTTATGCACAGTGGCTGGGGTTGGGAACCAAGGAGCACAACTGGATGCAGCCCTTCTTTGTATTCAACAGGTAAATACAGAATTGGGGCACCCCACTGTGGGGTAGGTACCACTTGACCTGTGCAGCCATATATCATTGATAAATGATAGAAACCCTTGGGGTGGCAACCACTCACAGGGTGGTGTTCACTGATTGCCTAACTGTAGAAGCCTAATAGGTCAATGAGCTGCCTATGTATATGGGCCATGAGCTGTCTATAAATATCACACACTGACCAGGACACTGCACCTGGGGATTTCCACATATCTAGGACACTATTAAACTCATCATCACAGACACACCACCCTATTGGGACACTGTACTATAGGTGCCACCATATTCAACAGGTGCTGCAATACTCTATAGGTGGCCTGGTTGTTTTATCTGGTGGCTGTGTTGCTACCAGGACCAAGTGTTATAGACACAGCCCTGCAGCTTGAGACTCTTGGCAATGCAGGGCCAAGGCCCTAAACCTCACTTGCCAGGCTTTGATGTTGCTACTGGATAAATTTCTGAAATGATAAACCACATGACCTTGCTTTGCTAACCTTCAGCTTTGCAGCTGAAGGAGGTACTTGGGCACTCTTGCATGTAGAATGTGAAATGGATATCCCTGATCACCAGGGGCAGGAGCAAGAAGCCTTGCAAGAAATGGGTGTTAAGTTCTCTGCCCAGGGGAACAGCAGGACCTACTCATCAAGTACTGGAATCCTTGGGATCCACCTGGCTCTGGATGGCCATAAGCTGCACAATGGTTGCATTAGTGGTATTAAGCAGTTACCTTTATTGCTACCATTGTCTTTGTGTGCATGAGTCCACCTGATGGGTCGCTTACAATATGCACAGTTTCCCAATCTTTTAGGATGTCACTGTACCAGTTCAAGTTATTATCCTCAGGCTCCCTTTAATGTCACCTCCCTTACTTCCTGATCCTAAAGGGAAACACTTGAACTGGTACAGTGGCATATGGCAAGCTGAAGCACAGGATCCATGCTGGGCAACATGGAAAAATCCAAGTCCCCGTGTGTGGTGCCATGTGGGAGCTGAGCACCATGAGTGGCAATTTGGAGACCTCTGACTACGGAGCACCCCAGATGGAACGTAAGGTGTGAGTCCCTGTGTGATGCATGAGTGACCTGGATACATGGGGAAACAAATGCAGATGCTGCTGTCTGGTTGAATCTAAGTAGACACAGTACCTTTAAAGTGACTCAGGGCATGGACAAAATGGAATCAGGCCAAAGGCTGGGTGAACTGTAAGACCGACGTCGTGAAGGAGACCCCAAGGACTCAGCTCTCATGTAAGAACAAAGGGGTTTTTATTATTCCGTGTGCACAGAGTCCTCCAAACAAGCGGGAACAGAGAACCCAGAGTTTAGGCAAGGCTGGTGTTTTTAAGGGTGAAAACCACAAAGCAAGCATTTGATTCAGAAGCCAATCATTTCAGTTAGAGTGGGATAGTTGGCGATTTGTGATTGGTCAGATCACAAAGGGTGACCAGCGGGTTAGAGTTGATTAACTGCCTTGTTTTGCACAGCTTATTTTTAGGACACCTACTTCTGTGTGGCTCAGTCTTGGCATACTTTTCAACCCTGATTAGCATAATCAGCAAGTTTTATCTCTGAGTTTCCTTACATGGTGCAGCCAGAGCACACCACAATTGCAGATGTTTCCTTTCTGGCCTCCCGCAGAGCTGAGTTAGAACTGAGTCATGGGGCTCAGTTCAGTTTTCAGCTGAGAGAAGGTAGTTGTTCTTAATTTTGTGGTCTTTCAGAACCAGATCATGAAGCAGGGCCTTCAGATCTGAACCACACATTGAAAAGCAGTTAAGTAAGGGAGCCCCAGCCCAACTGTATCTGAGGACAAATTCCTACACACTGGGGCCATGCATCTCTGTCCTGTCCCAAGACCAGCTGACTGTGTTATAAGGCCTGGCAGTATAGTCAGCATGTTAGTGGCATGTCTCTGGGATGTATAGCACCTGGACAGGAGATGGGCTCAAGGCCCACCTGTGTAAAATGCACACTTGGAATTTGCCTCTGTGCCACTGGCTCTCCCTCAGGTGTGCTGGTCTAGAACAATGGAATGAGTTCTTTTCATCTGGCCAGCTAGTTGCCAGACTGCCACTGTGTTCTCACCTTCCTGCCCTCTGACTACACAGTCACAGCACCTAGGACCTGGGCCCAGGTGTTCAGTGAGGCTTTAGGTGAGTGTGGTGGGTAAGGCAAGTATCTGTGCAACCAACAATGGGCTGGCTGTTTTGAGTGGCTGCAGAGTGGGAGAGAACCCCGTGTATTTCATTCACCACCACATTGATTCTGGGGTCATAAAGTAGAGAGCAGGGATCCTTCCTGTCAGCTGTCGCTTTTTACCTCTTCTTTCCTTCCCATGACCATTTACTGGAAGGCTGTGTAGATGTGACAGTGCCGGATAATGTATATTGAAGGCCTTGTTAAGCATCTCCACCCAGACTGCCTGGCAGTAGCTCAGACATGGAACCTCAATGGGAGAGAACTAGGGAGGGAGGTGGAGAAGGACCAAGGGCTTTCTCCTGGAGACAGCAGTTACAGAGAGGCAGGGGGCTCAGTTGACTGTCTCTGTCAGAGCCACATTTGAGGCTGTATCCTGAGGCCAGAGAGGAGACAGCAGTTTTGATCACTTTGCTAGAAATCAGGGGTCTGGCAAAGCTACCAAGGCAGGGCTTGGGGGCCAGTCTGAGGGCTCCTCAAGAATATTTGCCTGTGTCTGTTTTTCAGTTTCTGTTCCATGACCTAATCATCAACAGCTATTGGCAGTGTGGGTTCACTTGTCTCCCCAAGAGTGAGCTGCTTCTGGGGATCTTGGGCAGTCAGGACAAAGTGAGATCTCTATGTGTCTCTGTTAGGTTATGCAGAGAGAAAAGTATAAAAGTGCATGTTCCAGTGATAGGAAGAATGACCCCTAAAATTCCATTAGTGAGGTCTTAGTTTGAGGATAGCTGGCGCTTTGTTCTGGGGCTTGCTTCTGCCTGAAGGACTCCTTGCCAGGCAGGTAGAGGGTCTGTTTCCTATGAAATTAATTTTTCGTTAGTTGCTCTTTTTTTCCCATATGTCAGAAATGGGTCTCTTTTCTGTGCATTTTGTTTATAATTTATAAGATATTCTTATTAGTGCCTATTTACAGTACATACTGATTACATTGATGTTGGACACATGGTCCATTTAATGTGCCAAGTGCAACATAGGCCCTGCCTGGTACATTATGGTGCAATACATCAACCAGCGACTGTTACCATATTTGCTTGCATTGAGCACCCAGTTTCAGCCCCCAGCATAAAGCCCTGCTCAACCTGTATTGTCCTTTTTTATAGTGACACAAAAGTTGGGAGCTTGCAGGATTTGGCAAATGGAGGGTGTTTGTGTGTTGTGTGGAGGGAGCCCAGGGCAAGCTGGTTGATGTTATGAACTCAGGCTGTGTGAGGACATTGATGAGATGGTTCCTACAGTGTTGGTGGGCACAGACTCAGACAGGGAGCAGTCTGAAGCCCCTACCCCTTGTGCATACTATTTGGGAATGGAGCGGGGGCAGGGATCACTGTGAGAGGTTTATTGTGTATCACCTTCCCAACTCACCTTGATGAATGGTGGCAAATCATATGGAGTGTCTGACTATAAGAGTCCAGTGTGGTAGGGAGCTCAGTGCAGAGCCTGTGTCAGACACAAAGGATGGGTGGCCCTGAAAGAAAAGTCACTCAGTTGACACAAGTACAGAAAGTTATTAACATCTCATAGAATGACCCCTGGCTACAGGTTAGAGAGAGAGAGATGAATCAACCACATTCTGATGGTGCCAGACCATAGCAGTAGATTTAGTGTTTTTTTTTTTAATGCCTAGTGAACCTAGTTGAGGTGTGGAGTCTCTGTAATTCCTATACTCTACCAGACTAGGGCAAGAGGGTCACACACTGGAGCTAGAAGTCAGCAAATTAGGTGGACAGTGAGACCAAGTGTCAAATTTAAGAATCAAAAAGTAAAAAGGGATGGAATGTAGCTCTGTGAGAAGGCCCTCAGTGCACCCTCCTGTAAAAATAGGAAATTTATACACCTGTAAAGAAGCTGATTCAAAACAATGCTACAACTTCCATGAGGGAATATTGAACCAAACTTCCCCCAGTGTTCAGAATGTTCTGAGATTTTGTATTAGTAACAGAAATGCCATCAAAATGTAGAGAATGTTCATCCATGTGTAAGAAGCAGAGACAGAATGGTGCCATGCTGATCAGTTGTCTGTTGAGATGTCACGGGGATGCACTGTCTTCATGGAAATACAGGAGCTGGTAGAGCTGCATTTGTCAGAGGTCACCATGGAGATCTGTGCCCAGACACTGCATATCTTCAGATCCCATGGACAGGAACAAGTCCTAACCCAACTCCTATAACTGAGACCTAGAAACATCACTGCTAGGACACCAACTCAAACAATGACATTTGCAAAGTTGACTTTTCTTATGGGATAGAAGATGACAGTACGGTGTACCCAGGTCCTACATGTAATCCCTGAGGAGCTGTTCCATACACACACTCCCCACTTAATGGCTTAAACACCTGGCCTGACCCTAAAATGAGACAAGAGGAAGAGCACCTGGGAGAAAGGCCACTGTTCCTGAATGGAACAACAGTCACTATGTTGTTTCTTTTATTATTCACTCACATTTTGTTGTATATTTAACTGTAATTCTGGTCCAAGAAAATATTGGTTAATTAATTGAATATGTGAAAGACTAATCAAGGACATTTATCTAACATTATGATTTCTAACAAAAAACAATATTAAGCAGTCACATCCAGGATCCTCTGGTTGAAGAGAAACTTGAATGCACTGATGTGAAAAATGTAACAGAGGTAATTCTGAGGACATAAGATGAATAGTGGCTGGGATACAGCAGGAGGGGAAAGAAAACAAAACTGCTATGTTTACAATATTGACAAAAATGTGGTAGAAATGTACAGTGGTGAAATTTGCACAACAGTGAGCATACACAGAATGAACAAAGGTGATTATTTTAAATAACACTGAAATCTCAAACTTTATTTATATTGGTTGTATCACTGGCATATCTCTGGGAAATAAGGGTAGCAGTGAACAC
Source organism: Cavia porcellus (assembly GCF_034190915.1). Classification (NCBI taxonomy): domain Eukaryota; kingdom Metazoa; phylum Chordata; class Mammalia; order Rodentia; family Caviidae; genus Cavia; species Cavia porcellus. The sequence continues at coordinate 1,251,594 of NW_026947518.1, read as the reverse complement.
AACAATAGGTAAATCTGGAAGAGAGGGGAATGGCAGGTGTGGGTCAAGAGCTGCCTGCAGGTAGAGCTGAAGAGATGACTCCTGCTGGGGAGCCACCAGGAGGTCCTGCTCTGCAGCTGGTGGCCAAGGGAATCCTGGTGCCTGCTCTTGCTGTGGGGTCAGAGCAGGTGAGGAAGCTGCATGTGGAGCTGGCATGAGCTCTGAAGGTTCATCTTCTGCATGGGCTGAGACTGCCCCTGTTAGTTTCAGGAGGAGAAAAGATCACCAACTGTCCATGAACTTCTTGGGGCAAAACTGCCCCACTGCTTGGCAGAGGCAGCCATGTGCACCAACACAACCCCAGCAAAGCCTCCCAGACTGCATCCCCACACTGACTGCTGAGTGTCTCATGCTCCTGGGTCACCCAGCCTCTGTGTGGTTTGCTGAGTTCCAAGACCCATCTCCTCCCCAGAAGCCCACCGCCACATCACTGGGCTCCTTACCTTTGGACTCAGGCTTGGTGGCCTCAGGAGGCTCCAACTGTTTACAGAGAAGCTCAACCTGGTGATCGCCATGAGTGCAGAGTTGCAGTGCAGAGTCAAGCACAGAAGAGGTGGACCTGGGGCTGAGAGGTAGGGAGCAGAGTGAGAGGCCTGGCCTTTCCTCTCACACTTCACGTGCAGCTCACCCATAGTGAAGGGTACACAGGCCTTTTGCCCAGTCTATACAGTGTCCAACTCCTACCTCTTCCACCCAAAGTTGGGGGAGTGTTGGCCAAGGAGCCATGAGAGGCTGAATGGGAAGGAGACCTTGGTTAATTGCATCACACATCTGCCTTACTCAGGGAAGCCTGACACAGCCTCTCCCTGCCCCTCCCCAGTGCAGCTCAGCTTGGTGAAGGCAGAGACTGATATCTGAAGTGTCATTTTACTCAAGGGCTCAGGAATCCTATTCCATGAACATCTGAGAACTGAGGGGTCAGTCCATATCTTCCTTCCACTCTGCAGTCTCTAGCTCAGGCAGCGAGGTGTTGCCCAGTTCTCTTTGCCTCTGTAGAACTCCTCATCCATTGTCTGTACCCACATCTAGGAAAGCTGGGACACAAAACAGTTTCCTTGATGTGAGTCAAACCTGTTCTGCTGCCAAGGTTGACTTTGTGACCTCCAAAGAACACTGAAGCTCAACAGGTGCTTGCACCTGCTCTGATTACTGGATCATGATCAATATTCAGAAAAGTATCTGCACACAGTGTGTCTTCATGTACCTTTGTGGGTTGATGAACCTACCTGCTCTTCCATGACATCTGACAGCCATGGATTCTTTGCCATACCCAAGATTTTTTGTTCTGAACACACCCTGAACCCCGTAGAGTGACTCTCCAATCTCTTTTCCAATGTACAGAGCAGCTTCCCCCAAGTAGGGGTCAATGAGAGGTTGGAAAGTCATCCTTGGGAATCAGCATTGCCTTTGAAGCAGTCAGTCTTCATGGGGCCAAGGACACAGCTAACCCCTTGCTGTGGAGCCCCCATTTCACCTTCACTGACTCCACAGTCTCAATCCACTCATCAACCCAGAGTTCAGCACTGATAACTGAAGCTGAGAGAGACTGTGCACATGGCCAGGACCTGAATCTGCAGGTGATCACGTCCCATAGGACTGCTAAGGTAAGAACTAACCTTCACAGTATCAGGGCCTGTGGGGTGGAGATTTTGGCACTAGAGGAGTCCAGGGAGGAGAGTCCAGTCATGGAACAGCTGTTCAGGAAACCTGGCTCCAGAGGCTCCATGAGGCTCTGAGGATCTGTCTTTACCGTGCTTGCTGTACAGACCTCTGCCAGGTTTTCTGCATGCTGACTTCCAATCTGTGATGAGATATTGGGGAAACATGGAATTGGTGTCCTGCACATGGATTCTCAGCAGGGTTTGGGGTTGAAGCATAACCCACACTCCAAATAGTCCACAGAGGCTTGTGATTCAGGGGTTACAGGGGGCCCAGAAGAAAAGGGACCTCATATTAACAGTTACATTTCACAAGGGACACTAAGGAATTTTGGTATGCTCTGATCACCTTGATAAAAGAGAGACTGAATAGAACTCTATGCAGGAACAAAACCTATGAGTCCTAAGACAGCCTCCCATTTTAGAGGTGAGAAAAGGAGGCTCATTCTGGATATCCATGTCCATTAATGAGGCCCCACAGAATGTTCCCCAGGATTCTGATGAAAAGTCCCCAGGAAGGAATTAAGTTCCTCTTCCATAGCCATGGAAGGTGAGTAGCTGTGTTCACTGCTCTCTTCTGGAATTGATTTAACCCAGAAGCTCCTGCAATAGGAACTGAGGTGCATGGAAAAATTCTGCGAGACAAGTGCCAGAGAATGAATAGAATAGCATGGACCTGACATTTGAGGTGAGCACATCTCTGGTGAGGTCACATTGTATAAGAGTAGAAAGAAACCAGCTAATGGTCCATGGACTGAGCCCCAGAACTGACAATGAAGTGCAGTGGCAGAACTAAATCATGAAAGAAATGGAGTCACTTTGTGCCTATGTCCCCATTCTCCTGCTCCCACCGATTTGTGAACAAGGTAGTTTGCCTGTGATAAGGTAGAGGCTGAGTAGAGAGGATATGGCAGTTGAGGACCTACAGTCCAGACTCCCTGGAAGCAGGACCATGGGCCTAGTGTTTGCTGAGCCTTGGAGGACGGTGCTGAAAGGGTAATCTGACCCCAAGATCCTCTCTGTCATTTGTGGGTCCCTACAGTCCTTTCTGCCTGCACCTTGCACCAGAGCCAGCACCTGTTGTGCGTCCTAGAGACTGGAGCAGGACCATGGCACCCAGGGCCCAGCAAGGAGCTCCAGATGAATTTTATTGTCCTCTAAGACAGACAGCTGAGTCCCATATTTCTACCCAAGTGGACAGGAGATGACTGCAGACTGTGGATAAATGTGGACACTGCCCTTTTCCTCCTGCCAGCCCTGTCCTGGATGGGAATGTGACAGTGGCCCTGGCTCACAGCTTCCCAGCCCCTGCTCCTGCCTAGAAGTGTCTGCCCTCAGTGCCTGTCCTCAGAACCCTGCACACAGATGCCCTAGGGCAGGTGTTATGCAGGGGGACTCACAGTGCTGGCCAGGCCTGAATGTACCTGTGCTGGTCTCAGTGTCTCTGATTGGCTGGTGACTGAGCCTAGCGACAGCTGTCCTGGGCTCCCCCTTGTCTCTGGGAGCCTGAGGGATGGGGACAGTGAGCCATGTCCTTCGCTTCCCTTGTCAGTTGGACATTTTCCAGCAATCACCCTGAAGCCTCTGGGACAAGTGAACCATTTTTATAGTCTTTCTCACGTGGTCCTCGATGCAGGGGACATCAAGTCCTGTGAAAACAGCACAACATGTTCCCTGTTCACTCTCTAAGGCCAACTGTCTGTGAAGGTCTGTCTCCACCAGACCAAGGCGTCTGGTGACATGAGCCTTCAGTGTTCTGTTTGGACCTGTCACTAAGGAAGTGAGCTCATGCACTGAGGTCCACAGTTGGGCCTCCCTCTCTGATGCCCCCTTTCTTTTTATTATGGAACAAATCTGTGTCCTCCTTAGAAACAGCAAGTTAAAGAACTAGAACACTGTGTGTGGTTTTAGACTTTGCTGTACTTTGAAGATTTTAATGCAACAAACCTGTAGATACTTCAGATGTGGCAGGCTGGGTGCCAAGCACACATGTCCATCCAAAGGGTCCATTGTCTCTGAAGATGAGGGGCTCAGTGTCTTCACTTACAAATCTGTCACATGGTGACCTTGTTTCTGGGGATTATGTTAGTTTCATTTCAATTCCAACAGTGAGTATGGAGATGTTCACAGAATATCCATAATAATGTTCCTTGAATGTTTTATGTTATAGCCCCTGTAGGTCTAGAGGAGCAGGATTCATAACAAGTTTTACTCTCATGTGCCCATGAATGATTTCTTATTAATCCTTAGATGTTCAACTCAGCCACACACTGGAGTGCTCCATAATTGACATCCTGTGAGGGGGAGAGCAGGTGGTGATTGCAAGGGGAGGCTTTGCAGGGCCGTGGACATCATCATCATCACCCCATGCTGATGAAGGACACATGCCCATCACTACTGAGGAACTTGTTTCTTAGCCACTGCTGTCACTTCCTGTCCTCCCATCCCAAACTGACCATGGGCTTTGTGTTCCTGCTGCGCAGTTTGCCTTTCCTAGAGGTGATGGTGGTGAGCCTGTTCAGTTGCAATGCTATTTGGTTGGTCTCCTTCAAGCAGTGTCTCCTTGCTGGGCTCCCCCTTTGCTGCCACCACATGCTATTATGGGGCTGAACCAACCAAGTGTGAATTGTTCATGCAGCAGTCACTCATCTGCTGATAGCCATTTGTTCTGTTTCCGGGTCAACCCTTGAAAGCAAGCTGCCACAGCCATTCTTATACATGAGCTTAAGTGTATACCGACCTTTATTTTAAGGAAAAAGTTCTTAGATGTGATTATACTGGATCATATTGCTGGCTTATGGCTAACAGAAATTCTTAAAGTATCTTTGGAAGCAGTTGTTTAGAGCAGAGTTAGGTTCTTGCTTTTTCTTTTGTTTTGTTTTATTATGCTACACTATGCTATGCTCTGTTATGTTGCATTATGTTATGTGTGAGTGAGGATTTTGAAACTCCTTCAGTGTGTTTTCAGTGTTGTTTGATTTGATTTTGTGGAACCAACCTGAGAAAATAAAAGAGTATCACATAACTCTTAATAATTTTGTTCTGGGGAAATTTAAAAAGGAAAACACATTCAGGGATATTGGTGCACACATGTAATTCCAATATTCAGAAGGCTGAGGCAGTAGGATTGTTGTGAGTTTGAGATCATCCTGGACTACAAGGTAAGATCAAGGCCAGCCTGAATTGCATAGCAGCACCCTGTCTAGGAAAAAAAAAAGAAAGGAAGGAAAGAAGAAAGACAGAAAGAGAAAATAAATAAGTTAAAAATGAAAAGTCAAAAATCTCCTGTCAATTGAGAAATCAAATCTTTGTGAGGTTTTCTTGCACATGTACTTTAGTCAACAGAACTAGCATAAAGTTTACCATCATGTAGACAGTAATGTGCTGCCAGGTTTGCATTGTTTAAAGTTTTTGAGTGTTTTATTGAGATGACTCCAGATATGCTACTGAATACACCCTCTTAGGATTTGGGTAGCTCATTAGGAAGAGAATTTTACCACTTTTTTTGTCCTAAATTTATATTTAGAACAAGAGTTTGTTCAAGGGGTTACTATTTTTTTGAAATAATAGTAAAAACCATATAAAGGTTTTCTTTTTGACTCTATGAAAAGGTAAAAATAATTATAGACTAATAGTTGTTAATGTACCTTGCACCATGATTTCTGAGTGATCGATATTTTCACACATTTATAAAATCTTTTGTTTTTTTACAAATTTAATCAAATGGTCTCACTAATTTTCTAAGTTTCCCAGGCTAGGCTTAAATCTTTCCTCATCCTTTCTCACCCTCTCAGAGTGCCAGGATTACAGGTATACATTATCCTGAGATGGCAATTGTTTGCAGTTTCGTGTGTTCACTGAATAAAATGTTCAGCTTTGCTTCTCGTACACTTTGGAGAATGAGTTGATCTAGTTAAGCAATCTACCACCTTCGTAGCCTGCAGTTTCTTTCACAATGAGTAGGACTGAAAATCCCATTAACACTGTTAGTAGATTCTCTGCTTTTCTAACTGTGGTCAGCATGTGCTTCAGAAGATCACTCCAAATGCCTTCTGCACTGGGACTGAGGCTTGGTGTCTTTGAAGCACATTCTCTTTCTCTCTGACACCTCATGGAATTTGATAACTGTTTGAAGTCAAATCCCAAGAAAGGTGTGAAGGTTAAAGCTACTTGGGGCACACAGCTTTCCAGAAGGCCAGGCAAGTGTAAAACATTATTTTCTCTCCCATCCTACTTTCCAAGTTTTATTTTATTTATTATTTTTTTGCATTCAATTTCTAGGGATTGAAAACAGAGCTTTGCAATTAGCTCCATTGCTTTCTACTTTTAAAACTCTTCTTGTTTTGAGACAGTTTCTAACAAGTAATTAAATTACTGAGGGTACCTTTGAACTTGTGATATTCCTGCCTCAGCCTTCCAGATGCTGGCATTACAAGCCACAGCACCAGACCTGGTCTCATGATACTGTAGTTAAAAATTCATTGGATGTGCAAGGAATGGTGAAAATGCCTGCAATGCCTGCATTCAGGAGTCTGACGCAACAGGATTCCTAGGAGCTCCAGACAAGCCTGCAACACAATCTGAGTTCAGCTCAGGGCAGAGGTACACAGATAGACCCTGACCAGAAAACAAAAAAGAGAAAGCAAAAGGAAAAGAAAAATTAAACGAAGAAAAAAGAAAAGTAAAGAAAGGACAAAAAAAACAAAATTCCTGGTGACTGTATGAGTTGGTGGTATCTGAGCTGGCCGTCTTAATCTGCAGCCCTGTGCTTAGAGTCTAAGATTATAACATACCTCAAAATGAGGTATTTTGATGCCCCTAGCTTTAATATTCTTCCCATGGCTACAGGATGGCTTTTTGTACTTCCCTGTGAATTTTCATGTTGTTTTTTCCATTTCTAGGAAAATAGCATTGATATTTTCACAGCTATGGCACTGAAAAACCTGGTTGCTTTGGGTAGCACATACATTATAACAACATTAATCCTTCCCACACCTCATCACAGTCTGTCTTTTCTTCTCTTACTGCAGCTTCACTTATTTCAAAATCAATTTCTACAATTTTCCAATAACATGTGAGTGATTTTGAGCTGGGGTTCATCTTGAATTTTGTGGCCATCAGCACAAGGAAGCAATATTTTACTGACCACCATCTTTTGGTCTGCTCTGAAAAATGCATCTGAGTGCATTTCCTACCTTGTAGAACTTCTGCTAATATCACATCCAGGTCAAGCATGCATATATATATATATATATATATATATATATATATATATATATTCTTGACTTTCTTTTCCTAAACTCTTCACAAACAACTAGATATGATGCTGATTTAAATATGCCAGGGGACAGCATAACATTAGTTTCAGTCTCTTAATTAGAACATCTCTTTGATAAATCTTAGACGTTAAGTTCCAATTTTTCATAAAGACTCAAAGTTAAAACCTTTTATTAGTAAAAACAGTGAGAGTGAGTAAAATTCATCCTCAGTATGAGCAGAGTCACAGGCCAACAAGGGTAAAGTCTCTGTGACAACAGGCAGAGAAAGAAGTGGAGCAGGTACAAGTCAAGAGGTACACAGGAGACCAGCATTCACAGGAAGAGCTGAAGAATGGGTCTCCCTTTGTGAGCTGAAAGGGAGGATGACCATGCTAACACCTTGATTTCTGATTTTGAATTCCCAGCCTTTTAAACAACACATTTCTGCTGTTTTAAACCATTTGGTTTTGTTACTTTAAGCTATCCTTGGGAAGCTAATATAACAATTCACTGTGTGTTAAGCACTGTACTGAGTACTGCAGGTGATAGAAGAAAGTAGCAAAGACCCTTCAGTGGTAGAGACAGACCTGTTCCCCTCTGTCCTTGGTGTGAAGAGAAGGCTCCTTTTCCCAGGCAGTGCACGGTCAGGCATCGTAGCTCAGCCCCACACTCAAATCCCTGTCAGCTTTTGCACTTTGACTTCCCTCCACCACATTTGCACTTAAAGATCTGGAAAACCTGAAGACTCTGGGGTCACCACACAGGCCATGGTGCTCAGTGCCTGCGCTGAATCACAATCACAGTGGTCAGGTACACACCTGCACACCTCTCTTCCCTCTAGGTTGTGAGGACCAGATGTCATGGGTTACTAAGCCGAGGGCCCTGCACATGCTATGCAAGAACTCTGTCACTGAGCGACGTGCCCAACACTATGAGGGATTTTTAGCATCACTTGTATTACTTAGCAAGATGCCTGACGCAAGTGCCTAAAGACTACTGAAGAAAGAGGTTAAAGACAAATCTAATGTGGCATGCTACTACATGCCTGGTGACACAGCTGCTCAGAAAGCTGAGGCAGGAATATCATTCCAGCTTATGAGTTTAAGGCTTGCCTCTCAAAAAACAGCAAATCTCAAATAAGCACAAGAGATGGCTCTGAGATCATGAATATACTCCATGGCATGGGAAATACATTGACAATATCAGGTAATAGGGCAGAATTATGTATAACCTCAATTCCACTCAGGTATATAGCCCCAGCCACAGAACTCATAATTGCTTCAAAAGAGCAATTATCGAAAATCGATCAACCTGTGAGTAGAAGAGACCAGCCAGGAGAAGGGACAAATCAAGGTGAGAACCACAGAGCCATGAGAACAAATCCATCTACAAATACATGAAACAGGTCATAGATGTAATGGCTTGTGGATGCATCAGTGTCTAAAACTCACAAACATAAAGATAAGTGAAAAAGTCAGACCCTCAAAAAGCACAAACTGTAAGAGCACACACATGGATATAAAGGCATATACATATGTATAACTAATAAAAAAGGGCAAATTAATCTCTGGATAGGATTTATCTTGGGGGAGGAAAGGAGAAGCAGCATAAAAGAGCACAAGAGGCAGATGTTCATTTCATTTATGAAAATTCATTGAATTCAACATTTTTCTTTATTATTCCTTGTTACCAAAGCTTCACTTTCCTTGTTGCCCTTTCTACAAAACTTCTCAATATTGACTCCCTTCTCCCTCTCCACCTCCTGGCCATTCTGTGAACTACAACGCTCTGCTAGAGACAGCTTCTGATGCAACTGGGCTGAGTGAGAGGGATGCTGGTTAATACTTAGTGCAGAAGACAAAGCCAGTCAACCAGCCAAGCCCTTTCAGTGTGCAAACATCACTGTAAGGTCCTTCTGCACGCAGCAAATGGAGTGGGATAAAGTCTTCAACCTAGTCACCTCCCTATGGTCACCATCTCTTTTAGGCACCCAAAATCTCACCTATAAGTGTAGCTCGAAGCCATTAAAGGATAAGATGTCTTTCTCACATCCTACATCTTAAAAAAAAACCTATACTGTTGGGAAAACAAATTTATTTAATATACCATGAGGTTAGCAATCTCTAATTTCAATGCTGTATACAAACCTTTGCATGTATTTACTTATTATATTTTTAAGGCAAATTTCAAATTTTTAACAGATGTATACAGAATTCTTGTCAATTCTATGTTGACAAGAATTAAAGAACATCTCTAGAAATTTAATACATTTAGGAAACAATGTTAATGACTATATATAAAGACTTATTACCCAATACAATTGTATCTCATTATGTAGTAACAAAACACCTATTTAATGAACTCCAGTTAATGTAGATCAAGTTTTAATTTCAGGGCCAACTTTAAGAGATTTTGAAATATTTATCACTTTGTTTAACATTTAGATGTACATTGTGTGGCAAAGAGCACGTGTTATTTTTGTATGCACTAAATGTATGTAGCCTTAACTCTGTATCTGAGATTCTCCTGATCTCAACAAAAATTGTCCTGGGATGGGGACAGAACAACCAACCACCAAAGCAGTAGGCAGCTGCTCCCATGATGTTTCTTGCCTTGGTTCATTCATTAAGTTACCACAGTCCTCTGTGCCCCCCTTTGGGCCCTGTTTGTGTTGTCATGAATTTCTCACAATATCCTGAGAGGCAGGTGCCACTGTGAGGGGTTTAACTGTGGAGGAAAGAGAATTCACATGCACCTAGGAAAATTAGCAATGCACAGCTGCAGAGCAGGGTCAGGTCAGCAAGCTGACAACAGTAAGAGTAAGCAGCAGATGGACGGTAGGTGCTTCCTCACCCAGACTAATGGGATGCTTGCAGAGGACAGGCCAGGCTGGGCAGGCATGAGCTGAGGGATGGTGGAGGATGAGGAGCCAATCAGATGCAAAGGGTGAGCAGATATCAGGAATGGAGACTTCAGCCAACTGACTTAGCGGGACACTTGCTATATTTGGCCAATGCAGATATGAACACAGAAGCCAAAAATGAACTCAGAGTGAGGAAGATGAAATAAATATAGGTGAAAAATTAAAACAACACTGAGGTTCCACCTCAGCCTGAAAAGAATGTCTATGTCAAGAAATCAACAAATAAGAAATGCTAGAGGGGCTGTGGGGAAAAAGCAACCTTCTCCACTGATGGTGGGAGCGTAGACTGGTGCATCCAGTGTGGAAATCAGTGTGGAGATTCCTCAAAAAACTAAGATTGCTGGTACCATTCGAACCAGATGTGGGTAATAGATTAACGTAAACTAGATTAACTTCTGGTCACCTCAGGGACTTTGTGCTATACTAGGCCATATGACTGTTTGTTCTGGAGGAAGTCTTACAGGTGCATTGTGTTTAAGGTAATGAATGCAGAACCTGGAATCTCAGTGGAATGCTGCTGGGACAGCATGACCTGCTTTGAAAAGATGTGTGCCAAGGCCACGTAGAGCCAGAGATCATCCCTGGGAAAGTTAAACAATTAGTTACCACTTATTGAACCTTAGATACCTTTCTGACATCTACTTCTGTTCTTCTTAAAGAAAAGACTTTAAGAAAAAGCCAGAGAGAACTGTACTTGGGGCTCAGTCCTAGAGGCTGCTGCCCCTACCTCATCCCATAACTTGGTCTCTTGTTTTCCTTTCATTGCCACACCTTGTTTTTGGGAAGTGTCTCCTCATAGAAACCAACAATAGCTATTCCTCTTCTGTATTCCCAGAAGAATTAAAAACATCACACCACAGCACTATATGTGAGCCCATGTTCATAGTACACCATTTATAATAGCCAGACCTTGGAAACAACATGAATGCCCATCGACTGAAGAATAAACAAAAACATGTGGTATTTTTATATAATAGAGTAGTACTCAGCCATAAAAAGGATTAACTTGAGAATTGTATAAGTAAATGGACACAACTAGAGACCATACTCATAAAGGAAATAAATCAGACTTACATATATATGTAGATGATAGCTAACAAACATACTACTGATATTTTTGAGTTCTCTGAAGAGAAAGGTTTGTGCTAATATTGTTCAGACAACTAAATGCAGACATCTTGAACCCTAAGTCACTAATTTAAAGATGACAATATGTAATGTATTAACCATTGTTACATCTATCATGGTAACATCTATCATGTTTTGAAATTTTGTTTTATTTTTTCTTCTTTAAAATTAAAAAAGAAAAGTATAGGTTGAAAGGAGACCCCTCCAAAAAAAAAAAAAAGAAAGAAAAAGAAACCAACTACAGCTTCAGGATACAAATGTACCCAAAGTTACAGTGTCTTTTTTCCCTTCCAAGAAACTTACTCAAAGTAATAAAATAAAATCCAGTGTCTTAAAGATAAAATAAGGCCTAAAACTGGGCATTCTCTTGTCTTTTACCTAGAAAATGGGCCATGCCTGTCACCTGTAAGTTGAGCCCCTGCTTTCTATAGATTCACAAATCCACAGATTTCCATCATAATGGAAGCCCCCAGCCCTAGACCAAAATGTGCCTCATTTTGTGAGCATCTGCACTCTGTTCTGACTGCTTATATCTTTGATTCTGCCTACTAAATTTACCTGAGCCTCTCACAGGGATACACAGCAATTCTCCTCCATGGCAAGACAAGGAAACAGTGCACCAGGCCCAGGATGAATGGAGGTCCTCATCTCCTCTTTGTGGAGACTCCTCAGACCCTGTCAGGGGACCAAAGGATCCTGACTAGGGTTTGGACAAGGAGGGAATAGTTGTCAGACACTATTACAAATGACACATGTCACTACCCACTAAAAGCCTTAAGAGTCAGGGCTGTGAAAGAAAATAAAATGAAATCAGGAAAGCTAAGACTTTCTGAGGTAAGTCAGGAAATGGCTCCAGGAGAGTACGCAAACCCGCTGCAGGTTAAACTGCAGAATTCCCTAGACTTAGAGGACAACTGAAGCTTTTCATCTCCCCCTCCAACACCTCTCACCCAGGAAGATCCTTGTTAACTAACAGTCAGATGCATGTGTGACTCAGGTGTCTGTCTAGTCGGGGAGCTGTCTCTGAAAATAACTCTGTGGGAATCCTCTACAACAAACCTCACATTATCTGCCTTATGGGGCTGCTTTGAGGGGTGCACCTGAATTGCAACAGGGTTTCCCATGTACTATTTATTTTGACTTTTGTTTTTTGTAGTTACCACTGACTAATTAGTAAAAATTATTTTTCCTCTGCAGTAAGAAAGGCAGTATCCCACTGAGGGGAAGGAAGTGCAGGCAACATGAGTTAGACATCACTGTTGGCCCGTGAGGGGCACACACATGAGAAATGCTTTTTGTTTGTATGTGTGATGGTTTGGATTGTAATTGATCCTCAGAGTTCCTTGTTTTAAAGCCTTGGTCATCAGCCTGTAGCACCACAGTGAGGAGTGGACCTTTAGGAAATGGAGCTTAGTGAGAGGAAGTTATGCCATTATGGGTGTTCTCTGGAAGTCAATGAGGGACTATCAGGATCCCAAACATCCTCCCCCTGTTTCTCTAATTCCTAGCCACTAAACCTTGAGCAGTTTTGCTCTGCCATGGTAGTCAGCCTTGCCTCAGGTCCAAAGCAAAACGGCCAAGTGACCATGAACTCAAACCCTGACACAACAGGCCACAATAAGCCTGCATTCTTTAAGTTGCTTATCTCAGGTATCTCACCATAGGAGTGGAGAGCTAAGACAGTGAGTGCTAAGATTTGGCCAACATAGAAAACTTGATTGCTTTTCACAGTACTGGCTCCCTAAATGAGTCAGCCCTTGTGCATCAGCTCTGCCAGGTTCCTGAGATCAAGAAAAGGCCTGTTTCTCTCTACTTTTGTTTTGCCTGGCTGCCTGCTGGTATTGAATAGGACCCAGATGTTCCTTCAATGAAGTGACCTTGCTAAGGTTTGTGGGCAGAGGGACTCCTTGAGGGCTTTCACCCCTGGCCTCCAGGGAGAGTCCACTTCATCTGGTGAAATCTTTTTACAGAAGATCCTGGCTTATGATTGTTTCAAAGGACTTAATTCATTTTTGATATTTTTGTGGTGCTGAAGCTGAAACTCAGGGTCTTTCCCATGCTGGTCCAATGTTCCTAAACCCTGAGCTACAGCCCCAGACCCTAAAGATCTTAGTTTTTATTTCAGACCTAAAATTTTTTATTACACCCAAAACTTTAGAAAGCTCTGAGAAATAAAAAATCATATGTATTTATTTAAATGCCCACAAAATATAACCCTTTACTCAATGTCTTTATGATTAGACTTAATGTTCATAAAATTTTCAAGACAACAAAAAACATGTAGCTTAGATTTTTTTTTTCATTTTGCAAGAAGTCTCCATAAAAGCAACATACAAGGTAATTGCTTAGAAACCACAATGGCTCTTAAATTGAATGAATCACTTGTAACCAAGTGATTTAGGAATTGATATTATAAATGCAGCAAAGAGCTATATTTTCTGCACCGGGGGGTATGTTTGATACATTTAATAAAGGATGTGAAGTACAATGTCTAAAGGCTATGTGTGAAACAAGGTCTTCACACTGTTTGTGGGCCTTTGTGAGACATGGGTTGGTGACTTTCCTGTCTCTAACGGAGTTGCCAAGTAGGCCTCAGTGTCGGTGTCCTCTTTCTCTTTAGAAACAGAGCTCTGAGATGATGACTCTTGAAGTTCGATACCCAGACTATAGCATAGCGTCAACTTGGGTCTTGTTTTAGAAACATCAGTGCTCATATTTCTCTCGAACCCTATTGAAACAGGAATCTGACAATGGCCCCAGCACTGCATTTTAACAATTTTTAAAAACATAAACACAGTGCTTTTATTTTATACAACCCTTCCTCCAGTTGTTCCCCCACTGCTGATCATCTCATAGTGCAACAATGAGCACAGGAAAAGGCTTCATTTCCCAGCATCCTTTGCTGCAAAGTGTGGTCATGGAAGTAAATTTTGACAAAGGAAAGGGAAGTGGAAGTTCCAGCAAACCCCCTGGAAAGGAAGAGATGCCTCTTTGGACTTCTTCTCAGGATGCGGGGCTGGCATGGTCACTCACCATGATGTCCTCATGAGAGCTGAACAGATGCCAATACTATACCCTGAGCCATTTGCAATAAACTCTGTTTCCTCTGAAGTATCCAGATCCAGATATTTCATTATGGTAATGCAACATAGACTAATACAGAGGGAGTGAAGGCAGGACAGGTGAGGTGACAACTGACAGGTCCACAGGGTCCAGTATGCAGGGCACATGGTGTGTTTTTCAGACAAGGCAGGTTTTTAAAATAAGCTTTATAGAGTGATTATTTATATGTCATAAATTGTGATCCCTCTACATGGACTATCCTGTTATTTGAGACTAACGAACTTTAAATCACTGTGAAAATTTTACCTGATTGTTTGCAGGTCTAGGCAACTGTACTTCTGCCTGCATAGATTAAATTTACCTTTTCTATAATCTCATACAAAGGGGTTCCAGAATGTTTATAGAGTGGTTTCTGTCATTCACACAATGGTTTTTAGAAGAGTCCATGAGTCAAATTTTATTTTATTAATATATTACACTTTGATCATCTATTTCCTAGGACATAGTGCAAGGACATTTGGACTGTGTCTGATTTGTGGTGACAAAATTTTAAAAAAATGACAAAAAACTGCTATGAATATTGACATATAAAGTTTTTTGATAGTGAATGTTTTCATTTCTTTATGGTAAGTGTCTAGGAGAGGTTTGCTGGATTGTACTGTAAGTGTAGGTTTGATTTGATACGAAATCACAGAATTGCTTTCCAAAGTTTACTGTTTCAAATTCCCAGTGACCATCTATGTGAATTCTCATCCCTTCATTTCTTTACCAACAGTATTGTTGCTTGTTTGATGTCTATTACTGTAACAAAATACCTGGGACATTCAATTTAAAAAGCAGGTGATTTGGGCTCATGGTTTTACTATATGGTCACTTGACTCTTGCTTTGGGCCTGTGGTAGCACAGCACATCATGGTAGGAATACAGTGGAAAAAACCTGTTCATGTCATGGCCACTGGGAAGCAAAGAGAGAAAAAAGAGGAAATGACAGGGTCCTATTTTCCTTCAAGGGAACGTCTCAGTGATCTAACTTGATCCTATTGGGCTTGAACTACTAAAGGTTCCACCACCTTCTAGTAGTAGCATGGGCTGAGGACCACAGTTCTAACACAGAGGGAATACAGTTCATGAACCATAGTACCTCTGTACATGCTCAGTAGTAAATCACTGAGCTTTAATTTACATTTTGCTGAAGACTAGTAATAGTAAGCAGCTTTCACTGGCTGGGAATTGTTGGTTCTTCACATCCATAATTAGAAAGTGAAGTCACCAGGAAGCAGGGCCCAGGGCCCCTGTCTTCAGTCTTCACTAGCAGAGGTATTCAATGCATGAAGAAGAAATACTCTGTAAGTTTATAGCCAGGAACTCTGCTTCTCAGATGGTTGTAGGGCAGGTAGAGGAGGAGATCGGTGGGCTCCATAGACTCCAGCTCAAGATGAGGTATTTAGAGGCTCAAGCAAGATGAACATGATTTGGGGTTGTTGGTGATGATTCCAGCTTAGGGTCTGGGAGATGATGGTCTCTGGCAAGGAAGGAGACCCAGCAGCCTTGTGCTGGGAGCAGTGCTGCCTTGATTGCACTTTCCAATTATGGATATAAAGAACCAACAATTCCTGGAACGTGGACTGCTGCTGTGACTCAACAGTACCCAGAATAGCTGCAAGGAAGAACAATCATTGTGTGTGGCTTATCGCAACCTCACTGTGGCTTTGGTTCATTGCCAGGTGCCATAAATTCATGGTTCAAGGCTGGTTCCCAACATTCTTCCACTAGGTGCGTGGCACTAACTTACTCATAGATGAGGAAACTGATGGTCAGGGAAGATCAGCAACTTCTGAAGTATTATAGCCAAAGATGCTGACACTTTTATCATTATTATAATGAATGTCATATGGTAGAAACTACTTTAAAGCAGATAAAATTTTAAAAATTATATTTCTAATATTAAGCATATTTCTAACACTGTTCAAGGATGAGACCAGGAGACACAGCCCGTTCACATGGTTAGAAAGCTACAGACTTAACAAGCCTTGATACTCTGGGTGCCAATTACAAGATAGGAGTAACTCAGCCAGGAAGAAATCTTTATCTTTGTTCCAACCCCCCGAGAGTAATCACTTCAAGGACACCTCTGCCCGGTCCCAACCAATGATTGGTTTTTCCTCTGTGTTGCACTATAGTAACCTCATTTAGTTGCTGTTTCTGAAAGAATAAATTCTGCCTACAACTTAGTGACAAAGAAATGTGTAACCAACATAGGTATTATGTCATCTCTCTTTTGTTCTTCGTTTTGGAAACACAGATAAGTGATTGGAAAATTCCAGTCAGTGCTGATGATTTGGAACTGAGATTCCTGTCAGTCCACTAGTGTAATAAAGCTGTCTTCTAAAGTCCCTGTGGTACTGTGTCTCCATTTGGTCTGGTGCTGAATTCCACATCAATATAAAATAATCATAGTATTGATAAACTTAAAAAAATAAATGTTATACAACTGCTTGTAAGTACTGGTCACATGTAGTACAGTTTACAAGGTAATAAATCAGCATTTTGTTAACTGTTTGATTTGCAGTGGCTGGCTCACTGGCTTGTCTTAGGAAGTGAGAGCTTTCTGGTTCCTGCTGCAAACCCAGCTCTAAGCCCCAGCATATATGAAGTACTCAATATCTGATGAGTGGGGGAGAAAAGATGATATTCATCTGGCAGTTTGGCCAGCATAAGAAGGGACAGCTTGATTTGGACATTAATTTTAAAAAACTGAGAAACACTGACCATCAACTCAGGTAACATAAAAACTTAGTGGTGCCAAGGTTGATGAGAAAATAGGGATATTCTGGTGAGAATATAAATTAATTCAACATGCCTAGGTAACCAGATTGGAAAAGGTCACACCCTCTTGGCCCAACAAACTTACTTCTAGAACTTTATGATGAGGAAATAATTGGTTAATTATACCAAACAGGTTGTACAAAGTATCCAGAATTATGGTGAAGAAGCACTTGCAAAAGACTTTTCTCTGGCCACCTCTGACTCATGAACTCCATCAAAATGCTATTTCTCACCTCCAGTCTCTACAGCTGCTAACTTAAGTGATCATTTTTCAGGGAGAAAACTAACTGTGGAAAAGCAACAGGATCTTTTCAAGGTCATTTTGCAGTAGGAGAGTCAGCATGCAGTCCCTGTTCCTGGTGTCTGACAGCCACCTCCTTGCCATCTGAAGGCAGGGAATAATTCTGCTATAGTACATTGCTTGGAAAAAAAACTTCTATCAAATGACAGCAAGATTCTTAGCCTTAGGCCTCTTGATTCATGTTCCACATGCAAAAGTGTGAGCCTTGAATATGGCCAGTGATGTTTTCCCAGCAATCTATGCACTCCTATCACATGAAAACTGCCAAAGACACAAGGGATTAGCAAGTGATTCAGCAGTGTCTGCATTAGCATGTAACTGCCCACATGCTTTAAATTTTATTCCATCTCCTTTGTGTTTTAAAAACTAAATTTATTGACACATACTGGCTGTAAAGTGTAAGGAGATTCATTATATTTTCATATTTGCATATATTGTGCTTCAATCAAGTTCGTCCACCCCGTCCTACCTTCTCCCTCTCACCTAACACTCCTTCCAGGTCGTGTAGTCCCTCTTCTACTTTTTTTAAGTTTCCACATATGAGAGAAAACATGCAATTTCTTTTGTATCTGAATTATTTTGTATCTTCCATTTCCATGCATTTTTCTGCATATAACCAGATTTTATTCTTCTTTATGATTGAGTAGGATGTGTGTGTGCATGTGTGCACATGCGCATGCCATGTTTTCTTTTCCTGTTGACCAGCTGACAGATATGTAGACTGATTGCTTGCCTTGGTTATTGAGAATAGTGCCTCTCTTGCTCCTTTCTTGCTCATTAGCCATTGTTGTATAACAAAGGATTCCCAAACTCATTGCCTTATTGCAAAATTTTATAATTATTACTCAATTTTTTGGTTTGTCTATGCTCAGTTGGGTAGTTCTTGATTACAGTAAACTGTCATGGAACTTCAGTCAGCTTGCAGCTAAAACTGCAGTTCCCTGGTGACTCATTTGGGCTGGACATCCACCACAGTACATCCCCATGGCCTAAACTCCAGGAAAAAAAAGAAAGGGCTGGAATGTATCTTGAGGTAGAGGACTCACCTAGCATGAAGGAGATCCTGAGTTACATGCCCAGCTTAAGATTGTATAACAGCTTAGAATTGATTTCTAAGATTGAAGGGTAAATGAAAACTGGATAGAGGAGCATTATTTGCTATTATAAAGCAAAAGAAATGACAAGCTTAGTGCCTATAGAGAGGAAAACTGATGAGACCTTATTTCACAGCACAGCCTTGAAAGTAGTGAAATTCTGTGTGATACAAATCTAAAAATGTTAGCTATTGGTTACTTTCTTTCTGTCAACAAAACCATACTATTCTTGTGTCAGGCATTGTGTTGGGTACTGATAAACAATAATTACAAGTTGTCTTAGTTACTTCTCACTGGTTGTTGAGACAAAATATCTGATGTCTAACATGAAAGAAGGAAAGGTTTATTTCTTACAGGTTGGAGGCTTCAGTCCATACTCAGTTGGCTCCAAGGTTAAAAGGCTGAGGGGCAGTAATTTGTGGTGGCTACAAACATCAGGCATGAACAGCAAAAGAGAAACACAAGTCCTCTTTCCTTAGGTACACTGTATGCTGGCTCCACCCTTGGCAGGTGTAGTTCTCATACCATCAATCTGAGTGCTAGAAAACAACCAATCAGAAAACATAGATATGGTCGCATCCAGGATGGCATGAGGCTTGAGGGGTACTAAGGTTAACCATGACAAAGAGACTGCTGTCATACTCTTACCATGAAGCCTACAGTCTATTGAGGTGGAGGGATATTTATCCAATAACTACCCAAATGTCAGCTGAGCATTCCTAATCAGAATTCTAAAGTCTGAAATGCTTCAAGGTCTAGAACTTTTGAGTAATGATACAGGGCCAAAAGTGAAAAATTTCACAACAAGAATTTTGTTTCAAACACAAAATATTTTTTTCATTAAGATTATTGGTATAGTTTAGGTGTAAATAATGATCATGGAAACCGTGGGAAATTTGTACCGTACAATAAAAACTTGAATGTGTTATTCTCCATTCCCCTAATTTTGCTTCAACTCTCTTACCTTCCTTGTTTATGAAAGCTTTGTTTTCTTCTTTTCTCATCATTTGTTTCTTTTTTCTTCCTTCTTTTCTTCCTCCTACATGCATAATTCCTCATTTAATTAGAAAATTTTCAAAATATCTAGATTACTTTAGTGCTTATCTACATTTTCAGCTTCCCACACCAGAGAAACAACACAATACACATGTCAAACACAAACTCCTTAAAAGTATTGTATAAAATTATCTTCAGGTTATGAGTATGAAGTATATGTGAACCATAAATAAATTTCATATTTAAACTGTGTCCCATCCTCAAGATAACTTATTATGTATATGCAAATATTCCAATAAAATTATAGAAATTCCAAATACTTCTGGTCACAATCATGTTGTATAGGGGACACTGAATTTATAGATGTTTAATTAAAAACCTGAAGGAAGAAGTACAATGGGTGATCAAAATATACCTCTAATACTTAAATTTTTTAGATGTACTACAATAGTGATATGTGGCAATTAATCCTTCTTAAGAAGCACCTATTTAGACAAATAAATTAAATAAAATACACATCCTCACTTTAAGAACTCTTCCCCATTTGTTCTGGCAATTTCTGAAGGAGTTTGGAAGTCCTCTTTTGTGAGTGTCTTTATATATTGGAATAAACATTATAGTTAGTGCTCCTGCTTAGTGCCATCCAATGGAAAGGAAGGCTCATAAATACATTATGGTGTGTCCTCATCCACGTGATTCACCAGATCTGGTGACTCTTCTGAAATTCAAAATGACCATGAAAGATGAATATTTTGAATTGATTCAATACATTGAGGCAGCCACAACAGCACAATTAAAGATACTCATAAGAGGAGTTCCAGAACTGTTTCAAAGAAAATGGCAAAATGATGGAATAAGTGCATTCAAATAAAGGAGGAACTTGGTGTAGAGGTGCATATCTGTAAACTCAGCACTTGGGAGCCTGAGGCAATAAAATCTTTGAGTTTGAGACTAGCTTGGGCAACACAGTGAGTTCAAGGCCAGCATGAATTCCATAGCAAAACCCTGTCTCACAAAACCAAAAACCAACAAACAAAGAACACCTAGCTGATCGTTTCAGCACAATTTTGTGTTTGTGTGTAGATTACTGACTCACTGAAGATGGAAGACCTTCCCTGTGTGTGGTGGGCAACCAACAGGCCTGCATCCTGGAAGCTGTAAAATGGGAAAGGAGAAAGTCTGGCTTCTGCCTCTTCAGAAGAGTTTGAATCCTTGCCATCACCTTAGGTATCCATTTCCAGGCACCTAGCACAGATTCTTCTGCTCCCTGAAGACTCTCCAGGGACTCTGCAGAGAGCTCCAGGCCTCAGACTTGTGATTGGAGGTTTTGCATGTCCAAGGAGCACCTGACCCTTTTGCGCTGTTCTCCACCTGACTCTGCAGATGGCCATCCTAAACCTAATTTGCAAATCCTTTATATCACACACACACACACACACACACACACACACACACACACACACACACAAAGAGAGAGAAATTGAATCTGATCCTATAGTGAACCCTGACAAAAACTGCCTCTACCTAGCAGTGCAACCTCCCATGAACTGCAGCGATGCTGTGCTAAGTATGGGTTACTTAACAGAGGTGTTGGTGTAAGGCCCGCTGGGTTAAAATTCTGTCCACTGCTTTGTCATTGGAAAAGGTATTTATTTTTGGTGTCTAGGCTCACACAGCAATGTAAATGAAGATAATTCCTAACTCACACTCTTGTAAGAATTAACATATGTAAAGCGCCTCAAAGAGGCCCTGGCCTGACACTGATAAGTGTGAAAGAAGCTTGTTAGTACATTATATTAACATATTTTTAAGATATGAAAACATCAGACAATGTATTCAGGAAGCACTCATTTCTCTGTAATAAAAGAAGGGCAACAACGCAAATAACAATGGCATCTGAGCTCTTGCTATATGCTAGGAGCCATGGGAAGAGCTCTGCAGGGTTTTCACTGGATCTTCACAGCAGCGCCAAGAGAGGAGTATTGCCAGTCATCACGGTTTGTTTTTTGAATGGAAAAAAATCCACAATATTTCAAAACAAAGTAATAGGAGAATGACAGTATTGGCAAGTGAGGCTCCAAGAAGAGGAGCAGTGGGCCCAAGGTTTCAGAGCTACAAGATTTGAGTCCAGACACCTATAAATTCCAAGCCTCAGACTCAGTCCACTCCTCTGCTTCCTGTCATAGTGGGCCTGGGGCTCAGAGTCTCCCAGAAGCCTCATCAGAGATCTCCACTGGCAGCCACACCCTGCTTCAGTGGGACCCTAACCCCAATTGCCACGCCCACTGCCTCATTTTTGCCCCACTGACAGGCTTGGCGCCTGCTTTGTCCCAACTTCTAGCCCTGCCCCTTGCCCTTCCCTCACACCCTTCGCCCCACCCCCTTCCAGGACCAAAGGTTCTGCTGCCCCGCCCCACACCCGGCGGGCCACGCCCACAGACGGCCTGAGCATGAGCCTCCACATCCCCGCTCAGACCTGCCCGCGCCCCGCCTCGCCCTCGCAGTGCATGCCGGTCTTGTGCTTGGAGTCGCCATTTTGCCACTAGAGATGCTGTCTGAAGACCAGTGCTCTCTTCCTTCAGCGGCCTAGGCTGCATCGGGGCCTGAGCTGGGGTCTGGGCCAGGTAGGCCGCTGGGAGCCGGCAGCGAGCAGTGGCGCTGCCCGGTGGCCCCCACATTAGTGGGCGCAGCTGTCCGGGCAGGGAGTCCTTATGGCGGGGTCATGGGCTGGGGCGGTGGGGGTGACGCGCTGGGCGCGACCTAGCCCCCGCCCGCAGGGCCCCTCTCTCCCTTCCTCCCTGCTCTCTGTCGGGGTCAGCACAGCCAGGCTACTGGAAGCCCAGTCCTGGTGTGGGACCTGCAGGAGGCGGCTTGGGGTCTCACATGGCCTCTGCTGTCAGTGAGCCTGGCCATGCTGAGCCGTGGATATTTACCCCCAAAATGACGATTTCATTCCACTAGGAACTCCTCCCTGCAGAAACCGAGAGAGGACTGAGATGTTACAGTAAGATAGTAGTTATTATTCTACCTGCACGTGCTGTGGCTCCAGTCCGTTTCACTGATAAGGGGCTTTCTGCTTCTTTTAATATTGGCGCTACTTTTGTGTTTAGGTTTTGTGAAGGGTGTTTAGGTTTTGTGAGGAGTCTGAAGGCGACATGGGGCTTTGAGTCATGAGGAAGTGTGATTCCACAATTTAAGTCCACAAAAATACTGCGCACACATTGTTGAACCCTGCTGCAGAATACCCTTCTTGTCCCTATTCTGCTGTCTCTGACCATTACTCCCCGGTTCTGCTCACATCATTTATATATATGCATAGTGTTGAATATTTATATTATATGCATAGGTACAGTTGTACTTAGTTATCCTGTTACTGACCATGTATACAAGTCTAGTTCCTCTTAGAAAACGTTCATTGAACACATATCATTTTTTCTTCGGATAAATTCCAGAATTTGAAATACTAAGTCAAAGTTTTTTGCTCTTTCCCTGCCACTTGATATGAATTGGTGCCTAAACAAGACATGTTTACATCTTTCAAAATCTAGGTATTTGCCCAAATTTCTTGTCAAATTTGGAGTTCAGAAAGAGGTTGTGTCATTTTCTGGGCAGTCTGAGAGACAGGCCACACAACCTACTATTGGACTTTGTTTTTAAGTCATGTACCATGTTCATCTTTTTGTTTTGATTCACTCCATTATGTTTTGTTTCGTTTCATTTTATTCTCTTAAAAATAAAAATGAAATAAAAATATTTTCTTGCTGGGCATGGTGGTGCATGCCTGTAATCCCAGCACTATGGAGGGTTAGACAGGAGGATCACAGTGAATACCAGGCTAGCCTGAAATACTTGCTGAGTTAAAGATCAGGCTGCACTATATAGCAGGACCTTGTCTCAGAACGAAATAAACAACCCCTTTTTCCTCTTTTCTTATTTTAATGTACCATAAGTAGATACTAATAAAGCAAATATGAAAACACCTTTATAAAGAAAGTCTTCATACTATGCAGTTTGTATACTATGAAACTATATAGTACGCTTTATACACTATAGCATACTTTATATAAATTTATATACTGCAAAACTGTGTAGTATGAAACTATGAAATTTTTCAGCCGGGCTTGGTGGCTCACACATGTAATCCCAGCACTCAGAAGGCTGAGGTGAGAGAATCCTTGCAAGTTTGAAACCAGCCTGGGCTAAAAAGTGAGCTCAAGGCCAGCCTAAAGTGCATAGCAAGACTACGTCTCAAAAAGACAAAAAATAAATAAATAAATAAATAAATAAAAGAAAGACTATACAATTTCATACTATGCAGTTTATGTACTACGTTCAGTGATGCCAGGGATTTCTGCATGAGGTATATGTCCCTGCACTTTTAAAATTTGTTCTTATTTGTTTGTTTCTTGAGACAGTATCTAAATAATTTACTCAATTCCCCAGGTTTGGTTTAACCTGGTGGTCCTTCTTCCTTACCTCCCAGAGTTCTGGGAGTACAGATACAGGCTGTCTTTACTTACAAATTTACAATAATTATGTATGTTTATGGGATAAAATGTGCTTTTCATCTATGGCTCCTTTGTGGAAAGAATCAATCTAGTTAATGTACCTACCATTTTAGAAACCTACAAATTCTTTCACAGTGACTGGGACTGCAAATTCCTTTGTTTAGGAGTTTTGAAATCTATCCTTCTTAGTTAACTGTAGTCACCATACAGTTTAGTAGAGAACTGAAAATTTCTTGTCCACCATGACTGAGACGTTGTATTTTTGGGTGACCATCCTCCTTTCCCCATCCCTCATGGAAATGATCATTTTTTAAAATAAGAGTGCTCAAGAATTGTGTGGAGGCTAAAGGTACTTGGGGCACACTGCTCTTCAGAAAGACCAGGCAGCAATACTCTGTAGCCCTTCACCTTGCTCCCAATTTTTGTTTCTTTGTTTGTTTGTTTTTTCTTAACTGAATTCTAGGAATTGGATGCAGGGCTGTCTTAGTTACTTTTTACTGGTTGCTGAGACAAAAATCCTGATGCCAAAATTTGGGAAAGGAAAGGTTTATTTCTTACAGTTTGTGGAGGTTTCAATCCATACGCAGTTGGCTCCATGGTAGGGTGACATGGCAGGGCCGCAGTTCATGGTGGCTGCAAACAGCAAAGAGGAAACTGGCAAAAGCACCAGCCACAACTTCTTCCTGCCAGTACATCACATCCTGGCTCTACATCCTGCCTGTGAAGCACTCACACCCCCAATGCAAGCCCTAAACATTGAAACAATCACAAATTCAAAATGTAAAGGCATGAGGCCTAGGGGCCACAGACATAAACTATGACAAGGGACTTGCACTGAACTACACTAACTTCTGTTTTTAAAATTCTTTTTTATTTTTAGCCAGGGTCACCATAAGTAACTACACTGCTGAGACACCATTCTTACATGCAGATTCTTACAGGTCTATGTGTGGATGCACATTGATGTCAGAGACATTTCCCTTTCATAACTGAGATACTTGTTCTCACATCCTGCAGCTTTCCCTGCTTCCTATGACCCACACTGGTACCACACACCCTTTATGTGGAAGAGAGGGATGGTCCCAGTTCCTTCCTGCTTCAAATAGCTGTGAATCAAACTCTTTCAAGGAAATCTTGCAAATTTGTGCAGCTCTCTGTAAGGGATAAAGATCTGTTGTTAACCCTGCCAGGTCCAGGGACAAATGTGTGTAGCACTCTGATGTGAGCTGCCAGGCAGGTCTCTGCTCTGGCCCCCATATTCTCCCCAGTGCTTTTCAGCACCTGTCTTAAAACCTGCCATCAGGTGGAGACTCAGCACATCTCAGGGATGTGTGCCTGCATGAATCAGCTTTGAAGGCTCAGCATTTTCTGCATTTGTTGCCCAAATGTGGTGATTCTGTTTTTTTTTATTTATTTAAAGAGAAAAACAAAACAAAACAGTAAGAGAGTACAAGTAATACAGAATTTCAAGAAAAAATACAGTAAGAAATCACTAGTTAATAGATTACATATTGTCATCTCATTAACAGTTGTCCAGATTACAAAATTAAAGCATACAAAGTGGACATTAATACAGTGAAGTTGTAGACAGTTCTGTTCAATGATCCAACAAAAACTCAGTAATATGGTTTTCTATTCTATACACTTAAATATACATGCAGTTATATCATTTAGATCACTTTGTTTTCCTCTCTTTTTTATGATAACAATTACACATTTGGGGTTTTATTATTCCCAAAGTTCTTGTAACTTTTTCTTTGAAGAGGAAAAAAAAAATAAAAACATAACAAATGAAACAAAACAAAACAAAAAATCCCACGTGACAAAGCAAAACAGAGTCAGTTAGAACAGGAGGATGGACATGGTATATAATGCAAAAGAGAATACCAGGTGATCAACAATGGTTATCATTATGCCTCTTGCTATCTTAAAGAGTTGCCTGTATCATCTGTTATAATAGATTTGAACAAAACTATACATAACAAGGCCAATAAGACCCACATTGGAGGACTTCCAAAGAAAATAATAGTCAAACCATAATGAGCATCATAGAATATCTTGTTGCCTTCAAAGTGGTTGCCCACCCTCAAACTTGATGCTATTAAGCAAAACAGAATGTAGTAAAATCAGTGAGGACAAGATGTGGAGAACAATACAGGGGTTCAAATCAGTTAATAAGAAAATAAAAGAGTTACTATAATATATTCTGCTATTTTTAGTATAGTTTTCCCTTAAAAATAATAAGAAATTACTTTTTTTAAAAAAGGGAGATTGAGATAAAAGAGGACATATCAATAGAACAACACAGGTCAGAACTGAACAATTTAAGCATCATTGTGTTTCACCACCGTATAGCCTGACATAATAGTTGTTACCATAGTGTCTCTTTCCTTGACATATTTGAGCATAACTTTGTTTACTATAGCATCAAACTTATCAAGACAGTGTGAAATCATTCAAGAGAATGAAAGTATTTCAGGGTATTTAGAACCAGCTAACAGAAATTGAACAATGGTTTCTATACTATCTCTTTGCCTATAAAAATTTTTCTTTATACTATTGCACATATTAAAATATAATATGATACAACATGTTAAAACCAATGGAAACAGATGAACAACAACTTAGTATGACTTCAAAACAGGATGATATTAAATCAGCACTAGCTATTACGCTGCCTAATTTTCTTCAAAATAACTATTCATACTATCACAGACAATAAAATCAAACAACCTAGATTAAAACCATTCCAAATAATGAATGAAAACATTATATGGCTTCAAACCAATATGATGGAAATCATGATTACCATGCACTTTTATGTATTCTTATCATTTCTTACACTAGGGAAACTATTCGGTATTTATACATGTGAGTTTGATTTATTTCACTTATGAGTATGTTCTCAAACTGCATACATTTATTTATATCTCAATGTGATCATCCTTTATAGCTGAGTAGTACTCCATTGTATAGAAATACCACAACTTTTTTATCCATTCTTCAGTTGATGGACACTTAGGTAGTTTCCCAGATCTGGCTATTACAAATTGTGCTGCTAATAAACATGGGTGCAAATATGTCACTGTGGTATCATGCTTTCAGTTCTTCTGGGAATATGCCTAGAAGTGGTATAGCTGGGTCAAATGGGGCTTTCAATCCCAACTTTCTGAGAAACATTCCCACTGACCTCCACAATGTTTGCATAAGTTTACACTCCTACCAACAGTACAGGAGAGTTCCTTTTTCCCCACAGCCTCTCCAACATTTGTTGTTGGTGGTTTTCTTGATCTTAGTGATTCTTTTAGGAGTGAGATGAAATCTCAGTGTGGTTTTAATTTGCATTTCTCTAATGACCAATGATGATGAAGATTTTTTAATATATTTATTTGTTGTTTGTATTTCTTCATCTGAGAATTGTATATTCATTTCAGATGCCTATTTTTGGATTGGGTCTTTGAATATTGTGGGTCTGATTTTTTTAATTCATTATATGCTTTATAAAGATGTCCTTTGTCTGAGGGACAGCTCACTAAGATTTTTTCCCAGTTCATAGGTTTTCTTTTCACTATGTTAGAGATCTCATTTTACGTGCAGAAACTTTTTAATAAGAGGTGATCCCACTTATTGACTCTGGGAAGTATTTCCCATGTGGTTTGAATCTTGTTTATGAATTCTCTACCTACCCCAATGTCTTCAAATTTTTACCCAATTTGTCTTCCAATAGATTTAGTGTTTCTGTTTTAATATTTAGATCTTTCATCCTTTCAGATTTTATTTTAGTATATGGTGATAGGCATGGGTCTAGTTTTAGTTTTCGGCATATGGAGAGCCAGTTTTTCACCACAATTTATTAAAGAGACTGCCATACTTCCAATGAACATGTTTGGGCCCTTTATCAAAGATAAGTGGTTGAGTGTGTTTGTAGTTGTGTTTGTATCTTCTAATCTATGTTCAGCTCTGTTTTGATTCCAGTAGCATGTCGATTTTATTACAGTTGCTTTGTAGTATAACTTCAAGTCAGGGATTGTGATGCCTCCTGCCTTGCCTTTGCTGCTTAGAACTGTCCTTGCTATTCTAGGTCTCTTCTGGTTCCAGATGAATTTTAGGAGTGATTTCTTGAGATCTATGAGGTATGTTGATGGTATATTTATCAGGTTTGCATTGAATCTGTATAACAGTTTTGGGAGAATGGCCATTTTCACAATATTTATGTTTCCTATCTATGAAAAAGGGATGCCTTTCCATTTTCTGAAATCATCAATTTCATTTTTCAGTGTATAATTTTCCCTGTATAAGTCTTTCAATTCTTTTGTGAGAGTAATTCCTAGATATTTCATTTTTTGATTTCTAGTGTGAAGGGTGTGGCTTCTCTTATTTTTTTTTTTCTGTGACTTTGTTGTTAGTGTATAGGAATGGTATTGGTTTTTGAATATTGATTTTGTCTCCAGCTATATTGCTGAATTTATTTATTATATCTAGGATTCTTTCAATGGAGTTTTGGGGGTCTTCTATGTAGAGTATCATGTCATCTGCAAATAATGATAAATTAACTTCTTCTTTTCCAGTCTTTACACCTTTTATTTCTCTCTCTTGTCTAATTGCTCTGGCTAGTATTTCCAGTACTATATTAAATAGGAGTGGTGAAAACAGACATCCTTGTCTTGTGCCTGACTTTAAAGTAAAGGCTTTCAAAGGCTTTTTAGCCATTTTGTATGACACTGGCTGTTTGTTTGTCATAAATGGCCTTTATCATGTTGCGGTAAAGACCATCTATTCCAATTTTCTGCAAGGTTCTTATCATAAATGAATGGTGGACTTTATCAAAAGCTTTTTCTGCATATATAGAAGTGATCATGTGATTCTTACTTTTGACTCTATTGATATGGTGGATTACATTTATTGATTTATTTATATTGAACCATTCCTGCATGCCTGGGATGAATCCCAATTGGTCATGGTGTATGATATTCTTAATGATTTGCTGCATCCTATTTGCCAATATTTTCTTGAGGATTTTTGCAACTGTGTTCATCAGGGAGATTGGCCTGTAGTTCTCTTTTTCAGTTGGGTATTTCTAAGGTTTTGGTACTAGAGTAATATTTGATTCCAGGAATGACTTAGGAAGGATTGCTTCCCTTTCAATTTCATTGAATAGTTTGAGGAGTGTCAGCATTAGGTCTTTTTGTATTTCTTGTAGAATTCTGCAGTGAATGTGTCTGGGCCTGGGCTCTTCTTTGTGGGTAAGGATTAATTATATTTTCAATTTCATTAATAGAATTTGGGTTATTCAGCAGTTTTACTTCTTCTTGACCTAGCTTTGGTACTTCATATGCTTCTATGAATCTGTCTACTTTTTCTGTTTTATTAAATCTTTGAGGGTAGAGGTTTTTGGGCTAGGGATTTAGCTTGGCAGCATAAGCACCTGCCTTGCAAGCAGGCAGTTGTGAGTTCGATCCCTGGTACCGAAAAAGAAAAAGAAAAAAAAAGACCAAAAAAAAAAATGTGAGTAGTGGTTTTCGAAATAGGTGTTGATGATCTTCTGTATTTCTACTTGGTCCCTAATGATTTTGCCTTTTCATTCCTTATTGCATGAATTTGAGCTTTTTCTTTCCTTTTTAAAATAAGGTGTCTAGGGGCTTATCGATTCGATTTATTCTTTCAAAGAACCAACTCTCTGATTCGTTGATTTTTTTGGATTGTTTTCTTAGTCTCTATTGCATTGATTTCTGCTCTAAATTACAAGAATTTTTCATCTCTCACAGAATGAACTCATTCTCTATCTGGGGTTTTCTCTTCTATCAAAGAGCAATAGCAGCCACTGTTGTTAAGTAAAATTTGAACAGAATCTGATAAAAGGTTATTAAAGACCCAGAGTATTAAATAACATTGAGAAAGAGGTCAGAGTTGGGTGAGTTATAGCAGGAGAGGATAGGGGTTTGGGTGGCTCCAAAACTTAGCAAAAAGCTGGAACTCAACAAATGTGAAAATTGTACAAATTGATGATGTGCTTATATGTTACTGAATTTAACATGATGAAACTAATGGTATCTTAATTTTTAATTTAAATTGTACTAGAATTTAATGTTTGGAATTACAGACTTAGGAGTAGAAATATAAACTGAAAATAATACAAGGGGTACAAGGGGAGGGGAAGGGAAAGGCAGGTGTTTTGCAGGATTGGCCCTGAATAGAGCTCAGGATGCTTGCTGTGGAGCCAGTAAAAGTCTCAGCTCTAGAATTCCTCAAGTCAGGGTTCATAGCCTTAGTTTTCACTTTGCTACCAAAGCTGGAGAGATCACTGGATATGGATGTAGCATAAATTCTGCATGTGAGACTTGAGCTCAGTTAGGTACTACCCTGTGTTAGCAGGAGAAAAATCACCAACTGTCCTTGTTCCTTGCAAGCTCTAGAACTTGCCAGTGTCTGTCACAGACAGTTCTGTGTGCAAATCCACCCCAGGAAAGCTTCCCATTCTTTGACCCACTCACTTCTGCTTGTCTCAGTGTTGCTGGAGGTCACAAGTCTTGGAGTCTTTGTCTGTGTAAAATGTCCCTTGGACTTCCCAGAAGCCCACAGACCCAGGCAAAACCCACCTGACTGCAGTTCTCATTTTCAGTGAGCTTAGGTTGGTTGAACTCAACTGGGCATCTTGTAGAGTGGGACATCAAACTCCTGTGCCTGTTGCAGAGATCCTAGCCCCAGGCTTTTCATTGCCTGGAAGGCAACATTGCTGGGCCAGGTTGTCCTCCTGTGCTGACAGAAGTCCCTAATAGTGCTATGAACACCTTTCCTCCATTCTTCAGGGAAGCCTGACATATACCTATCTTTACCACCCTTGTGGCCTGTTGGCTCTGTGAGGAGGAGTGGTATCTGCAATGTTATGCTACTCATAGTCACTCTACAGGGGTGCTGTACTATAAATATCTTCAAAGTGTTTGGACAGAGAGGAGGGGTCCTGCCTGCCTTTCCTCCATCTTCAGTGTATATAATGATATATCACCCCATTCTTAGTGGGACTCTCATTACCCTATTATGTGTTCACATGTACAGAGGACAGGAAGTTAGGTGCATTCACAATAATGAGGGTAGTACCTCATCTGCGCTGCAGGGTGACTGTGTGGCCTGAACAACATTGAAGCACAAGACAACAGTGTTTATGCTGAATCTGGTCATTACATCTATCAGAGCCTAGGAAATTGATGATTAAAGGTACCCACCCGCTCCCTCCATGATTTCTGTGTGGACCTGGTTCCATAATATCTCACAGAGATTCCTGATCAGGATAACATGGAAGCCCACAGAATGAATCTCTGTTGTCCTTCACAATAAACAACAACTTCGTCATCCAAGTGATGGATCCTTGGCAGGATGCTATGCTTTTCCAAGGCTAAGGAAATACAGCAGTGCTGGCAGGGTCTCACCTCTGAGGCAAAAGTCAGGGGTTTGGATTGAACTTGTCCTCCTGACTTCCTATGTAAATCTAGACATGGCACCATGCCTCTCAGGACGTTCCCAATGTGTTCCTATGCTCTGTGGAGGTCATGCTGGCGTCTACTACCTGGGAACATCATAAGTGGTGTGAGATAACATTTGTAAAATCCGTGGGCTGGTATCAAATTTACATAGAGCAGGGAACTAGAAGTGAAATCCAGGAAGGGTTAAGATGGAGGTAGAATACAGTGCACACAATGCTGGATCCTGCTGTATGGCAGTAGAAATGAGACTTAAATCCTGGACATGTTTCCCTGGTGGCTTCATGAGGGGGTGGAAGTGTGTCTATTCAGCCATCGTTATTTTTCCTAAGCCTCTCAATTTCTTCTATGTATTGGTGCTGTAGCCTCAAATCAGGAGCTCACACAGACTAAGCAAGCATTATGGATGGAGCTACATCCCCATATTTATGTCCATAGCTCCTATATTCACACCTGTGTGAGCCACCAGGCCTATTGCCTGTGCTCCTGATCAGTCACTGAAACATCATCTTGTGATGGCCGTATCCTGAGTAGCCTGTTCCCTATATTATGGGACTAGCTTTGTGGTTTATTATTATTATTATTATTATATTTCATTAGCTGTGCTGAAATTGAGCCCATGACCTCATGCATGGTAAATACATGTTGTATCCTGAGCTCTCTCCCCAGTTCCTGACTCAGTCTTAAATAACTGGATATGGCAGAGGTTGTGTGTTGGTACTACTAAGGTTCACACAAAATAACTGTTACCAACCTCCTCATTTTTTCATTTGTTCTCCCCAGTATTGTGGGGGTTTTCTGGGGGTGAATCTCTGGCTCCGAATAAGTCACTCCTGTCTTTGCAGCTTCTTTGAGGACAGGCTGATAAACCTTGAATGACAAAAGAGAAAACAGAGAGAGGAGACATCAGGCTTTTGAGTCCTGCCTGGTATGCAAGGGACAGAGCCCGAGAGCAAATTCTGCCCTACTGGCAAGTTCACTGAGTATGTAGCTCTGTGCACCGAGTTACTATGGTAGCAGCCCCAGCTAAGTCTCCTGGATTCATACACAGCAACTCTTGATACAACAGCATATTATCTCTTATATCAGATAGGTACAGACTGACCTGCCTTCTATCACACATGTGTCTTGTCATATTTTGCAAATGTGTGTAATGACTGAACAAAATTCGACCTCTCTACCTTTTTTCACCAATTAGTCATTCTGAGGTTATTGCTATGTTTTTAGCAGACTTTCAGTGCATGGCTTGCTGTGGTTTGTTTATTCATTCAGGTTTTACTGGATATTCACACTGTAGTTTTCAGTTTAAGGAAAACAATGTTGATGTGAATATCTTGCAAAATTCTCTTCATGACATAAAGAGGATTGGAGGCACAGAATGTTAAGGTAGTCATATGTGTTACTCTTAAATTAACTACCAAAATGATTTCTGAAGTGAATGTACCACTAGCAAGGTAGAAGGAGTCTCCTTCCTACACTTCCCCACCAATATCAGTGTACTTTGATGTAAAAGACAAAGTCTGCTCTTCAAAACATGAGCAGTGTTTCTCCTTGTGTGATGAATATTCACTTACCTGATTACTGATAATAATAAGAGACATGTGCATACTGGGAATGGTCCATCTGACTCCCAAGGGAACGTTGAAGGCCTTCAGAAGTGATAGACACTTGGACCCAATAGAGGCCTTGGAATCACTGCTGGCTCCTGCATAAGCCACTCTGCATGACCCAGGGAACACTGCCTCCTTCTGAGGTTAAGGCCTAATGACAAGGATAGTCCCTGTGAGAGTTCTCTAGTATTTCATGATAGGCCTGCTCCTTGACAGAAGGTAGAGGTGGAAGAGCGCTTAGCCTAAGAGAGGGACTTGTGGGAATGCTTCTCTCTACCCATAATGCCCTGGAATATGAGACTTGGTGAAACAGTTGAAGCAAAATGTGAGTGAAATTGTCCCAACATGGGTTTTACAGCTATGGGAAAATGGTGCTGATAACACAAAGGTGAGCCCACAGAATGTGTCCCAAATTTATTCCAGCCATCACTCCCTATATGTGACAAGTTCTACAGAATGTGCATATGACAGCCTGTGAGCAGAAAAGCACACTTTCATAAACTTGTTGATAGCAGCAACCTGGAATCAGAGATGCCAGGACAGCAAGGTGCTGATTTGTAGAACATGACTACACCACAGGGACTGGGTCCTGTTATGTACAGTGTCTGGGGTTGGGTAACAGGGAACCAAGGAGCATAACTGGATGCAGCCCCACATTTTATGCAACAGGTAAATTCAGCATTGGGGCACCCCACTGTGCAGTGGATACGACTTGATCTGTGTAACTGTATCACCGAAAAATGATACAAACATTTGGGGTGGTAACAAGCTCATCAGGGTGGTGCCCACTGATTGGCTTACTGTGGGAGCCTCTTAGGTCTGTGTGAGCTAGGGATGACCATAACTATCCCCACAATGACTGTGACAGAACCTGGGTTTTCCCATATATCCAGGACACCATCAAACACATTATATTGGACACTCTGCAATATTGTGAAACAGTTCTATAAGTGACACAATACTCAGCAGGTGCCACCATATTGTACAGGTGGCCTGGAGGATGTCTCTGGTAGCTGTGTTGCTACCAAGGGCAGGAATCATGGACCTCACCACCCAGATTGAAATCGTTGTCAATACAGAGCCCAATCCATGAACCTCACATGCTAGGCTTGGTGTTTCTCATGGATGAAACATCACAAATGTGAAAGTTGGTTTTGCAAAACCACATGAGCCTTGATTTGTGAACCACAGCACAAGAAGGTCCTTGTGCTCTCTTGCATGTAGAATCTGGCATTTATATCCCTCACCAGCAGAGATAGGAACAAGAAGCCTTGCAAGAAATGGATGTGCACCTGAGACACCTGGACTGCCACCACAGGCCACCGCTCTGACTGACAACCTAGGACCCACTGGACAACCACTCAGGCCAACCCCTTGAAGGACCTCCCCCACCTTCTGGACCTAGTATTGCCATTGAACTTTGACTCTAACCCTTTCTCCCAAAACCTTGGAATATAGTGGATTACCATGCTGGCTCGATGAGAGACTCAGGAAAGCCTCACACAAACAGAAGCCATCATCAGGCTCTAGTCAATGTGGTTATTTTACCCCTAAAATAGAGGTCTGCAGTGGGTAAACAGGAGCAGACATGAATCTTCCTCCAACTATAAGCCCTTGGAAAACCTGACAAGAGGGTGAAGATTCACCTTCTCCACACAGAATATTGGACAGGTTGAGGAGTGCCCAAATAAGGTCTCCCCCAAATGGAGCATATTAAAAGAGCTTATAAGAAACCCAGTGACACAGTAGAGCCTAGGCTGACATGAACATTATAGACAGGGAGATCTGGTGACCTGCAACAACCTGAAGACATAGCAATAGCAGGAAGTAAGCGTTGACCTACATCAATACTTCTAAGCTAGTTAGCCTGGGAAGAATATAGGACTCACAAAACAGGCTCTGCAGGAGGAATTCAGGCGACTGGATCTCCTCTTCATTTTGGTACCCAGCAATTGCACAAACATCCCCCAAACAGTAGGACCCTAAAGGTCAAACTACGTTGGGATTTAAAGACCAACTATGTACCCCAATTTTGAAAATGACAAGCAAATTGGCAAAGTGCATTCTCAAGCATTAGTTAATCAGGAGCAATAACAGGCAACACTGAAACAGAGGATCTTAAAACTCATACACCAGGAATCTCTCAAAAGAGAGTAACTGAAGTAAAGAAACAAGTCCATGAGGTCATAGCAGAAATCAAATTAGAAAGACTGTCTCATGTAGACACAGAAATACCAACCTTATTAAATTAGTTGCTCAACATAGCTAGAGAAGAAATATTTTTTTTTAAAAAAACAGTAGCATGGGAAATTGAAACTTTGCATGAATAATGTATAAAACAAGCAGAATCCATTTAGCAAATGCAGAGAGATATCCAAGACAAAAAACTATTGAAAGCTGGCAAAACCATTTGAATGAAGCTGAGGATACATTGAGGACAGAGTTGAACATAGTGATCATGATAGGGTTGAACTTTTAAAAACAACAAAGCGACATGAAGTGAAAACTCAGTAGCTTCAAGACGATGCCAAGAGAAACACTGTAAGAGTAACCAGCATCAGTGAAGACACAGGAATGGATACTAATGACATAACTAAATTATTCACAGAAAGTAATAGCAGAAAATTTCACAAATGTAAGAAAAGGTATACAAATAAGTGAGGCATGAAGAATGTCAAACAGTCACAACCAACATAAATCTACACCCAGATATATAATAATTAAGATCCAAGACATACAGCATAAAAACAGAATACTGAAAGCTGTTAGAGAAAAGATACAACTCACCTATAAAGGAAAGCTTATTAGAATCACAGCAGAATTTTCAGCACATACTTTCACGTTAAGAAGAGCTTGGACTGAAGCATTTTAAGCCCTTTAAGAAAGCAACTTTCAGCACAGACTAATGTATCCAGTAAGAATTTCATTCAGATTTAATGGAGAAACAAGATACTTCCAAGACAAAGTACAACTGAATCAATTCATGTCCATCAAACCAACCCTAGAAAGAATACTGAAAGACATGCAAGATACGGGTAAAAATGACCACAATCTCCAGAACAACAGAAAAAAACCACCAGGCTGGACAAGAAACCAAATAATGGAGAAAAAGCAGAAACCAACAACAGGTACACAATATAGCAAAGTCAAAGCAGTATATATTAGTGATATCCATAAAAGTAAATGGGCTCAATTCACCTATCAAAGAAACAGGTTGACAGAATACATCAAGAAATAGGATCCCAGAGTATGTTGTATACAAGAAATACATCTGACTCAAAAAGAAACTCAGATTAAAAGTCAAAGCATGGAATAGAGTTTCCATGCACCAGGAACCCTGGAAAGAGCAGGGGTAGCTATTCTGTTTGCAGACAAAGTGAAGTTCAAACATATAATGATTAAAAGCGATAATGAAGGCCACTACAAACTTTTACATGGATAACTACAAAAGGAAGAACTAACAATTATAAATATATATGCACCAAATACAGGAGGACCCAACTATGTTACACAGATACTAATGGACATGAAAAGCTAACACCCAAGAACACAATTGTAATAGAAGACTTTAACACCCCACTGTCACAAAGAGATAGATCAACTTAGACAAAAAGTCAGCAAATAAATAACATAACTGAATCATACCTGTGCATGAATAGACTTAGTGCATGTTTACATAGTATTCCACCCAACCATATCAGAACATATATTCTTCTCAGCTGCACATGGGACATTCTACAAAATAGACCATATATTATCCCATAAAATATTTTTAAGTAAATGCAAATGGAGCGAAATTATCTCATGCATATTATGGGACCATAGTACACTAAAACTGGAAATCAATGGCAAAAATCCCTAAAAAACCTGCACAAATACATGGAAATTAAATAACAATCCTGAACAACCAGTGGGTTACAGATGAAATTAAACAAGAAATAAAACAATGTCTATAATACAATGAAAATGCAGAAACAACATACCACAACCTATGGGACACAATGAAAGCAATCCTAAGAGGGAAATATATAGTAATAAGTAGTCACATCAAGAAAATGGAATGAACACAAGTAAATAACCTAATGCTATATCTCAAGCTTCTAGAAAAGTAAGAGCAAGTCAAACCCAAAGTTCATAGAATAGTGGAAATTATAAAGATTAGAGCAGAAATTAATGAAATTGAAACCAAAGAAATTACAAATTAATGAATCAAAGAGCTGTTTTTTTGAGAAAATAAAATTGATAAACCTCTAGCCAAGCTTATCAATAAAAAAACAATCCACACAATATGGACTGAAAAGAGAGAAATTACTGTAGATCCCATGGAAATTCAAAACATCATGAACACCTACCTTGAAAATCTCTACTCACATAGGGTTCAAAATAGAGGAAATAGATTCATAGAAATATGAACTATCGATGCTCAATCAAAAAGATATAACAATTTTGAGTAACCAAATATCAGCCACATTAATCAAAAATGTGATTAAAAACTTACCAACAATAAAAGCCCATATCCCACTGGATTCAGGGCTGAATTCCATAAGAAATTCAGAGATCTGACTGTAACACTCCTTAAACTCTTCAATGAAATTGAAAGAGAATTAGTCCTCCCTAACTCACGCTTAGAAGCAAGTGTCATTCTCATTCCAAAGCCAGAGAGAAATCAAACCAAATAGCAGAATTATAGACTAATCTCACTAATGAACAATGATGCAAAGATTCTTGATACAATATAGGCAAATAGAATGCAACAAATCATGAAGAAGGTTATACAACATAATCAAGTAGGATTTATTCCAGGAATGCAGGGATGGTTCAACATGCACAAATCAATGAATGTGATACACCACATCAACAGAGCCAAAAATAAAAATCGCCTAATCATTGCAATGCATGCATAAAAAGCTTTTGATAACATACAACAACTGTTCATGATAAAAACCCTACAGTAACTCAGAATAGACGCTATGTACCTCAAAGTCTAAAGACCATTTATTGCAATCCTACAGCCAATGGTATTCTAAGTAGACAAAAACTGAAAACCTTCACACTAAAATCGGGAACAAGACACTGATGTCCCCTGTCACCTCTCCTAGTCAATATAGTTCTGGAAATATTAACCAGAGCAATCAGACAAGAGGGAGAAATAAAAGGAATAAAAATAGGGAAAGAAGTTAAATTATCATTATTTGCCGACAACATGATATGCTACATAGAAGACCCCAAAATCTCAATTGAAACACTACTAGAGGCAACAAACAAATACAGCAGCATAGCTGGATAGAAAGTCAACACTCACAAATCAATAACATCCCTGCACACACACACAAAAAAAAAACTCCATGAGAGAAAAGTTATGAAAATATCAGCTTTCACCATAGCATCTAAAAAATGAAATACTTAGGAATCAACCTAACTAAAAATGTAAAACACCTGTATGCTGAAAATTATACTACTCTGAAAATGGAGATTCAAGAGGATATTGGAAAATGGAAGGATATGTCTTGCTCTTGGTTAGGAAGAGCCAATATTGTGAAAATGGCCATACTTCCAAAACTGTTATACAGATTCAATGCAATCCCAATCAAAATATCATTAACATACCTTCATATCTAGAGAAAGTAATTCTGAAATTCATCTGGTAACCAAATAAATCTAGAATAACAAAAGCATTTCTGGGAAACAACAGAGAGACAAGACTCATCTCAATTCCTGACTTGAAACTATACTACAAAGCCACAATAATAAAATCAGCATGGTACTGGCAAAGAAATAGACCTGAGGATCAATGGAACAGATTAGAAGATGCAAACACTACTACAAAGACACGGAGCCACCTTAAGTTTGCCAAAGGGGCTAAATATGTTCACTGGAAAAAGATAGCCTCTTTAATAAATGGTGTTAGAAAAATTGACATTACATGCTAAAGACTGAAACTAGACCCATACCTATCACCATACACTAAACTAAAGTCAAAGTGTTTCAAGGATCTTAATATTAAAAAAGAAACAAAAATCTACTGGAGGACATGGTAGATAGAAATCTTGGAGACATAGGAGTAGGCAGAGAATTCATTAATAAAACACAATCACATAGAAAATACTTCAAAGAATCAACAACTGGGATCTCATATTACTAAAAAGTTTTGGACTTAAACAGAAATCAAATAAAGTGAAAAAAAAAAACCCCACAGAGACAGAAAGAATCTGGACAGACGACAAAGGACTTATATGCAGAACATATAAAATGAAATTATATAAATTTCAATATAAAATTGAAAAATGTCAAGCCCACAAATTCAAAGACCCTTTCCAAAAATGGGCATCAGAAGTAAGTACACAGTTCTCAGATGAAGATATGAAAATGGCAAATAAATGCATAAAGAAATGTTCACCAATATTGGCCATTTGATAAATGCAAATTAAGATAGCCCTGAGATTGCATCTTACTCTGGAAAGAATGACTGACATCAAGAAATCAACTGAAACAAATTTTGGCAACATGAAGGGGAAAAGGAACACTTGTCCACTGTTGGTGTGGGAATGCAGACTGATAAAAGCACTGTGCAAATTAGTGTGGAAATTCCTCAAAAAACTAAGATTGGATTTTCCATTCAATCCAGTTATTGCCCTTCTGGGTATTTTCGCAGAAAATTTGAAAAAAATTATTTCACAGTGACATATGTGCAACACAGTTGTGATAGCTAAATCTTGGAAACAACCAAAATGCCATCAACCACAAGTGGATGAAAAAATTGTATTTTTTCACAATGGAATACCACTCAGCTATAGAAAAGATTGAGGCCTTTATAAGTAAAACACCTGTATGCTGAGAATATATTTGAATATTCAAGAATATGCTTGAGAATATCCTCTCTCATTGTCTCCCTAGTGTAAAAAAATAATAAAACTGACAAAGAATTGGGATCCAAAAAAGTATAGTATATATTGTAAAAGCAAAAGCAAAGAAACGGGCTCTAAATGATATAATGATACATATAGTGTGTAAGATAGATGACCATATTACTAAATTTCTGTTAGATCACTGAACAGAAGGGTTTGCACGTCAATGATTCAGTATTTAGCTACTTTTTATGCTTTGTTTTGTAACTTTAACAACTGTTTTTAAGATGACAATATGTAATGTATCAACTAGTAATTTTAGGAGTTAAGTTTTTTGAATTCTATATTCTACACTTTTTTGCTTTTTTGTATTTTGTTTTCTTTTAATTTTATTTTCTATGTTTAAATTAAAATTTTTTTAAAATATAAAACAAAAAGAAATGGACATGGAGTTTTGTGTCCTTGATGCCTTGTGTCAGGACCTGCTCATGCAGTGGTGGGAATACTTGGGATCCACCTGGCTCTGGGTGACCATTAGCTGCACTGTGGCATGACTTGTGGTATTATTCTTTACATTTATTGTTGTCATGGTCTGTGTGTGCATGAATCCACCCTATACATCACTTATAATAAGCACACTTTCCCTGATCTTTGAGATGGTGGAATGTGAGAAACCACTGCACACTGCTTCAACACCAAAAGGTATGATGACCTATGGAATCTGACCCAACCGATTAGCATGGACATAGTTATATAAGCATGAGTTATATAAGCATAGTTATATAAGCATAGTTATGTAAGCATGAGTTAACATAGACAGCCATGGATGTGCTCAGGCTTGTGACACTATGCAAGCATGTAATGCTTCATGATGGCTCATATATACAGGCTGGATAATAAAGATGCTTGCTTACTGCTGTTGCTAATGTTGGCTACATGTGGTTTCTTCTCTCTGGGGATCATACCCACTAAAATACCAATTCACCTTCCCTAACTCTGAGAAAATTTCATGCTTCAGACACAGGGCATTTTAATGTCCCACAAAACTAAAGTCTCTGTGCCTTGTTCCAAGCCATGTATCATATCCTAAAGCCAAAATCTCTGTTGGCATACAGCTTTAGAAAGGACAACAAGTTATATACCTGTGCCATGGTGATCACTTCCTAAGCCCTGTGATAGACCTTTTCACCACTTCCATTCCTCTTCTGTACCCCACAGGGCATGAAAGATCTCAAATGTTCTGACCTGGACCTGGAACGCAGCTCCCCAAGCAGCAGACATGTAGTTCTTGAACAGACTGCCCGGATCATGGTCTGAGGTGAGTCAGTCCCAAGCTGGAGGCTGAGGACAATAGTGTCTGTTGGCCCCACTCTCACACAGTGGAGCTACTTACTAGAATATCTTAGCCTCACTTGATTCCTGAACCCATGTGGACTCACTTTTCCTATGTGTCTTGATGTATTAAAACCAGGCACAGCACTAATGTGTGGCAGGGGGATCCCTTCCCCAGCACAAGCCCTGCTGAAGGTGACTCTTGCCAAGTACTCTTCAAGCCATCTGTTCTTAACATGTGGCATCATGTTGTACCTGAGTGCCATGAGGGAGAGCACACAACAAGGGCAGGAGCAGGTGCTATGGTTCCCATAGATTTGGGCAGCCCTTCTCTGATGTGTGTGGACCCCAGTGTCTTTCAAGATATTGGGATGTCCCTCTTGAATGAGCTATGGAGATCCATGCCTGGGGGTATTGGGTCAGGGTGGCATTTGGACACTTGCTGTGTTGGGTAGCCACATTGAACAACACAGGGTGTGTACCACTACCACATGCCCAGGACATCCTCTCACACTGTCTTTGTCATTCCCCTACAAACCTTTGTCTACATAGGGCCCCCATTGTCCACTCCAATCTTTCTTGGACCTTTGAATGGAATCACAGGAGGAGGCAGTGTATGTGAAGCTGCCCAAAGTCAAGTGTCACTGTTGTCTGCTGTCACCCAAAATGTATGGTGGGTGGAGGCTGCAGATTTAGCTCAGTGGCATAAGCACCTGCCTTGCAAGTGTGCAGTCATGAGTTCAATACCTGATACCGATAAACAAATGAAAAAGAAAAGACAAAAAAAAAGGTATGGTAGGTAACAAAATCAGGTGTCCCTCAATGAGTAACTCAGGGCCTTTTTCTACTGTTATTGCATCTTTCATTCCCTCATTCCTCAGGCACCCCTCCCTCCTCCTGCTATATTCCATTCTCCTTGTAAGAGTACAAAGCTGGGCTTGTGCTATCCCTGGCTGGTCTAGGGGATGCTTTGTGCCATCCCATTCTGTCTGAGAATCCTGTTCCCACAAGTATTTCTGATTGGTTATCACCTAGGACAAGCTGGTTCCAATCTGTGTTGCACTTGGTCCAGGGCTTAGGACTAAAGAGCCCCTAATTTTAGCTCTCAGCTCTAGAAGTTCTCCTCAGAACATGGTGCTCAGAATTGAGGTCTCAAGGTCAGTCTGGAAATCCCTATCTGTAGATCATC
This sequence comes from Cavia porcellus, assembly GCF_034190915.1. NCBI lineage: Eukaryota > Metazoa > Chordata > Mammalia > Rodentia > Caviidae > Cavia > Cavia porcellus. The sequence continues at coordinate 1,209,349 of NW_026947518.1, read as the reverse complement.
TAAGGAGCTAGCTTAATCTGTGGGTTACCATGTGATTTATGAATATCTGGATATGTGGGGAGACAAATGCAAATGCTTCTGTCTGGCACAATCCAAGCAGAAACAGTAACTTTGAAATGGCTCCTGTGGGATGGGCAGAATTGGATCTGGCTAGGGAACAAAGGCTATGTGCACCACACATTGAAGCAGGGCCCTGAGATCTGGACCACACATTGGAAGGAAGGGAAATAAGGATGCCCCAGCCCAACTGTGTCTGGGCATTAATTCTTCCCAACTCATCCGTCTCTGTTATCATCCATCTGTGTTCTGTCCCAAACCAAATGACTGTGTTATAACTCCTGGCAGTGTCATCACCCTGCTATTTGTATGTCTCTGGGTCATTCAAGAGTGGAGAGTACCTGGAAAGGAGATGGCCCAAGGCTCACCTGTGCATAATATGGCTCTGTATCAGTGACTGACCCTCGGGTAAGATGGTCATGGCCACTTCATTTCTTTTTTGTCTGGTCAGCTAGTTGCCAGGCACCACTGTGTCCTCACCTTCCTGCCATTGGCTCCAGAGGCAAACACCTAGGTTTCTGGTCTTTGTGTTCGTGAGTCTTTAGTCTAGTGTGGTGGGGTGGGGCAGGAATATTTGTAATCAGCAATGGGGTAGCTGAGTTTTGAGTGGCCACAGAGTGGGGCAAAAACCGAATATATTTCCTCCCCCACCACTTTGATGTGGGGCCTTTGTGTATAAAGCAGGTTTCATTCCAGTTAGCTGTCACTTTTTACTACATCTTTCTATCTCAAGACCATTTACTGGAAAGCTGTGTGTATGTGACACAGTATGTCACATATAAAACTATGCTGATAAAACTATGTTGAAGGCCCTGCTGAGCATCTCCACCCAGACAGCTGGGCAGCAGCTCAGCCTTTGAAATGTAGTGAGAGAGGCAAGGGAGGAAGGTGGAGGAAGACAAGAGTCTTTCTCCAACGCTGTGGTTACAGAGGGGCCAGGGCACCTCCAGCTGTCACTGTTACACCCACTTCTGAGCCTGTATCCTGAGGCCAGAGAGAAGACAGCAGTTTTGATCACATTGATAGAAATCAGGGGTCTAAGCAGAGTTACAAATACAGGACTTGGGAGCCAGACTGAGGGTTCCTACAGAAGGTTTGCCTGTGTTTGGTTTTCACCTTCTGTCCTTGACTCAGTCATCACCAGCTATTGACAGTGTGAGTTTCATTGTCTTCCCAAGTGTGATCTACATCTGAGGAGCTCTGGTACCCAGCACACAGTGAGTCCTCTATGTGTCTCTGTTAGGTTGTGCATAGAGAAAAATATAAAAGTGCATGTTCCTATGGTAGGAAGATGAGCCCCAGAAATTCCATTAGCAAGGACATAGATTGAGGACAACTGATGCTTTGCTCCACAGATTTGCATTTGCACAAAGGAACCATTGCTGGCCAAAGAGAGCATGTCTTTCCTGTGTGAGATTTTTCATCAATAGCTCTTTTTTTCCCCAAATGTCAGAAGTGGATTTTCCTGCTTTGTGTTTTGTTTACAGATTACTGGACATTTTTTCTTACTACCTATTTACAGTGTAGACTGATTATGTTGGTGTTAGGACCAGGGCACACGTGATGCATAGAATGCATATTAGGCCCTATCTTTCGCACAGTGGTACAACCCAACCACCAGTGATTGCTCTCAAAGTTTTGTGCATTGAGGATACAGCTCAGGGCCAAGAGATTGCCAGCATAAGGATGTGCTTTGTCTTGATTGTCCTTTCTTTATGACAAATACAGTGGGTAATGATGCAATAATTGGGAGCTTAGTCCAACCCTAACCCTAAGTTTAACCTACCCCTAAACCTAACTCTAACCCAAGATAGTCACTACCAACATTCCTGGCCAAATAAAACTTTATGGCATTGATGTGGGAAATGTAATATAGGTTAAGTATGAGGACATACAATCAGTGGTGGCTGGGATGGGGCAAGAGGGGAAAGAAAACAAAACACCATTGTGTAAAAATTTGAAGAATATGTTCTGGAAGTGGACTTGGGAAAATTTGCTCAACATTGAGAATGCAGTGAATGCCAGCAAGCTGATTATTTTAAACAACACTAAAATCTTAAATTTTATCTATATTTGTTCTATCACTAATCTATCTCTGGTAAATAAGTGTAGCTGTGAAAACAATAGTAAGTAAATCTGGAAGAGAGGGGAATGGCAGGTGTGGGTCAAGAGCTGCCCGCAGTTAGAGCTCGAGATATGACTCCTAAGTGGAGCCACCAGGAAGCTCAGAACTTCAGCTGCTGGACAAAGGAACCCAGGTACTGGCTCTTGCTCTGGGATTACAGCTGGTTAGGGAGCTGCAGGTAGAGCTGGCACAAGGTCTGCAGGTGCAACTTCTGCATGGGCTGAGCCTGGCCCTGTAGTTGCAGGAAATGAAAAAATTGCCAACTTTCCATGGACTTCCTGGGCAAAACCTTCCTACTGCCTGTCAGAGGCAGCCATGTGCACCAACACAACCCCAGGAAAGCCTCCTGACTGCATCCCCACAAAGACTGCTGAGTGTGTCATACTCCTGGGTCACCCAGCATCTGGGCACTTTGCTGAGTTCCAAGGCCATCACCTCCCCACAACCCTACATTCTACACTCCAAGGATAGTTACCCTGTGGCTCAGTCTCTGGGGCTCCAGCTGGTCCAGGAGAAGCTCAGCCTGGGGATCCACATGGGCATATACTTCCAATGTGGCCTCAAGCACAGAAGAACTGGGGCAGACAGCGAACCAGCAGAGTGAGAGACCTGGGCTTTCCTCCCACAATGCCTGCACATCTCACTTGTAAAGAGGGTTTCATGGACCTCCTGCCCAGTTGATTCAGTGTCCAGCCCCATCCTCACCCACCCACAATTGGGCAGTGAGGGCCCAAGGAGCCCTTAGTGGCTGAAAGAAGTCTCATTGGGAGGGAGAACTTGCTTAGTTTTATCATACATCTACATTCTTCAGGGAATCCTGACACAGTATCTCCCTGCCCCTCCCCAGTGAAAGTCACTTGGAGAAGGTAGAGACTGCAATCTGCCCTGTCCTTGTACTCAAAAGCTCAGGGCTGCCACTCCATGAATATCTGAGAAGTGAGGGATCAATCAGTGTCTGTCCTGCATCTCTGCAGTCTCTAGCTCAGGCAGTGATGCAGTGCCCAATTCTCTTTGCCCCTGTATAACTCTTTGTGCATGGTTTGTACCCACAACTAGGGAGGCCTGGGGACTGGAACAATGGATTTGGGGTGAGCAATATCTGTTCTGCTGCCAAGGGTTATTCTGTGGCCTCCCACAAACATCAAAACTCAAAAGGGCAGTGGTTCCACTGGCTCTGCTTACAGAATCTTGGTTAATACCCAGAAACGTGCTTGCACACAGTGTGTCTTCATATACGATTGTGGGTTGGTAACACATATCTGCTCTTCCTATCTGTCTGACAGCCATGGACAAATTGCCATTCTCAAGATTTCCTGTCATGGAGTGACTCTCCTGTCTGCTTTCTGATGAACAGAACTGCATCCACCAAGTGTTGGTCACTGGGTGGGATGGAAGATCATCCATCAGAATTATCACAGCCTATACGGCAGGTGTTCATCGGGCCAAGGCCACAGCTAACTGCTTGGCATGGAGCCCCCATTTCATCCTCAGTGACCCTAAGCTCTCAATCCACTCATTCCCAACCTGTTTGGCACTGTAAACTAGGGTTGAGTGAGGCCCTTGCATAGGGCCAGGACCTGAATCCACAGGTGACCAATTCCCACTGGGCTGCTTAGGTAAGAACTTACCTGCTCAGCTTTGGTGCCTATAGGGTAGAGAGCTTAGCCCTGGAGAAGTCCAAGGAGGAGAGGCTGTGCCTGGGGTATCTATCCAGAAGGCCATCTCTTTAGGCTGCTTCAGGCTGTGAGGCCCATCTGCCTGCACTGTGCTTCCTGTACAGACCTCTCCCAGTCTCTCTGCTGCTTGACTTCTGAGACTGTGGGTAGACATGGAATTGGTGTCCTGCACATAGCTTCTCAGAGGGTTTTGGGGCTGAAGGAAAGGCCACACTCCAATTAGTCTGCAGAGGCTAGTGGTAATGGGCTCACAGGAGGGCCCCTGCAGAAAAGGGATTCTCTTATTAAAACTTACATTTCACAAGGGAAACTTAGAAATACTAGCATGCTCAGATCACCTCAATAGAGAGGTTGAATAGAAGTCTATGTATGAACAAAACCTATGAGTCCTAAGACATCCCACCCATTTTAGAGATGAGAAAAGGAGGCTCATTCTGGATGTCCAGGTGCAGTAATGAGGCACCTCAGAATGTTCCCAAGATTCTGCTGAAAAGTCCCCAGGAAGGAATTAAGTTCCTCTTCTATAGCCGTGGAAGGCTGAGCCACTGTGCTCACCTTCTTGTGCTCATTTAGCCCAGAGGCTCCTGCAAAAGGACCTGCAGTGCATGGAAAAATCCCATGAGACAAGTGCCAGAGAATGGGACAGAGTGGACTGACATTTGAGGTGAGCACACATCTGGTGAGGTGATGCTGAGTAAGAGCTGGGGACAGTGGAGGAAGACACCTTGCTAATGGTCCTTGGACACCAGGCCCAGTACAGAAAATGAGGTACAATGGCAGAATTCATTCATGACAAGAAATGAAACGATTTTGTGTCTGTTCCCTTTCTCCTCTTCCATCAATATACGTACAGTGACTTTGCCTGTGACAAGGTAGAGGATTAGTAGAGAGGATATGATAGTTGAGCACTTGCAGTCCAGATTCCTTTGGAGTAAGACCATGGGCCCAGTGTTTGACAAGCCCTGGATAGAGGTGTTGGAAGGGTTAATCAGACCCAAAATTCCTCTTAGTCGTGTATGGGCCTCCATACATTCCCTTCTGCTCACATACTCTGCACTGGAGCCAATATCTCCTGTTATTGTGGGTCCCATCTCTGGAGCAGGGATGTGGCACACAGGGCCCAGGGTCCACCTCCATGCCAATGTCCTGTGTGCAGCATGGTTGGGGCAGTGCCCAGCAGCCAACAGGAAGCCTGAGACTCTGAGGCATCACAGGTTTCACTTTGTGAACCCAGATAACCTTATGTTCCTCAAAGACTAACAGCTCTTTCCCAGACTTCTACCCAGGGGGACAGGAGATGACTCTGGAGGCTCTCGATAAGCATGAGTGCTGCCCTTCTCCTCCTGCCAGCCCTGTCCTGGGTAGGAACATGACAGGAGCACAGGCTCACACTTCCCAATACCTGCCCCTGCCCCAGAGGATCTCCCTCACTGCCTGTTCTCAGAGCACTTACACTGATGATTTAGGATGGGAATTGTTTAGAAGAATTCACAGAGGTGGCCAGGCCTTAATGTGCTGTCCTCTAGTTGGTGTCTCTGAGTGGCTGGTGGCTGAGCCTAGGGACACCTGTCCTGGGCTCCCTCTTGTTTCTGGTGTCTTGGGAGTTGGGGCTCTTGGGCCCTGCCCTGTGCTGCCCTTGATTTTAGGCAGTTCCCGGTGAGCTTCCTGAAACATCTTGGCCCAGTGAACCATCCTTTCACTCATTCCCATGTGGTTTTCCCATGCAGGGTCAAGAGGTTGGGGCTTCAAAGCCTCAGAAAGCAGCACAGCATATTCACTGGTCACTCTCATGAGCCAAGTGCTGGTGAAGGTCAACTGCCACCAGACAAAGTTGCCTGGTGACCAGAAGCTTCAAAGTTCTGTTTAGACCTGTTGCCAAGGAATTTGTGTCATGTGCTGGGGTCCATAGCTGGGCTGCCCCCTCTGATGCCTCCTTTCTTTTTATTGTGGAACAAATTTGTGTTCCTTCGAAATCGCAAGTGAAAAACTAGAAAACAGAATGTGGTTTTATACTTTTCTTCACTTTGAAATATTTCATACAACAAACATATGGATTCTTCAGAAGTGGCAGGCTGGGAACCAAGTGCACATTTCCATCCAAAAAGTTTTTTTTTTTTTTTCATTGAGAATTAGGCTTCACTTAGAGATCTGTCAAATTTTAGGATGAGTTTCTTTCCTTGGCTTATGTTAGTTTTATTTCAAATCCACTAGGGAGTATGGAGATATTCCCAGAATAACCATAATAATTTTCTTTGAAGTATGTGAATGTTTCATGTTATAACCTCCTCCTGTCCAGGGGATGAGGATTCCTAAGAAGTTTTACTCTCATGGGCCTATGAGTGATTACTTATTCATCCTTAGATATTTAACTCAGCCACACACTGTAGCTCCATACTCTGACACCCTGTGGAGGGGAGAGCAGGTGGTGATTGCAAGGGGAGGCTTTCCAAGGCCATGGACATCATCACCCCATGCTGAGGAAGGACACACATCACTCCTGGGGAACTTGTCTCATAGCCACTGATATCACTTCCAGTCCTCCCATTCCAAACAGACCATGGGCTTTGAGTACCTCCTGGGTAGTTTGCCTTTCCTAGAGGTGATGGCCCTGAGGCTGATCAGGCAAAATGCTCTCTGGTTGGTCTCCTTCAAGCAATGTCTCCATCCTGGGCTGTGCTGCCACCACATGCCATTGTGGGGCTGAACAAAACCAGCTGTCACTTGTTCATGCACCCCTCACCCATCTGCTGATGTCCATTTCTTCTGTTTCTGGCTCAACCCTTGAAAGCAAGCTGCCACAGCCAATCTTATACATGTGCTTGAGTGGATGCAGTCTTTCATTTTAAAGAAAAACAACTTAAACGTGAAATTAATGGATTATATTACTAGTTTATGGCTAACTAGAAATTAATGGATTATATTACTAGTTTATGGCTAACTAGAAATTCTTAAAGTATCTTTGGAAGCAGTTGTTTAAAGCAGAGTTAGGTGGTTGCTTTTTGTTTTGTTTTATTATGGTATATTGTGCTATGCTATATTATGTTACATTATGTTATATGTTGGTGAGGATTTTGAAACTGTATTTTCTGTGGTTTCTGATTTGATTTTGTATATTCAATCTGAGAAAATATAAGAATATCACATAACTCTGAGTAAGTTTGTTTGGAGAAAATTTTAAAAGGAAAACACAGTCTGTGATGTTGGTACACACCTGTCATTTCAGTTCTCAGAGGTTGAGGCAGGGGGATTGTTGTAATTTTGAGGTCATCTGGGGCTAAAAGGGAAGATCAAGGCCAGCTTCAACTGTATAGCAGAACCCCATCTCAAAAAAAGAATGAAAGAGTAAAAGAAAGAAAGAAAGAAAGAAAGAAAGAAAGAAAGAAAAGAAGAGAAAAATTAAGTTTAAAAATACAAAGTCAAATATCACCTGTGAATTCAGAATAAAAAACATATGTAAGTTTTTCTTGCAAATGTACTTTAGTCAGCACACCTAGCATAAGGTTTACCATCATGTAGACATTGATGTGCTGCTAGGTTTGCATTGTTTCATTTTTTTCAAATGTTTTACCGAGATGACTGCAGATATGCTACTTAATATACTTTCTTAGGATTTGGGTAGCTCAGTGTGAAGAGAATGTGATCATTGCTTTTTTTCTTCTCCTAAATTTATATTTAGAATCAGAAGTGGATCAAGGGATTGCTATTTTTTTTGAAATAATAATAAGGACTATATAAAAGATACTCTTTTAAGTCTATGGAAAATAAAAAATAATTGTAGAATAAGAGTGTTTAATGTACCTTGCACAGTGATTTCTAGGATTACTTAATGATCAATCATTTCATACATTTGTAAAATTTTGTTTTTAAACATTTTAAGACATAGTCTCAGCAGTTTTCTGAGTTTCCCATGCTAGGCTTAAACCCTTCATCATCCTTCTTCACGCTGTCAGAGGGCTGGGATTACAGGTGTACATTATTCTGAGTTGGCAATTGGCAAACAATTTTGTATACTCATGGAATAAAATATTTGACTTTGATCTTTAGACTTTGTAGAAAGAATCCATCTAGTTAAGCTATCTACCACCTTCCTAATCTGCAGTTTCTTTCACAATGAGTAGGACTAAAAATCCAATTAACAATATTGGTAGTCACTGCTTTTTAACTGTAACTGTGGTCAGAATGCACTTCAGAAGATTACTCCAAATGCCTTCTGCTGGGGGACTGAGGCTTGATATCCCCAAAGCACTTTCTCTTTTTCTCTGATCACTCATGAAAATTGATGATTGGGTCAAATCCCAAAAAAAAGATGTGAAGGATAAAGCTAATTGGGGCACACTGCCCTCCAGACAGCCAGGCCAGAATAAAACTTTGTTACCTTCCCTTCTACTTTCCAAGGTTTTGTTTTGGGTATGGTTTAGATTTTCCATTCAGTTTCTAGAGATTGAATACAGAGCTTTTGCATTTAGCTCCATTACATTCCACTTTTAAAAGTCTTCCTTTTGGACTTTTTTTTGTTTTTATCAGTACCAGGGATCGAACTCATGACTGCCTGCTTACAAGGCAAGCGCTTATGCCACTGAGCTAAATCCCAGCCCCCAAAGTCTTCCTTTTTTGAGGAGTTTTTCAATAAGTTGCTAATTTGGTGAGTCTATCCTTGAATTTATGATGTTCCTGCCTCAGCCTTCCAGAGTGATAGCATTACAAGACACACCGCCAGACGTGGTTTCATCCTGGTGTTATTAAAAACTCACTGGCTGAGCAAGGAATGGTGAAAATACCTGCAATGTTAGGCCACTGAGGCAGCAGGAATACTGGGAGTTCCAGACAAGCCTGCTGCCTCAGTGGCCACTCTGATTTCAGCTCAGGGCAGATCGACAGAGGGAGATCCTGAAAAGAAGAAGAAAAGGAAAATACAGGAAAGGATAGGAATGGAATGAAGAAACAAATCCAAATTCCTGCTGACTCTATGAGTTGGCTTGTCTCTGGGCTAGTCATTTTCATCTGTGATCCTATTCTTTCAGTATAAGATGCTTTTGACTGCTGCCACTTTATAATATATTTGGAAACCAGGTATTTTGTGCTTCTATATTTAATGCTCTTTACATGGCTAAAGGATGACACTTTGTACTTCCTGGTGAATTTTTATATTGTGTTTTCCATTTCTAGGAAAATATCAGTGGTATTTTGACAAGAATGCTTTGAAAGAGCTGGTTGATCTGGGTAGCATGTATATTATCACAACATGAATTCTTCCCATCTGCCATCATGGTATGTGTTTTATTCTGTTAGTGCTACTGTACTGCTTGCATCAATTTCTACAAATTTTAAAGAATATGTGAGTTTGGTTAAATTTTTCCTAAGCATTAATGCTTTTTGATGAATTGTAAAATGAATTGTATTCTTTATATTTGAGGCTGCAGTTTGTTTGAAGCACATAGATATGAATTGTTTAGGACATGTGAATCTTGTACCCTGCACCTTATGTGATTTTTGAATTTGTTCTAAAAGGTTTTAAGTGGGGATGTAAGTTTCTTATATGAAAGGTTGTGTCCTCAGGAAACAGAAACAGTGCTTAATTCTTCCTTTCTGGTTTGGAAACTTTCATTTCTTATTCTTGAGTAAATTCTAGGGCTAGAACTTGGAGTACTTTGTTGAAAGTTGCTGCAAGCCTTGTCTGGTTCCTGATCTGAGAAGAAAATCTTGAAGCTTGTCAGCCTCTCAGTGCGATGTCAGGATGGGCTTCTCATGTATGATCTTTGCTGTGCTGAGGTCCATTCTTCCTATACATGGTGTGTGAGTAGTTCTTACCATGACAAAATGTTGAACTTTGGAATTTGTCAAAGCTATTTTTCGAACTCTATTGAAGGGTTAGCTCTGTCTCATTCTGTGAAAGTAGCAAGTGATGCTCAATGGTTTTTATAGTGGGATGGTTGTTGCATCACTGAGATTGAGCCAAGTGTTGATCATGGTGGTTAAATTTTGCATGTGTTTGCAAATTTAGCTGACAAGCATTTAGCTGAATAATCTTGCTTATGTTCATTAGGAGTATTGGTCAGTAGGGTGTTTTCAATTGTTTTTTATTTTATTTTTTAATACATTATTGTCTGGCTTCACTCTCAGGGTGACTTTGTCATGTAAAAGAAGTTGGTGTTGGTTCTTTCCCTTCAATTTCTAGGAAGAATCCAAAAGTGATTGCTATTTATTCTTTATTATGCACTTGAAAAAATTCACTGAGTCATTTATCTTATAATGGGTTTTGTTGTTGTTATTAATGAGTTTTGATTGTTGACCCATTGCCTATATTCATTTTTGCTCTGTTTATCAGTGTGTTTGTTCCTGATAGATGTGGTTCAGTGACACCAAAGGAGACCACATTCCCATTAAGGGTCACATCTCATTTTACTTAGGGATGCAGCCATTTACTTTTGTATCTTCCAACTAATACTACAGCATATATTTTTGGCAGTAACTCCTTTCAGTTACTTAGACTTTTAACGCAAAATGTTCTTGTTGGGTGGTTACTGCTGAAGGAAATGAGCTGATCAGATGCCCGTCTTTTATTTCAGGCTTCAGAAACTGACCTGCCTGCAGTGCCCCACCTCCTAACCTGCTGCCTGTAAACACCTGTCCTGCTCCACAGCTGTGGTGCATCCACATGTAGAAGTTGAGATTTGCACTTGGATGGAAGACATTCCATCAGTATTGGCTATGTAATGGACTTCCCATTTCATATAGTGCTTCCCTGAGTGAGTCAGGGGCCTCAGGCCTACAGGGAGGAGTTCTGGTAGCAGGGTCATTCCAGCCCTCTTCTGTCCAGTGTGTAGTGTATTCTGCTTTGCTGAGAAGCTGACTTGTGGCTCAGGAGGCCTGGACCTCAGGATTTCTTGCCCCTGGTGCCAAGGTGTCTTCTACCACTGCCTGGCCCATTTTCCCCTGACATAAGATCTCCGCAGAGATCTGAGCACCCCTAGACTTCCTCTTCGAGGCTCCAACTCAATGTGGAGACTTCAGGTTTGAAATCTGTGACTATGAAATTCAACCTGTATGCATTTCACCTGGAAAATGTACTGCTAAGTCTTCATTATAAAAAGTGAGATTGAAAGACACCCGTGTTCTTTTTTACTCAGTTAAGGTGTGAAAAATTAGAAACCATGAACATAGCACACAGCAAAATTGCTGAGTGAATTATAAACTTACAGGCACAGAAAATGCTAAAAGAAGGCCATGTTCTAGGCCATGTCCTCAGTCTTAGTAGAGATGACAGAAATCTTATGGCTTGGCCGTCTCTCTACCCTGCAGTGAAGAGACACAGGCCCTCACAGCAGGAAAGGACAGGAGAGAGGAACTGGTGGATGGCAGACCACTCATCCTAATGGCCCTGATAGGTACATTGTGATCCCCTCTCACACTGCTGAGCCCTGGCTCTCTTCCTACCCAGCCTTGTACTCTGTGCTGCCCCCCCACACACACACACCTTGGGAAGAGGTGGCATCTCTCTTTGGTTTAAGTAAGTTGTCTCAGGTGACATTTTTTTCAACTAAGGCAAAATGCCATTTCCACCTTTATATGGACCTTGCTCTGCTTCTCTCACCCTACTTCTGTCTTCTGAGCCTGCGACTGACAAGCCCATGGAGGACTCTGCTACTGGAGAACTATTTGTATGCCATTAATATATGCTCTCTTATTACAAATGACAGATTTAGAAAAATTAAAAAAAAGAAAATCTTGGTATATTTGTCTATGTCACCAGGTTTGTGTTAGTTCCCTGTGCCACTTCCCCACCCAACAATGACATTGTATGATAAAGGATTTTGAGAGTAAAACCAAGAAGAGCATTCACATTTCCAGTATTTTGCAGCTCCATTCATTAAGTGATGGGCAAGTCTCCCAGGCTCTGCCTCACTCTGCCTCTGTCCCTCTGATTGTCTCATGCACATCTCTGTGTGTATGCACATTGATGGCAGAGATATTTCATTGTAAAAACTGAGATCTTCCACACACAAATCCATCTTGCATCAATGGGAATTTCATAATCAGATCACTTGGCCTCTTTCCCTGTGGGCCCAGAGATACTGAGCTCAGCTTCCCTGAAGCTTCCCCTGCTTTCTGTGGTCTACACTGGTGCCCTGCACACTCTACCTGCAGGGTAGGGAGGGTCCTAGTTCCTTCCTTTTCTAAAAGTGCTATGAACAACAATCTTGAAAAGAAAGTTAAAATGTTATGCAGATTTTTCTTTATTTTTTTTTGTGTTGTTGTTGTGCAGCTCTCTGTGTGGGAGAAACCTCTATGCTTAGCTCAGAGAGGTCCAGGGACCCTGTGTAGAGCTTGGATGGGAGCTGAGGGAAATGGTTCTGCTTCCCCCACCCCATTTCCTCCCCATTGCTGTTCCCCACTTACCTTAAATCCTGAAGTCAAATGGGGACACAGCATCACTCAGTGACATGGCCCTGAATGTATCTTCAGTGGGATACTGTGCATTTTGTACATTTGTTTGCCATATGAGGAGATTCCTTTTTGCATTGCAAGTATTTGTCTCTTACCTCACAAAACAAATGGAAAAGCAATTCCAACCTCAAAGATGAATGTATCTGAGTTTTATTTATAAACTGGGATCTATTTGGGACTGTCCTCTTTATCAAAGAAAAATATCAGTTAGTCTCTTCAATTAATGCTTGGCCAAACAGAGCTGTGATGCACTGATGTGAAAACCTAGAGTACTAAATCACAGAGGCAGAAAGATCAGTGGTGGCTGGGGCTGGCAGGGAAGAGAGGGAAATGTGTCCAAATGGGAATGAAGTTGTGGGAAATGTTCTGGAACTGGGCAAAACTGAAGATTGTTCATATTGAGAATGTGTGCATGCCACTGCACTGAGTATGCTAATTAAAGTGAATGACATCCTATCATCTGTTTAAAATTAATTTATGCCATAATATTTAAAAGGAGTATAGAGGTAAGGGCAAGAAAATGGAAAAAATAGTGGAGGAGATGGGAAACTCAAGTTTTTAGCAGGAGCTGGCCTCAAGGGAGTTGAGGACCTGCCACCTGCTGTGGAGACCCTGTTAGTCATACCTCTGAGCTGACAGATGGGCTTCCTGGTGCTGGGTATTCCTGTGGTCCCAGAGCTGGTGAAGGCACTGGAGATGGATCAGGTGCAGACTCTGCAGCTGGTCCATGAGCTTGGTGTGCAGCTGACCCTTCAACAGCAAAAGGGAAAAAGATCACCAATTTCCCATGTTTCTTGCAGTGCAAACAAATTTCCCAGTGCCTGTCAGAGACAGCTCTGTGCACAAATCCACTATCCGGAAGTTTCTCACACTGCATCCACCCACTGATTCCTGTGTGTCTCAGAGCTACAGGGTGGTCCCTTAGCCTTGTCCTCCTCACATACCCACAGACCTTACCAGTCCTCGTCACCCTTGTTTCTTCCTCAGTTTGTTCACAATGCTCAAGCTCAGCAAGTTGAAGCTGCATTGGAGGGTTCATGTGGGTTTGCAGCTGCTGCTTAGAGCTAAGAAATAGGACTGTGGTTCTGGAGGAGACAGGTATGGGGAGCTGAGTGTGAGCTCTAGTCCTCAGTCCCAAACTGCTTGCCCAAGGCAACCTGCTGAGTTAGACACCTGCCTGCTGCTCCATCTGTGGAGAGCCCAGTTCCACTCTATCTCCACCATCAGTGAATCAGTCTTGGTCCAGACAGCCCTGGGAGACTGATAGATGACTCCATGGGAGAGTCTGTGTACACTGGTGTGACCATCTCTCCCTTCTTCAGGGAAGCTGTACACACATCTGTGTAGTGCTCTCCAACAGCATGTTGCCTTCATGGGGGATGGAAAACTGTCTGTTATGGTACAGGGGTTGTCTTCCATAAGTATGTTAGAAGAGAGAGGACAGAGGGATGTGTCCTGTTCCACCTCTACTCAGTCATTAGATTGCTCAGTGACTTGCCACCCAGGACTCTGTGCTTCCTCTGGACTCCTCTTTCACTGTTGTGCATCCATGTCTAGGAAAACCAAGAGGGGTTCTCATGTACTATAATGTCAGTGATACATGATCTGCCATCCAGGATAGCCCCCACTAATGTGGAAGGTCAAGAGGGGAGTACATATATCTTTCCTGGTCATTGGATCATGGTCAGTGCCTGGAAAGTGTCTGTGCGTGTTGTGGCTCTATGTATATTCATGTACACATGGTACCAACTGGTTCCTGCCCTGATGTCTGAATGGGCCTGATGCCTCTGCCAGTCCCCAGAGAATATGGCTCTGAATAATACATATGAAAGCCCATAGAGCAACTCTCCAATCTCCTCTACAATGAAGAGAGAATGTTTACTCAGTGTAGGAATCAGTGAGGGAGAAACAAACCTTTCCCATGGAGAGAGCAACTCAATGGAGAATAAACACAGCTACTCCAGCAGGCCTTCCATAGAGCCTTGGTTGGTGAAGCAATTGCCTGGAAACCCCATTTTGTACCATAGGGACCCTATAAGCTTGGCCATAGGTACAATTCACTCTTCTGAGAATTGCCCTATTACTGGGTATAATTCTCAGTTCTCAGTGAAGTGAGGCTGAGAGATGTAAGCACATTTCAAAGACTCAGCTTTAGGTGGCCCAGTCACACTGTGCAGCTGAGAGCAAACTCACTATCCCAGCATCGGTGCTTGTGGGGTGGAAATGTTGGCCCTTGAGGGACCTGGGAAGGAAGAGCTGTGGATAGGGCAGCTGTGCAGAAAGTCCTGTTCCAGGGGCTCCATCAGGCTGTGCAGCCCTTCTGCCTGTGCCACCCTCACTGTGCAAACCACCACCAAGTTCTACAATGAGTGATTTGCAGTCTGTGATGAGACAGTAGGAAGCCTAGAGTTAGTGGCCCAGCCATGCCCTACTGTGAGTGCTGGAAGCTGCAGTGATACTCAAAGGTTAAATTTCATAAGGAGCATTTAGAAGTGATAGCATTTTCAGATCAGTTTGTTAGCAAATAAGTCATAAACTCCCTACATGAAAAGTATCATCCCATGTGTCCTGTGACAACAACACATTCTAGAGATGAGAAAACAGGCTTGTCCTGGGTGTGAGAATAGGGACCTGTATGTGATGACTCACAGGGTACTTGCCTGTGGTGCTGCTGAAAAAATTTGGTCCAGTTTTCTTAGCCATGAAAGGCTGAGTGGCTGTATTCACTGTTTCCTGGTACAATGTCATTTAGCCTTGTGTGCCCCTAGCCTCTGACCTGAGGGGCTGGATATTTACCGTGAGACATGGACAAAGTAGCAAGGGCCTAGGTTTTGGATGAGTGCACTTCTTCTGATGTGATGATGTGTCAGAGCTGGGGATATGGTAGAAACACAGTCATGCCACTGCCAAAGGGATAGCTGGGCCTAGGAGTTACAGTGAACTAAAACAGCGGAAGTAAATCATGACAGGAAGTGAAGTGACTTAGTGTCCATGTCTCTATTTTGATGCTCCCACTAATGTTTGGAGAGTGACCTGGCACTTGGCCGAATTAGTGGCTGAGCAGAGAGGATGTGATAGTTGAAGACATAGACCCCAGGTTCCTTTGGAGGCAGTGCCACAGGCCTGCTATTTACTATACACTGGAGGGAGGTTCTGAAGGTGTAATCTGATCCTGAAGATCTGCTGTCCTCCTGTGGCTTCATTACAGAGTCCGCTCAGCTCGCACTCTCCCCCTGCTGGCATCTGTTGTTATTGGGAGGCCCCACAGTGGTACACCTATGTGTATTGCAGCCCTGCAGGGACCTGCTCCAGGCTGATGTCTGGGGCAGCACTGTTGGTGCAGTGCCTAGTAGTAGGCAAGAAGCTTCTGAGATCTCAGACCAGCGGAGAAGGGGGCCATCAGGACTCCCACAAAGCCTCCCAGATATGTGAATACAGCACAGAGACCTGGCAGCATCTGGAAGCACAGGCTGCACAGAGAGCTGCAGGGACAGCCCTGCACAGTGAGCTTGGAGGGGCCACACCCTGTCTCATAACCCTGTTCCCCCATGGTACAGATGGTAGGGACACCCAGACCCACTGAGCAGGTAGTCACTAAGAGCTGTTCACTAGCATTTATAATCCAGGAAGCCCTCAAACCCACGAGCCAGCCAGGCAGCAGACCAGGAGGTCTCACTTTGTCTCCTTTGGGATTGCCTAAGTGGGAAAGGATTCACTTTTCTAGTGACAGCACAGAAGCCACCAAGCATATGATGAACCAGGCCCTTTATTGCAGTTCCCCATGGCAGCCTTTCAGATAGCACCTGGGGCTTGCTGGCCTGGTGGGAAAAGCCAGGCTGTGTCCTTCTGGAAGCAGATCTCCTCCACCTTCCCCTCCCCATCTAGAATTTATTCTTACATTGTGGTTCCCAAAACCCTGGACCAGCTCAGGCTCACTTATCAGCCCCCAGGTGGCCTTCCTCAGAGCCCTAGTGAGATTCCCTCTACCTGGGATGCCTGGCCTCTGCTCTGCATCTAAGCCCTGAAACACCACAATCTCTATTCCTGTTTCTTGCTGGTGACTCATGGCCACCTGCATGTGCTCTTGGGCAGCAGACCTTCTTATGTTCTTGAGATATTAAGACCTTGTTAGGTTCTTGAGTTATTAAGCAGTGAGTACCAAGATTCTGGATTGAAGTCCCTGCTTTAGAGCCAGGTCAAAAGGCTATACCATCTCTCACTGGCAGTATATATATTGCACATGTTACATTTTGTGTCTGGATGTACCCCCAAAGCCTCATGTAGTCACAGGAGCATGGTTTTTCCAGAAGTCACTGAAACTAAGTTTGTGATGGATTCATGGTCTAATGCTGAGATTAAGGGCGTTTGTGGAACACCTGCCCTAGGGTTGGTACCTGCTTACATTGTAAGGGATGAAAGGAGACTTCCTCTCCCATCCTCACCTATTGTTTTTACCATTTTCCACTGCCATGGTCTGTTGCCCTCTGCCATGTCCCACCCTGCCTTGAAGCCAGCAGGTAATGGACTGAAACCTCTCCAAACTGTGAACTAAATAAACCCTCCCCTTTTAAAATCTGGGTGTTTGTTATTTTGTCTCACCAGCAAGAGAAAAGTAACTAAGACAGCACACAAGAGACCCAGCCTGCTATATATGTTCCCATGCTCTCATCCTCAGGAATTCTTGCTCACATTGCTGAATTCAGCTGAGTGTAACCCATTTCCCGTTTAGACCACACATCTGATGCCCAAAGGCGCAGTGCTGACCCTGTGTAATTAGAGACCAGCACTTGACCTTGTGTCTCACAGGCCACCTTTCAAGCCTTGTGCTGTCTGAGAATGGGCCTTTGACCTGTGAGATCATGGTGAACCTGGACTGATGAAATCCCACACCAAAAAATCCAGGCTCAGGGCTGCTCAGCTCCAAAGAGTAAGCTTCTGTCAAAGTCAGACTCCTGGTATGTTTGGAGTTGATTATTAGTAGGAAAAGTCCATTCAGAGAGTGAGCTTCATGCTGCATGGGAGCTATGCGTTGAAAAAGAGAACACTATGATGCGGTCTGCAGCCAGGAGCTGGGCAGTGGCTTCTTCCCCACCACAAGGCTCTGTCTACACAGGAAGGAAGCCCCCCTCCTCCTGGGTGCATAGAATAGAGTGTTGGGGTCAGTGACCCAGACACTGCGTGTGATCCTCTCAACCCATGCTCTCTATGGCTGCTCAAACCTGTGACCTAGCACTTGGTCATGGCCAAGGCCATGACTGTCTGTGTTGAAGCTGCCTCACAGTCTCAGCATAACAGAGCTGCACTTAATTAAGGTTCCAACAGGGGAGGGGTGAACCTAGGCTCCAAAAGGCAGAGGCATCTATGGAAGCTGGGAGCCATACTTTAGGGAACCATATTCTGTCACCTGGAGCATGAGCTCCATGTCAGGCAGGTTGTGGTGGGTCCCAGGCACAAGATACTGTGGATTCCAGTATGTGGTCAAGATTTGGGAGGGAGGTAGAGTGTGTGCCCAGGGAGGTTACTCGGCACCCTTTCACTTCCTGTCAGGCTCCCATGGACAGGCAGAGAGACCTGGCAGATGTCGGGGAGCTCCCTTTCTGTTCTGTGAGCCTCAGGCCACAGACAAGGGAGGCAGCTGCATCCCACCCCATGCTCTTCCAGAGGGCACTAATTTCATGGACTAGTGGCTAAATGACCTCATGACTGGTAAGTATTTGACTGAGAGCAGAATCATCATTGGTTGGCATCTGTCTGCATCTTCAGAAATTCAGGCTGCCAGTTGCCTTCCTTGCACCCGGCCATCAACCTGGTTGGTTGATTGTTCCCAGCCCAAGAGGCAGGATTGTGGAAGGCTCATCTCTCAAAAGAGTCTTGACAATTGTTATAAATGTTCAGTAATCCATATCTCTGGCCCCTTTGTTTTGCTGACAGTTTCATAACTACTAAAGGAACAGCATTGGGGGTGCACCCTGCAGGGTTCAATGCCAAAAGCATACACTGCCAAATAATAGCAGAGTGAAGACAGATTCATGACTATTGGCAATTGAAGAGAGCTGCTGGGGTAAATGTCAAAACTGCCTCCCCAACACAAGGGCAGCTGGATTGTACTGGAGAGACCTATCACTCCCATATGGGGATGACTGGTCCGCACCTCTAGAGGGAGACACTTTCCTTTTCTCCTGGAATCACATTATAGATCATGCTGCATTGTGCACTGTGCATCAAAACTGGTGGATTAGGTGCCTCATCTCTTTGAGCACCCACACTCCATGCTTGAGTGCATTTTGTGTCTTCCTCTAGCAAAATTTTCTGAAACCTGTGTTTTAAAAAAAATAGTGGAAGCTGGACATGGTGGTGCACACCTGTAATTCTAGCACTCAAGAGTCTGAGTCAGGATTCTTGAAAGTTAGAGAGCAACCTAGGCTACACAGTGAGCCTAAGTCTAGTCTGAACTGCAAAGTGAAACCTTGTTTCAAAAAGACAAACCTAAACTAAACAAATGGTGGAGTAGAACACTTCTGAGTGGAGAACTAGATATTATAATGTGTGCATAGCTTTTTTCTGTTTAACATTCTCTCTCTCTCTCTCTCTCTCTCTCTCTCTCTCTGTCTCTCTCTCTCTCTCTCTCTCTCTCTCTCTCTCATTTCCATATTCTTCAGCCTAGGTTTGAACTTCTGAAGTTCCTGTCTCAGATTCCTACAGTATAGGAATTGCAGTTGTGCATAACTATGCCAGTTTCAAAGGGTGATTTTAACAAGCACTGTTTACTCTAAATGAGTTACAAGTGTGTGTGTGTGTGTGTGTGTGTGTGTGTGTGTGTGTGTGCTGTTTTGTTTGGTTTAATGTACTTTCACATTTTTTGTTTTAGTTTTTTTGGTAGCATGGATCAAACTAGCAACCTTGCATTTTCTAGGCAGGTGCTGAAGCAGGTGAGTGAAGTCCTCAGCCTAAAGCAGTGACTTCTGTGGCTCTCATTACCTTGAGGATGTCATTTGAAATAAGTAAACAATTTAAAGGGGTGTTTGCAATTACTAGTAGTATTTTCCTTAACCCTCACCTTCCCAAACAATGAATGCTTAACCCTATCCCCTAACTGCTTTGTGAATGTCTCCTCCTGGGCCATCAGTAAACTGGGAGGGTTGGAGGTTGTTCTTGACTGAATTGTCCATTGAGGCAACTTCATTCTCTTTGATCATTGTTACCAAGTACCTGCAAGGACTGTCATACCTCAGACACAGTGAACAAACCCAAATGCCCTGTGCCCTGATCCATGGCATTGATGACTAACTAAAGCCCAAATCCTGGTGAGTACAGCTTTTGAGAGGAGACTGAGTTTAATTCTTCTTCCCTGGCATCATTTCCTAAGCCCTGTGAATGACATTTGCCTCACTTCCATCCTGCCCCTGTGCTGCACAGGTTACTGAGGGTCTCAGCTGTCCTGAACTGGACTGGAACATGGTTCTCCAAGCAGCAGATGTGCCGTTCCCCTGCTTGCTGCTCTGACCACCTTCTGATGGGCATCATTCCTGGGCTGAAATTTCAAGGCGATAGCATCTCTTGGCCCCACTTTCACACATGGCAGCAATATAACTGGGAGTGTGGCCTCCCTTACTCCCTGAGCCTGAGGGGAGTCACTTGAACTGGTACTGTGGCACAGCAAGCTGAAGCACAGGATCAGTGCCAGGTAGAATGGAAAAGTCAAGGCCTTTCTGTGTGGCACCATGTGGGAGCTGAACACCATGAGGGAGGGCACAAAACAAGGGCAGGAGCAGGTTCTGTGGAAACCACAGAGGTGGGCAGCCCTTCTGTTATGTGTGGACCCCAGGGCCTGTGAGGGAATCAGGATAGACCTTTGCATTGAACAAGGGAGTTCCTGGCCTGCTGTTGCTGTGTCACAGTGGCAGTGGACACTGGCTCTGTCTGCCAGTGAATTTGCACAACACAGATTGTGTGACTGCCCGACTTTGTCTACCCAGGTCCTTCCTGGTCCACCACAGTCTTCTCTGAAACTTTCGGTGGAGCCACAAAAGGAGACACTGCATGTGTAGCTGCCCAAAATATAGCTGGTGCAATTTGATGCTATCAGCCAAAAAGTATGGTGGGTGACAAAATGAAGTGCCAACCACTGTGCAGCTCAGGGACTTCTTAGCCTTCTTCTTCCAGCTTCCCTTCTCTCTTTCCCCAGGCATCCCTCCATCCTCCACTTATATTCCCTTCTCCTCTCAAGAGCACACATCTGGGCTTGTGCTAGCCCTGGCTAGACTGGGAGCTGCTCTGCACTCCCCCAGACATTTTGACAAAGAGAGAATCCAGTACCCACAGGTATGGATGATTTGTTGTCACCCACAAAAAACTAGAACCAAAATGTGTTGTCCTTGATTCACAATGTGGGACTGAGGCTACGAGGAATTCTATTCTTGGCTCTAAGCTCTAGAGTTCTCCTCAGGACATGGTGGTCAGAACTGGGGGATCAAGATCAAATTGATTGTAGAGCAACCCAGGACCTGACCTAAGCTTTGGGTCCCTGTGTGATGCACATGTTCTTGGTTATGTTGGGAGACAAATGCAGATGCTCCTGCCTGGCAGAATCCAGGTAGACATAGTAACTTTGAAATGACACATGTGATATGGGCAGAATTGTATCTGCTCAGGGAACAAAGGCCGGGTGCACCAGACGGTGAAGCGGGACCCTAAGATATGTACTACACTTTGGAATAAAGACAAATAAGTGTACCCCAGCCCAAATGTGTCTGCATTCAAATTCCTGCCACCTGAGATCATGCATTTCGGTCCTGTCCTAAGAGCAGTGGATGGTATTATAAGGTGTAGCAGTGTGGTCAGCCTTCTAATGGCATGGCTCTGGATCCCTCAGGACCTGGACAGCACCTGAACAAGAGACAGGCCCAAGGCTCACTTGTGTACAACGTGATGCCGTCCCAGTGACCAGCCTCAGGTTATGGCCACCATCAGCTCTTCTTTTGTTTTGGCCACCTCGTTGCAGGACTTCTATTGTGTTCTCTCTGTTCTTGCTCACTGTCTCCTGAATCACAGCAGAATTGACTCTCCAAGTCCAGCTGCACAGTGAGGTTGTAGGCTAGTGTGCAGGTGTGAGGCAAGCACCTGTGCCATCAGCAATAGTGCTGCTGTGTTGTGAAAAGCTGTGGATTGTGGCAAGAACCCTATGTGTTTTGATCCGCACCACATGGATGCTGGTGTCATGATGTACAGAGCAAGATTCCCGCCACTCAGGTATCACTTTTTACTATAACTTTCCTTCCCATGATCAGTTACTCAGAAGCTGTGTGCCAGATAAATGTATGTTGAAGGCCCTGCTAAGCATCTCCACCCAGATTGCCTGGCAGCAGCTCAGCCTTCAAAGCTAGGTGGGAGAGGCAGGGAAGGAGACGGAGCAGGACAAGGGGCTTTGTCCTCCAAGACAGCAGCTACAGAGGATCAGGGGGAACCTTTAGCTCTCACAGTTACACCCACTTCTGAGCCTGTATCCTGTGGTCAGAGAGGAGACAGCAGTTTTGATAACTTTGCTAGAAATCAGGGATCTGAACAGAGCTGCAAAGGCAGGACATTGGAGCCAGACTGAGGGCTCCTCCAGAAGATTTGCCTCCCTTTCGTTTTTGCTTTCTCTTCCATGACTCAGTCATCACCAGCTATTGGCAGTGTGGATTCACTTGTCTCCCCAAGAGTGAGCTCCTTCTGGGGATCTGGGGCAGTCATCACACAGTGAGATCTCCATGTGTCTTTGTTAAGTTGTGCATAGAACAAAGTATAAAAGTGCATGTCCCTATGATAGGAAGATTGGTCCCAGAAACTCCATTAGTAAGGTCTTAACTTGAGGACAATTGATGCTTTGTACTTGAGCCTGCATCTGCCTGAAGGACCCCTTCCTTGATGCCTGGAGGATGTCCTTCCTGTGTGAGATTTATCATTAGTTGCTCTTTTTTTCACCACAAGTAAGAAGTGGATTTTTTTCTGTTTATTTTGTTGGTTATATATGATATATTTTTTACTATTTTTTACAACTTCTTTGCAGTGTATATTGATTACACTGATGATAGACACATGGTTTATTTATTATGCACAATGCATATTAGATCCTATGTGATGCATGATAGTGAAACCCATCAACTAGAGACGTTTGTGTAAATTTTTTACATTGAGCACCCAGAATTGAAAAAAAGTGGAAAAGTTTACAGAGAAAATCTTTCAGATACAAAAACATACTTTAAGTCAAATATATTAGAGAACACACAAAAGAATAGATGAACATAGGAAAACAATGAGAAACAAAGGTTTACCAACATAGCAAAGAAATGGAATACATGAAAGAGATCTAAATAAGAGTTCAACAAATTCAATGCTATATAAAAGATATATAAAACCTATAAGAGATTAAAATTATATGCACAGACTGAAAAAAGAGAGGTTTGGAATTTCATATCTTGAAGACAAAATTGTAGCTAGTTGTCATGAAAACAGTGGTATCTTAAAAGTAGCAAGTGAATATGAGAAATCAATCCAGCAGGTAGAAAATGCATCAAAGAAGAATTGCATGACATTGACTGTGGTCAAAGAGAAATCCGGAGACAGCACAAATACCATAAAAAAACTTCACAAATTAATGGAATAAAACTTCCAAAGCATGAATAAAGAATTTTCCATACAAATAAGTGAAGTATAGAACTCCAAACAGACATAACCAAAATAAAACTACACCAAGATATATAATATCCAAGATTCCAGAAATACACAACAAGGACACATTATAAAATGTGGTTAGGGAGAAATCACAGATCACTTATAATTGAAAGCACATCAAATTCTTAGCACTCTTTTTTGTAGCTTGACATAACTGGCATCGTCTTGACCCTGCTTTTAACTGGTGCCCTATATTTAAACCAAGAGAATGGAAAATTACTCAGAGTACAAGTCCTGTGAGAAAAGCAGAATGAGCTTCACCACCTGGAGAAAAATTACCCTGCTCAATGAAAGAAACATGATGCAGGTGTCAATTAAAAATTAATGTAAGATTCTAGCTCAATTGTTTCCAATAGGATGTCACTTTGTGGTTCTCTGTTTAAAAGCTTTGTAAGTTGCCAGTTCAGCCACACATTTGGACTCTGAAATTGGCAGGGAATTTATATGAGTGGTCCTGAGTTCTATTAATCACATTCCAAATTTATCAGTTTGTATGCTTCGATTCCTTTATTTTTGTTCATGAAACTACCTCAATCTTCTCAACACAAATATCCAAGTAAAGAAGAAAGCTGTAGTTGAAACAAAAGAAGTCCTGAAATTTGGACAGAAGTACAAGTCCTGAAAGGAAAGAACATCCAATCCAGATTGATGTATCCTACAAAACTTTCAAAATTAATGGAAACATAAGATATTTCCATGACAAAGAATAACTGAAGAAATGTATGGCTGCAAAACTGACCCTAGAAAAAGTAATGAAAGTTATAATAGAGAGAGGTAAAAATGGCCACAACTCCAAGAAAAACACAGAAACAACCAGGCAGGACAAGTAGTTAAACAGAGGAGAAAAACAGAGAATCAACAGCAGAGCAATATTACAACAAAGACAAACTAATACGTATCATTGTTAATGGTTACATCAACCAAAAGAAATCGATGGGTGAAATGGATCAAGAAACAATATACAAAAATATGCTGTATACAGAAAACATGTTTAATTCAAAATGAAATTCAGAGACTGAAAGTCAAAGGACAGAAAACAATCTTCCATGCAACAGAGGCCCAGAAAAAAGCGTGAGTAGCTATGATCTTTGCATACAACATGAACTTCAAACCAAGAAGGACCAAAAAGATAAAGAGCCTCACTACATACATGTTAATGGAAAGTTTTTAAAAGTATCAGATAACAATCATAAATATGTGTGCATCTAATACACGAGCACCTAACATTATAAGGCAGTTTTTAAAAGACATGAAAATAATGCAACAAAGAATAACACAATTGACCAGACTTCAATATCCCACTATCACAAATAGATGAACTAGACTAATAATCAGCAAAGAAATATGAAAGTCGAACTGAATCTGTGAACAAATGAACTGAATCTATGTTTACCAAGTATGTGTGCCATTCTTTACCAAGAACATTTATTCAGAATAAACATTCTTCTCAGCTCTGCATGGGAGGTACTCTAAAACAGGCCACATAAACTAGTCCACAGACATGCTGAAGTAAATGTCAAGAAACTGAAGTTACCCCATACATTTTACCTGACCATAGTGCAATACAATTGGGAAATAATTGTAAAGGAATTTGCAAAAACTTCATAAATATATGGAAATTAAATAACACTCTGCCAAACAATCAATGGGTCACAGATGAAATAAAGGAAGAAACTTGAAAATATCTACAACACAACAAAAATACAGATGCAAACCTTGGTTCTCAGGGGATTCTTATGAAAGCAGTTCAAAGAGGGAAATTTATGGTACTCAAATCTCACATCAGGCAATAGAAAGAGCATAAATAAAGATCTACTGCTTTACCTCATACTTCCAAAAAAATGGTATGACAAACCCAAAGCCGATAAAAGGGAGGAAATTATAATGATCAGAGAAGAAAGTAATGCAGTGCAGAACATAAAACAATAAAAAGATTTAATGAATCAAAGAGTTCGTTCATTGAAAGAATAAATACAATTGATAAGCCCTTAGCCAACCATATCAAAAGAATAAAAGTACCACTCAAAACCATTCACTGAGGATTGAAAACAGTAAGATACTTACAGATCACGTGAAAATTAAGAAAAACATCAGTATCTATTTCAAAATCTTATGCTTCCCTAGGTTGGATAATATAGCAATGAATTGATTCCTAGATACATATGAATTGCCAAAGCTGACTCAAGAAGTTATAAAAATTCTACATAATGCAGTATCTGTTAATGAGACTGAAGATCTAATTAAATTTTAGCGGGTACTGGCCGGGTGGTGCATGCCTTAAACCCCAGAATTTGGGAGGCTGAGGTAGAAGCATTGTTGTGAGTTTGAAACTAACCAGGGCTACAATGTGAGCTCAAGGCCACTCCAGTGCATAATAAGACCCTCTGCAAAACACATTAAAATGAAGCAAAACAATGACAACAAAAAGGCAATTGACCAACATATAGAAGTCTAGGTCTTCATGGATTTACTGCTGAATTTTACAAGAAATGTATAGAAAATTGAAGGCCCCTACTCTTTTTTTTTTTAATTTTATTTAAAAGGAAAAAGAGAAAAAACAAAACAAAACAAAGTGGTGTAAGGGTACAAGTAATACAGAACTACAAAAAAAAAAAAAAACAGTAAGAAATCACCAGTTAATAGATTACATATTATCATCTTAGAGAGAGTTGCTCAAGTCACAGTATCAAAGGATACAAAGTGGACATTCAAACATTGAGACTGCAAACCGTTGTGTTCAATGATCCAACCAAAAACATTAATATAGATAGCTATTTAACACCCCTAAACACACTTGCTGTTGTATCTTTTAGAGCACTTTTTCCTTCTCTTTTTTATAACAAAATTTATACTTTTGGGGTTTTATTATTTCTTAGTTCTTATTACTTTTTGGGGGGGAGAGAGAATAAAGTCAAATATGGCAAAACAAAGCTGTCAGTCAAAACCAAGGATAGACATAGCACATTATGTGAAAACAGAATACAAGGTTATCAACAATGGTTACCATAATGTCTCTTGTTTCCTTAAAAAGAATTGTATATCTCATTAGGTATTATATCATTGAACAAAACAGTAGAGAACAAGACCAATAAAACGTAAGCATTGTAAACATTACAGGACTTCCAAAGGAGACAATAGTCAAACCAGAATGTGCATCTTAGTGACTCTTATTCCCTTCAAAGTAGTTGCCTATACCCTCAAACTTGATACTATCATACAGAATGGAACAGAGTCTAATAGTCAAAACAAGATAGTGGGAGTATTACAGGACTTCAAAACAAGTTAATAGGAAATCAAAAAATGTTACTATTATATATCCTGCTAATTTTTTAATTTTTCCCATTAATTAAAAAAACCATAAAAATAACTAAGTATTTTTTTAATGAATAAGGGAGAGATTGAGATAAAAGAGGACATAACAATATAACAATACAGGTCAAAGCATGACTGTTTCAGCAAGCTAGTGCTTCACTACCAAATAAACTGACTTAATAGTAGTTAACATAGTGTCTGTCTTTTTCCTTGAAATACTTGAATAAAGCTTCATATACTATAGCTTCAAATATTTTCATATCAAGAACCCCAGAATAAAGCCTTTTCAATTAAAAAGTGAAAACTTTATAAGGCTTCAAGGCCACATAATGGGGAATCATGATTACCCCATATTTTTATATATTTGAATCATTATTTACATTAGGGAAATAATTCGATATTCACACATGCAAGATTGATTTATTTCACTTATGAGTATGGTCTCAAGCTGCGCCCATTTATTGATAAATATCTCAATGTGATCCTTCTTTATAGCTGAGTAATATTCCATTGTAAAGAAATACCACAACTTTTTTATCCATTCCTCAGTTAATGGACACTTGGGTTGTTTCCAAGATCTGGCAATAACAAATTGTGCTGTTGGGGCTGGGGATTTAGCTCAGTGGCATAAGTGCCTGCCTTGCAAGCAGGCAGTCATGAGTTCAATCCCTGGTACTGATAAAAATGAAAAAGACAAAAAAAAAGAATAAAAAACAAATTTTGCTGCTATAAACATAGGTGCATATATATCACTGTGGCATGATGCTTTCAGTTCTTCTGGGAATATGCCTAGAAGTGGAATAGCTGGAATAAATAAGACTTCCAATCCCAGCTTTTTGAGAAATCTCCAGCCTGACCTCTACAAAGGTTGTACCAGTCTACACTCTCACCAACAGTGTAGGAGAATTGAAGTCCCCTACTCTTCAATGAAATTGAAAGAGAAGCAGTTCTCCCTGTCTCTTTCCTGGAAGCCAGCATTACACTGATACTAATAACAGAGAAAGACACAACCAGCAAAAGAAAACTATAGGCAAGTTTTCCTAATGAACGTAGATACAAAAATATTTAATAGATACAAGCAAAGTGAATGTAGCAAATCATCAAGAAGATTTTAAAACCTGACCAACTTGGATTAATCCCAGGAAGGCAGGGATGTTTCAGTAAATGCAAATCAATAAATTTAAATGTCGTATCAGCACAGGCAAAAAGAAAAGTCACACGATGATCATCTCAACAAATGCACAATAATCTTTTGATAAAATCAAGCACTGATTTGTAATAAAATCCTGCAGTATGTAATAATAGAGAGCCTTTACCTCAATCTGATAAAACAAGCAAAGACAAAAATATACTCAGCATCATACTAAATAGTGAAAAACTAAAAACTTTCACACTACAATTAAGAACAACAAAAGCATGATTACTATCACCACTCCTATTCAATACAATCTGGAAACAGGCAGATCAATAAGACATGAGACAAATAAGAATAATCACATAACAGAAAGCAGGTAAACTATCATTATTCACAGATCACATGATATTCTATATAGAAGATATCAATTACTCCACCAAAAGACTTCTAGACTTAACCAAATTCAATAATGTAGCTGAAGATGAAGTTGACAATCAAAAATCAAGAGCATTCCTGTACACAATCAACTCACTAAGAGAGAAGTTACAGAAACCACATCCTTTACAATATCCTCCAAGAAAATGAAATACTTCTAATGAACCTAACAAAGAATGTCAAGGACTTACATATTGAAAATACAGTACTTAGTAAAAGGATACTGAAGAGATTATCAGAAAATGGAAAGACATCCCTTGCCCAAATTGTGCATTGTTTTTTCACTGTTTATGATTTCTTTTGATGTACAAATATTTAATAAGATGGGGTCCCCATGGTTGATTCTTTGAAGTTGATTCTTCAAAATTTGTGTTTTGTTCATGAAGCCTCATTAGTGTTTCTGTTGTAATATTTATATTTCCAAGCTAGTTTGACTTTTGTCTGTTTCATGATGATAGGCATGGACCCAGTTTAAGTCTTCAGTATGGGGAAAGTCATTTCCTTCAGCATTATTGAAGAGGCTATCTCCCTTCCAGTGAAAATATTTGGCTCCTTTATCAAAGACAAGGTAGCAGAGTGTGTTTGTAGTTGTGTCTACATTTTCTAGTCTCTTTGATAGATTATCAGTTCTGTTTTTCTGCCAGTACTCTGGTGATTTTGTGACAGAAGCTTTCTAGTATTATAGCAAGTGAAGAATTGTGATGCCTCCTGACTTGCCTTTGTTGCCCAGAAATGTCTTTAGTATTCAAAATCTTCTTTATTTCCAAAGGAATTTTAGAAAATTTTTCTCTATATTTGTGAGCTAAACTAATAGTATTTGAATGGGCATTGCATTAAATATGTATAAAAGTTTGCAACATGGTTTTTTTGTTTTCCATATCCTTAAAGGTAGTCTAACTTGTTTTTATACTCAAGTAATGTATCCTAAAAGGTATGATCCTAAGAGTTTCAAACTATTGAGTTCTTCTTCTCAAGGATATCAGCAATAATAGATATTTTTTTTCCTATTTGTTTGAGACAGGGTTTTCCTATGCAGTTCAGGTTGCCTGTGGACTCACACTTTAGTCCAGTAAATTCACAGTGATTATCTTACCTCAGCATTCCAAGTCCTGAGATTACAGGGGTGCACCCAACACCTGAAAGAATTCCTGTTGTTATTTGATAGATGAGGAAACAGTCATGAGATACACATGTACTCATTAACTGTCATTTCCCTAAAGGAAAAGTGCCCAAATTAACACATAATACCACTGGAGTGTAGGGAATCAGAAGATGTCTTTCTATCTTTTATGGGCTGGGGATAACAGACTACACTACTGCAAAAAGGGGAGACATCACAGCTAGGAATATGTGTCAAATTTGAGTACCAATATTATGAACTCAGAGAGTATTTATGGAAGATGAGGAAAAAGACCAGTGGAAAATAATGACAGACCTGGTGACATTGCCCTTTCATGACTCTAGATCAGGCTTTATTATAATGCTGAGCATTACAAATATTGGAATAGTCAAATATTATGTGTGTTTTTACCTAGAAAATATTAAGACTTGGCACTGTATCCTAGCATCTTCAGGCCTACATTTAACTAGTGCCTTGTATTTGACCCAGGAAAATGGAAAATCACTCATTGTATAAGTCCAGTGAGTAAAGCAAAATGAGCTGTAGCCAAAGAAAAAAATTTAACCTGCTCAAAAAAAAAAAAAAAAAAAAAACAGGATACAGGTGTCAGACAAAAATTAACATGAGATTCTAGCTACACTGTTTCCAATAGAATGTTCTTTGTGATTCTCTCTTTTAAAAACTCTTAACTTTCCAGTCCAGGACCACTTGTTTAGATTTTGAAATGGGGGAAGTGAGTCTGTATAGAAGTGTTTCTGAGTGCAGCTATTTAAATTCCAAATTTATTCTTTGGCTGCTTTGATTCCTATATTGTTGTTTGCAAATGGGATCTCAAGCTCCAGAAAGGTTTACTGACACAAACAAGCACCTGGATTAAATACAGTGTCACCTTAATGAAAGAATAATAGTGAAAAGGAAGGAAGAAAAAAGACAAACACCATGTGTTATGATACCCACCTCTTTACCCAGCATTTAAGAGGCTGAAACAGGAGAAAGGCCATGTATTCAAGGACAGACTAACTTACATAGTGAGTGCAAGGTTAGCCAGAACTAAAAGTGGGAGTATGGGGGCTGGGTATTTAGCTCAGTGACATAAGCACCTGCCTTGCAAGCAGGCGGTCGTGAGTTCGATCCCTGGTACCGGTAAAAATGAAAAAGACAAAAAAAAAAGTGGGAGTATGTTTTGAAAAAGAAAAATGAAAAATATAAAAAACTGAGGAACATAGAAAGACTATTAAAAGAAAACAAAAGTAGTAGAGCTGAATGAAAGCTGACTTACCTAAAATGGGAATTATAGAATGATGTGGCAGAGGAAAGCTGGTCATGAAGTGTTACCCAGGAGGCAGTGAAAAATATAGTTATGAATGGGACCTATTGTGCTACATCACAATAGTGACCTCCTTCCTCCAATACCTCTGCAGTCTACTAAACAGGAGGTCCAAAAGCTCATGGAAATGTCAAACTCAGAGCAAACAAGCAGCTTGAAATCAAGGCTTTGGATCATGGCCTTTAGCAGCTGTTTCATATTCAAATTAAAATAGGAGAAATATAATCCTACCCTGTTTGATGGCATATCCAGCAAGTTGGTTGGCTCACAACATTTAAGAATGAAGTCACAAATCAAAAGAAGTTCAAAAAGTTTTCTTAGGAAAAAAAAAGACAGAATAGCCCTGCCATTGCAGGAGGGGTCTTCAGTGTTTAGGCCACAGATCTATTGTCAGGGGTCATTTATACAGCAAAGTTAGAATGCAAGTACAGTGTGGGTCTCAAACTACAATAAACCTATAAGCTTATAGGTGCTTAACTAATATTATTTAGAAGGGTAGCAAGGCACCCAGAAAAGGTATGCAGAAAGAGCCAAGGCATTTTGTGCAAATAAAAGTCCAGTTGTTCTGGTCATTGAGGATGGTAATAGATGCCTATCTGGACTTCCTGGGGAAGGTGGTGGTAACTGTAGTACATTTCAAGCTATTATTTGTTATAGCATAGCTCTAATCATTGCACCCTATTTCTGTTCTATTTGTGCCGCACTGCCTCCGCTTTCCTCTTTCCCCCTTCCTATCTATCTAGGTTAAGTTTCAATTTCCTGCAAGGCCTTAAAAGCCTTAGGTTTCAGTTTCTTGTAACCCCCTTCCCTACACGTGGTCTATAATAAAATGTGTTGTTCTTCAGACAATGCTTAACTTCAAGGAAATTTCAGGAAGTTCTGTAAAGCCCAGATGCTATCTGTGTCAGTGATTACAACATTCCTGCAGTTTTCAGCTTTAAAAGCCTCTTCCCCCAACTGTGAGGAGCGCGGTCTTTGGGTGGATCCTAAGGAGACTGTGCCCTGAGGCCTGGAAATAAAGCCTTTGCTCCCCATATTTTAATTTTTTGCTTCATTGGATTTTATTCTGGGGTCTGAGCTATCACATTTGGGGTCTTGTCTGGGAGGGGAGCAAGACCCCAGACTCAATTCTGAACATTTGAAAGTAAGTACTCTGGAGGGCTTTTTGGGCCATAGTCACTTTGTATTTTTGTACTTTTGGAGGGGATGCCCTCAATTTGGGGTGCGGGGATCTCCTGAGTCCGGAGTCAGTTGGCTTTTGCAATGCACTCTGTCCATTTGTGACTCTGCCTTAGGTAGCGAACTGCACCATTGGCTAGTTTGGTAAATTCCTACAAAAATCCAGAATTGATTGAATTTTTGAGCAAAGGCCATTTTTTGCTGCAGCGTGTCATGTCTTTTATGTTTGGCTTTGTGTCTATGTGGTCTAATTGTCCTTTTGGTCACCTGACTCTTACAGATCATTTTCTCGTAGGAACCACTTCTGCAAGCCCAAAGCCAGCCAGAGCAATTTTAACCATTCTCTTCTTCTCATTAATAATTGGTCTTTTCCTTCTGACCTTGTCTTTGTCTCTTAAATTTCCTGACAGGAAAAGTAAACCAGCGCCATTGCCAGCCATGGGTCAGACCAAGTCTTTTTCTAGTGCTCCCCTTGGCCTTGTGCTTGATCACTTCAAATAATTTAAGTGATGAGCTGAGGGATATGTGGAAAAGGTTCATAAGGCCAGATTAACAACTTTTGTCACACAGGAGTGGCCGCTGGGGACCCAAGGGGTCTGGCCCCCTTCTGGATCTTTTGACCTGGGAACTACGCAGGCTGTTCACCAGTATGTGTTTGGGCCCCCTGTTCATCCTGACCAAGTTGTCTGTATTCAGATTTGGATAGATATAATCTATGATGCCCCCTCATGGATTAAGCCCTCTCAGGATGGAGTTCTAGCAGCCTTCAAACTGAAAACAAAGTCTGAAGACGCGGCACCTGGACCCAATGCACCTCCAGTCTTGCCTCCAAGTGAAGACTCTTCTGACCCACTAGACATTCTACCCTTGCCCCCTCCCCTGTACCCTGCCCCTAGTCCCCACCCTGACTCACCACTCCTCCCCGCATCATCTTATCCAAACCTCCCACCACCCAAGGCTAGAGTGACCTCCAGAACAAGGTCCCGAAGCAGCACTGCTGTACCTTTTGCAGGAAGTCCCCACCCTCAAGAGGGGGCTCCATGTTTGTGTATACTACCTTCTTTTTCTCTGATCTCTAACTGGAAACTCAAATCCCCCCTTTCTCAAAGGACCCAGAAACTCTGATTAACCTTATAAAATCTGTTTTCTCTACCCATAGCCTCACTTGGGATGACTGTTAGCAGATCCTGCGCATTCTTTTTATGGCCAAGGAAAGAATGCATATCTACACTCTAGGACAAAAGGGAGTTTGGGATCTGGGTGGAACTCTATGGGCTCATCAGCAGAGACGTGAACATCTGTTCCCTTCCTCTCAACCTGAATAGGGCCCCAACACGGATGGAGGTAAGAAGGCTCTTGATGATTATTGCCTGAGGCTCCTAGATGCACTTCGTGCCACTGCTAACAAGTCTACCAATCTGTCTCGAGTGAGTGAGGTAAGACAGTTAGCTGATGAGTCTCCTGCTATGTTCTTGGAGCACCTCCTAGAGGCCTACAGATTACATGCTCCAATTTATCTGATGGCATCTGAAATCACTCAAGTGATTAACATTGCTTTCGTGTCTCACTCGGCCCCCCATGTTAGGAAAAAGTTACAGAAACTTGAGGGATTTTAAGGGATGTCCCTCAGCCAGTTGATGGAGATAGCACAGAAGGTTTTCAACAACAGGGAGACCCTACTAGAAGCCACAAATAAAAAGATGACTAAAGTTTTGGAATTGCTTGGTGAGAAAGAATCTAAAAGATTGACTAGCATTGGGAAAAAGGAGGTTAAAGGCCAGTGGCCTCCTTTAGATAAAGAACAATGTGCATATTGCAAAGAGATGGGACATTGGCATAAATATTGCCCAACGTTAAATGTCAAGCTATAAAAAGAGATAAAGTCCCTGTTGTCTCAACAATGAGGAGGTCAGGGATCGACACCACCCCCCAAGCCCTGGATAACTCTTCAAGTGGGAAAGCAACTGGTGGACTTCCTGGTCAATACAGGAGTCACCTATTCTGTGCTGACCCAACCTTTAGGAAAGCTAACCAAGAGTTCAGTCAATGTGATCAGAGCCACAGGGAGATGAAAATTGTACCCAAAAGTGACAGCTAGTTTTGCTTGACCTGGACATAACCTGGTCCAACATGATTTTCTATGGGTTCCTGAGTGTCCAGACCCTCTCTTGGGACGAGACCTCCTCCATATATTGCAAGTGCATATTGACTTATTTACACATGAGCCAAGACTAAAACTGGGGGTGGATACAACTCTGGACTCAGAAGGCATCAGAGTACTAGCTCTTGTCCCAGTAGGAGAAAATTACCGCCCACTGGGAAATTTGTCAAGTGTACCTGAGCCATTATAAACTGACCTAGAATTAAAATTGTTAAGCAAATGGAAGCAGGAAATCCTAGAAGTTTGGGCAGAACCCAACACCCCCCCAGGGCTAGCAATTAACCTGCTGCCCCTTGTGGTGGAGCTCCTACCCTAGGGACACCCCATTTGCAATACCTGTTATGCCTACAAAGGGATCAAAGCCTGAAAAGGGATCAAAGTCCACATTCAGAGATTAAGAGACAATGGTATCTTAATTCCTTGTGTCTCTCCAAGGAATATACCTCTACTTCCAGTCCAGAAGCCAGGAAAAATGACTATTGTCTTGTACAGGATCTCCGAGAGATTAATAGATGAGTACTGACTCTACACCCAACGGTGCCTAACCTTTATACTCTTCTTAGCCTCCACAATCCAGAGAACAACTGGTACTCTGTTTTGGACCTCAAGGGTGTATTCTTCACTCTGCCCCTCACACGGGTGAGTCAGCTCCCTTTTGCCTTTGAGTGGACTGACCCAGATTCAGAAGTGAAAGAACAGCTGACCTGGACTCACTTACCTCAGGGCTTTAAGAACTCGCCCACCCTTTTCGATGAGGCACTAGCCAGAGATCTTTTGAGATTTAGGGAAGAACACCCCAAGATAGTGCTCTGTATGTGGATGAGTTGTTGGTAGCCTCCTCTTCATTAGAGACTTGTCGAGAGACAAGCAAGGAACTGTTAAAGACTTTGGGGCAATTAGGCTATAAAGTCTCAGCTAAGAAGGCTCAGTTGTGCCACCAGTCTGTGATTTACCAGGGCCACAAGTTACAAGAAGGCAAAAGAACTTTGTCTAGAGAAAGAGTCCAAGCCATATTACAGATAACAACGCCAGAAACTACGAAACAAGTATGCAAGTTTCTGGGAGCTGTCAGGTACTGTAGGCTATGGATTCTAAATTTCATCAAAATGGATTACCTGATGTATGTCTCTCTTAAGGGAGAGACCCAAAAGCCATTAGACTGGACCAATGACCGCGAGCAGGACTTCTAATAGCTCAAACAGGCCCTGACCGAGGCTCCAGCCCTGGGACTCCCTAATGTTACCAAGCCATTTACCTTGTTTATAGATGAACTCATAGGCATTGTAAAAAGAGTCTTGACTCAAGACATTGGCCCTTGGAAGAGGCTTATAGCCTACCTCTCTAAGAGACTCAATACAGTAGCAGGAGGGTGGTCCCCATGCCTAAGAATCCTAGCCCCTGTGGTGATGTTACTCAAGGAGGCTAAAAAACTCACTCTTATACAAAAGATTTCTGTGGTGACCTCCCACAGTTTAGAGACTCTTCTCAAAACCCCTCCTAAGAAATGGCTCTCGAACACTAGAATTTTACACTATCAGGCTCTGCTGCTAGACCAAGAGTCAGTAGATTTCAAGGCTTCTGCAGCTTTAAACCCAGCCACCCTTATGCGCAATGATGACCCAGAGAGTCAACACACACCTCTCCATGAGTGTGCTGACATCCTAGATCTACAACAGAGTCTATGGGATGATCTCACCAATGAGCGTTTGGGAGATGCCAACAACTATTTCATCGATGGAAGCAGCTTCATCCAGAACGGCAAATGAGTGGCCAGGGCAGCAGTGTCCACCGAAAAGTAGGTACTCTGTGTTAAGATCTTTTGCACTGGGTATGACCCTAGAGTTAATATTAATATTCTATATAAACCACCTAGAAAAGCTCCTGTAGTTCAATACAAAAGGGAATGCTGCCCAGTGGTGGTCCCTACTCCAATAAAGGTGCCAATGTCCATTCCAAGCCAATTCTGGAGGCATACTCCAATGCTTCCAGTGCCTGAAGCCCTTTGTATTGGAACTCTATATGATACAAACCAACCCCAAGTAAAAATGTGCATGTGGAAAAAGAAAGAGGACCTCAAATATTGGATCAAAGTTGAGGTGCCTGGTCCAGATCAAACCCATTCCAACTTGCAACCACTAAGAGGCCACAAGAAACTGGCCCAGTGAAGTCTAGACAGAAACTTACACCCTCATTAGTAACTGGTGCTGAGCCTGAAACCCCCATGCCACCCTCAATGATGGAGATATTCCAAACCCTTAGAAATAGTAGCTGAGCTAATTAATGGATCCATTGACAGTGGTCTGACAATCCCGTGTTGTCTATGTCTGTCCTCTGAGAGTCCGTTCTACAAGGGTTACATCACAGTCACCAGTAAACTAGCCTCCAGTGCCACCAGATGGGATATATTTCTCCCTCAATCTCTGTGGAAAAGTACCAGTCTAGAGGGTTTAAATAGGTCCTATATATATCACTGCAGCCACACGGCTCCTGAATATTGTGATCTCTCCCATTCCTATCGCATTACAGGGTCTGGTAATAATACTCCCATAGTGGCCCCAGGCAGCCATTAGTGGGCTTGTACTTTGGGATGGTACCCCTTTATTGCTTCAGGAAAGTTTGTTATTGACCAGAATGAAGTTTGTGTGCTGACCCAGATCCTGCCTAGAATTTACTGGCATTCCGAAGAAGAAGAAAATAGGGCCCTCATCTCTACCAGCCACCAAATAGATAAGAGAAGTCCAGTTCTTCCTATTATGGCTGGA
Source organism: Cavia porcellus (assembly GCF_034190915.1). Classification (NCBI taxonomy): domain Eukaryota; kingdom Metazoa; phylum Chordata; class Mammalia; order Rodentia; family Caviidae; genus Cavia; species Cavia porcellus. The sequence goes on along the minus strand of NW_026947518.1, from coordinate 1,172,902 downwards.
ATCAGTATATTCTCAGCCCTCGGGCTGGGTTCTGCCTCCCTGGGAGTTAGTACACACCATTACCACATTTTATCCAAACAGGTAGATGAAGGAATGAAACAAATTCACAATGCCATTGAGGCCTTAGAAAGCTCAATCAGTGCATTAGCTGAAGTAGCTCTCCAAAATTGTAGAAGGCTAGACCTCCTATTAGCTGAAAAAGGAGGATTGTGTTTGGCATTAGGGGAAAAATGTTGCCTGTATGCTAATAAGTCTGGGATAGTAAAACAAAATTTGGCTGAACTCCAGAAATGTCTACAGGAAAGAGAAAAACTAAGACAAGGAACTCCGCAGTGGATGGAACGAATGCTCTCCCTCCCACCATGGATGACTAGTATAATAGCGATGTTAGCTGGTTCTCTTGTTATGATTCTAGTATTAGTTACTCTAGGCCCCTGCATAATCAATAAGCTGACTATGTATATCAGATATTAGATGCAAAACAGAAAATTAATGATGGTTAGACAACAAACATATGGGTGTGTTCCCAGAGGCACTTAAGTAATAATAAAATAATAAGGCCAAGGATTTGGCCTATGTTACAACATCAGAGGGGAATGTTATAGCCTAACTCTAACCATTGTGCCTTATTTCTGTTCTCTTTGCACTACACTGCCTTCCCCTTCCCCCTCCCACCTTCCCCCTTCCTATCTATCTAGGTTAAGTTTCAATTTCCTGGAAGGCCGTAAAAGCCTTAGGTTTCAGTTTCTTATAACTCCCTCCCCTACCCGGTGGTCTATAATAAAATGTGTTGTTCTTTAGAAAATGATTAACTTCAAGGAAATTTCAGGAAGTTTTGTAAAGCCCAGATGCTATCTAACTGTGTCAGTGATTACAACATTTCTGTGATTTTCAGCTTTAAAAGCCTCTTCCCCCAACTGTGAGGTGCATGGTCTTTGGGTCGAACCTAAGGAGACTGTGCTCCCAGGTATGGAAATAAAGCCTTTGCTCCCCAAATTTTAATTTCTTACTTCCTTGGATTTTATTCTGTTGTCTGAGCTATCACATTGTTTTTCTCTTTAAGAGGCATGTAGACATGGTTACTGCATCTTCACGTTTAGGTCTGGCTTGCTTCAGCTGTGCCTCTAGCAGTGATTGTTGTATTTAGGTTTTTTTTGTTTTTTTTTTTTTTGTGTGTGTTTTTCATTTTTATCGGTACTGGGGATTGAACTCACGACTGCCTGCTTGCAAAGCAGGCACTTATACCACTGAGCTAAATCTCTAGCCCCCATATTTAGTTTTTTTACATTGATTCTTTGAGGGTCCATTTCCTTTCTGACTGTTTATCAATTTCTGTGTACCTTGGCCTCCTGTAGTAAAATCACAATGCTATTTGAATGGATAAAGTGATATTTATATATTTAATACAATATCATTTAATAGGGGCCTGGGTTTTAGCTCAGCAGGCAGAAGTACCTGCCTGGCCAGTGCCAGGTTGTTAGTTTGATCCCCAGTACCTAAAAAATGTGATTTAAACTGCAAGGAAGGAAAATAATTTCATTTGTAAAGATGTAGATTAACAAAATTTTCAATTAAATCTGTCAATGGCAAATTAAACAGTAGTAATAGTCATATTTAGAATCTAAGGCTGTTCAGGCTGGGCATTGAACTCAGTGGTACAAGTACCACCCAGGCAAGCACAAGATCATTCTGATAACTCAGACCTTGGAATAATATTTAAGGAAGCAAGATATTAAAATTTAGGGAGCAAAGGCTTTATTTTAGGCCAGGCCTGGTGACACAGTCTCCAGGAGCCAATTTGCAGACTGCCCACCTCCCAACTAAAAGGCAGGCTTTTATCTTGTAAAACTGCAAACAGCTGCTGGTTTCACAATGTAAGGAGGGGGGCTGGGGAGCACTACAGAACAAGATCACAGCGATTACACTGGGAAGAGCAAAGTTCAGGTAACAAGCAGATTTTCCTGCAAACAAGCAAGATTTCCTGTAAACAGGAATCAATTCTGTTTCCTTCAGCAGAGAATAGGAAGTCTAGTAGCAATTAACAACCTTTGTTAGCTTATTTTAGCACTACATCTGTTATTTGTAGAGGGCAGCAATGGTTAACATATCAATTAGGTAAGATTTTAAAATTCTTTACAGTGGAGAGCATTGATTAACATATCAATTAGGTCACCCAGATAGAGAAGGAAAACATATATATGGTATGGACATGTTACAGGGAATTTGCTATAATTCAAATTTAATGAAGCTATTTTTTCTAGAGTATAACAGTCATGAGTTCAATCCCTGGTACCAAAATTTTTTTTCTACAATTCTCAACCCTGTAGTTCTATGAGCACAATTATTGAAATTCATAGTTGTTCATTCAACGGCTCAATTTTTCTTTTTCAGTCTACAAAATGTCCATAGATAACATGGTAAATACGGTGAATGATATACTGTCCTTTATACTATGGGTATTTGCTGAGAGTTGTTTTTAGTTTTTATTTTTCCACATACTTGAAAGCTGAAAATGTTTGGTGATGCTAGGTAGAGAATCTGTGATAATTATTTTTTTTTCATTTTAAACATATATTTCACTATATCCACTAAGTACATTTTATTTGCTACGATTATGCTAAGTGAAGTTGACAATGATTCTTAATTTTATGGGCAGCTGAGTTAGTTAGAAATATAAGCAATCAGACAGTGATATAGGGGAATGAAACTCCTGACCTACTATGTTGGGTATGAGTTTAGGTTCTCTAAAATTGAAGAATGAATAATTAAGAACAATGGAAGTAAGAGCAGAATATATTTTTTGTGAGAAAGAAATTGAGAGGATTTTCCTCTAGATGGGATATTTCAGCACTGGGAGGTGGGACCAGTGGTCTCTTTCCCCTCTCCTATGCAACTTACCTGTGGCATGAAAAGACTCCCAATCAGTTACTTACACATCAGCAATGCCACCTTTAAGCACCACCCCAATGGAAAGCTATATGTATGCCCATACATGACATTTTTATTTTGTATTCTCTGTTTTAGCACGCCAAAAATCCTATCATTTGGTTCCCTGACCACTAAGGCAGATTGAGTGTCTCCTGGGAATCCCTCCCATTTTGAGTCTCTCTTCCTTAAAACCACCTCTTTCTTCCTCCGGGACAGTTTACTTGCCACTGCTAATATGCATACAACAGTAACTTTACTCACTGAACATGGGTGAGACACCATCTGGGTCTTTTTTTTTTTTTCTGTTCCTTAGCAAGCTTGTGACAGAAAACCCATCCTGCCATCCATAAACAGGGTTACTAGTTTCCACACTCCTTAGGCCACATGGCTGGAGGTAACACTGAGACTTTTGTGTGCTGAGATACTGCCCTGCTCTCATGGTTACCCGCCAAGAAGAATGGGTGTTGGAATTTTGCCTGTCACACTTTCAAAATAGATTATGATCTCTTATGTTGTGTGTGACTGAGCACAGCTTCCAGGTTCCTTGGCGGAACTACAGCTCTTAGTTCCTGAGGTGAAATTGTTCTCTCAGCTCGAATCACCTGCCTATTAAACTCTCATTGAAAAATGCTAAAATGCATGCATTTGCATGGACACATGCTCATGATATCCTTCTGAATGGAAAGGAATAGGGGTGTCATCTCTGAATTAACAGCTGACTTAACAGCTTGGCTGATAATACACATTGTTTACATATAGAAATTTTCTGCAATGGACTTTACTAAGTGGTGTAAAATAGAAGCCCTAAATAGAAGTTGTGCTGCAGGGATATCCATTGTTAGGCATGAAGGGTTTTCTGTGTAGTGTGGATCAGAGCAGGATGGAAAGGATGTGCAAGTGATTGGCATGATACAGGGTGTCAATAGCAGGATTTACAACTGAGAGGATCTTTACTGAAAGTCAAGTAGTTCTTAGGGTAAGCATAAAGTTAAAGTTGGCTTCTTATTTCTTACTTGAGATGAGTAACAACAGCTCTGTCAATAATCAGTATTCCACATACATGTTAAAGCATGAATTCTGTGTTCTATAATTCAGATCCAATTTTGATTTTCTCCAATTATGTGCCAGTGTCATGAAGTAGGAATTTGAATCTTTTTTTTTTTTTTTTTTTTTTTGTACCAGGGATTGAACTCATTAGCTCATGCTTGCCAGGCAGGTGTTTATGCCACTGAGATAAATACCCAAACATGAATGTGTTTTCTATGTATTAAGGAAAGTATCAACATTCTATGTCAGAACATGTTGAAAGTTCTTGGAGTGTTACTATATTGTATGAATATAATTTTTAAAACAAACCAGTGTTGTTTTATGCAGTCAATTTTCAAGTTTCATTTTTTGTGGGGTTTTGCAGGCAGGGTCTTTCTCTCTATTTCAGACAGCTCTGTAACTGAGGCTGGCCTCAAACTCAAGGCAGTTCTCTTGCATCAGCCTCACAAGATATGTTTCTTATTTCTGAGTGAAAGATGATCACTTGGTGACTTTGAGCTATAATTTGCAATGTGTGCCTTGTTTCAATGTTTATACATTGTTTACATACACAGTTTTCCATTATCATTCAAGTTATTATTTATGTACCATATTTGATGTTACTTATGTTTTCTTGTATGAAACTAAATTCAAATTTCAAAATACTGGTTAAGTAAATTAAGAACAAAGGGCTCAGTGACCTAAATGAGATTTGAAGAGATATCATCTGTAGTCTATCAAAGTGATTCATGAGACATTTGTCTACCCCTTTGCTTTGTGGATGCTAGTCCTGCAGGCTCCCACTGTGAGCTCTGCTTTAGAGACAGTGGGGACACAGGGACCATTGCAGTGACTCAGCACAAAAATCAGTGCTCCCATTTGGCTGTGAGTTGCAATCTAGCATCCAAATTGCTTTTCAAAAAATGTGTCTATACATAAATTTAATCACCAAGACATGGAATTAAGCTTTGAAGAATTCGGTCTCCATCCAGCTGGGATGTTTGGTTTTACTTTGTTTAGGTTAGTTGTGTTTTATTGAGACAGGCTTTCACTACATGCATCAGCTGGATTTGAAACCCATATTGTGCCTACAATTTCTTTGACTTTACAACAACCCTTCCCTCTCAGCTTCTTGAGTGCTGGGGTAATAGATATGCACCATCTCTTCTTTTGATTCAGATTTTTGTGAGCAAATTTAAGATATTCAAGGCCTTGAGTCTCAACCTTCCTTTGAGAAATATATGCATGAATCTTTAGTATCATACTGTTATCACTTGGCCACTCAGCAGTTATCCTCTAACATCCCTTGGAAAACACATTTGTTTATGCACTGACTATGCTGAGCGTCATTGGGGCAGTTGTCATTTTAAGCAATCGATTCTTGTTTTGAATACATTACAATAGTCACTTTTATATTTCTTGCTATTTGATAAAAACTAACAAAAGTATGCAGTTTTTGATTATCTTTTATTTAAACAATTGCAGTGGTAAGGACTTATGTATAAAGCGCTAGGCTAAGTGTGATTCCTTTAGTCCCAGCATCAGTAGAGGATGAGATCAGATGATCATGGCTTTGAAGCTGACTTTGGGAGGCAATTTTGCTATATGATCTAGCAGAATGTGTGGCAGTTGTTTTTATACTTTCATTTGAAGGTTAAGGAAACAGGTAAGTTTAGGTCAAGAATATAAATGTAGGATGGGATAACTGAAGCAAAGTACAAATCATGATTTTTTGGCTGAGGAAATGTGCTTTTCATAGTAATTTGTGCAGCAGTTTTAAATATGCCTGTATTAGAGTAAAACATAGTGAAACATGAATGAGCCAAGCATTCTATGTTCTGAATGTAGAGGCATTAATAAACATTTTTATTCAATGCTATTGTTGGTGCTTTTTATAGAAAGTAAGATAGGGTAACAAAGCAAGCAAAAAGGATTATATAAGATTTTCATACTCATGCACAAATGAAGAAGCCAAAAAACAAAACAAAAAAAATTTAAATGAAAAAGAATGAAGAAATTATCTACAGGATAGGAGATTGCATGTTACTCCCTGACAGCTAACTTGTAAATCCAATAGAAATGTGAAATGAATACACACATTTCAGAACAGGTACAAATTGACAAGAAATACCTGATGAACTATTGATCATTTATGCACAGTAGAAAAATGTGAATCAGTACACCATCTCATTGCAGAGACAAATCACCACAAAATTAAAAGAACACTCATGAGACAGCAGGAGAAAAGAAACTATTTAAATTTCTTGGTGGAAATGTAAGCAAGTATTTCAGCCACTACTGAAGTCAGTGTTCAAAGTATCCAAATGATTAAACATAGTAAGTCCACTAAGTGAAGTGCTTGCATTAGTGGTTCTCATACTCAAAGATCTAAGGACCCATTGCAGTGATTCATACATATTCCTGTTTACTGCAGCCATAGTCACTTTTCTGTGGAGAGCAGCAGCAAGCACTGCTCCATCACCACCAAATGCCAATGATTAACAACAAATACTCATCAGTGTACTCTGTTTAATAAATGATATGACATTTTATTATGAAATGGGCTCTAAGTTAGGTTTTCATGGTGTGATAACCACGATATAAGCATGATAATCTTGCTAATGTAACAAGGCTATCACTATTACACTATGCTTATTAGATTTGAACTGTTTTTCTTTTGGAGTAAACATCTTGCTATGAAGTTCAGGTTGGCCTGAGATCTCTTTATAACCCAGAGTGGTCTCAAACAATTCTCCTGCCTCAGCCTCTCAGGTACTTGGCTTACACACACATGCCATCAGGCCCAATTTAGATTTGGTATGTTAAATGCATATTCAGTATTTGTTTTTATTTCAACTGTTTTGAGTGTTAAAGTATTTCCATTTTTTAACTCCAGCATCTATAACACTGTGACCTTATTTAGGTGGTGATGTGCATACCACCAGCCTCATGACATTCTCTCCTGGGTTCAGTGCTGTCAGTGTACTGCAGTGAGACTTATGTGTACAAATGTACATAACAATTTGTTTTTCTACTTTCCTTCAAAAAGATTTTAAAATTCCCTGATATAATCAATAACCTTGTCTACAGTTTGATGCAAATGCCCACAGTTAAGTACAGTGTAGCACACACAGACAGGAAAGAGACCACATAGTTCCCATGAGAAGTTTGTCAAGGCCCATGAGAAGACAACTCTGTGGAGATATGTGTTCCTGATTATTACATTTGAATGAGCCTCAGGTTTTCTCACTGTTGTTTATGTGAGGTAGACTAGATGACTACTTTAAGTTATGGAGTTATATAACGTCCTTTTTTGTTTCTAGAGGATCAAACTCATGACCTTGAGTTTGCTAAGCAGATGCTTGTGCCACTGAGATCAATCCTCAGCACCCATAAAGTCTATTTTGGAATTTAAGTATCTAAAGAACTACTTTGGTGGTGTGGCCCACTTAGTAATGTCAACTTGGATCACCCAGTAAACTGAGGCACCGTGGTTTTGGTCATAGAGCATCCATTGAAGGATTGCTGCAAACACCATCAAAGGAGAAGTGGAGGGAAAAGGTTGGGCTGTTGATTCTCATGGAGAAGCTGGTATCACAGTTTTCCAGATATGAACACAGACATCATCATCATCAGAGGAGGAGGAGCACAGGACCTCATTAGTACTGTGCATGACTACTGTTTTCTTTTGCAGATATCTGGCCCTCATCCTGAGCTTTTTGTCTTGGTTCCAGGACTGATTACTCAGCCTGATGGCACACATGCTGTGCCCAAGTGCACAGACTTTGTAGCTTCCTACACTGAACTTTGACTATTTCTAGTACACAACCTTGATAGAGACTTGCATGAGATATTGGCAGTGCCTCTATCTCCAGGTAAACTTGTGGTGGCCCTTGTCATGGGCTGTAGGTGTTCAGCAGGACTTAAGAAGTATGTTGTCATAGGATTCAGATTGTCAGCTAGATTCTTTAGGTACCTGGTAAGTGGACAGGTCTACACCTCTCTAAATCTGACTTTTTGGGAGTGAATAATTTAATATAATTTTTTCAATTATAAGTTCCATATTAAATCTCTTTCCTTGCAAACCCTGACTACAACAGATGGGAAAGGGGAAGAGGTGACATTTTTCAGACATGACAAAGTTATTTAGTTACCTAATGTTCCATGCCACTTTTCTCATGTGGAGAAGCCCAGCTATATCAATAGCTTGGTTTTGAAGACTTTTGATAGATTCTCTATGGATATTAAGCCATTGTATTCTGTGTTGCATGCTCAAGAAGCATATGGGTTAGGAACCTGCATGGTGCTTCCTGTCAGCTGAACCTAGCCTTGTAGGCTATGCTACAAGGCCTCTGTGTACCTGAATTGCCAATAAAGTGTGCACTCTCAGATGCAGTCATTTTATAATGACAAATAATTTGCAAGTCTATGGGCATGTTATTTCCTGCTGTTGCATCTTTAACTGTCATGACAAAGAACATCTAAAGAAATTTATGACCATCAAGCCAACCCTGCAAATAATACTGAAAGACAGTTTAGGTACTCATAGAATGAAACTACTAAGCAAGGCAGACATTTAACGAGTATGGAAAGATAACATGTCAACAGTAAACTAATATATAACAGTTATAAACATTAATGTGAATGAGCTCAATTCACCAATTAAAAGAAACAGACTGGTAGAATGGATCAAGAAACAATGGCCAATCAAATGCTGTCTACAAGAAACCCTTCTAACCAAAAATGAAACTCACAGACTGAAAGTTGAAGGATGGAAAAAATATATCATGCAACATTAAGTAAAAAAAAAAAAAAAAAAAAAACAACAACAACAAAAAGTGTGGCTATTTTGTTTGCACACAATGTGAACTTCAAACCAGGAATGAGTCTAAGACATAATGATGGTCACTACATACTGGTTAGAAGAAATCTTCAAAAGGAAGACATAACTATCTTAAATATATATGCACCAAATTCCAGAACATAAAGTTATCCAAAGAAAGTATATATAGAAAAGAAAAATCAAATAAGCAACAACACAATTCAAACAGGAGAACTTAACACACCATGAACACCAAGAGATAGATCAACCAGACATAAATCAGCAAAGAAATAACAGAACTAAATCACACATTTAAACTAATGGACCTGATGGATATATATAGTGTGTTCTTCACAACAACATCAGAATACATATTTTTCTCAGCATTACATGGGATATTCTCTAAAATAGACCCTAAACTAGCCCACAGAATATTTTCAAATAAATGCAAAAGAGTTGAATTTATCTCATGCATGTTATAATATCATAGTGCCATAAATCTAGTAACTAATGATAAAAGAAACATCAAAAATCACACAAACACAGGGAAATTGAATAACACACTCGTGAGCAATCCGTGGGTCACAGGGGAAATTAAAGAACAAATTAAACAATACCTAAAAGCAAACAAAAATACAAATACAACTTACTGGTATGTGTGGGATGCAATAAAGCAGTCCTCAGAGGAAAATTTATTGCACTGACTTCCCACATCAGGAAGACAGAAAGAATACAAATAAACAACCTGATGGTATACCTCAAATGTCTAGAAAGACAAGAGCAAGTGAAGCCCGAAGTCAAAAGAAGGGAGGAAATATAAATATCAGAGCAGAAATTAATGCAATAGAGACTAAGAACACAATCCAAAGAATCAATAAATGAAACAGTTGGTTCTGTGAAAGAATAAATAAAATTGATAAGCACTTTACCTATCCTGTTTAAAAAAGGGAAGAAAAGGCTCAAATTCATGAAATAAGGAATGCAAATGACAAAATCACAACAGACTCTTGGGAAATACAGAAGATCATCAACACCTATTTTAAAATTGTCTATTTTCATTGGTTTAATAACACAGAAGAAATGGACAGATTCCTAGAAACATATGAAGTACCAAAGCTCGATCAAGAAGATGTAAAACTACTGAATAATTCAATCTCTATTAATGAAATTGAAAATATAATAATTCTCCTTACATACAAAGAAGAGCCCATGCCCAGATGGATTCACTGTGGAATTCTACAAGAAATAATAAGGAATTTAATGTCAGTACTCCTCAAACACTTCAATGAAATCAAAAGGAAAGCAATTCTTCCTTAATCATTCTTGGAAGCAAATATTATTCTAGTTGCAAAATCTGAGGAAGACCCAGCTAAAAAAGAGAACTACAGGCCAATCTCCTTAATGAACACAGATGCAAAAATCCCCAATAAAATATTGGCAAACAGGATGCAGCAAATCATCAAGATGATACACCACAACCAAGGGTGATTCATCCCAGGCATGCAGGGATGTTTCACCATATGTATAACAATCAATGAAATCCACCATATCAGTAAAAACAAAGGTAAGAATCACATGAGAATTTCTATAGATGCAGAAAAAGCTTTTCATAAGGCGCAACTTCCATTCCTGAAAGAACCTTAAAGAAAATTGGAATAGATAATCTTTACCTCAATATGATAAAGGTCGTCTATGACAAACCAACAGCCAGCATCATATTAAGTGGCCAAAAGCAGAAGGCCTTTATGTTAAAATAAGGTACAAGACAAGGATGCCCCTCATTACTGATCCTATTCAAAATAATACTGGAAAAAATAGCCAGAGCAATGTGATAATAGACAAAAATTAAAGGGGTAAAGATAAGGAAAGAGGAAGTTAAAATATTATTATTTGAAGATGACATGATACTCTACATAAAAGACCCTCAAAATTTCATTGGAAGTATCTAGGAGACTAGATACAAGAAATTCAGGGAAGTAGCTGGATACAAAGTCAATACTCAAAAATAAATAGCATTCCTATGTACTAACAGCAAAATCATTGAGAAGGAAGTAAGAGAAGCCACACCCTTCACACTACCGCCCCCAAAAATGAAGTACTTTGGAATTAATCTCATGAAAGATGTAAAAAATAATCTATATAAGGAAAATTAAAATATCCCGAAAAAGAAATCAAAGAGAATCTCAGAAAATGGAAAGACATCACTTGTTCATGCATAGGAAAACTAAATATTGTGAAAATAGCCTTTCTATCAAAACTGTTATACAGATTCACTGTGATCCCAATGAACATAGTATCAACATACCTCATAGATCTAGAGAAATCACTCCTAAGATTAATCTGGAACCAGAAGAGAACTAGAATAGCAATGACAATTCTAAGCAGCAAAGGAAAGGCAGGAGGCATTAAAATCCCTGAGTTGAACTTATACTACTAAGCAATCATGGTAAAATCAACATGTTATTGGAATAAAAACAGATCTGAAGATCAATGGAATAAATTAGAAGATATGACCACAACTACAAACAAACTCAACCATCTTATCTTTGATAAAGGGGCCAAACATGTTCACTGGAAGAACCACAGACTCTTTAATGAACGGTGCTTGAAAAACTGGCTCACCATAGGCCAAAACCTAAAACTAGACCCATGCTTATCAAAATGTACTAAACTAAATGTAAGTGGATCACAGATATGAATAATATAACAGAAACACTAAAACTGTTGGAAGATAAATAGGTTATAATTCTTGAAGACATAGGAGTAGGTAGAGAATTCATGAAAAAGAATCAAACCACCTGGTAAATACTTCCCAGAATCAACAACTGGGATCACATCTCATTAAAAAGTGTGTGCATGTCAAAAGAAATCTCCAACATAGTGGAAAAAAAAACACAAACTGGGAAAAAATATCTTAGAGAACCATCCCTCAGACAAAGGATTTCTTTCTAAAACATATAAAGAATTAAAAAAAATCAGACTCCCAATAATTCAAAGATCTAATCCAAAAATAGCATTTGAGATGGATACACAATTCTCAGATGAACAAATACAAATGGCAAATAAATATATGAAAAAATATTCATCATCATTATTCATTAGAGAAATGCAATTAAAACCACACTGAGATTCCGTCTCACTCTAGAAAGAATGGCCAGGATCAAGAAAACTACCAACAACAAAAGTTGGAGAGGCTGAGGGGAAAATGGAACTCTCCTGCACTGTTCATAGGAATTTAGACTTGTGAAACCATTATGGAGTTCTGTATGGAGATTTCTCTAAAAGCTGGAATAGGAAGTCCCACTTGACCCAGCTATTCCACTTCTAGGCATATTCCCAGAAGAACTGAAAGCATCATAATTCAGTGATATATGTACACCCATTTTTATAGCAGCACAATTTGTAATAGCCGGATTTTGGAAACAGCCTAAGTGTCTGCAAACTAAGGAATGGATAGAAATCTGTGGTATTTTAATTCAATGGAGTACTACTCAGCTATAAATAATGATCACATTGAGATATTTTTAAATAAATGGTTGCAACTTGAGACCTTACTCATACATGAAATCAATCAAACTCACATATATAAATACCATATACTCTCACTAGTGTAAGAACCTAGTGTAAGAACCGGTAAGAGTAAATTAGAGTTTATGGTAATCATGATTCCCCATTACATTGCTTTGGAGACCTATAGTGTTCCCATTCATTAGTTGGAATGGTTTTATCCTGGGTTGTTTGATTTTATTATCTGTGATGGTATGAACAGCTACTTTTAAGAAAACAAGACATTATAATAGCCACTGCTAATTTAATATCATCTTGCTTTGAAGTGCTACCATGATTTTGTTCTTCTGTTTTCATTGGTTACATCATGTTTTATCTTATTGGATTTTATTATGTGTGACAGTATAAGCAAATCTTTTATGTATAATGAGATAGTATGGTAACAATTTTCCATTTTCTGTTATTTGGTTTTGAATGCCTTGTAATAATTTTATTCTCTTTAATGGTTTTATTCTATTTTGTTATGTTTGATACTATTATATATGAAAGCATACTCAACTATTTCAAGGAAAGAAATTATGGTAGCTACTGATATATGGGGTTGTCTTGTGGTGAAATACTGTGTTGCTTAAATTGTTCTGTTCTGAAAAAATATAATTTGCAAGTGTCCCAAATCTTTTACTGATTTTGCTGATGTGAAAAAAATGTAGGATGCACAATCTGAGTTCCCAATAATCAATTATTACAAATCTATTGACCTATCTGAACTCATGGAAATTCAACTATAGGCTCTCCCTATTCCATCTACAATTGGCCTTGAACCTAAGTGGTTCTGCAACATGTTACTAGACTTCTACAAGCACAAGAGTGATAACTTTCTCAGAGCCTCCCTTCTCATTTTTGGTTTACATTTACACAGTGTGTAACAATGCCATGTCTCTATGGTCAGCAGACCCTCATGTCTTTGCTTCAAACTACTGTTTCTGCCAACAATACTATATTAACATTGTCTCATTAACCTATTTGTGTTATTCAAACAACTCTAGGTAAAATGGAATTTTACTCTTCAATTGACCTAATGAGTTTCACACTGCCTTTTCTCATTTTCTTAAAGCATCTTGCACTTTAATATTTTCTTATTATCACCACTATGAGTTTCATACTCACTTGGTCTAAAAATATTATGCCTGTTGAGAAACAGTATTGATGAAAAAAAAGTGTTACTCTGTCCTCAGCATCTCATGGCTCAGACTGACAAATTCTCTTCTGTTGAGCATGGTGACTAGACATAAAAGTGATGAGATAGGGCAAATGTCTATCAGTATTCAGTAACATTGAAAGGCCATGTCTGGGAGTGAGAGATAGTGGCAGAGTTTGAATGAGACCACAGTGATGTGCACTTGTGACTGATGTAATTATATGGAAAAACGTTGGCACCATTGAAGCTGAATACATGTGCAAGCCTGTGGCATGGCCTCGGCATGATTGAACTGAGAATGAGGAGACATCACAGGGGAAAGTTAGGACAAAATAATTTTCCTAAATTAGCATCATTTGTTGTTCTGAGGGATCCTTGAACCCCTCCCAAGATCCTGCTCAGATTTCTTCCATTGTCCACTAAACTTTCTGGTTCTGATTAAATACTTGCTACCCAGCATCATTCAGCCAAGTGGCTAGCAGACTTATGAGCTCTGCCAAGAATTTTAATTCTCCTGCAGCCTTAAAGATTGTGTCACTTGTTACATTGTTTTGATCTTTTGCCATGCACCTGTTTGAGGGGCTGGGGATCCAGGAATGGAACCCAAAATTTTGGTGTCTGAATAGGGACTCTAGAGTGGAGATGTCTGATGTAGAGTGTAACTTACTTTTGCTGAGTTCCTGGGGTGGAATACAGCCTTCAGAGCACATTTATTTCACTTTCTTTGGAAAATCTTTTCATTTTCTTTGAAAAAAGTCCCTACACCCATTAAATCAAGGAGAATTTTGTGTCTGAAGTGCAACAGAAACATAATGCAGGACTGCATTTCCTTAGGAAGGTGGGCCATGTTACTTCCGAGGATAGTTTGGTGCACCTCTTGTGGGAAATTCATGATCATTCTCCTTATTATTCTGAGGTCAGTGTGGTCATTGTGTCAGATTGAGTAAAACATACATAAACTGCTACATTGAGGAGCCTTGAGCTCTGATCTCTGTCTTGCACATTTGGTATCTTTGTTGGGATGCTGTGACATTCGACAGGCAGGCACAGGGAACAACGCACGGTTGCTTCCCAGTCTTCCTGGATGTCTCACTTGTGCTGCTTCCTCACTTCCTCTTGCTGCTGCCTCCAAAATATGCAAACCCTGTAAAACCTCTGGGCAACTCTTCACCTGTTCGACCTCCCATGTAAAAGATGGTCCAAGAAGGTAAACAACATGATGAATTAATTGCTTGACCTGTTTTGTATCAACAGGAAAAGAGTCCCACTTTGAATGTTTGCAGTACTCTATTTAAAGAGTTAAAAGGGGCAGGGGATAATCTCAGTGGCCTAAGTGGCTGCCTGACACCCACAAAGTTGTGAGTTCAGTCCCATGTTCCAAACAACAAAAACAAGAAAGATAAAAAGTTTAAAATCGCTGTCAAGGAATATGGATTTAAAAGTACTTTTGTAATTGGCATTATTGAGGGTATCATTCATGGTTGTGAAATGACCACTTTGGACTGGAAACTCTCAGTGCATACTATTATCACTCCAGCCCAACATCAGGTTTGTCTTAAGAACATACTGGTGCTGAGGACATGCAAGCTACAAATAATTTTGATTGCTATATTCCTATAGGAGCTGCTGAATTATGAGGGGAGAGAGATTTTTCAGATATTAGCCAACAATTTAATTGCCACCCTCAGGCTATTATTCTCAAATTGCTTTTAAGGCTTGAAAAAGAATCCCTGAAGCAGTGGACACACAGGATTTTTAGTACTATTAAACAAGAGGAGACTGAACCTTGCCTTGCCTTTATAGAAGATAAAATAAAGCTATTGAATGCCAGGTGGATAACAAGACAGTAGCCTCTGTCTTGTTAAAGCAGTTAACATACAAAAATGCAAACCAAAGCTACAAAAATGCTTTAAAAGATGTTTCTATGATAACCTGACACTAGCTTGGAATTCTCCAGTATGTTTTAGAAGGTTCTTACTTCTTTTCATGATCCTTTACCTCCTAGGACAGCTCTCCAGTTCTTTCCTGTTCACCTGCATCAAAAAAGAGGCACTTTTGTTATCCTTGGCCTCATTGATGCTGGTTATACTGGCATATTGTTGCTTTATCTGTGATCTCTCTTACCCACTCAACTAATTTTTTTGAATCTGTAGCCCAACTAATTGTCTTGCCTTGTCTCCTCTAAAACTTGTGATGTTACTCATGGAAATCAAACATTTGGCTCTACTGTGGTGGCTACTGCTATTCCCTGGGAGATGAATGCTGAAGCCTCTGTTTAACTATTGACAACCTTTTCTTTTCAGGATTGCTACACACTGGAGCGGATGGTTTTGTTTTACTCCACTCACCTGGCAATACTTTATTTCCCATTTTGAATGCTATTCCCTCTCATCACTTGAGGATGTACTGGAACACCTATAGTCCTAGGAATTGATTTAATCAATACTGTCTTACCACTTACCAAGGCTGATTTTTCCTTTTTGCTGTCCTCTGCTGTTCCCTCTGCAAGACGCAGGTCTGGGAATTTAGCTCAGTGGCATGAGTGCCTGCCTTACAAGTGCACAGTCATGAGTTTGATACCTGGGACCAAAAAAAAAAAATCTGCAAGTGGCTTTGGCTGTCTATGTTGGTTCCATTTCTTTTGATATGTCCCATGATCATTGTTTGTCTCTATTTACCCTACTTCCCTTTTCTCTTCAAACTTATTTCATTAGCACCCCTTTAAATAGTGCCCTCACTGTCTCCACTGATGGAATACCCCATCATGAAGCTGTAACATGTTTTTATAATAATTGGAAACACCTATATTCACTGCCACAAACCTCTTGTGAATGCAGTGAGCTCTCTGTGTTATCCTTGCTTTGCAAGTTTTTTCAACCCATGTCCTTAACTTAGTTACTGCCTCTTTATATGTACATAATACTAACTCACACTTATCTTCTTCTCTTGTTGTCTTTCCTGTAGCAATAGACTCACACTTATTATCTCTTTTTTACATCTCACAGGCTCTTCTTTGCCTTCACCATGCAACTCTATTTTTTTTACATATATGTAGTCATTAAGCCCTACCTGTTGTTTGATATGATAAGGCTATTACTGATCAAGCACTGAATATTCTGTTCTCTCTTTTTTAGGGCAAGGTCTTTTCGACACAGTGTCTCTATAAGCATTTCAGCCTGATCTTGAGATAAATTTGTAGTCTATCCTCATTTGATAACGCTAAAGAAAGCCCCACCTTTTTCACCAAACAGCTTGTTCTTTGAACAAATTGTTTCACAATCCTGCAGCTAGAGCCTTAATTTCCAGTGCTTTCCATTGTGCTGCCATGGCTCCCCCTTTTCCCTGTGATGCTGTCAACTCTCATGGCCTCTGCTCCAATGACTCATGGTAACATGCTACACAGTGCTCCTCCTTAAAACTTTTTCATTTCTTCAAGTTTTTGTTGATACATTTTCTATTTTTATTTGTGCTTCAGCACTGCTTGGTGAATCTGCCTGGCATGTAATTCAACATCTCCTGGCTGCATTAGCAGTCAAGGGTGTATCTTCCTTTTTTAAACTGACAATGGTCCAGCCTATACCTCACAGGCTTTTGCTTCCTTTTGTTCCATATGGCAAATTGGTTATGTAACTTGTATCCCCTATAATCCCAGTGGCCATACTATCATTGAACAAGCTCCTTGTTCACTGAAATCTCTTCTCTTAAAACAATTAAAGGAGAAAAATGCTCTTTCTGCACAAATTTTTATTATTCTGTCCATCGTGCTATTTACTGTAAGTGACTTCTCTTTCCTAACAAGGCTTTCTTTTTCCCTAATTCAAATATGTTTTTACCAGACTATATCTCTGACAAAGCCTTTTGTATCATACAAAACACTTCCAGACTCAAGTGGGCTGGGTCTGGTGCCCTCATTTAACTGGGTAAAATGGGATACTTCTATGTTATTGCCAAGGCCTTGTGTGGATTTTTGCTTATTGTGTTTGCCCTACATGGAATGAGTTGGCACAACAAGCTACACAACATAATTCCACCATTTCACCTCTCCCTGAATCAAGCCTTGGATCCTTTTATGCCAGATCTCTGCTAGTTGGTGTATAACAAATCCAAATGTTTGGTTTGTAGCTGTAAAATCTAAATTTGTAAGAAGGTATTATAATTTGGCTTGATTAAAGATATACTCAAGTGTGCTGTGATTTTATAAGATGTTTTATAAGATTTTATAAGATGTTTGTCAGTCTGTCCACATGTCAGTTGCCTGTTTTTCCAGTTGACTTGTAAGCAGGTGCTGAAAGTTGCTAAGCATCTGATTGCTCATACCAGTAGAGTAGAAAGCAAAAGTGCCCATACAGGAGTGCTCAAGGTGCCCAGAACATCTTGGAAATGTCCTGAGGGCATGGAGTGCTGGAGGTGAACAGGTGTTCCAGCGCTGGGAGCACGGAGTGTAAGAAGTGAGCTCGTTTTCTTCTGTTTTATTTCTTTTGTTTTTATCTAAGTTATCTTCTGTTTTTATCTCTCCTGTGGCAATGGACTCACACTTAGTATCTTTTTTTTTACATGTACAAATTCTTTGCCCTCACAATGCTGTGCTTTTTCCTTTACATAAATGTGGTCAGTAAGCCCTACCTGGCTTTTTACAAGATAATGCGATTTCTGATCAAGGATTGCATATACTCTACAGACCCCCTCCCACTCCTTTGGCCTTTTTGAGGCAGGTTCTCTCTATGCAGTTCAGTCTGGCCTTGGGTTTACTCTGTAGTCTACACTCCTTTTGATAACACTAAGCAAAGCCATGTCTTTTTTCACCAATGCACTTGTTCCTTGCATAAATGGTTTGACATTCCATCTTCTGAAGCTAAAGCTTTTATTTCCACTGGTTTCCATTGTGCTGCCATACCTCACTCTTTTCCCTGTGATGCTGTCAACTCTCATTGCCTCTGCTGCAATGAACCTTGGTAAACATGCCACACACTGTTTCTTGATTTTCTTTTGATTTTTTCACGTTTCTGTTGACACATTTTCTGCTTTTTTTGTGCTTCACCACTGCATGGTGAATCTGCCCGACATGTAATTCAATATCTCCTTGCTACATTTGCAGTCATGGGTGTATCTTCCTTCCTTAAACCTGAAAATGGTCCAGCCTGTACCTCATAGGCTTTTGCTTCCTTTTGTTCCACATGGAACATTTTTCATGTAATTTTATCACCTATAATGCCACCGGCCAAGCAATCATTGAACAAGCTCATTATACCCTCAAATCTCTTCACTTGAAACAATTAAAGAAGAATAGTACACTTCCTGTGCAGGTTCTTACTATTCTGTCCATGGTACTATTTACTGTAAGTCACTTACCTTTCCCAACAAGGCTGTCTTATTACCTAATTCAAATATGTTTTTACCAGGCTATATCTCTGACAAAGCCTTTTGTATTATACAAAACATCTCCAGACTCAAGTGGGCAGGGTCTGGTGCCCCTGCTGATCTGGGGAAGAGGGGACATTTCCATGTTATTGCCAAGGCCTTGTATGGATTCCTGCTCATTGTGTTGGCCCTGAATGGAATGAGTTGTCACCACAGGCTACACAGCCTAGTTCCACCATTTCACCTCTCCCTGAATCAAGCCTTGGATCCTTTTATACAGGATCTCAGATAGTTGGTCTATAAAAAATAGAACTAGTTGATTTATAGTTGTAGACTCTAACTTTGTAGACTCTAACTTCTTATTGGGCTTAAGGATATGCTCAAGTGCACTCTGATTTTATAAGATGTTTGTCTGTCTGTCCATGTATCTGTTGTGTATTTGTTTAGTCTGTTTGTAAGGAGTTGTTGGAAGTTCCTGAGCTAGTGATTGTTCAAACTTGTAAAGCAGAAAGCAAAAATGCCCATACAGGAGTGATCAAGTGGCCCAGAACATCTGGGAAAGACCCCGAGTGCTTGAGGTGTACAGGTGTTCCAGCACTGGGAGCACAGGGCATAAGAGATGAGCTAGTTTAACAAAGGAGTATTGAACAAGTAAACAAATGACCTCTGAGGAGCTTAAATTGTTCTCAAAAACCTCCACAAGCTCTGTGCTTATTTCTGTGTTTGAATCAGCACAGGTTGTCTGTGTACATTTATCCACCTGTCCACTCTGTGAACAACTGTTCCTTTCATTTGGAGCTCAGTAATCTTTCTCTTTTTCCATATCTGGATCACATAATCAAAGATTTGTTTCTTTACTGATTTATAAAGTATGCTTGTACCTTCTGGCCAGCTGTTCCAAATGTCACAAAGACTGGGTATATGAATGGAATATGTTGTTATTTATCATTGACTTGATAGTCTCATTATTTAGAAATGATATTATTAAGATGAATAAACAAAGTCCCTTTTGACTGAGATTTCTGAACAGGGTTCTAATTGATAAATCAGAAAGTGGCTGCCTGGTAATGTTTTTAAGCAGTTCTTGTTTATTAATCAGAGACCTCAATGATCTCCATAGCCTTATAGGAGACACTTTAACTAAAGTCATGAAATGTACTCCTCAGTGTTCACATTGGTCAATATCAAAAGAATTAATGCATTTTTTTCATTGAAGATGCCTGTGAAAAGGTTTCACATAGTTGTGACAGTTGATTGTCATCAAATTCATAATATACTAGATATATCCATATTTCTGGAGGCATAGACCTCTAAGGTTTTTAAATGGGGATTACTTATGGTAGCAGACTTTTGATTCATGTTCATACTTCTGCTAATAACAAAGACTTGTGATATTCATATTCCACTAAAGTTCAATAAATTGGTCAATAATACATAAGAAATTTCTTGAGTATTAGATGAGGGTGATTGACTAAAATGGATATTTTATATCAAAAGAGAAATTCAGATTATTGCAAGGAGGTCATAATACAATTATATGTATGGTTCTGATTTCTGATTTCCTATGTAAAATATGTCACTATTAACACTGTAGGTATCGAAATGTTAAAATATCCATGGATAGTAGAAAATACATTTCATTTAAAGTTCTAAGGTGTTTCATGTTTAGATAAAACAGTAATGTTAACCTTACTTCCTCTACTATACTGTATTGTTATCAATCTTTTCTTCTGGATGTCCAACAGCTAAGGTATAGATACCAAAATGACAGACACAGATGGGATAATGGATATACAATATTTTGGCCCCAGCACTTCAAGCTTGGAGGAGGTCCAGGATGTAAAAGAAATTCTGCTTGCATCATCAAAAGATATTCAGTGTGTACCTGGTATTCTGATCAGGAAGATGATGAGACCAAAGAAGAAAGTGAACTTTGATGCAAGGTGTGCCTAAGGAGAATCAAGATTCACCAGAGAAATCTCCGAAGCATTCACAGAAATCAACGTGGTCAAGCAACGGCCATGACTCTTCCAGGTGGCTGACACTGACAGAAGAGATATGAGGAGCTATGCATGGTTATAAGATTGTTCTTGAGCAGACCTAACTGGCCTTAATAGGAAGTACCGAATCAATTGTCCTTAGTGCAGTCCTTATGTTAGCTTGGTCTTGAACATTCTGCAGAAAAGTCTGGCCTCTGTAGGTACAGTGCAATGTAAAATATTGTCTGTGGATGAATCTTGGATCACTAACATCCTCTGAAAATTGCTATCTATGCTGGCAACTGACTATCATTATGAATGGATGGACTGTGCAGTGGTGGGAACTCTAACACAGCTTCTCCATCTTCAGATGGTCACCCATCTGTGTATCAACCCAACAAAAAGGAAGCATATGTTGGAGCCATTGGAGCTGAATACTCATGCAGGGCTGTGATGTGGCCCAGGAATGACTGAAGTGAGAATGAAGAGATGCCTCAAGGGGCAAGATAGGCCACAGCTGAGGCCACCTAAACACTTACTGTGGGATAGTTCTCTTCAGTTGGCATCATCTGTTGCTCTGAGTGGGTCTTGAACCTCTCCCAAAATCCTTATCAGGTTTCCTCCATTGTCCACTAAACTCCTGCCAGCATGAGTTGGCCAGCTGGGTAGCAGAGTGATGAGCTCTGCCAAGGAATTCTCTCCTCCTGCAACCCTGAAGACCATGCTGTGTTTCTCATTGCTTAGAGCCTTTTTGTTAGCCCTTTTTGGTGTCTTGGTGTCTAAGAAAACACCCCAACATGAAATATTAATTGTATCTATTTTAACGACTCAGCACTGAAATCTGGTATTGTTGAAGACAGGACCAAGTATCAAACCTGTTTAAGACAATTCAAGTATACAGAAGCTGTTCTTTTCCACTGTATTTTTTTTTTTGGTTCCCCAATGCCAAATCCTCTTACATGACACAATTTTCCTCAAGACATTTCCACTCCAATCAATGACCTACATATGAATTATTTTCTGTAGGACACACACATAGATATGCAGGTTTTATGACATGTCTCCACCCAGTCTTCCTGATGAGAAAATTAACAATCCAGAGCCATCCCAGGCCTGAGAGGAGAAATAGAAAGCTAATTTGCCCTTCCTATGAGCTGATGGAATTCATAAGGGGAATGGTAGGGAAAATTAGCCAATATGCTCATGTTGTGGTTCTGTGGAAGCTATTCCGTTTCTCAGAAGAAAAGCAAGAATGTAACTTACACTTCCTGTGAGCTCACCACTGTATTGGTTGGGAGAGGACCACCACAATCACCTCTTCCCACCACCAACTGTCTGACTGGTTTAGTGGACATGCTGAGTTGATAGCAATGGAGGTATAAAAACAACTTAATCCTTGTATTACTTGATTGGCTTTGCAGCCTAAGGCTAGTATTCTTAAGCATGTATTTAAATTGTGAAATAATGATAAAAGAAGTTGCAATAACTTCATAAGTATATGGAACTTAACACTCTCCTAAACAATCAATGGGTAACAGATGAAATAAAGGAAGAAACTTTAAAATACCTACAACCTAAAAAGAATATAAATGCAAAATCTTGTACCTTCTGGGATTCAATGAAAGCAGTCCAAATAGGGAAATTTATAGTAGTCAAATCTAATATCAGGAAATAGAAAGAACCCAAACAAATAATGAAATGTTACATCTCAATCTTCCAGAAGAAGAATGGCAAGACAAACACAAATCCCATACAAGGGAGGAAATTATAAGACCTGACAAGAAATTCATGCAATGGAGAACAAGAAAAAATTCAAAGAATTAATGAATCAAAGAGTTGGTTCACTGGATAAATAAACAAAATTGATAAACCCTTGGACAACCATATCAAAAAAGAAAAAATAAATAAATACTGAAAACCATGCATTGAGGAATCAGAAGAATAAAATAACTACAGAGCCTGTAAAATTCAGAATATCATCAATATCTACTTTAATAGCTTATACTTTCATAGGTTAGAAAATATAGAAATGCACCGATTCCTAGATACATATGAAATGCCAAATCTTATCCAAGAAGATATAAAAATTCTGGAAAATACAGTATCAGTTAAAATAAAGATCTAATAAAAATTTATCAGCGGCTGGGCATGATGGTGCATTCCTCTAATCCCAGAACTTGGGAGGCTGAGGTACAAGGATTGTTTTGAGTTTGAGACTAAACAAGGCTACAAAGTGAGCTCAAGGCCAACTTGAACTGAATAATGAGAGCCTGTGTCATGAGCACACTAAAAAAATAACAAAAATAATGACAACAGAAAAGCAAATGACCAACATAAAAAAGTCTAGGTCCTGGTGGATTTACTGCTGGATTCTACAATAAATGTAGAAAAAAATTTAAGGACACTGCTGTTTAATGATATTGAAAGAGAAGCTCTTCTCCCTAAATCATTCCATGAGGCAAGTATTACCCTGATACTAACACCAGAGGAAGACCCAACCAAAAAAAGAAAACTATAGGACAGTTTTCCTAATGAACATAGATGCAAAAATCCTTAAAAAGATACTAGCAAAGTGAATGTAGCAAATCATCAAGAAGACTTTAAAACATGACCAACTTGGATTCAGCCCAGGAAGGCAGGGATGTTTCAGTACATGAAATCAACAACTTTAAATGTCATACCAACACAGACAAAAACAAAGTCACATGGTGATCATCTCAATAAAAGCACAACAAGCTTTTGATAAAGTCAAGCACTGATTTGTGATAAAAACCCTAGAGTAAATAAAAAAAGATGACCTTTACCTGAAGCTGACAAAATAAAATAATGACGGGGCTGAAGATTTAGCTCAATGGCATAAGCACCTGGCTTCCAATTGTGTGGTGGTGAGTACGATTACCAGTACCTTAAAAAAAAAAAGACAAAAAAAAAAAAATCAGACAATGATAAAGAAAATCCAGCATCATACTAAATGGAGAATAACTAAAAACTTTCATTCTACAGTTATTAAAAGGACACGAATGACTACTATGACCACTCTTCTTCAATATAGCTCTGGAAACACTAGACAGAACAATTAGACAAAAGAGAGAAATAAGAATAAGTATATAATAGAAAATAGTTAAACTATCATTATTCACAAATGATATGATATTCTAAATAGAAGATGTTGAAAACTCCACCAAAACAGTCCTAGAATTAATAACCAAATTCAATAATGTAGCTGGAGCCAAAGTTGACAATCAAAAATCAATAGCATTCCTGTACACAATCAACAAACTCACAAAGAGAGAAGTTACAGAAACCACACCATTTTAAATAGCCTCCAAGTAAATGAAATACTTGGAAAGATCCTAACAAAGAAAGTCCAGGATTTACATATTGAAAATTATAGTACTTTGGAAATGATATTGAAGAGACTATCAGAAAATAGAAAAATATCCCCTGCCCATTCTGAGCATTGTCTTTTCACTCTGTTAATGATTTCTTTTCATGTACAAATATTTTTTAATAAAATGGGGTCCCAGTGGTTGATTCTTTAAAATGTGTATTTTGTTCACAAAGCCTCATTAGTGTTTCTGTGTTAATATTTAGATCTTTGATCTAGTTTGACATATTTATTTCATAGTGATAGACATTTCTCCAGTTTAAGTCTTCAGTATGAGGAAAGTCATTTTCTTCAGCACCATTTATTGAAGAGGCTGTCTCTCTTCCACTGAACATATTTGGTTCCTTTGTCAAAGACAAGGTAGCATATTCTCTTTGTAGTTCTATTTGAATTTTCTAGACTTTTTGGATGATTCTCAGGTCTGTTTTTCAGCCAGAACAATGCTGATTTTCTGATAGTAGCTTTCTAGTATTATAGCAAGTCAGGAATTGTGATGCTTCATGAATTGGCTTTGTTGCCGAGCAATGTTTTTGGTGATCTAGAGCATTTCTGTTTCCAAATGAATTTTAGAAATGTTTTCTCTACATTTGTGAGCTATTCTAATGGTATTTTGTTGGGCAATGCATTACATCTATATGACAGTTTGCAATAAGATTTTTTGACTTTTCTCCATATCCTTGAATGTAGTTTTACTGGTCTCTTATACTCACCAGATGAAACCTAAAGTGTATGATCCTCAGAGTTTCAAACTGTTGAGTTCTTCTTCCCAAGGATATCCACAATAACATGATATTTTTTTTCTGTTTGTTTGAGACAGGATTTCCCTAAGCAGTTCAGGCTGACTGTGGACTCACTTCTTAGTCCTGTAAATTCAAATTGATTGTCCTATTTCAGCCTCTTAAGTACTGGGATTACAGGTTTGCACCTAACACTTGAAAGAATTAATGCTGTTATTTGAAACATGAAGAAACAATCATAAGATACACATGTATTCATTAACTGTCATTCTCTTAAAGGAAAAATGTCTAATTTAACACATAACCTCATTGGAGTGTGGGAAATCACAAGATGAGTTTCTATCTCTTATGGGCTGGTGATGCCACTCTAGACTAATGCAGAAACAGGAGATGTCACAGGTAGGAATATGAATCAAATGTGAGCATTAGTAATAAGAACTGAGAGAGTCTTGTATTTAAGTATGATGAGGAAAAGACCAGTGGAAAGCAATGAGAGACCTGGTGAGCTTAGCTTGTCCTGACTATAGATCACATTTTATTATAAGGATGAACATCACAAAGTATGAAATATTCAAACGTTATGTGCTTTTTACTCTAGAAAATATTAAGGGTTGGCACTGTAGCTCAGCTGTATTGTTGCTTGGCATAACAGATGCCATCTTGCACCCTGCATTTATCTAGTGCCTTGTATTTGACCCAGGAAAATTAAAAAGCACTCAGGGTATAAGTTTCATGAGAAAAGCAAAAGGAGCTGTACCCAAAGAAAAAAAGTAACCTGCTAAATAAAGAAGCAGGATACATATTGTGTCAAATAAAAATTCATTTAAGATCCTAGCTAAATTGTTTCCAAACAGGATGTCTTTTGTGATTCTCTCTTTTAAAAATGCTTAACATTCCAGTTCAGGGCCACTTGTTTTGATTCTGAAATAGGAAAGGGGTCTTTATACAAGTGGTTCTGATCTCAGCTATTTAAATTCCAAATTTATTCTTTAGATGCTTGAATTCCTATACTGTTGTTCACAAACTCACCTCAAGATGCAGAAAGATTTACTGACACAATCAAACATCTGGATTAAATGTCAGTGCCCCTGAAATGAAAGAATAATAGTGAAAAGGAGGGAAGAAAATGAGAAACACCATGTGTTATGATGCCCACCTCTTTTCCACAGCGTTAAAGAGGCTGAAGCAGGCAAATGGCCATGTATTCAAGGACAATCTAATCTACACAGTGAGAGTGAAAGGCCAGCCAGAACCACAAAGTAGGACTACATCTTTAAAAACAAAAAATAATAATGAAAATTATAGAAAACCAAGGGAGAGAGACTATTAGAGGAAAACAAAAACAATAAAGTTGAATGAAAGCTGACCTAAATTGGCAATTATGGAATGATGTTGCTGAGGAAAGCTGGCCATGTAGTGGTATCTGTGCAACAGTGACAAATACAGAGATAGAAATGGTGCCTATAGTGCTACAACACAACAGTGACCTCCTTCCACCAATAAATCTGCAATTTGCTAGAATGAAGAGGTCCAAAAGCTCATGGAAATCTTAAACTCAGAGGGAAGAAGTAGGTTCACACAAAGGCTTTGGAACATGGCCTTTAGCTGATATTTCATATTCAAATTGAAATAGGACAAATATAATCCTGCCCTGTTTGGGGTGAAATGCATCAAGTTGGTTGGCTCACAACATTGAGGAATGAAGGCACAAAACAAAAGATGTTCAAAATTTTTCTGGGAAAAAAGAGAGAAGAATAGTCCTGGATTTTCAGGAATGTTTTCAGTGTTTAAATCACAGACCTATTGTCAGGGGTCATTTATACAGGAAAGTCACAATGTGGGTACAGTGTGGGTCTCAAACTACAATCAACCTATAAGCTTTTAGTGGCTTAACTAATATTATTCAAACTTGGAAGAAGTCACCCAGAAAAAGCATGTTAAAAGAGCCAAGGGATTTTGTGGGAATAATAGTCCAGTTGTTCTGGTCATTGAGTATGGTAACGATGCCTCTCTGGACTTCCTGGAGGAGGTGGTGGTAACTGTAGTACATTTCAAGCTATTGTTTTTCTCTTCAGGAGGCATGTAGACATGGTCACTACATCTTCACTTTCTGGCTTTCTTGAGTTTTGCCTCTAGCAGGGATTGTTGTGTTTAGGTTTTTATACTGACTCCTTTAAGGTTCCATTTCCTCTCTGTATATCAATTCCTCTCTACTTTGGCCTCCTCTATTAAAATAACAATACTATTTCAATGGATAAAGTAATGTTTATACATTTAATGAAATATTATTTAATGGGGGCCTGGGATTTAGCTCAGCAGGCAGAATCACCTGCCTGGGAAGTGCTAGGTTGTAAGTTTGACCCCCGGTACCTAAAAAAAAAAAATGTGCTTTAAACTGCAATGAAAGAAAATAATTTTATTTGTGAACATGTAGATTAACAAGATTTTAAATTAAATATGTCAATGGCAAATTAAACAATGTTAATAGTCATATTTAGAATCTAAAGATGTTGTTCTGGGTATTGAGCTAAGTGGTCAAAGCACCTGCCTGGCAAGCACAAGGTCAGGAGTTCAATCCCTCATACCAAAGAAAAATCTACAGTTGTCAACCATGTAATACTATAAGCACAACTATGAAAACTGATAATTGTTCATTAAAAAGCTCAATGTTTCTTTTGTCAGCTATGAAGTACCTACAAATAACATGGTAACTACAGTGAGTAATAAACTGTGCACTATATCATTGCTATTGGCTGAGAGCTGCTTTTATTTTTCCCCCACATTGTTGAAAGATGAAAATGATTGGTGATGATAGAGAAATTGTGATAATGATTTTTTTCAATTTTATGGGATATTTCACTACATCCATTAAGTACATTTTATTTGCTACAATTATGCTAAGTGAAATAAATAAATAATTCTTAATGTTACAGGCAGCTGTGTTAGTTAGAAATATAGGCAGTCAGATAGTGATATAATGGAATGAAACTCCTGACCTATTGTGTCTGGTCGGAGTTTGTGTTCTATAAAATAGAAGAATGAATTTTAGGAACAAGGGAGGTGAAGAGCAGAATATAACTATTGAGAGAAAAAACTGTAATATTTTTGCTTTAGATAGCATATTACAGCAGTGGGAAGCAGGCCAGGGGACATTTTCCCTGAGCTCACTTACCCCTCCCTTAGGCAACTTATCTGTGGCATGAAAAGAGCCCCAATCAGCTACTGGCACATCAGCAATGCCGCCTTTATGCGCCACCCCAGTCAAACAGTAAATATAATCCCCCTCACCACGTATCCAGCATAAAAAGCCAGATGTCTCGTGGTCATTTGGTACTCTCCACCTTCTTAGAATAAAGGCCAATTTTAATTTATATTCGCTCCTTTACCACAGTGAAAACACTATCAGAAAGCTTCTGTTTGAGAGAACAGGAGGGGTCATAAGTGGGTTGTCAAGGACTCCATATCTTCTAGGGACTTTATAGAATAAAATCATGAGGTGACATGGGTTTAAGGTGGGGGAAATTGGGAACTCACAAGGCAGGTGCACAAAACTTTGGACAGAGCTATGTTTTGCCAATGTGATTAATAGTTCAGGTAAAATCATTTACACTGCAGACAAATGGAGAAGTGAGGTCATAGAAAGCAGGCATTTTACAGAGCAGTAACTCTCCTCTATGGGACTGAAAGGGTGACACCTGACTTCAGCAGGGTGACAGGGAACTATTTAGAAAATCAGTTCTTAGGATGTGGATGCATTTGCTTGGTATCTTCTCTTGAGGCCTGTCCCATAACAGGAGGTATCTGTCTCCCCATAGCTGCAAGGTATGTAGGCTTCTGAGCTGGCCACATCTAGGAACTGATCCTGTCTCCCTGGCTCTATATTTCTAACTAACTCAGCTGCCTATAACATCAGGGCTTGTCCCTCAAAGAAGCCAGAAAATAAGTTCAGATTGCTTGCAGGATTGGAAGAGACAATCACCTCCTGCTGTGGGCCAAATCTCAAAACAAAAGGTAAATTAAATACAACCAAGTGCTAAGGATCAACAGTCCAAATAGTTCTCTGATCACCCTGAGGAACACAAGAGTCACCATCCCAACCCTCTACAAGAAGATTCTCTGCTCTTAAATCTGCCTACTTACTATGACTTGCTCTCCCATTTGCTCCCAAGTTAATCAATTTTACCAGAGCAATTAACCTTATTGGTTGACCACGTTTCTACTCTGCCTTATGCTTAACTTTCAGATTCCCATTTCCCCTCCTCTGGACCCATCTAACCTCATGATTTCACTCTATACAAGTTCCTCAAAAAGACAAAGTCTTTGGCAACACACTGAGACCCTTCCTGTCACTCAGACAGAAGCTTTCCTTCTCCCAATAAATATATTCCACTCTTAAACTCCATCATTCCTAAAATTCATTCTTCAATTTTAGAGAACACAAACTCATACCGGTTATATAGTAGGTAAGGAGTTTCATTCCCCTATACCATTAACATGAGCCAAATTAACATGACTATACTTTTATAATGTCTGAAATTTGTTCCTTTTCCTGCAGTTTTAAGTGATTAATATAACTCACAATGATTATAATCCTGGCAATATCTTAAATTGTATACAACAATCGTTATGAATGTAAAATAATTGCTTTGATTGTATTATTTAGCAAGACCTAGACTTTGCCATGGTACTAGGTTATATCTTATAAAAGAGAAGGTTCATCTATAATTGTTCAGAAATATTTCTACATTATTGGCTGCTTGAACAATTTTTAATTAGATAAACTGTATTTTCAGTTTCTAGAAGGCTTCTATTATATTATTGAAAGCTGTCTGTAGGCCTCTAAGAGCTTGGCTATAATTTGATGCATAATTCTGTTTTGAAACTTGTATGAAGATTTATTTTTATCTTAGGATTAAAATTACTGCATTGACACTGATAGAGTGAAGCAACAGCCCATTGCATTAATTTCCATTGGATACTCGCAGTATAGAACATGTGAATTACTGAGGAGGTAAATTAGCTTCATATATAGACAAGAATCAGTACTGTTAGGATTTCATGGCCCAATAGAGAAGCAGAATGATAGGATTATTTCCAAAAAATGAAAAACATTTCCAAAAGATGAGAAGTATAAAACAAAAAGAGGCCTTTATTCTGAGAACGTGGATAGAGATGACTGGCACCCCCCCCCCCACTGCTGGACTCCAGTCATCTCTCTGGCAGACACATGGGGTGGGGGTATGTAAGTAGACTCGATTTGGGGTGGAACCTAAGAAGGATTTTAGGGATGGAAAGGTAGCCCATTGGTCGTAGGTTTGGTGCCATATGTAAATTTCCAGGGGCTGAAAGATAACATCACAGGTAAATTCCTAGGGGCGGGGGAGATGGGGGCTTTTTGCTTTCCATTGAGGCTTTCCTGGCTACAGAGACCTGACTGGGCCAAAACCCTTTCACAGAATATAAGAAAAAGTAGCACTGTCCTTTCTATTTAAAGAATGTGGAGAGGAGCCTACAGCCACCAAGGGTTTGCCTTTTTTTTTTTTCTGAAGGATTATGAGATTATAGGGTATATATGAAATTTGGTGGTGCTGGCACTGACATTGATATCATGTAAGGAGCTGATTGGAATTTTATTTTGGCCCCTGGGAAAGGAATGAGGAAGTTGTATTCAAGGAAAAAAGAGGAAGTCGCCATATGGGTAAGCATCCCTGATTTGACCTTTCACCCTGATGAACTACCACCATGATGCCTTGTACTTTATTCTAGGGCAAAAGGCTTTAAAGTACATCCTTCAGGTTAAATTAAGAAATGAAAATAAAGAATTTTTGCTATGTGCCTTCTTCCATGGTTACTGGTAAACTATTCACAAGAAAAGTTTTTAGTCATTTCCTTAATGCATTGTACAAATAAACAAAACTACAGATCAGTTCACTTTCAGAAAATAGAAGCAGCACTAAAAGGCAGGGATAAAGCCCTTCAATGCAAATGTCCCTTAAGAGGTGAGATCAACATTTAAGAATACAATCATCTACTGATTTCTCTGACTTAAAGAAAGAAAAATTTACATTGTTATTGCTAGAGGGTAATGAAACTCCAGGTCTGCTATGTCTGGTATGAGTTTGAGTTCTCTGAAGTAAAAAAAATGAATTTTAGAAAAAACAGGAGTCAAGATAATATAATTATTGAGAGAAAGAAAGCTGTGTGAGAGAAAGCAAATGCATCCTAACTGGGTTGGCAAAGACTGTCTTTTCCAAGGACTTTTAGAGTAAAATCATGTGGTGTGATTGGTTGAAGGTGGGGAAAACTAGGAACTCACAATGCAGATGGGCATAAGATGGGACAGATCTATGGTAGCCAATAAGATAAATAGTTCAAGTAAAGTTGATTAAATTGGGAACAAAGGGGGAAGGGAGTCACATAGAATGCAGGCATTGTTAGGCAGCAGTGAATCTTCCCTTAGGGGTTTGGGAGGGTAACTCCTTAGTTCATCAGGATGATAGGAACTATTTAGAATGTCAGTCTTTAGGATAAGGATACATTTCTTTGAATGGTGACTCCTGACTTGCTCAGAGGGCTAGGGAACTATTTAGAATATCAGTCCTTAGGATATGGATGAATTTGTTGATCTTCTGTCTTGAGGCTTAGCCCATAGCAGGATTTGTCCATCTTCTCCATAGTTGTAAGGTATCTGGGTTTCTGGATGGGCTCCTCGGAGGGCCTAGCCCTGTCTCACTGCTAATTATAATTAACTAACTCAGCTCCACATAACAGTATTTTTAGGAAAATTGAATACAAATGTCTTGTGCTCCGGGTGAGTGATCTGGGGATGACAGTGTGCAATGTATATACCAGTGTTGCCCCCTGATTCACATGTCTTGAAATTTAGTTTTAGTTTATTTTTTCTTTTTATCCTTGAAATGAAATGGATTTGGAAATGAAAAGCCTGAGGTAAGGAACTTTGGTACACATATTCCTCTGTGTAGCTGAGATCAACACTGTTGAAGACAACCAGCTTCAGAAGTCTCTGACTAGTGTCTATAATTTGGGATCCTCTCTTGCAGGAAGGAGTTCCTTTCCCTGTTTATTTTTGACTTAGAAGGAGGACAGTAGAGCAGCAGTCAATCAGTGATGAAGAGGCGGGCTATATGAAATGTCCAATCAGGCGAGCCGTGGCAGGAGGTCTCTTGGGTCTCTTCCAGTGTGTAGAAATTGTGTACCTGTTTGGAACACAAAACTGGGAGCAGAATGCTTGCTGGATCTCATTTACTGGTTTCGATGTCCTCTGGCCTGATTAGCAAAGAACCTGGGAGACCCTCTAAGCCACTTAATGGTGAGGCTTTGGATGGGAGCCCAAAATTAGGGTGGAATTGGGAGAAGCCAGCTACAAATGGTGAGAAGCAGTTCTGGTGTGTTTAGACTCAGATATTTAGTTAGCTTCAGCTCCTGAGTTCTTCTTAGCATTGGCCTTGGATCGTCCACTTTTACGCTTTTTTCTTCTGCTGGGAGCAAGGATGATTCTGTGTCCCCAGAACCCTGAATTAACTATGATAGCAACAGACTGGAGTATCATTTTTGAAATTCTCTACTGCCCTGGCACCTCCACCATAGGGAGCAGAGGAAGGAGCTTGGGAAGCCCCTGACTCTGATGCATTTTGTAGCTGGACCAACAGTACTGAGCTTGGTCCCTGTTCTCATTCCAGGGATGAGCAATCTTGATGTTCTAAAGTTTATAAATGTATGTAATGCAGGGCCTCATATCCACAACGGCACTCCTTAAACTTGTACTTTTTGTATTTATAGGGATTGCCTAAATTTATGGTATGTTCTCGCATTTCCAACCCCATGACAGGTGTTGCCAAAGATTATGAAAATTCAGAGATGTGTAGTGATGTGCTTCAGTGGAGGAAGGCTTTCCAAACACCTGGTGAACTCCTGTGTATGATAAATAACAGTGCAAAGTATTTCTGAACATACTTTATGTGACACATGTGCTGATAGACTATATTGTGAGAACAGCCATAGAAGTTTCAATTTTGAGAAAAATGAAGCAGATATAAAAGTGTCCTCAAGTGCTGGGTAAAGTGCGCTTGCTAAGGACAAATTCCAGAAAGGGCTGCCTGTTAAATTCTCAATGAAAAATGCCAAAATGTAGGAATATGCCTAAATTGCATGAACATAAACATGTGATATCCTTCTGAATTGAAAGAAATATGGGTGTCATCTCTGAATTAAGAGCTGCTTTAATAGTGTGGTTGATCATATACATTGTTTAAATATTGAAATGCTCTGTAATGGACTTTACTAATTCGTGTAAAGCAATGCCCTGAATTGAAATTGTGTAGGGATATCAATAGTTAAGGCATGAAGGGTTTTCTGCTTAGGGTGGATCAAAGGAACATGGAAAGGATGTGGAAGTGACCAGCAGGACACAGTGTGCAAATAGCAGGACATAAAACAGAGAGGGTCTTCACTGAAAGTCAGGTAGTTCTTAGGGTAAGCATGAAGTTAAAGTTGAATTATGATATCTTCCTTGAGGTGAATAACACCAGCTCTGGTAACAATCAGTATTCCACATCTCTGTCAACCCATGAATTCTGTGTTATTCACTTGAAATCTAGTTTTTATTATCTTGAATTATGACTAAGTATCATGAAGGTGAAATTTGAATTTTTTTTGTACCAAGTATCGAACTCATGTTCTCAAGCTTGCAAGTTAGGTTTTCAAGCTGCTAGCTAAATACCCAGCTCTGAAAGTGTTTTCTGTATATTATGGATAATATCAACATTGTTCCTCAGAAAATGTTGAATATTGTGGAATTTTTCTATATTGTATGGCTATAACTTTTTAAAGCAAACCAAAAGTGTCTTATGCAGTCACTTTTCAAGTTTCACATTGTCTGTGGGGTGTCTCCATCAGGGTTTCTCTATTTCAGGCAGCTCTGTAACTTAGGCTAGCATCTCCTGCATCAGTCTCCCAAGATATATTTCTTATATCTGAATGGAAAGTGATCACTTGTTGACATTGAGGTATAATTTGAAGCTTGCACCTGGTTTCATTGTTTATACGTTTTTTACATACAGCAATTTTCCATGAACATTTGAGTTATTATTTATGTACCATATTTGATGTTATTTATGTTTTGTTCTATGAAACCAAATTCAAATATCAAAATGCTGCTTAAGTATATCAAGAACAAAGGACTCAGTGGCCTATTTGAGATTTGAAGGGATATCATTGGTAGTACATCAAAGTGATTGATGTGATATTTGTCTGGCTCTGTGCTTTATGGATGCTGGTCCTGCAGGCTCTCACTATGAGCTCTGCTTTAGAGACAATACACAGCGACTCTTGCAGTGACTCAGCATAAGAATCAGTGCTCATATTTGGCTGTTACATTAGTGGTGAATTGCAACATAGCATGAAATCGCTGTCTCAAAAAATGTATATACAAAAATTAATCCCCAAGATATGGAATTAAGATTTGAAGAAACCAGTCTCCATTCAGCTGTTTTGTTTGGTTTTATTTGTTTAGTTTAGCTTTGTTTTATTGAGGCAGGTTTTCTCTATGTATATCAGCTAGATTTGAACCCCTCATGGAGTGCAGAATTGCCCTAACCTCAAAGCAGCACTCCTGCCTCAGTGTCTTGAGTGCTGGGATTATAGATATGTGTGTTTTTACCCTAGAAAAAATTGAGGCTTGTAACTTAGCT
Source organism: Cavia porcellus (assembly GCF_034190915.1). NCBI lineage: Eukaryota > Metazoa > Chordata > Mammalia > Rodentia > Caviidae > Cavia > Cavia porcellus. The sequence goes on along the minus strand of NW_026947518.1, from coordinate 1,138,249 downwards.
GTGTTGTAGCTTGGCATAGTAGATGCCATCTTGAACTTTGCATTTAATTAGTGCCCTGTATTTCACCCAGAAAAATGGAAAATCACTCAGGGTACAAGTCCCAGGAGAAAAGCAAAACGAGCTGTACCCAAAGAAAAACATTGACCTGCTCAACAGAAGAAGCAGAACACAGTTGTCATCCAAAAAAACTATAAGATTCTAGCTAAATGATTTCCAACATGATCTTTTTGTGATTCTATCTTTTAAAATATCTGTAAATTTCCAGTTCAAAGCCCCTTGTTTAGATCTTGAAATGGTGGTGGGGTTTTTTTATACAAGTGGTCCTGAGACCAGCTAATGAAATTTCACATTTCTCAATTGGTTTGCTTGTCTTCCTATATTGTTGTTCACAAACTCAACTCAAGCTGCGGAAACCTTTACTGACACAAGCAAACACCAGGATTAAATGACAGTGGCACTGAAATGAAAGAATAATAGTGAAAAGGAGAGGAGAAAAAAGACAAATGCCATGTGTTATAATGCACACCTCTTTTCCCTAGCAACAAAGAGGGTGACACAGGAGAATGACCATGTATTCAAAGACGGGCTAACCTACATAGTGAGTGCAAGGCTGGCCAGAACTCCAAAGTGAGTCTATGTCTTTAAATCAAAAAACTAAAATGAAAAAAAAATAAGCAACCAAGTTGACAGAAAGACTATTAAAAAAATAATTATAGAGCTGAGTGAAAGTTGACTTATGCAAAATGGGAATTATTGAATGATGCTGCAGAGGAAAGAAGGCCATGTAGTGGCATCCAGGAGGCAGTGACAAACACAGATTTAGTAATGGCACCTATTGTGCTACAGAACAACAGTGACCTCCTTCCCCCAATACATTTGCAGTTCACTAAATGGAGAACTTATAAAAGCTCATGGAAATGTTAAACTCATGGCAAACAAGCAGCTTGAAATCCAGGCTTTGGAGCATGGCCTTTAGCAGAATTTCATATTTAAATTGAAATAAGAAAAATATAATCCTGCCCTGTTTGATGTCAAATGCACCAAGTTTAATGGCTCACAACATTGAGAAACGAAGCCACAAACCAAAACAAGTTCAAAAATTTTCTTAGAAAAAAAGAAAGAAGAATAGCCCTGAATTTTCTGGAGTGGTCTTCAGTGTTTTGGCCACAGACCTACTGTCAGGGGACAGTTATACAGGAAAGTCCCAATGTGGGTACAGTGTGGGTCTCAGACTACAATCAACCTATAAGCTTATAGCTGCTTAATTAATATTATTCATCAGGGGAACAAGTCAGCCAGAAAAGGTATATGGAAAGAGCCAAGGCATTTTGTGGGAACAATATTTCAGTTGTTCTAGTCATTGACTATGGTAATTGATGCCTATCAGGACTTCCTGGAGGAGGTGTTGGTAACTGCAGTACATTTCAAACTATTGTGTTTCTCTTCAGGAGCATGTAGACATGGTCACTGCATCTTCACCTTCAGTTCTGGCTTTCTTCAGCTGTGCCTGTAGCAGTGATTATTGTGTTTAGTTTTTTGCATTGACTCTTTGAGGTTCCAGTTCCTCTCTGTTTGTATATCAATTTCTCTACATTGACATCCTTTGCTAAAATCACAATACTATTTGAATGAATAAAGTGATGTTTATACATTTAAAAATATCCATTATACAGGCCAGGGATTTAAGCTCAGCAGGCAGAAACATTTGCCTGGAAAGTGCTAGGTTGTAACTTTGATCGCTGGTACCTATAAACAAAAGTAATTTAAACTGTAAGGAAAGAAAATCATTTCATTTGTGAAAATGTAGGTTTACAAAATTTATAACTAAATATGTCAATGGCAAATTAAACATTGTTAATAGTCATATTTAGTATCTAAAGTTGTTGGTTCTGGGGATTGAGTTCAGTGATACAAGGAGCTTCCCAGAGAGCACAAGGTCATGAGTTCAATCTCTCATACAAAAAAAAAAATTCACAGTTGTCATTGCTGCAGTGCTATGAGCACATTTATTGAAACTGATACTTGTTAATTAATAGGCTTAATGTTTCCTTTGTGGTCTATGAAATACCTGCACATAACATGGCAATTACAGTAAATGATGTAGTGCCCCCTATAGGATTGCTGTTTTCTGAGTTGTTTTTATTTATTGTTTTCCCACATACTTGGAAGTTGAAAATGTTGGCTGATGCTAGCTAGAACAAATGCGATAATCATTTTTTTTCAATTTAGTGATATATTTCCCTATATACATTAAGAACATTTTATTTGCTAAAATTACCCCAAGTCAAATTGATAAACAATTCTTAAAGTTACAGGCAGCTGAGTTAGTTAGAAATACAGGCAACCATACTCTGATAAAGTGGAATGAAATTCCTGAACTTCTATGTCTGGTATGAGTTTGTGTTCTCTAAAGTGCAAGAATGAATTTTAGGAACAACAGAGTTGAAGAGCAGAATATATTTATTGAGAGATAGAAAGTGAAAGTATTTTGCTCTAAATAGGATATTTTGGAACTGGGAGGTGGAACCAGGGCACTTTTACCTTGAAGTCACTTTCCTTTTCCCTATTCAACCTACCTGTGGCCAGAAAAGAATCTCAATGAGTTACTTGCATATCAGCAATGCCACCTTTAATTAAGCATCATCCAAGTCAAAAACTATATGTATGGTGCCCACATATTTCCAGAAGAAAAAGCAAGACCCCCAGTGGTCATGGGGTTCTCCCCATATTCTTAGAACAAAGGCCACTTTGAATTTGTATTCTCTTCTTTACTACACCAAAAATCTTATCAGAAAGCTTCTATCTGAGAAAAACAGGAGGGATTCTGAGCCTGTAGCAAAAGACTCTGTCTTTTCTAGAGACCTTATAGAATAAAATCATGTGATGAGATAGCTTTAAAGTGGGTTAGATTACTGAGATTACTGAGGAGGTAAATTAGCACAGTAGAGAAGCAGAATATAAGAAATGTAAAACTGGCCTTTTATTTAAAGAATGTGGAGAGAAGCCCACAGCCACCAAAGGTTTGACTCCCACCCCCCCCCCACTGACTAATGGGTTATGGGGTATATGTGACTTTTGACTGGATGTGGTGCTTGGAGGGGACATTGATGTCATGCAAGGAGCTGATGGGAATTTTCTTTCGGCCCCTGGAAAGAAAGAGGAAGTTGTATTCAAGGAGAAAAGAGGAACTTCCCATATGAGTAAGCATCCCTGATTTCACCTTCTTCCACCTTGAACTACAACCATGAGGTCCTGTAATTGTTTGAAGGGCAAAGCTCTTTCAAGTACATCCTTTGGTTTGAATGAAGAAATCAAAACAAAGAATTTTTGCTATCTGTTTTCCTCCATGGCTGTTGGTAACCCATTCATAAGAAATATTTTGAGTCAATTCCTTAATGCATTGTCAATACCATAACGAAAATTACAGATCAGTTCAGTTTCAGAAAAAGAAGCAGCACTTAAAGGCAGGGATAAAAGCCTTCAATGTGTGATACAAACTACTGGATTTCTCTGACTTCAAGAAAGAGAAAAGTATATACTGATATTGATATACTGGAATGAATATCCCGGTCTACTATGTCTGATATTAGGTTTTTGTCCTGTAAAGTCCAAGAATGAATTTTAGGAACAACAGAGATTAAGAGAAGAGTATACTTATTGAGAGAAAAAAAGCTGCCTGAGAGAGAGAAGGTATCCTGAGCAGGTTGCCAAACACTGCCCATTCTAGGGACCTTTATAGAGTAAAATCATGTGGTGAAGTCAGTTTAAGGTGGGGAAAACTAGGAACTCACAATTCAGATGGGCATAAGATGGGACAGAGTTATGGTAGCCAATAAGATTATAAGTTCAGGTAAAGTTGATTAAATTGGTAACAAAGGGGGAAGGGAGTCACATAGAAAGCAGGCATTCTTAGACAGCTGTGTCTCTTCCCTTAGGGGTTTGGGAGGGTGACTCCTGAGTTCCTCAGGATGATAGGTACTATTTAGAATGTCAGTCTTTAGGATAAGGATACATTTCTTTGAATGGTGACTCCTGACTTCCTCAGAGTGCTAGGGAACTATTTAGAATATCAATCTTTAGGATATGGATGAATTTGCTTATCATTTGTCTTGAGCCTTGGCCCATAGCATGAGGTGTCAGTCTTCCCCATAGTTGCAAGGTATCCGGTCTCCTGCATGGGCTCCTTGGGGGATCTAGTCCTGTCTCATGCCAATAGTATTTAAATAACTCAGGTCCCTGTAACAGTACTGTTTGGAAAATTGATTACAGATGTCTTGTGCTCTGGGTGAATGATCTGGGGATGACAGTGTGCAATGTATATACCATTGTTGCCCCCTGATTGACATGTTTTGATTTTAATTTTAGTTGATGTGTTCTTTTTTCCTTGAAATAAAATGGATTTACAAATTAAAAGCCTGAGGTAAAGCTCTTCAGTACAAACACTCCTCTGTCGAGCTGAGTTCACCACTGTAGAAGAATGACAGCTGGAGAAGTCTTTCCACTACAGTCTATCTTTTAGGATCCACTCTTGCAGTGAGGGGTTCATTTCTCTGTTTATTCTTGACTCAGAAGGAGGGCAGTAGAGCAGGAGTCAGTCAGTGATGAAGGGGCAGGCTATATGAACTGTCCAATTTTCAGGCCATTGATGGCTGTGACTTTTGTTTCTTCTAGTGTCTCAGCATGATTTACCTTTTCTGAGTACAATACTGGTAGCAAAACACTTGCTGGATCCCATTTAGTACTTTTGATGTCCTGTGGCCTGATTAGCAAAGAACCTGAGAGATCCTGGATCCATGGAATAGTGAGGTTGTGGATAGGAGCCCAGAAATAGGATGGATTGGGTAAAACCAGTTACAAGTGTTTAGGAGTAGTTCCGGTGTCTGGAGCCTCAGGTATTTAGTTAGCTTAAGCTCCTGAGGTCCTCCAGTTTTGGCCATGGGTTATTCACTATCCCTTTTGCTATTGCTGTTGGCAAGGGTAATTTGGGGTCCCCAGAACCCTGGCTTCACTATGAAAGCAGCAGACTCAAGTATCATCTTTGAAATTCACTGCTAGCCTGGTAAGTCCACCATCTTAGGCATTAGGAGGAGCTTTGGAAGACCCTGACTATGATGCTTTTGTAGCTTGTAGGGCAGTAATGAGCTAGGTCTATGCTCTATTTCCTCAGATTAGCAGATCTGGAGTGTCCAGAGTTTATTAATGTATGTAATGCAGGGCCTCATAGCCACAATGGCTCAACTTAAACTTGGGCTTATTTGTATTTATAGTGATCTCCTAAATTTATAATATGTTCTCCTATTTCCATCCTCATGAAAGGTAGTGACAAAGGTCCTGAGAATTCAGAGGTGTAGTAGTGTGCCTCAGTGGAGAAAGGCTTCCCAAACAACTGGTGAACTCCTGTGTATTATACAGAACATTGCATAATAATTTCTGAACATACTTAGTTATTTAGGTGTCACCCCTGCTCACAGACTAGGTTTGTGAGAACAGCCATAGAGTTTTGAAGTCTGAGAAAAATGAAGCAAATATGAACGTGTTATCAAGCACAGGGTAAAAATTTGTGAAGGACAAATTCCAGAAAGGGCTACCTGTTAAATTCTCATGGAAAAATGCCAAAATTTAGGCATTTGCATGGACATATACACGTGATATCCTTCTGAATGGAAAGGAATAGGGGTGTCATCTCTGAATTAAGAGCTGATTTAGAAGCTTGGTTGTTAATAGTTTAAATATGGAAATTCTCTACAATGGACATATCTAAGTGGTGTAAATGAGAAGCCCTAAATAGAAATTTTGCAGCGATATCAATAGTTAGGCATGAAGTGTTTTCTGTTTGGATGAATCAGAGGAGTGTGGAAAAGATGTGGAAGTGACTGACAGGATGCAGGCAGCAAATAGCAGAACATACAACAGAGAGGGTCTTCACTGAAAGTTAGGTAGTTCTTAGAGTAAGTATGAAGTAAAGTTGGGTTCTGATTGCTTCCTTGAGGTGATCAACACCAGCTCTGGCAAAAATCGGTATTCCGCATCCCTGTCAATCCATGATTTTTTTTGTTCCATTGCAATTTAGATCTAATTTTGATTATCTCTAATTATGCCCCAGTGTCATGAAGGTGAAATTTTCAATTTTTTTGTACAAAGGATCAAATGCATGACCTATGCTTTCCAGACAGGCATTCATGCCACTGAGCTAAATACACCGCTATGAAAATATTTTCTGTGTAGTATGCAAGATATCCACATTGTTTCTCAGAAAGTGTTGAATATTGTTGGAATTTTTCTCTATTTTATGGCTATAATTTTTAAAAAACAAACCCAAGGTGTCTTATGCATTCTCTTTTTAAGTTTCACTTTGTCTGTTTGGTTTCTCAATCAGGGTTTGTCTATTTTAGATGGCTGTGTAACTTAGGATAGCCCCAAATTCAAGGAAGAAATCCTTCACCAGCATCCCAAGATACATTTCTTATATTTGAATTGAAAGTGATCACTTGGTGACAGTGAGGTATAATTTACAGCTTGGGCCTGGTTTCATTGTATATACATATTTTTAAAATACAGCTGTTTTCCACTAACACTTGAGTTATTATTTATATACTATATTTTATGTTATTTATGTTTTGTTCTATGAATCCAAATTAATGTTTCAAAATGCTGCTTAAGTATATTAAGAACAAAGTACTCATTGGCCTAAATGAGTTTTGAAGTGACATCATTTGTACTCTATCAAAGTGATTGATGAGATTTTTTATTTAATTTTGAAATTGGTAAAATACAACAGAACAAGGCAGCATAAGGCCAACTAAGTTCATACAGTGAAATTGGTACACAACTTCACAACAGGTTACTGGGATAACAGTAATAGGTATCACAGTATATTTTGTTATCTTTGTAATAGTTGTTCTTTAATCACATATATCAAAATGAGATGAAATACAGAACAATATAGAACTCATCAAAACAGAATATTGAATTGAGCAGTACCATTAATCAGAATAGAGTGAAACAATAATAAAAACATTTCCCTTCAAAGAGATAGTAGAAGGAAGTCCCCCTTACTTGCTATGATCTACTTCCCAGGAAACGCTCAGATTTCTGGTTCCCATTTGCTAATGGGGGGGGGGGTGACAGGAGAAGAGGGGTAGGGAAGTGGGATGTTTGATTCTAGGCTGTGAATCAGTAGGTTCACTATTGCTTAGTAGGGAGACAGGCTGCTTGTTTGGATTCACAGCTTCCTAAGTTCCAACATAGCACGGATCTCAGGAGCTGCTGCCGGTTCTCCCCCTGGAAGGGCCGCAGTCTGCCAGACTGCCACTGCTTACCAGGGAGAAGTGGTGCTTAATTGGCCTCATAGTGTTCTAAATTCCAGCATGGCATGGATCACAGGAGCTGCTGCTGGTTTGCCCCTGGAAGGGCTGCAGTCTGCCAAACCACCACTGCTGACCAGGGAGGGGAGGTGCTTACCTAGCTTCCCAGTCAATTGATGAGATATTTATATGCCTCTGTGCTTTGCGGTTGCTGGTGCTGTAGGCTTCTCACTGTGAGCTCTGTTTTAGAGGCAGTGCACAGGGAGTCTTGCCATGATGTGTCACAAGAATCAGTGCTCCTATTTGGCTGTTACATTAGCAGTGAGTTGCAATCTAGCATCAAATTTGCTGTCTTCAAAAATGTGTATAGATACAAAATTAATGACCAAGACATGGATTTAAATTTGAACAAATCAGTCTTCATTGAGCTATTTTGTTTGGCTTTATTTGTTTAGTTTTTTTTTTTTTTTTTTTTTTGTCTTTTTCATTTTTATCGGTACCAGGGATCGAACTCACGACTGCCTGCTTGCAAGGCAGGCGCTTATGCCGCTGAGCTAAATCCCCAGCCCCCTATTTGTTTAGTTTTGTTTTGTTTTATTGAGACAAGCTTTTCGTATGTATATCAGCTGGATTTGAACACCCTATGGAGCCTAGAATTGCCCTGACCTCACTGATACCTTCCTGTCTCCACCTTTTGAGTGCTGCGATTATAAATATGTGCCACCACACTTTGCTTTTGATTCAGATTTCTAGGAGAGAATTTAAGATACCCCAAACCTGGGGTCTCAACCTTTCTTTGAGAAGTATGTGTATGATCCTTTAGGAGGCGGTGACCTTTGAGGATGTGGTTGTGAACTTCAGCAATGATGAGTGGACTTTGCTGAGTCCATCCCAAAAGAACCTCTACAGAAATGTGATGGGTGAAATCTTTAGGAACATGGCTGCAATAGGTAAGGATGAATACTTTTTGGCACTCATGCTGTCAGAATATTGTTTGTTGCTCATTAGTGCTGTTTCGTTAAAAACAATATGAAAATATTTTTAAAAATAGCTCAGACCTGGACACATTATATCGTAAATCTAAACAAAATCTATTAATTTGTATGTATTACTCAACTGAGTCCTGGTATTTCTATGTCTACAATTCAGGAGGACTTGGGGATATCCAGGAAGCTGAAAAAGAAGGCAAAATTTACTGGAGATACTTAAGGTAATTGACACTCACAAGGAGAGGAATGTTCCTGTGTAATTAGTGACTCAGCAGAAAAATGACCACCAGAGAAATGAGGCACCATTCAATTTAATGTCAGTAATATTCTCCAAAGATGTATAAGCTAGTGTATATACGAGGGAATTAAATCATGAAAATGTATGACATTGCATATAGATGTGTACGAAAGGCATACACTTTGAGTTATGACATTCTGCCTTCAGTTTTTCTATCCATATATACATGTGAATACAACACACTCATTATGTAACAATTGCTAAGATTGCAATAGAATTTGAAATAAAACTGAGTACTCATGTTTCCAAGCCATGCTCTAGACAATCAGCAATTCTGATTAATACTCTTAGTAGGCTGGTGGAATGTTAGTACACTCATTTTGAATATCTGTATGCAGGTGTCTCTAGAAATTGATCCCCTCATACTTGTCCTGGATATTTTTAAAATCTCAAAATCCACATAAAATACTGATACATGCTTACTCATATACAAAGCAGATCAAGTTATAACAGATCAGGCCTTGAAGCATATCTATCTATCACTGGATTTGTGGAGAAGGAAAATGTTAATAGACTCTCTGTGATTGTGCATTCTTGTAAACCCAGCACACTAGGAATCAGATTTTGCAGAATGGCAAATTCAAGTTCAAACTTCCCAGCTTAATGATCAGTGAAAATCTCTTAAAATAGATTTTTAAAAAGCTATAGATTTATGCTAATACCTGTTGTTCATTGCCAGCCCAGAAAAGAAAAATATGTGTTATATAATGTCAAAAAATATATAATATAATGTCATTTGCCATATGAATTAGATGGGTCTTTCACCCATCAATTCAGTGAAATAGCTCAGCTATAAAACTTAAAAGGTCACTGGGTTTCTTTTAGATGAGAAACCAAAATACAAAATGTGGAATGAAATGAAACAGAGTTGACAGAGAAAAGTAAGACTGACCATATCGAAAAGGGAACAACAGGTTAAGGACAGAAGGGAGATTGTGATGGCAAAACATATGAAAATAATCTGCGTGTGATACATGTATGTACCCATGCCCAAAATGAAGCTAAAGATTCTGCATTTCAAAGTACCAATTTTTAAGATTTCCAAATGTGTACCAGTCTTTTGGGAATGGTTGTTTTCAACATATCTTACAAGGCCATTCTGTTGCTTCATGGTCAGAATTTCTTAGCAGGCATTAAAAACAGAACTTGATATTAATGCAGTCATTAAATGGAGACCCATTTCACTGTGAATTTTTCTTATTTTAAATTTAATATAAGGAAAGATTAAATAAGACAAAATAAGTAGAAATAATACTGCTTTCAAAGTGAAAATAAGCAGTAAGAAATCGCAAGATGATGATTACATATCCTGCTCGTAGAAATAGTTATGAAATACAAAAGTGAAACATATGAAGTGGGGATTCAAACAGTGAGACTGCAAATAGTTTTGTTCAACTCTCCAAGAAAAGCTTAGTAATATGGTTATAAATCCTATATGTGATTTTTTCTTTACAGAAATTACAAGCTAGGGAAATCCTATGGACATACATCTTGGAATCAGTGTAAAGAAGTATTCCTTTGTATTGCAGAAGGTAATGTGAATGTGAAAGTAACAGAAACACACCACAATGTTCAGATCCATGAAAAATATTGCAGTGGAGGGAAACCCTATGTATGCAAGCAATGCGGGAAAGGTTTTACCACAAATGGAATTTGTAAGAAACATGAAAGAATTCACAGAGGAGAGAGACCCTACATATGTAAGGAGTGTGGGAAAGCTTTTACAACACGTACATATTGTCAAGTACATGAAAGTCTTCACTCCAGAGAAAAACGTTATAAATATAAGCACTGTGAGAAAGCTTTCAGCACATGTACTTATTGTGTAATCCATGAAAAACTTCACACTGGGCAGAAATCGCATATATGTAAGAAATGTGTGAAAGCTTTTAGCAGTAAAATTCATTTTCAAATACATGAAAATGTTCACACTGCAGAGAAACCCTATGTGTGTAAGCAATGTGGAAAAGGTTTCACCCAACTTGGACATTGTAAGGAACATGAAAGAATTCACACTGGAGAGAAACCATATATATGTCAGCAATGTGGAAAAAGATTCACCAGATCTGAACATTGTAAGCAACATGAAAGAATTCACACTGGAGAGAAACCATATGTATGTAAGCAATGTGGGAAAGCTTTTAACACACATGCAAGTTATAAGGTTCATGAAAGAATTCACACTGGAGAGAAACCCTATGTATGTAAGCAATGTGGGAAAGCTTTTAGAACACAGGGAGAATGTAAGAATCATGAAAGAATTCACACTGGAGAGAAACCATATGTATGTAAGCAATGTGGGAAAGCTTTTACCAGACCTGGACATTGTAAGGAACATGAAAGTATTCACACTGGAGAGAAACCATATGTATGTAAGCAATGTGGGAAAGCTTTTACCAGACCTGGACATTGTAAGGAACATGAAAGAATTCACACTGGAGAGAAACCATATGTATGTAAGCAATGTGGGAAAGCTTTTAACACAAGTGCAAATTGTAAGGTTCATGAAAGCATTCACACTGGAGAGAAACCATATGTATGTAAGCAATATGGGAAAGCTTTTAAAACACAGGGAGATTGTAAGAAACATGAAAGTTCACATTCAATATAAAACCAGTGTATATAGGCATCATGAGAATGGTTTCAGCACATGTACATATTGCATAATGCATGAAAATTTTCACACTGGGCAGAAAACTTACATATGTAAGGAATGTGGGAAAGGTTTCAGGAGAAATGCTCATTGTCCAATACATTATAAAATTTACATGATTGAAAAACCCTGTGTATGTGAAGAATGTGAGAAAGCTTTCACCACACATTGATTTTGTAAAATACATCAATGACTTCACACTGGTGAGAAAGCCTATGTACATAACAATGTGACAAAGCTTTTACTGCATATAGTCATTGCAAAACACATGAAAGAATTCACACTGGGAAGAACCACTGGCTATGTAAGCAAGTGGAGACATTTTCAGCAGCCAGATTGTAAGTGAAATACATGAAAAAACTCACACAAGAGATAATTCCTATGTGTTATGGGAATACTCTCAGCATACTTGATCATTGTTACATATCTGAAAGAGCTCACTGGGCAGAGATGCTATGGGATTAACAATGTGAGAAATATGGTAATCCATGTTTCTTGTTAAATACTTAGAAAAAGCATCACTGTTCAGACAGTTTACTTTAAAAATCCCAAGGAGACCTGAAGAAATAATCAATACAGAAGTTTGATGTCAATATTTCTTCACAAATATTCCAGAAATGACAAATCTGAGGTGGATCTCTACTCAATTGCATATGTTTTTTGATTTTCAGTTAATCACTGTACCTCTCTAGATTTTTTAAAGTGTTTTTGTGCTTCAACATGGCATCTTGTAATTAAACATGCTAAACTGAAATGGGCTTTTTCACTTTCAAGTATGGATAGTGCCTATGTACTTAATATTTTGTCTTTAAAACTTAAATTTTATATTTTTTGGTGAATTGTAATGTTGTTTATTTAAAGAGAAAAAATGTAGAAATAATACAGAATTTCAGAAAAATAAACAATAAGAAATCACTAGTTGACTAGTATCATATTGTCATCTTAGAAGTAGTTGTTCAAGTTACAAATTTAAAGCATACAAAGTGATATTCAAATAATGACACTATCAACAGTTCACCTCAATGATCCACCAAAAAGTTTTTAATATGCCTATCTGTCCTACACAATTTTTTTTCTTAAAGAGGGTAAGATTAAACATGGCGAAACAGAGCAGAACAGTTCATAAGGAAACAAGTTAAGGAAACACAGATTTCAAAGCAAGTCCACTGGAATTGTTCACTGTCTATCTTACTGTCTCTATTTTTCTTCCAAATAGTTGTTCCCATCCTCACACACAATGAATATATACTGAATATTATAGAACTAATCAAATAATTACAGGATGATGCAGGCTTTTTCAATATTCAAGACTGATTTTGGGGAAGTCGATATTGACTACCATAATGTCTCTCATTCTCTTCATAGTAGCTGTCTTTATCTTTATGTATGCTGAAATGGAACACAAGAGACTAGACTAATATCACTCTGAACAGTGAATAATAGTATCCTGAGAAGGAGAAAGCTGAGGAATTGCCTAATAAAAGAAGGCAGAGGACATTGTTAAAAGTGTATCAGGACTTAAAAGCTAAAGAAGTCTTGTTGTTCTGTTTAGTTTAATTATATTTTGTTCTGGTCTGTCTACTCATATTAGATTTGAGGGCACAGAGAGATAACCCAAAAATATCAGGTTATACCATGGTAATTATCCTTAATTTCCTATTAACTAAAACTGAATACCTATATTACTTACATTGTCTTCTATGACTGATCTTCTTTGAAGCTGGATTGTTTCAATGTTATTTGGCCTTGAGTGATTTTATTCACATTTGGTATGCTTGTTGGTATCAAGTTCAAGAGCAGAGGCAACTACTCTGAAGATGGAAAGATGTAAAAGATATCCATTGGTGTGCTGGGGATTTAGCTCAGTGGCTTAAGCACCTGCCTGGCAAGGGTGAGGTCATGAGTTTGATTTCCAGAGCCAAAAAAATAAATGAATAAAAGATATCCATTCCAGGTTTGATTATTTTTTAATTAAAGAGAAAAAAGAAAGTAAATAAAAAACAAAGCAATAAAAGGGTACAAGTAATACAGAATTTCAAGAAAAAATACAGTAAGAAATCACTAGTCAATAGGTTACATATTGTCATCTTAGAAACAGTTGTCCAAATTATAAAATTAAAGCATATAAAGTGGACATTCATACAGTGAGATTGCAGAAAGTTCTGTTCAGTGATCCAACAAAAGCTCAGTAATATGGTTTTCCATCCTACACACTCAAGCATGCAGTTATATCCCTTAGACCACCTTCTTTTCCTCTCTTTTTTTACAATAACAATTACACATTTTGAGTTTTTTTACTCCCACAGTTCTTATTACATTTTTGAAGAGAATAAATCCTAACATGATTAAATAAAACAGTCAGTTAGAACAGAAGGATGGGCATAGTACATGATGCAAAAATAGAATATCAGATGATCAAAAATGGTTACCATTGTGCCTCTTGCTATTTTTAAAAAGAGTTCCTATATCATCAGGTATAATAGAATTGATCAAAACAGTACAGAACAAGACCAATAAAACCTACACTGGAGACCTTGCAATATTTCAAAAAAGATCATAGTCAAACTATAATGGGCATCATAATAAATCTTATTGCCTTCAAAATGGTTGCCTATACCCTCAAACTTGATACTATCAAACAAAATAGAATATAGTAAAATCAGAACAAGATGTGGAGAGCAATACTGGGGTTCAAATCAGGTTAATAGGAAAACAAATAATTACTATAATATATCCCGCTATTTTTAAATTTAGTTTTCCCTTAATTGAAAAAAATAAAATAGTTTAATTTAAAAAAAAGGTTGGAGATTGAGATAAAAGAGGACATTGTAATAGAACAACAGTGGTCAGAATGGAACAATTTAAGCATAATTGTGTTTCACTCCCAGAAAATCTAACATAATAGTAACCATCAAAGTGCCTCATTCCTTGAATTATTTGAGTATAACTTTGTATACGATAGCATCAAGCATATCAAGACAGTGTGAAGCCATTCAACAGAATGAAAGAATTACAGGGTATTTAGACTCAGTTAACAGAAAACGAACAATGGTTTCTATAATATCTCCTTGCCTATAAAAATTTTTCTTTATACTATCACATATAGTAAAATATAGTAAGATACAACATGTTAAAACCAGTGGAAACAGATAGTTTGTGAGAGAGGGACCATTCTTACACCACTGAGATTGAGCCCAGTATTGATCATGTTGGTTAATTTTGAATATGCTGGTGAGTTAATGTTGCAAACATTTAGCTGAACAATTTTGTGTATGTTTGGTAGGAATATTAGCCAGCAGAGTGTTTTCATTTATGTTATTTTTAACACATTATTGTCTGGCTTCATTCTCAGGATAACATTAACTTTGTCACTTAAAAGAAGTTGGTGGTGGGTTTTCCTTCAACTTGATTGAAGAATTGAAAAACAATCAGTATTCTTTATTATATACTGGATAAAATTCACCAGTGCACTTTTTGTATGCCAGCTTTGTTGTTGTTATTAAGCAGCTGTGATTTTTACCCATTGCCTGTACTCCTTATTGCTCTGTTAATCAGACTATTTCCTTCTGATGCATGTGGTTCGGGGACAGCAATGGACACCACATATCCATTAAAGGTCACATCTTATTTTATTTACGGATGCTACCATTTACTTTTCTATCATCAAACTATCTCTATAATATATAATTTTGTAAGTAACTCCTTTCAGTTACTCAGATTTAATGCACATTCTTGCAGGGTGTGGTTACTGCTGGTAGAACCTGGGCCTGGTGAGGGCCTGGTCTCTTATTTAAGGCTCATACCGTGACCTGCCTTCAGTGTCCCCATCTCCTGACCTGCTCCCTGTAAACACCTGTCCTTCTCCATAGCTACGGTGAATCCACATAAGGCAGTTCAGATCTGCACCTGGGTGGAAAACATTCAGTCAGGTTGGGCTCTGTAACAGACTGACCTCATACAGAGCTCCCCTGAGTTAGACAGGGAGCTTCAGGCATGTAGGGAGGAGCTCTGAAACCATTCCCGCTCTCTCCTGTCCAGTATGGAGTGTGTGATGCCTCCCTTAGAACTCACTGATGAATGAGGCAGCCTGGACTGGGCCTTTTTTAGCTATGGTTCCTGCTAGGTGCTATGGTGTCCTGCTCCTCTGCCTCGACCATCTCTCTGACTTCAGATCTCCACAGAGATTTGAGCAGACTCAGTCTTCCTCTACCAGGCTCTAACTCTATGCTGAGGATTCAGGTGAAATATCTGCTACCCTCAAATTCATCTTATATACATTTAACCTGGAAATTCCACTTCTAAGGGTCATTATAAAAATGAAATTGATAGACACCATATTCTCTTCTTAATCAGTTAAGGTGTGGACAGTTAGAAACCATGAATGTTCGACAGCACAGCTGCTGAGTTAATTATAAATTACAGACACTGAAAAATGCTGAAAGAAGGCCATATCCCTGATCTTTCCTGAGATGGAAGAGAGCTTGTGTCCTGACACTCTCTCCACCCAGCAGTGAAGAGACAAAGACCAGCACAGCAGTTGAGGACAGGAGAGAGGAGCTGGTCAATGGCAGACCTCTCATCCTGGGAGGGATGCCTTTGTGGTTTTTCCATTTTATTTTCCACTGCATTATTTATAGTGCTCCATTCAATATTACTTCTCATCTGTTCAATTCACTTAAGAATAAATAGTTGGTATCTTCTTTAATAGGTGAGTAGAAATGGATGACTTAATACTCTTTTATATGTAATGTAGGATATGCATATAGAAGAACATTCAAGCTTCACTTTATAGACATATAAAACAAGGAGTCTTTTTATTCAGAAAGGCAACACATCATTCATGACTAACTTCTAAACCCCCAACACATGAAGCCATGCGGATCCTGCTCTGGTGGGTGTCCTGCCCTCCCTACCTGAGAAGTCATTGTGTTCATCTCTGTCTGGTAGAGGACAACCAGAATCTTCTTCAGAGTCTCTTTTTCCAGCAAGGAGGTCTTGAGTCTTCCTGTCCTCAGGCCAAGCAGGGAGTGTGCAACATGCAGAGGAGCCCAGCACCTCCTGCCTTACACCCATTTCCACCACTGCATCCATGCTGCAGCCCTGCAGGCCCAATAAGGCAGAGCCACCAGGGTGCAGGAAAGACTCTGCCACCTCAGCCCCAGGGGCCTCAACTCCTGGGTCCTGGCCTCAGCCCCCACCAGGCTCCAAGCTCTGCCTTGGATTGGACATTCATAGCGGGCCAGACACACCATCAGTGCCTTGGGGCAAAGTCCATTTTCCACAGTGACAATTCCATTCTTCAAATTTTGATCCTTTCCTTTCTAAATGAGGCTGAGGCTTTGGAGACAAAACCCCACACATTGTCATTACTTTTTGTTTTTCTTTCTTTTCCTTCTTCTTTTTCCTCCTCCTCCTTCTTCTTCCTCTTCCTGTTTGTCTTCATCTTTGTGTTCTTCATGGTTTCTTTGATGCTTTAAATACATATTTAGAGGTGTATTTTGCCAAAAAACTTTCCTTGTCTTCTCACACCCCAGTTAAAGGAAATTTTTAAAGCTTTCTGCTGCAGTTCACACCCTATGTGTTTGAACACTCAGAATCCATTTTCAGGGATGTGTGCCTGCATGTATCAGGTTTAGGAGACTCAGCATTTTGTGTGCTTATTGGCCATGTCTGGTGATTCCCTTTGAGTTAGAAGAATTTGTCATTTCCCTCACAAAATGGAATCATGAGACCTCTTTCATACTTGTAATAAAAACCATCTATCTGACTATTTGTTGTAAAGAAAGGTTTCCTGTTGTGATTTTTGCATTATTGTTATTTTTCAAATGCAATGAATCAGTCATTTGTAGCTCCCTTTGTATCACTGAAATCATGGAAAACATTTTCCGACATGAAAAGATGAGTACATACACAATGATTTCTACATTTTCCCTATAGACTTTGTCTATCTGTGGTTTTCTCTTCTGTCAAACAGCAATAGCATCCAGTCTCCTCCAGGAATGTTTGGCCAAACAGCATCTGATGCACTGATATGAAAAACACAGGGTAGTAAATCACAGTGAGCGAAAAGTCAGTGGTGGGTGGGGACTAGCAGGAGAGAACAGGGGTATGGATGGGTCCAACATTGAGCAGAAAGCTGGAACTAGACAGAGTGAAGATTATACCAACTGACAATGGGCTTACATATGACTCAACTGAACATGTGGAAACTAATGAAATCTTAACTTAAAATTAAATTATCTTACAATTTAATGTTTTAAAGAACTTAGATTTAAGAGTAGAAATGAAAACTGAGAGAAATAGAAGAGGTAAAGTGAAGGGAAAACGAAGGGCCTATACTTTGCAAGACCTGAGCCCTAAGTGGAGCTGAGGACACCTGCCATGGAACCAGTGGCAGACCTGCCTTGGAATCCCACCAGACTGGGTATCTGACCTTGATTTTCAGGTTGATGAGCTGGTGAGGTCATTGGAGGTGAGGCTGGCACAAGATCTGTAAGTAGACCTTGAGCTCAGTCCGGTACCAGCCTTGCCTTAGAAGAATCCCCAACTGTCCTTGCTCCTTGCAAGCCCCAAGGCCTCCCAGGGCATGTCAGGGACAGCTCTGTGCACAAATGCACCCCAGGAAAGCTTCCCATTCTGCCTCATCCCACTCACTTCTGCATGCCTCTGGGTTGCAAGAGGCCCCAAGTCTGAGAGTCTTCCTCCCTCTATAGTGTCCCATGTCCTCCTCAGAAACCAACAGACCCAGGCCAATTCCTTCTCGCTGTAGTTCTCATTTTCAGTGAGCTAGGCTTGGCCCAACTCAATCAGATTAGGTTGGGCTGGCTGTCCCACCTTTCTCAGCAGCACCTGCCAGGAGCCAAGAAGAGAAATTCTGATCCTGAGGAGGACAGGTGTAAGCAGCACTACAGGTCTGGCTTCCCTCCCAAACTGTCCTCCCAGGGTATCCTGTGAGCTAACCATAATCAGCCCTCACTATCTGACAGAGTTTCCTGGACAGTGCTGTGACCACCTGTCCTCTACTCTTCAGGAAGCCTGAAATGCAACTCCCTTTACCACCCTTGTGGCATATTGCCTCTGTGAGAAAGAGAGTGGAGTCTGCACTGTTACTTTAATCATGGGGGCTCAACAGGGTGCTGCTCTATAACTATCTGAAACCTGAGTGGACAGTGGGAGTGCTTCCTGTATGCCTTTCCTCCACCTTCAGTTCATATACGGATGCATCACCCCATTCTGTGTGCCTTCATGGGTGTCCCCTACCCCTATTTTATGTCCATGTGTACAGAGGTCAAGAATTAGGGACACTCACAGTAATGTGGTTAGTACCCGGTCAGCTCTCCAGGTGACTGTGTGGCCTTCATAAGCACAAGGGGCCAGTGTTTGAATCTGCTCTGGTCATTGCATCATGGTCAGAGCCTAGTACCTTGATGATTTAAGGCACCCACCAGCTCCAGCCAAGATGTCTGTGTGGAACTGGGTCATCTGGCATCACCCAGAGATTCTTGCTCTGGATACCATGAGCACATGGAATGACTGCCCACTGTCCTTCAGAGTGAAGACAACAGCTCCAACCAAGTGATGGATCCTTGGCAAGAGGCAAAGCTTTCCCATGGGAAAGGAAAAACCACAATGAAGCCAAGGTCCCCGGTCTGAGCAGACCTAGTTTTAGACCCAACTCCTCCTTCCTACTTCCCTTGTCGACTTAGAAAAGACACCATGCCTCTCAGTTCCTTTCCAGTGTGTTCCCCGGAACTATGGCATCTGCTTCCTAGGGACATCATCAGAGGTGAGAGATGACACTTTTAAACATTGTGGGCTGGTGTCATGTGTACAGAGTATACAGAATTAGAGGTCACTTCCATGAAAGGGTGGAAGGGAGGTGAACACAGTGCACACAGGCCTGGTTCCTACTGTATGGTGGTGGAAATTACAATCACCTCCTGGACATGTTTCCCTGGTGGCATCATGAGGGGGCAGAAGTTCATCAGATCATCCATCATTATGTTCCCTAAGCATCTCAATTTCTTCTATGTATTGGTGTTGTGCCCTCAAGTCAGGATTTCAGACAGGCTAAGCAAGCACTATGGATGCAGATGCACCCCCAAATCTACCAGCACTGTGCCTACATTCACACCTGTATGAGTCACCACTCCCATGGCAAGGGTGCTCAACTGCTGACAGCTCACCTTCTGATGGCCACATCCTGAGTAGCCCATTTCTTGAGCATGGGTCGCATGTAGTGAATTTTGTTCTGGTTTGTATTAGCCAGGCTGAAATTGAGCCCAGGTCCTCACGCATGGTAGGCAAGTGCTCTATCTTGAGCTCTCTCCCCAATTCCTTACTTGTTCTTAATAACAGAACATGGCAGATGTAATGGGATGTGACTATCAAGGTTCACCCATAAAATGACTGTGACCAACCTCCTGCTCTCTCCCTCCTCTGTTCTTCCTTCCTTCCTCTCTGTTTCATTCTGTCTTCCTCTCTAAATCTCTGACTATCTCTACATTTTCTCTGAGGAGAGGCTGACTCTTTGCAGAGAAAAAGGTTAACAGACAGAGGAGACATCAGACCTCCATCATAACTGTGTTCCTGCCTGTTAGCAAGAGAGAGAGCGTGAGAACAGATTCTGCCACAGCGGTGTGTCCACTGAGCCTGCAGCCTGGTCAGGAGAAACTATGGTGGATCCCCCAGCAGCACCTCCTGAATTCCTAACCCATAGAACCTGAAAGAACTGAAGTTTACCTGTTGTACCTAAGTTTGCAGCCACACATACCTCAGTGTTCACTGATGCACTATAGCAGATGTGAGGTTCTACCCCCACCCCTGTCCCTTGCCCACTCCTCCCCTCCCTTATTCTCACCAGGCCTTCTGCTCTCGCTTCTCATCTCTTTCTTGACTAAAAAAAATTTTGACTTTGAATCTCTAAATGGTTGGTTCTCTATCTTTTGCCACACAGACTCTGCTCTGTACAGCATTAGGGGCTGCATGTCTCAGGTTCAGGCATCAGCTCCATCTCATTGAGGCTATTCAGATGCCCCCATGTAGTGACCTTGACCTCTGTGTGCCCTTGCTTTATTGGGATATAGCACTGGGTCTTCTCTTCCACTACACTCTGCAGTGATTTGTCCCTCTCCTCCAGCCTTCCAGCTTCTGGGTGGCCAGTGACATATTGTCCTGTTCTGTGTTGGTGCCAGCCTAGTTCAGCCCAGGAATAAGGGGAGATTTGAGGCATGTAGATTGAATGAATCAGATCATTTTTGCTCTGTGCTATCCAGTGGGTGCCCATGGCATCACTGTGTGTTCATTTGTGTGTGTGTGTGTCTGTGTGTGTGTGTGTGTGTGTGTGTGTGTGTGTGTGTGTTTGTGTGTGCATGTGTGTATCCCCTGGGATGCTGCTTGAAATCAGTCCCATATGTTTAGGCTCAGGGCCCAGGAGCTTGAGGGCTGCTTTTCTAATCCTTTGGGAGTGGAATCGGTCCTGTGTTAGGAAGTTTTTCTCTTTTGGACTTCTCCCCCATCCTCTTCACTCTGCCCATATCCTGTGCCTTGGGCCTGGCATTGTCCCTCTCTTGGCACTGTTTCTGAAATGTCCATTGGAAATGAAATAACACACATAGTCCTTTATTGTGGAGATTCTAGCATGCTTGAGGGTGAGGCACTAGAGGGTCACATGGGGTTCTCTTCACCTGGGCACTGTCCCCATCCACACCTGCCTGTAATTTGATACCATCCCTACTAAGGCCATCACCTATGGGTTACCTCACATTGCCATTGTCACATGCAGTCCATTGGGCAGGGCAAGGCTTGGACATAGAACTCACCACTCACTGTCACCGATGCCTTTCCCCAAGCCTGTGACACATTATAGGCCTACTTGGTTCAAAGACCATGGGAAAACTTTCTATCATCCATCGAATTCAGGACCTACACTTTAGCTCATACTGGGGTACCCACGTGCTCAGCTATTTCTTTGTGGGAAACCTAGTGGCTGCTGAATCAGTGATCTAACCTCTCCTGCTGCCCAGCCCCCAGTGGCAGCAAAGTGCAGGCCAGGACTTGGGGGAATAACTTCAGCTGGACATATTTACAGCTTGGAGCAACCAATCAGCTGGCCTCTGTGAAGGCTGCAGGGGTTTACACCATGACACAGAAGATCTGTGATTGAAGACCCACCCCAGCCCCTGAGGAGTCATGGAGAGCTCTTGGGTTCCCACCATCTACCCCAGCCTGGCCAGGAGCCTGGTGGATTCGAGTTCTGGGCTGGTTTTTACTACCTGGGACTTGATGCCTCTGCTGTTTCCCAGTGCTCATTTCTCCAGCTTGTTTGCCTCGTTGACCATTATGTTTCTTTTCTTATGAACACAGCCCATTCTTAATTGGGCTGTGTTCATGTGTCTTGTCCTTTGACTGAACTACTGGGTAAGAACTACAACTTATAGGTGATGACATGCTGAGCCAGACTTTATGCAAATTTACTCTGTCCAGAGAGGAGGACATAGGCAGCCATATTCATGACATTGCATGGAGATAAACCACAGGGGAATTCAATGGACATGCTTCCTGTGACACTGCACTTTCTATACTGGGTTGTAGACTTGCTTTGGAACACACAGTGCCTCACATTTTAATGGTTGTATTACAACTACAATACTTTTGTGATTTTTTGCAAGTTAAGCACTCAGAAATTAAAATTAAAACTTTATCATTGGAAATATCTAAAGAATAAATATGGATGTGACACTCCCATGGTGCTGCTCTGTAACAAAAGAAAGTGTGTTAGTCTCTTTCATATGAAATTGATATGAAATGACCTACATGTAATTAAACACTGAGCAGTTTTGATGTGTATGTGTCTATAAAGCCAGGAACATAATTAACAAAACAAAAAATCCTAAGAATTACAAAAAAAATCCTGAATTCTTTTTCTATGCCCTTCCAAGAGTCCATGAATACATGCATGAGAAATTAATGCAATCTGTCTGGATTTTCTCTTCTCAGATAAGACGAGATTAAACAGTTACTTGCAACAGGGTAAGGCAGAGGAGAAACGTAACTGCAGTGATGTAGAAAAGGTAGGACAGGTAAATTACAAGGACACAGGATGAGTGGTGGCCAGGATCTAGTAGGAAGGAAAATAAAAGAAAATATATTTGTGTAGTGAGTTGATGAAAATATTCTGGAAGAGGACACTGGTGAAGGTTTCACAATATGGAGAATGCACTAAATCATACCAAACTCATCAACTGAAACAAGAATAAACCCTTAAATTTCATTTACAATGATTCTATCACTGACAGCTCAGAATAGAATAGTAATAAATAGAATAATAAGTAAATCTGGAAGAGAGGGGAATGGCAGGTGTGGGTCAAGAGCTGCCTGCAGGTAGAGATCAAGAGATGACTCCTGCTGGGGAGCCCCCAGGAGATCCAGCTCTGCAGCTGGTGGAGGAAGGAAAACATGTGCCTGCTCTTGCTGTGGGGTCAGAGCTGGTGAGGGAGCTGCAGGTGGAGCTGGAATGAGCTTTGCTGGTGCAAATTCAGCATGCAATGGAATTGCCTCTGCAGTTGTAGGAGAAGAAAACATCACTGATTTTCCAGGGACTTCTCAGGTCCAAACCTTCCCACTGCCTGTCAGAGGCAGCTGTGTGCATGAATGCAGCCCCATTAAAGCCTCCCAGACTGCATCCCCACACTGACTGCTGAGGTGATCATGTTCCCGTGTCTCCCATCATCTGGACACATTGCTGAGTTCCCTAGCACATTCCTCCTCTCAAAGTCACAACCCACATCCCAGGGCTCCTTACCCTGTGACTCAGACACCAGGGACTTAGGAGGCTCAAGCTGGTCCCTGAGTAGCTTGGCTTGGCTATCCACCTTGGAGTTCAGCTCCAGTGAGGAGTCAAGGACAGGAGAGGCGGACCTGGAGCAAACAGAGAGGTAGCAAAGCGAGAGGTCTGGCCTGTCTTCTAACACTACCTACACAGGTTACCTTAGGGAGAGGCACATGAGTCTCTAGCCCAGCAAGTTCAGTGTCCACTCCCACCCTCTCCCAACACAGTGTGGCAGTGCGGGCCTTGGGATCCCTGAGAGGCTCACAGAATGCTCCGTTGGAGGCAGTCTTTGCT
The DNA here is from genome assembly GCF_034190915.1 of Cavia porcellus. Classification (NCBI taxonomy): domain Eukaryota; kingdom Metazoa; phylum Chordata; class Mammalia; order Rodentia; family Caviidae; genus Cavia; species Cavia porcellus. Next base: position 1,114,881 of record NW_026947518.1, on the reverse strand, counting down.
TAGTGGTATGACACCACTCCATTTTTAAGGGAAGCATGACACAGTTTCTCCCTGCCCTTCCCCACTGCATGTCAGCTCAACAAAGGCAAAGACTGATATCTGCCATGTCTTTGCACTCAAGGGCTCAGGGCTGGTGCTCCATGAGTATCTGAGAAGTGAGGAGTCATTGATGTCTATCCCGCCTTTCTGCAGTGTCTAGGTCAGGCAAAGATCTGCAGCCCAGTTCTCTTGGTCTCTGTAGAATTCCTCCGATGTGCTCTGTAACCACTTCTAAGGGAGGCCTTGGACACAGAAAGACTTCCTTGAGGTAAACAAAATCTGTTCTGCTGCCACTTCTGACTCTGTGGCCTTCAAAGAACATCAAAACTCAAAAGGGCAGTGGTTGCACCTGTTCTGCTTACAAGATCATGGACAATACTCAGAAAAGTGTCTTCACACAGGGTGTCTTCATTTGTATTTTGGCTTGATGACACCCACCCACATTCCAGTGACACCTGTGGGCCGTGGACACTTTGCCATTCCTAAGAATTCCTGCCATGAGCATACCTTGAATCCCCTAGAGTGACTCTCCAATCTCCTTTCCAAAGAACAGAACAGTTTTCACTATGTGTGTGACAGTGAGGGGGGTGGAAGGTCATCCCTGGGAATCAGGACAGCCTCCTTAGCAGGTCTTCATGGGGCCAAGGCCACAGCTAATCCCTTGCATTGGAGTCCTCATTTCATCCTCGGTGACCCTGCACTCTGGATTCACTCAGCACCCCACAGTTCAGTGTTGTAAACCAAGACTGAGGTGCTTGCACATGGCCAGGACTTGAATACACAGGTGGCCAAGTCTCACGGAGCTGCTCAGGTGAGAACTTAACTTGCCTGTATCTGAACTAGTCCTGGACTCAGTGTCTCTGAGTGGCTGTTGGTTGAGCCTAGGGATATGTGTTCTGGGCTTCCTCTTGTCTCTGGGAGCCTCTGGGTGCCTCTGTGTGCCAATGAGTCCTGGCCTGAGCTGCTGACAGCTGGGTGTTTCCAGTTGAGCTTCCTGAAGCATCTGGACCAAGTGAAACATCCTCTCCATATGTTCCCACATGGTTCCCTGACACGGGGTCCTGATGCTGGGGCCACTAGCCCCGGGAAAGCAGCATAGCATGTTCCTTGTTCACTCTCTTGAGCCAGCCATCCATGAAGGCCAACTATCACCAGACCACAGTGCCTGGTGACCAGAGTCTTCAGATTCCTGTTTGGACTTGTCACCAAGCAAGTGAGGTCATGTGCTGGGGTCGACAGTTGAGGCTCCCCCTCTGATGCCTCCTTTGTTTTTATTGTGAGCTAATCTGTGTCCTCCTTAGAAACAGCAAGTTAAAAAACTAGCAAAATGTGTGTATTTTTAGACTTTTCCATCCAAAAGATCCTTTCCCTTGAGGATGAGGTGCACAGTTTTTTTATTTAAAGAATTCTCAAATTTTATTTTGACTGTCTTTTCTGGACTTATGTTAGTTTCACTTCATTATCATTAAGGAGCATGGAGATGTTCCCATAATGCCCATAATAATTTTCATTAAAGGATATGAAATGTTTCATGTTATAACACCCATAGTCCAGGAAAGGAGGATTCATACCAAGTTTTACTCATGTTTACCTCAGCCACACACTGTAGTGCTCCATACTCTGACCTCCTTTGAGGAGGGACAGTAAGTGGTGAGGGCAAGGGGAGGCTTTGCAAGGCCATGGACATCATCACCCCGTGCTGATGAGGACACATGGGCATCCCTCCTGGGGAATTTGTCTCCTAGTCACTGGTTCACTTCCTGTTCTCCCATCCCAAACAGACCATGGGCTTTGTGTCCCTGCTGGGTAGTTTGCCTTTCCTAGAGGTGATGGTGCTGAGCCTGTTCAGTCTCAATGCTCTTGGTTGGTCTCCTTCAAGCAGCATCTCTGTGCTGGGCTCTTTACATAGTGCTGCTTATTGGTAGTGGAGCCACCACACACTCTCATGGGGCTGAACCCACCAATTGCAACTTGTTCATGCATCTGTCACCCATCTGCTGATCCCATTTGTTCTGTTTCCGGGTTGGCCCTGGAAAGCCAGCTGCTACAGCCATTCTTATACACGGTCTTGCGTGGCGATAGACTTTTATTTCAAAGGAAAAGTACTTAGATGTGAAATTGCAAGATTATATGTCTTGTGTCTGATTAGCTTACAAACTGTTAAGGTACACTTGCAAGCATTTTTTAAAACCAGAGTTAGGCGGTTGTTTTCTTTTTGGTACTGAGGATTGAATTTATGACCTCAGGTTTGCCAAGTGGGCACTTATACTACTGAACTAAATCTCCAACCCTGTTTTCTCATTTTGTTTTGCTTTGTTTTGTTGTGTTTTTACGCTATAATATGTTATGTTATGTTACACTATGTTTAGTGTTGGTGAGGATTTTGAGTCTCTTTCAGTGCATTTTCAGTGCTTTCTGACTTCATTTTGTATAACTCACCTGATAAACTATGACATATCACATAATCCTGGGTAATTTAACTTAGGAAAAAATTTAAAAAGTAAACAAGAACCAGGTTTGGTAGTAAACATCTCTAATGCCAGAAGTTACAAGGCTGAGGCAGTAAGATTGCTGTGAGTTGACGTCAGCCTGTGCTACAATGTGAGTTCAATGAAAGCCAAAACTTCATAGAAAAATCCTGTCTCAAAAATAAATAAATAAATAGAAATAAATAATACATTAAAAAAAGGTTTAAAAAGCCACAAAAGTCACCTACAAATCAACAAATCAAATCTTGATGAATTTTTCTTACATATGTACTTTATTCAGCACACTGCGCATTAGGTTTACCATGAGGTAGACATTGATCTACTGCCAAGAAGTTAAACTGTTTCAATTTTTTTGACCTTTTAATTGAGATGAATGTATATATGCTACTGAATATACAGTTTTAGGATTTGGAGAGCAAAGTGTAAAGAGAATTTGATGGTTCTTTTTATTTTAGTACTAACTTTATATATAGAAGTAGGATTTGAGCAAAGGATTACTGTTTTTTGGAAAGACTTTCTTGTATTATTTTAATGTAACTCATGTACATATTAATAAGGTCCACATAAAAGATGGTATTGTTAAGTCTGTAAAAGAATAAAATACATAAGAATTGTGAGAGAATAACATTGGCTACTGTATTGTGCACAATGATTTCTTAATGATCTATATTTTCATACATCTGTAAAATTTGTTAATCTTTTTACAAATTTTAAGCCATGATCTCACTAAGATTGTGAGTTTCCCAGGTGAGGCTTAAACCTTTCCTTATTTAATCTCCATCCCTCTCCCAGAGTGCTAGGATTGCAAATGTATATTATCTTGTGTTGGTAATCAGCAGTAATTTTGTGCATATAGAATGAAATATTTAGCTTTGATCTTTAGACACTTTGAAGAAAGAGTGGATCTAGTTAAGCTATATATCACCCTCCTAAATGGCAGTTTTTTCAAAGTAAGTAAGACTGAAAATCCCATTAACACTGTCTGTAGATTCTCAGTTTTGTAACTGTGGTCATCATGTGCTTCAAAATATCACTGCAAATGCCTTCAGCACTGGGACTGAGACTTGATGTCCTTGAAGCAATTTCTGTTTATTTTTTTAATCCCTCATGGATTTTGATGATTTTTTCTTTTCTTTTTTTTTAATTTTTTTAAAATTTTATTTAAGGATAAAAGAAAAAAAAACAGTGAAAGGGTACAAGTTATACAGATTTACAGAAGAAAAAACTGAATAGTAGGAAATCACTAGTTAATGGATTACATATTGCCATCTTAGGAATAATTGTTCAAGTCACAAAATTAAAGCTTGTAGAGTGAACATTCCAACAATGATACTGCAAACAGTTCTGTTCAATGATCCAATAAAACTCTGTGATATCATTTTCTATCTTATACACTTAAATATACATGCAGTTATATAGTTTAGAGCACTTTCTTTTCCTCTCTTTTGTATAATGACTATTACACATTTTGGGTTTCATTGCTCCCACAGTTCTTATTGGTTTTTTGGAAGAGAGTAAAACCAAGTGTGACATAACAGACCAGAATCGGTCAAGTCAAAAGGGTGGACATAATAGACAATGTAAAAACATAATACAAGGTGATCAACAATGATTACCACAATGCCTGCCGCTATCTCTAATAGAATTGCCTATATTATTAGTTATAATACAATTGAACAAAACAGTAAAGAACAAAACCGACAAAACCAAACCATTGGAGACATTGTAGGTGTTCAAAAGTAGATAAAAGTCAACGAGAATGGGCGTTATAATGAATCTCATTATCTTCACAGGTGATGCCTAAACTTTCGAACCTGATACTATCCATCAAAACAGAATAGGGGAACATCAGTCAAAAACAAGATGGTGAGAGTAATACAGGGCTTCAAATCGAGATAATAGAAAGTCAAAGTGGGTTACTATAATATATCCTGCAATTTTTTCCCTTTAATTAAATGGATAAAAATAAATAAGTAAATAATGGAGTGTAGATTGAGATAAAAGAGGGCATAGCAGTGAAACAGCGCAGATCAAAACATAACCATTTAAGCAGAATAGTGTTTCACCACCAGATAATCCCGACCCAAAAGTAGTTACCATATTGACTCTTTCCTTGAAGTCCTTGAGTACAATTTCGTATACTGTAGCATTAAGAATATCAAAGCAATGTAAAACCTTTTAAGAGAATGACAGCATTACAGAGTATTTACAATCGACTAACAGAAAATGAACAATGGTTTCTGTATAATCTCCTTGTCTTTAAAAGGTTTTTGCTTATACTATCGTACATAATAAAATCCAATAAGATACAATCTATTTAGACCATTGGAGACAGAATAACAAAAGCTAGATGAGACTTCAAAACAAGATGATACTAAATCAGTATTACGTATTAAGATGTCATTTTCTCCAAAACAGCTGTTCCTATCATCCAGTCTTTTGTGTCTCATTTCTGTTGAGCTCTTTTTGTGTCAGTAGCTATCAGTATGTCTTCTTCATTTTGTTCTCTGCTCCATTCGTTGTGGCCTCCCGGCCACTATTTCTGGGTTCTTTGTATTTTTCTTTTTTTAGAATATCCTGCAATACTTTCTGTAGAGTTGAATTGGTGGTTGCAAATTCCCCCAGTTCCTCTTTATCCTGGAAGCACCTTGTTTTTCCATCAATTTCCAGGGACAGTTGTGTAGGATATCTCAATCTTGGCTGGAGATTATTATCTTTCAAAGCTTGAATTATTTCCCCCCACGCTCTTTGTGATTTGATGGTTTGTGGAGAGAAATCTGCTGTAATTCTGATGGGTGTTCCATTGTAGGTGGTCTGTTTCTTGTCTCTGACAGCTTTTAATATTCTGTTCTTGTATTGAATTTCTGGAATTTTTATTATTATATGCCTGGGTGTCGCTCTGTTTGGGTTGTAGGCAGCTGGGGTCCTGTATGCCTCATACATCTGAGTATCTTTACCTTTTGCTAAATTAGGAAAATTCTCCTAGATTATTTCTGTGAGTAGCTTTTGTAGTTCACTTGTTTGTGTCCCTACTTCTTCTTTTATGTTCTTAATCCTTAAGTTATGGCTCCTCTTATCATCTTCTTGTCTTTGTATTATTGCTGTTTGTTTCTTTGTTATTTTGAAGAAGTTTTTCATTTCATTCTCCCATATTACAAGTCTACCCTCCAGTTCAGATAGTCTGTCCTTAGTTTCTTTCAAGCTGTTATGCCACTCATGGATAGACTTCTTAGTATCTTGGTAGTCCTTTTGAACCTGCTTCATGTACTCTATGCTTTCTCTGTTTTCTCCATCAAACAATTCTCCCCTCTTTTTCTGTTCTTCCATTCCACCATCTGTTTTTTCCTGGGTGGTGCTTAGCATTTCTCTAACTATTCTGCATACTTCTAGCTTCAGGCCGTTGATAACTTCATTCCTGAATTGGTCTATGAGGCTCTCTATATGGTGCTTTATGTCTATTGGTGCGGTGTCCACTATTGCCTGTTTCTCAGAATTGGGGGCCGAGGAGCCTTTCTTGTTGCTGCCTTTTGCCATATTCTCTGTTCCTTATATATGCAAGCTTACAAAGGAGGCCCAGCTTCCCTCCCTGTCAGTCAGAGCCTGATCGAATTGCGCTGGCTAGGTGTTTCCGCCCACTGGCAGCACACCAGGGAGTTGCGGACTAGGCAGCCTACGCGGGAGTCACCCCTCTGGGCCACTGTCAGTCTCTGGGATCTGGGTTGGGCCAGCCTACTGAGTCCACCAGCAGTGTCATGCAGGCCAGGCACTTTTCACCAATCCCGTCCGAGAGGGCAATGTGTGGCTGGAGTCGCCACCGCGCCCTGCTCCCGCAGGACTGCCTGAGCCCAGAAAGTCCTCCACTGGAGTCAAACTGTGGTAGAGTGTCAGTTTCTCTCACTCACCTTACCACAAGTCAGTGTACGCCTCCCTGTCCGTCCTGTTTTCGACTCCGTTCGCAGACTCCCATTCTCAGAGCTTCTGAGCGTCTCTCTCCTTGCTGAGCCCAATGTAGAGGCAGCCAGCTGCTGCACGGTGGGAAACCCAAATCTCAGCTTCCAATGGTGAGGATCCAGCCTCCACACTGAGACTTTTCTATTCCTGTTTTAGCACCAGGACTGCATTCCAAGTTGGTTTCTCTCAGCCCAGTTCGTTCCTGAGTCAGCAGAGCATATCTCTACCGGCTTATGTCTACTTAGTCTGCACCATCCTGACTTCTGAACCAAGCCTTTCAGAGAGCCTGCGTAGTATCTTTTATCTGTACGCCATGTTCTCCCGCCTCGATTTTGATGATTTTTTCAAGTCAAACCACATGAAAAGTGTGAAAGCTAATGTCACTTGGGGCACACTGCCCTCCAGAAAGCCAGGAAAGTGTAAAATACTGTTTTTTCTACTGTTGGACTTCCCAAGGTTTTTTTTTTTTTTTTTTTTTTGCTTTGCATTCAGTTTCTATGGATTGAATACTGAGATTTGCACTTAGCTCCATGGCCTTCCACATTTAAAATAATTTTTATTTTCATCCAGGTTCTGGATAAGTGGCTGCATTGCCAAGGATGTCCTTAAATTTGTGATGTTGCTGCCTCAGCCTTCAAGACTGCTGGCATTACAATCCACACCACCAGACCTGGTTTCATCATAGTGTTGTTAAAAACTCATTGGCTGAGCATGGAATGGTGAAAATGCCTGCAATGCCTGCACTCAGGAGGCTGAGACAGCAGGATTCCTGGGAGTTCCAGACAAGCCTGCAACACACTCTGAGTTCAGCTTAGGCCAGAGCTACACAGGAAGAACTTGACCAAAACTCAAAAAAGAAAAAGAAAGAAAACTAAAGGAAAGGGAAATGAAGGAAAGCAGAGGGGGTGGGGGAGGCGAAGGAAGGAAAGGAAAAGGGAGAAACAAAACAAAATTCCTGTTGACTGTATGAGTTTTTCTCTACTGGGCTGGCCTTTCTAATCTGTGGTGCAGTTCTTGCAGTAAAGGACCCTTTGACTGTTGTCACTTTATTATATACCAGAAAACTATGTATTTTGTTGCCTCTAACTTTAATGTTTTTTCCATGGCTATAGGATGACTCTTTGTCCTTCCCTGTGCATTTTCATTTTGTTTTTTCTAGCAGTGCCAAAATGGAACTGATATTGTGACAGGAATGGAATTTAAGCACCTGGTTGCTCTGGGTAGCATGTACATTATAACAACATGAATTCCTCCCCTCCACCATCACAGTCTGTCTTTTCTTCTCTTAGTGCCACTTCACTCATTGTTTCAATTTCTATAATTTCCAAGGACAGGTGAGTTTGGTTTATATTTTACATGAGTATTAATTCTTTTGGATGAATTATGAAATGAATTGTGTTCCTTGTATTTGGGGCTGCAGTTTGTTTGAAGCACATAGATATGAATTGATTATGACATATGGATATTGCACCTTGAAACTGAAGTTATTTGTCCATTTGTTCTAAAAGATTTTCAGTGGAGTTTTAAGTTTCTTATATGAAATGTTGTGTCCTCAGGAAACAGAGACACCTCTTAACTCTTCTTTCTGATTTGGTAAACTTTTGGGTTCTTATTGTTGACTAAATTCTAGGACTAGGACTTGAAGAAGTGTGTTGAAAAGAGTCCAAAGCCTGGTCTCATTCCTGACCTGAGAAGCAAATCTTGCAGCTTGTCAGGCTCTGTGCATGATGTCAGTGATGGGCTTGTCATGTCTGTTCTTTGCTGTGCTGAGATTCATTCCTCCTACACATGGTGTGTGAATGGTTCTTATCATGAAAGGATGATGAACTTTTGAATTTCTCAAAGTGATTTTTCCAAATCTCTTGAGGGGTTAGCTGTGCCTCATGCTGTGAATGTGGCAAGTGACACTGAATGATTTGTGCAAGTGGAACCATTCTAGCACCACTGAGGGTGAACCCAGTGTTCATTGTGTTATTTAAAATTTTCATGTGCTGGTGAATTTAGCTGATGAGCATTTAGTTGTATATTTTTGTGTATGTTCATTAAGAATATTGGGCATTAGAGCATTCCCATTTTTTTAATGCATTATGTTCTGGCTTCATTATCAGGATGACTTTCTCATCTAAAAGGAATTGGTGGTGGTTCCCTTCCCTTGAAAGACATGAAAATAATTAGTATTTATTCTTTTTCAAAATTTTATTTTGAAGATAGTAAAATACAACAGAGCAAACAGAACAAAGCAAATCAAGACAATGCAGTGAAATTGGTACAGACCTTCACAGCAGGGTCCATGATAACAGTAGTAGGCACCATACTATATCTCATTATCTTCACAATTGGTTTCCATTCAATTAGTTATAGTGAAATCCAAACAAACACAGAACATTTTAAAACCAGTCAAAAGATAATATTGAATAGAGCAAAATAATTAAACACAGCAAAATATTAAAGACAACATTTGTTTTCAAACACAAAATAGAAAAAAATACCCCATATTTTCTATATTGCACACAGTCATCTTCCCAAGAGATGCTCAGAATTCTGCCTCTCCTTGCTGACCAAGGGTGGGCAAAAGAGATGTATGGCTCTCAGTCCATGTACCAGTATGCTCACCAGAGATGCTGACTGGTTCTCCTCCTGGCTTGCATTAGGGGTGCTTGCCAGGAAGGCAGGATAATTGTTTTCTTGTTCAGCTGCCTAAGTCCCAACATGGCCAGATCCAGTATTTATTCTTTACTATACATTTCATACAAGTCAGCAGGGCCTTTATCATATCCTGGCATTTGTTGTTGTTATTAAGCAGTTATGATTGTTGACTCATTGCCCGTGTTTGTTAATGCTATGTCAAATGGTGTGTTTTCTTCTGAGGGTGTGGGTCAGGGACGACATGGGAGATCATGTACTGATTAAGGATCCTGTCACATTTTACTTAGGGATGTAGCAATTTACTTTTGTATCTTCAAACTACCCCTAAAGTATATATTTTTGTGAGTAATCTGTTAAGTTATTTAGTCTTTTAAAGTACATTGTTACAGGGTGCAGTTACTCCTGGAGGACACTGGGGCAGGCTAGGGCCAGGCCTCTTATTTCAGGCTTTGTAGACTTACCTGCCTGAAGTGTCCCCCGCTCCTGACCTGCTGCCTGTAAACACCTGTCTTGCTCCAAAGCTGTGGTGAATTCACAAGTGGCAGTTGAGATCTCACTTGGATGGAAGTCATTGCATCAAGGTAGGCTCTGAAACATGCTGATCTTCTCATACAGTGTTCCCCTGAGTGAGACATGGGGCCTCAGGACTGCAGGGAGGAGCTTGGACAGCAGGGCCACAACAGCCCTCTCTTATCCAGCATGCAGCGTATGCTGTTTGCTGAGAAGCTGACTGATGGATAAGGAGTCCTGGACCTGAGCCTTTCTTGCACATGGTACACTACTACATGCTGTGGTATCCTCCACATATGCATGGTCCATCTTCCCCCTACTTCAGATTTCCACAGAGATCTGAGCAGCCCTGGGCTTCCCCTTCCAGGCTCCAACTCTATGGTGAGTTTTAGTGTGAATTTTATGATCAGGAAATTCAATTTATATACATTTAACCTGGAAATTCCACTTCTATGGCCTCATAAAAAATGCGATTGAGAGACACCCGTGATCTCTTCTTATTCAGTTATGAGTGTGGATAGTTAGAAACCATGTATGTACCACAGCAGAGCTGCTGAGTCAATTATTCAATTATAGTCACAGAAAATGCTGAGAGAAGGCCATGTCCTAGGCCATGTCCTGGATTCTACCTGAGATGATAGGAGAGCTCAACACCTGGCGCTCTCTCCACCCAGCAATGAAGAGACTCAGGCCTGAATAGCAGGTGAGGACAGAAGAGAGGGGCTCCTGGAGAGCAGAGCACTGAACCTGGGGAGAAGCCTTTTTGGTGTTTTTTTCCATTTTTCCATTCCATTTCATTATTTAGAGCGTTCTATTCAATATTCCTTTTATTCAAATCATATTTGAATAAAATATATATTTAATTGTGGCTAATTTCTTGAATAAGTATGTAAAAATGGATGATTTAATTTCATTAAATATACTGAAAGTTATGCACAATACAGACACTTCAAATATCACTGTAAATATAAAATAAGGAGGCTTGGTATTCAGCAAGCCAACACATCTCTCATAACTAACTTCTAAAATTCCCAACACATAAAGCCATGAGGATCCTGCTGCGGTGGGTGTCCCTGCCCTTCCTACCATAAAAGCCACCATGCTGACCTGTGCCTACTACTGCCATAGGACAACAAGAGATTTTCTTCAGTGAGTATTTTTCCAGCAAGAATGTCCTGAATCTTACTGCTTTCAGGCATTGCAGGGAATGTGCAGCTTGCACAGGAGCCTAGCACTGCCTGCCTTACAGCCTTTTCCCCCACCTCATCCATGCTGCAGTCCTGCAGGCAAGGGAAGGGAGAGAAACCAGGATGCAGCAAAAACTCTGATTCCTCAGCCCCAGGGGCCTCAGTTCCTGGGTCCTGATCTCAGCCTCCACCTGGATTCAGGTGCTGTCCTGAATTCATCTGGCTTAGTGGGCAGGGCACCCACTCTGCACCTCTGGGGAGGAAGACCACAAAGACCACTGTCTTCAGTGACCCTTCTACTCTGCAAATTTTGCTCCTATCTTTGCGACTGAGGCAGTGGCATTGGAACAAAACACAATATTGTCATTATATTTCTCTTTGTTGTTATTTTTTCTGGCTTCTTTGTTTCTTTAAGCATATATTTAGAACTGCATTTTGCAAAAAAGCATTTCTTTGTCTTTTCACTCCCCAGTTAACATAAGTTTTTACAGATTTCTACTGTAGTTCAAACCCTATGTGATTGAATGCTGAGAATCCACTCTCAAGCTTGGTAGAATGAGGGAAGCAAAGCAGAAACTAAACTTGGGGACACTGCTGTGCCTTCCAGCATTTTGTACAGCAAATCCTGACTCATGCCTGTTTACCCATAACATATGGGTTTCAATACTAACAATCTGCCACTGACAAATGAGTTTCCTACATTTACTTCAAATAATCTCATTTCCCCTCAAATTGCTAAGCACATGGTCTAAGGATCCTTACACCCAAACTTCAAAAATAATTTCCAGTAAACAAGAGACTGCTACCCATCCTGAAATCATGGTGGCTTTTTATGTAAAGACATAGTCTGATCCACACCCAGGGAATCATGAGCTAAGGGGGCAGAGATGGCTTGTGGAGATAGAAACACCTTGAGATTGTCAACCAGCAGCAGCATCAAGCAGGGAGCAGAGCTGCTGAACCCTCACATTTGGGTGAAGGAATCATCTGGTGGGTTTTGCCTTGGGTTTATTGAGGTGGCTCAGTAAATCTAGATTGCTGTAGTGCAGTGCCAAAGGGAAATCATGTCCACGTAGCATTTATTTGGAGTTATTCTTTTGCAATTGTGAAACCTGCATGCGTGAGGTTCCACACCTCTGCCATTGCAGACTCACCCACAGACATTATTTCCATGACTTGTAAAGGATCAGTTTATTTACACAATATGCAGAATTCTGTACTCAGCCTTGTTTTTCTCAGACTTGTGCATTTTCAATCATTTCTTCAAAAAGAAGCTAAATGATTTAGTTTGAGGAAACTTCAATTGTGTTGCCGTGCTTCTGTGTGATATCCTTGCTGACAGACCTGAAAAAGAAGTGAGATGTACTTGCTCAGGGTTCAGCTCCAGAGGGATACTCTGCTCAGCTGTGTCAGTCAGGGCTGCCCCTCACCTGACTGGCCACTCTGGAATCCAAATACACTTGCTCGGTGTTGTCCCTGGTGTTGGGAAGCACTGGTTTGCAGTGTAGACTCCCAGCGCACTGGTTAGCCCATGAAAAACCTTGCTGTGCTATGAGTTTTTCACCCCTAGACCTGCACCTCAGTGGCCCTGGCCAGAGTTCCCTCCAACAATCATGCACGGCATTCTCCAAACAGTTCTGCTGTGCATCCTCTACGTGAAGGCTAAGGAGGGTCCCAGTTCCTTCCTGCTTCAAACAGTACTGTGAATCAAACCCTTGAAAAGAAATCTTGAAAATTTGTGTAGCATTCTCTGTTGGAGAAACCTATCTTCTTAGTCCTGTGAGGTCTAAGGATGGCTCTGTATACAGCTGTGATGGGAGCTACGGGATGGGACTCTGCTCTGTCCCCTATTTTCTCTCCAGTGCTGTTCAGCTCCTGCCTTAAAATGTGCCATTGGATGGGGACAGAGCACATCTCAGTGATTTGTGCCTGTGCTTATCAACTTTGGGAGGCTGTTGGCCACAGGTGTTGATTTCCTTTTGAATTACAAGACTTTCTCACTTCTCTCACAAAATGAACTGGTGAGACCTCTTTTACTCCGATAATTCAAACCCCAGAAAGGTGAAGCACTTTCATCACCAATCACAGCACTAAACAATGAACCAATCACAGATGCTAGGTTTAGCTGCCTCTGTGATTTCATGAGGCTTTGGTGGGGACACCCAGATACAAATCATAACACCTTCGAAAGTGAATCCTCTGAAGATGCCCATGCTTTGGACTAGAAGATAATTCCTTGCCTTAGTCCAGGGTTTATCTTATTTTATTTTATTAATTTATTTTTTAAGACTCTCACTGTGTAATTCAGGCTGGCCTTCAATTCACTATGTAAATTAGGCTGACCTAGAACTTGCAACAATCCTCCTGCCTCAGCTTCCTAATTGCAGGGATTACACGCATGTACCATCACACCCAGCTATTGATTGTTAAGCTGTATTTATTGATTTACTTGACACTAATCAATTTAGTTACCTTTGTTATTCTTAAGTATACAAAAATGCCAATAAATATAATAAAATTCCAGCCCAATGTAAACAACTTAGCAATTTAGCAGGGTCCTGTCTGGGAATAAATTATGATAAAAGGACCAAGGCACTGGATTCAATCTTCAACACAGCAAAATTAAATAAATCTATAAATAAACAGACCATATAAAATAATCTATAAATAAACAATACTGCTTAGAAATAAATCTATAAAAAATTGCTTGTCAGTAAATCTATACTAAATAAAGCTTTTGTGGATAGCTCAGATGAGAAGTGTTTTAAAAGCAATTTTATTTCATTATAATTGACATGCAATGAACTAACAGGTTTAAATACAAAATTCTATAAAACTTGACATGGGCCAGGGATATAGCTCAGTGGCAAAGTGCTCCCTGGCAAGCACAGGGTCCTGAATTTGGTTCCTGGTACCAAAAATAAACAAAACTGAAACTAAAACCAAACAAAAAATCCTCTAGGAATCTTGTCATACATGAGCCCCTTGAAAATCAACACCAAAGTGGTGATGTTTACGTGACCTTCACATTTTCCTTATGGCTCCTTATACTTGCTTCCTTCCATCCTAAGCAATGTGTTTGCTTTTTGTCTCTGGGAAACACTTTGTATTTTCAGGAGGTGACAGGTCTGTAACCACACAGGATGCAGAAGGTTTCTGTTTTTGTTCTGGGGGGAGCTGGTAGGGTTTATTCAATCCTCATAACCATGTTAGGTTTCCCAAGTGCTGTTCCTTGTCAGTGGCTGTGCCATCACAACCCATTGTGTGGATGAACCACAGATCCTCTTGAGTCCATCAGCTGAGGCCTTTTTTGGTGTTTCCTGTATTGAGCTCAAAAATAAACTTGCTGTAGTCATTCTTGTGTTTGTATAGCTGTAGCACTGATTTTCAAGGGGAAGATACTCAGTGTGCAGTTGAATATTTCAGGTCTTGCTTGTCTAACTCAGAAATTGTTTAATTGTCTTTCAAGGAGTTGTTCAAAGCAGAGTAAAGATTTCTGGCTCTTCCTGTGAGTATTTTAAAACCCTGTTCTTTTTAAAACTCTTGTTCATTTAGTTTTCAGTCTTTTTCAGTTCATTTTATAAAATTTACCTAAGGAAAGTTTATTTCTATTAAATAAAATTCAGCATTTTTTGACTTTGGATAGAATTTTAAAGGTGGAAAAAACCCAAAATACAATATATATATATATATATATATATATATATATATATATATATATGCATATATGTAAATCACCTATAATTTTAACATCACAAAACTTCTGCTATGTGATGATTGACTTCATTGTCAACTTGAAGGGCCTGAGAGCTTTCCAAGGGATTAGTAAAGTATACTTCTGGGCTCATCTGTAGGGGTCATGGAGGAATGACACTAGGTTCTCCCTCTGGTCTCTGGCTCCATCCTCCCTGGCGCTCTCCCTCTACTCTGCTCCCTGGCCACCATGGACTGCTTAGAGAACTATATAAGAATGTAAATATGAGATAGCAAACTATAAGAATTTTACAACAAAAACAGTGGTTCTCTGCTCTGCTCCACACTGACTACCACTGTTGCTGATGTCTTGAACATGTACATTCTCTGACCTTGGGACCCCACCCCAGAAAATCTTTCTTGAGTTCCCAAAGCAGGCCAACAAATGTTCACACAGTGCCCACGAATAGTCCATGTTACCTTCAGCCAATTCTTCTGCATCTTCAAGGAGAACATGGCCCTTTTGTGTTCTACACGTGACTCTGCAGAAGGCCATTCTAGTCCTACTTTGTAAATCAATTATGTGTCTCAAACACACACACACACAAATTAAATCTGATCCTCTAGTGAACCCTGACACAAACTGGCTCTAGCTACCTTTGCAACCTCCCATGAACAATTTCATGCCTCACTCATGTGAAAAACCTAAAGAAGAACTGTAGCAGTGCTGTGCCAAGTATGGGTTAATTAACGGAGGTGTTGTATTAGGCCCACTGGGTTAAAATTCTGTCCACACGTTTGTCTTTGGAAAAGGTATTAAATGTTGGTGTGTCAGCTCACACAGCTATGAAAGTGAAAATAATTCCTAACCCCTAGTCTTGTAAGAATTAACATATGGAAAGCACTTCAGAGAGGCCCTGACCTTACACCTGTAAGTGTTACATATGCTTGTTAGTGTGCTATATTAACATGTAAACACATTTTTAAGTTATGAAGACATCAGACGACGGATACTGAAAGCACTCATTTCTGTGTAATAAAAGAAGGGCAACAATGCAAATAACAATGGCATCTGAGCACTTGCTGTATGGTAGGAACCATGGGAAGAGCTCTGCAGGGTTTTCATTGGATCTTCACAACAGTGCCAAGACAGGAGTATTGCCATTCATCACAGTTTGTTTTTTTAATAGAAAAAAGCCACACAATATTTCAAATCAAAATAATACGAGAATAAGAACAGTTTAAATTGAGGCTCCCAGAAGAGAAGCAGTGCACATAACGTGTCAGGCCCGGGAAGATTTGAGTCCAGACATCTATAAATTCCAAGCCTCAGACTCAGTCCACTCCTCTGCTTCCTCTCACAGCAGGCCTGGGGCTCAGTCTCCCAGAAGCTCAACCTGCAGCCACACCCAACCTCAGAGAAACCCTAACCCCCACTGCCATGCCCACCGCCTGATTCTTGCCTCCTGGAGGGCTCTGCACCTCCTGGGTCCCAGCTTCTGGCCCCGCCCCTCACATCGCTTGGCCCCACCCCCTGGCCACCAGCGAAGATTACACTCCACCCTGCCCAACCTGGGCGGCCCACACCCAGGGACGGTCCCTAGCCACTGGCCTCCTCATCCTACTCAGTCCCGTCCCATCCCCGGCCTCGCTTCACAGGGGATGCACGGAGTGGCCATTTTGCCGCTAGGGACCCCTTCTGGAGACCTGAGCACTCTTCCTTCCTTCCTCCGCCTAAGCTGTGGCTGGGCTGGGACTGGGGTCTGGGCCAGGTAAGTGGGCGGCAGCAGGTGTTGAGTTGTGGCGCGGCCTGGTGGCCCAAACTGTAGAGGCGCAGGTGCCCTTGGTTGGGGGTCTGGGGAGACGGCGGGCGCGGCACTGGGACGACCTAGCCTCAGGTCTTCAGGGCCCTCTTTTCCTCTCTCCTCTCTGTTGGGGTCCACATGTCCAGCCTGGAATGTGGCCCAGGATCCTTGCCCGCCCCCAGGTGCTTTTGAGAGCCCAGCCCTGGTGTGGGACCTGTGGGCAGGGCGACTGTGGGTCTCACATGGCCTCTGCTCTCAGTGACCCTGGCCCTGCTGAGCTGCTGACATTTACCCCAATCTGATGATTTTATTCCACTTGGATCTCCTCCCTGCAGACTGAGAGAGGAACTAGAGGTTATACTAAGATAGCGATAGAGTTATTTCCAAAAGATGAAAAATATTAACAAAAGATGAGAAATACAAAATAAAAAGCAGCCTTTATTCTGAGAACATGGAGAGAGATGACCGGCACCCCACCGCTGGCGTCCGGCGATCTCTCCGGGGGACACGTGGCGTGAGGGCCTGTAAATAGCCTCGGTTTGGGGTGGAACCTAAGGCGGGCATTAGGGATACACAGGTAGCCCATTGGTCCTAGGTTTGGCGCCATATTTAAATTCCCAGGGGCGGGAAGATGGCATCACAGGTAACTTCCTAGGGGCAGGGCAAGATTGGGCTTCCTGCTTCCAGTTGTGGCTTTCCTGGCTACAGTGTCCTGTCTGGGCCAAAACCTTTCAGATAGCAGTTTTTACTCTACCTGCACATGCTTTGTCTCCAGTTCATTCCACTGATAAGGGCTTTCTGCTTGTTTCAATATTGGCTCCTCTTGGGTGTTTAAGCTGTGTGAGGAGTCTGAATCTGGCATGGGGCTTTGAGGGATGAGAAAGTGTGATCAGCAGTTTAAAAATTTAAATCCACAAAAAAATAATTCACCTACATTGTTGAACCTGCTGTGGAATACCCATCTTGTCCGTATTTGGCTGTCTCTAACCATACTCCCCAGTTGTGCTCACATCATTTATGTATTTGAGTAGTGTTGAATATTTATATTATATGCATAAGTAGAGGTTTACTTAGTTATCCTGTTACTGACCATGTACACAAGGCTTGTTCCTCTAAGAAAAACTGCATTGAGCATATATCTTTTTTTCTTGGGATAAATTCCAGACATTGGAAATAGTAAATCAAAGTTCTGTGTTCTTTCCCTGGTACTTGATATGAATTGCTTCTTAGACAAGACATGTTAACAATAGACACCTTGCAAAATTTAGGTATTTTCCCAATTATCTGGAGAAATTTGGAGTTCAGCAAGCTGTTGAGTCATTTTCTGTACCAGCTGAGAGGCCACACAACTTACTGTTGGATTTTATTTATAACTGATGTACCATGTTCATCCTTTTGTTTTGATTCACTCTATTCTGTTTTATTTCATTTGGTTTTATCCTCTTGACAATTAAAAAAAAAACACTTTCTTGCAAGGCATAGTGGTGCATGTCTGTAATCCCAGCACATAGGATGGTTAGACACGAGGATCACAGGGAGTTCAAGGCTAGCCTGAAATACTTGTTGAGTCAAGGTCAGCCTGCAGTACATAGGAATACCTTGTCTCAGAGGAAAATAAAACAAACAAACAACCAATTTTTTTTCTTTTTTATTTTAATGTAGCACAGATAGATATTAATAAAGTATGAAAACACTTTTATAAATAGATTAATTTTTTTTCATAACAGAATAGTGGTTAGTACACTGTGTTCAATGATCCCAGGGATTTCTGTATGAGCTATATGCCCATGCACTTTAAAAATTTGTCATTTTTAAAAAATTTTTGAGACAATCTCTAAATAATTTACCCAGCTCTCCAAGTTGGGTTTAAACTTGTGGTCCTCCTTCCTTACTCTCCCTGAGTGCTGGGAGTACAGGTATAGGATATCTTCCTTTGGTAATTCACAGTAATTATGAATGTTTGTGGGGTAACATGTGCTTTTGCTCTATGTCTCCTTTGTAGAAAGAATCAATCCAGTTAATGTGTCTACCACGTGTCTATCACCTTACTAACCTACAAATACTTTCACAGTGACTACACCTGCAAATCCCATTGTTTAGCAGTTTTGAAAGGTATCCTTCTTATTAACTGTGGTCACCAGGCAGTTTGGTAATCATTGAAAATTTCTTCTCCATTGTTAATGAGACTTGGTATTCTTGGGTGAAAATCCTCCTTTCCCCATCCCTCATGGAAATGATCATTCTTTAAAATCAAAGTGCCCAAGAAAGATGTGGAGGCTCAAGCTGCTTGGGGCACACTGCTCTCCAGAAAGACCAGGTGATGGTGTTCTGCAGCCCTTCATCTTGCTCCCAATTTTTTTCCTTAACTCAATTCTGGGAATTGAATGCAGGCCCGTGCACTGAACTAGAGTATATTCTGTTTTCAAATTTCTTTTTTTATTTTGAGTCAGTGTTTGCATACGTAAGTACACTGCTGAGACACCAATCTTGGCCATAGATTCTTACATGTCTGTGTGTGAACACACATTGACGTCAGAGACATTTCATTTTCAAAACCAAGATCTTCCATGCACACATCCCACTCTCATCGGTGATTACTTCGTGAGCAGATTCCTTTTCCTCTTTCCCTGTGGGCCCAGCGAGACTGAGCTCAGCATCCCTGCAGCTTTCTCTGGTTCTCATGACCCACTCTGATGCCTTGAACTCTCTATGTGGAGTGTAGCAAGGCTCCCAGTTTCCTCCTGCTTCAAACAGTGCTTTGAACCACAGTCTTAAACAGAAAGCTTGAAAAGTTATGCGGATCTCTGTGTGGGATAATCTCTATTGTGAGCATTTCAAGGTCTGGGGACACCTGTGTAGAGCTGTGATGGAAGCTACTGGACAGGGCTCTTCTCTGCACACCATTTTCTCCCCAGTGATGTTCAGCACTTGCCTTAAAACCTGCCATCAGATGGGGACACAGCACATGTCAGGGATGTGTGCCTCCATGAATCAGCATTGAGAAGCTCAGCATTTTCTACATTTGTTTACATGTGGTGATTCTCTTTTGAATTACAAGAATTTTTCATCTCTCACAGAATGGACTCATTATACCTCATTGTCACTTCTAATACAAACTATTTAT
This sequence comes from Cavia porcellus, assembly GCF_034190915.1. NCBI lineage: Eukaryota > Metazoa > Chordata > Mammalia > Rodentia > Caviidae > Cavia > Cavia porcellus. Next base: position 1,095,437 of record NW_026947518.1, on the reverse strand, counting down.
CTGCCTGCTGCTTGTAAGCAAAGATTTCTTATTGTGGATTCTACATTATTCTTCATTCTGTTTTTTTAAATGTAAAGAATCAGATCGTTCTCTCTCCCTTGTACCACTGAGATCATGGGAAAACTTTTCCAACATGAAAGGATGAGTAGATAAACAATAGTCTTCACATTTTATCTGTACACTTTGGTCTATCTGGAATTTTCTCTTCTATTGAAGAGCAATATCAGCCAGTCTCCTCTAGGAATATTTGACCAAACATAATCTGATGCATGAATATTAAAGACCCACAGTACTAAGTTAGAGGGCAAAAATGTCAGAGTGGGTGGGGAGTAGCAAGAGAGAACAAGGATATGGAAGTTCCCAAACTGAGCATGGTGCTGCAACTCAATGGATGTGGAAATTGTAAAAATTAGTGATGTGATGATGTGCTACTGAATTGAATATGTTGAAATGCATGAAATCTTAACTTTTAATTAAATTTACCTTAGAATTTGATGTTGAGAATAATTATAGACATAGGAGCAAACATCAAAACTGAAAGAAATACAAGGGGATGGGTTACAAGGGGATGGGAAGGGAAAAGCAGGTGCTTTGCAGGACTTGCTCCTAAGTAGAGTTCAAGACACCTGTCATGGTGTGGTAAAAGTGCCAGTTATGGAATTCTTTAAGACAGGGTGCCTGACTTTAGTTTTCACTTTGATCCCAGAGCTAGTGAAGTCACTGGAGGTGCAGATGACCAAGGCTCTGCAATTTGGACTTAAGGTTAGTCAGGAACCAGCCCTGCATCAGCAGAAGGACAACAATCACCAACTGTCCTTGTTCCTTGCAGGCCCAAAACTTCCCAATGCCTGTCACAGACAACTCTGTGAACAAATCCACCCCAGCAAAGTTTCTCATTCAGCTTAGACCAACTCATTTCTGCATGTCTCAGGGTTGCAAGTCCAAATACTGGCAGTCTTTTTTCTTGTCAAGTGTTCCATGCACTCCCCCAAAGGCTCACAGGCCAAAGCCAAAATCTTCTGAAGAAAGTGCTTATTTTCAGTGAGCTCAGGTTGGTCCAATTCAGCTGGAACATCTTGTAGAATTCGACACCAGCCTCGTGCTCCAATTGCAGAGAGGCCAGCCAAGCCTTCTCTCTGCCTTGAATGGGACAGTGCTGGTCCAAGAAGCCTTCCCCTGCTGATCGTGGTCCCTAAAAGTGCAGTGACCACCTGTCCTCCATTCTTTAGGAAAGCATGAAATCCATCTTCCTTTCTCACCCTCGTGGTGTTGTCTCTGTGAGAAAGAGAATGGTGTCTGCAGTGTTACTCTACTCGTGCTTACTCTACAGGGTTGGTGCACTGTAAATATCTGTGAAGTGAGTGATCAGAGGGAGTGTGTTCTGCCTGCTATTCCTTCCTCTTCACTTCATATTGGGATGCATCCTGCCATTCTGTGTGCCTTCTGGGGACACCCCTCCCCCTATTATGTGTTCACATATACAGAGGCCAGGAAGTTAGGCAAATTCACAGTAATGTGGGTAGAGCCTGACCTGTTCTTTAGAGGGACTTGTGTCCTGGATTACATGGAATCACAAGAGAACAGTGGCTACATTTGGTCTGGTCATTGCATCATGGTCACAGTCTAGTAAATTGCTGGTTAAAAGCACTAATCAGCTCCTTTTATGATGTCTGTGTGAACCTGTGTCCTATGGTATCACCCAGAGATTCCTGCTCTTGATATCTTGGAAGCCCATGGAACGACTCTCCTGTGTCCTTCACAATGAAGAGAACAGCTTCACCCAAGTGACAGATCCGTGGTAGGAGGCAAGGCTTCTCCAAGGCTAAGAAAAACCAGCAGTGCTGACAGGGAAACAGCTCTGAGGAGAAAGATCTGAGTTTAGAACCAAATCCTCCTCCTGTCTTCCTATGTAAACCTAGACAAGAAACCCTCCCTCAGGTCTTTCACAGAGTGTCCCCATGCACTATAGAGGTCATCCTGGCATCTATTTCCTAGGGACATTATCACCAGTCTGAGATGACAATTGTAATGCCTGTTAGCTGGTGTCTTGTGTACATAGTATACAGAATTAGAGGTTAAATCCAGCAATGGGTGCGATGAACGTGGAATACAGTGCTGCCTGGTGGTAGAAATGACACTGACCTCCTGGACATATTCCCTGGTGGCATTGTGAGGGGGCAGATGTTCTTCAATTCAATCATCTTTATGTTCCCTAAGCATCACAATCTCTGCTATGTACTATGCTATGGCCTTGAGTCAGGAACTCACACAGGCTATGCAAGCACTATGGATGGAGTTGCACCCCCAAATCTTCTGGCATTGCTTCTACACTCACACCTTTGTAAATTAGCACTCCCATGACCTGACTCCTACTCAATAGCTGACAGCTGATCTTCTGATGCAAAAAGCTGAGTAGCCCATTCCGTACATTATGGGCCTCACTTAGTGAATTATCATTATTATTATTATTATTATTATTATTGTTGTTGTTGTTGTTGTTATTTTGCATTAGCAGTGCTGAAATTGAGCCCAGGGCCTCATGCATGGTAAGCAAGTACTCTATGCTGAGCTCTCTCCCCAGCTCCTGACTCACTGTTAAATAACTGACAATGGCAGACATCATGTGATGTGAATATTAAGGTTCACGCATTAAAATAACTGTTATACATCTTCTGTTCTTTTCCTCTTATGTTCTCTCTTACATTTTAGTATTCATTTTTCTCCCTCTCTGGATGTCTGGCTGCGGGGAATTCACTGCTGTCTCTGAAGCTTGCAAGAGGAGAGGCTGAGGAGCTTTGAGTGAGAAAAGGGAAAACAGTCCAAAAGGAATCAGGCTTTTTCCTTGGGTCCTGCCTGTAAGCAAGGGACAGAGCCTGAGAGCAAATTTTTCCCTAGTGCCATCTCTCCTGAGCCTTTCTTCACAGAGATATGATGGTGGCAGACCCAGCAAAACCTCCTGGATTCCTGATACACAGCAACTTTAAGAGAACAGAGAATATCTCTTATATGATTTGACCTGTCTTCTATCACACGTGTCTTGTCATATTTTGAAAATGTATGTAATGAGTGGACAGAATTTGACCTCTCAGCCTTCTTTCACCAATCATAATTGTTAATGATTATGTACAGTGAGATTACTGTACAGTGTTTTCCTATGGATTTTCTTTAGTAGGTTCTCACTTCATGGTTTGCTGTGGTTTGTTTATTCATTCAAATGTTATTGGATATTCACATTGCAATTTTCAGTTGTTGGAAACAAAGTTGAAGTGAATATCTTATAAAATTCTCTTCATGACGTAGAGGATTGTATGCAAAGAATCCTAAGATAGTCAGATGAGTTAACCTGAAATTAATTGCCAAAATGGTATCTGAAGTGAATGTACCACAAGCAAGACAGAAGAAATTTCCTTCGTGAACTTCCTCACCAATACCAGCATGTTTTGAACAAAAATGAAAGTCTCCTTTGTGCTCTTCAAAACATCTACAGGGTTTCTCTTGTGGGATGAATATTCACTTATCTGATAATTGACAATGATAGGAGGCATTTAGAAACTGGAAAGTGTTCATGTGATGGCCAAGGGCATGTTGAAGGCCTTAGAAGTGCTAGAATTCTGAGTCCGCTGGAGGACTTGGAATCACAGCTGGCTCCTGTGGAAGTTACACTGCATGACCCAGGGAGTACTGACTTCTCCTGAAGTTAAGGCCCCATGACTAGGACAGTTCTTGTGAGAGTTCCCTGGTATTGCGTGACAGGCCTATGAATTGACAGAAGACGGAGGTAGAGGAGCCCCTAGCCCAAGCAGAGGGACTCAGAGGACTGTTCCTCTCTACCCATAATACATGTGCACAATCTAGACAGCTTTGGAATATGGGAGCGGCCAAAAGAGCTAAAGCAAAATGTCAGTGAAACAGTCCCACCATGGATGTTATACCCATGGGAAAATGACAAAAAGAAAGGGCAAAATGCAATCTCAAACATCTAGTCCATCAGGAGCAAGACCAACTGACATTGAAATAGAGGACTTTAAAAGACATAAATCAGAAACTTCAAAAGATAGCAAATGAAGTAAAGAAACAGATCCATGAAGCTATAGAGGAAATCAAATTAGAAATAATGTCTCATGTAAAGAAATAACAGATGTAGTAAACAAGTTTCTCAACATAGTTAGAGAAGAAACAGATAAAACAAAAAAAAATACAGGAGCATGGTAAATTGAAACTATGAATGAACAATTTAGAAAACAATCAGAATCTATGAAACATTTTCAAAGAGATATTCAAGCAACAAAAAAAATATTGAAAGCTGGCAAAACCATTTAAATGAAGCAGAGGATAGAATTTCATAATTTGAGGACAGTATTGCAGGGAGTGATCATGAAAGTGTAGAACATATAAAAATAGCAAAGCATCATGAAATGACAATCCAGCAGCTTCAACATGATGCCAAGAGAAGCAATGTAAGACTAATAGACATCAGTGAAGATGCAGGAGTCAATGCAAATGACATAACTAAGCTATTCACATAAAAAAATAACAGAAAAATTTCCAAACATGAAGAAAAGCCTGATATACAAAAAAGTGAGACACACAAAGTGCAAAACAGTCATAACAAACATAAGTCTATGGTCAAACATATAATAATGAAGATCCCAGACATACAGCTTAAAAAGAGAATACTAAAACTGTGAGAGAAAAGACACAACTCACCTGTCCAGGAAAGACTATGATTACTATTAAGGCAAATTTTTCAGCACAAACCTTCAGGTTAAGATGAGGTTGGAGTGAACAATTTCAAGCCTTACAGAAAACCACTTTACCCTAACCCTAACCCTAACCCTAACCCTAACCCTAACCCTAACCCTAACCCTAAGGCATATCCCCTGCCCACAAGCCCATAAACTCTGGAGCTCAGGCTTGGGACATTCAGGATGCGCTAGGTGTTCCTGAAGAAACTTAGCCTGGGGATCTACATGGAAGTACAGTTCCAATGAAGAGTCAAGCACAGAAGATGTGGACCTGGGGCAGAAGGGAGCCAGTTGAGTGAGAGTCGTGATATACCTAGGCAACTCATCTGTAGGGAGGGGTGTGTAGGCCTTCTGCCCAATATGTAAAGCATCCAGCCACAGCCTCTCCCACCCAGAGTGGGGCACTTTGGTCCCAAGGAGCCCTTAGTGGCTGAAAGAAGTCTCTGTGAGAGGGAGACCTTGCATATTTGTAGCACACTTGGACTTTCTGACACGTTGTCTCCTTGCCCCTCCCCAGTGCAGTCAGCTTGTTGAAGGCAGTGACTGCTATATGCCATTTCATTGCACTCAATGGATCAGGGCTTCTGCTCCACGAATATCTGAGAAGTGAGAGGTCAGTCGGTATCTGTCTTGCCTCTCGGCAGTCTCTAGCTTAGGCTATGATCCATGGCTTGCCCACTTATGCATGGTCTATACCCACACTGAGGGAGGCCTGGGGTCCAGAAAAATGGCTTTTAGGTGAGCAATATTTGTTCTGCTGCAAATGGTGACTCTGTGGCCTCCAAAGAACATTGTAAATCAAATGGGCAGGAGTTGCATCTGCTCTGCTTACAAGGTCACGGCCAATACCCAGAAATGTGTCTGCACACAGCGTGTCTTCATGTGTATTTGTAGCATAATTAAACCTATTTGCTCTTCCATGATATGTGACAGTCATGGATTTTTTGCTGTACTCAGGGTTTCCTGTGTTGAACAAACCCTGAGGCCCATATAGTGACACTCCAATCTCCTTTCCAAAGAATAGAAAGCTTCCCCCAAGTGTTGGTCACTAAGGGGATGGAAGATCATTCATGGGAATCAGCACAGCCTCTACTGTATGTCTTCATGGGGCCAATGCCACAGCTAACCACTTTGCATGGAGCGCCCATTTCATCCCCAGTGACCCTGAGTTCTCAATACACTCAGCACCTCATCGTTCAGCATTGTAAACTGGGGTTGAGTGATCAACTTGCACATGGCCAGGAACTGAATCTCCAGGTGGCCTAGTCTCACTGGGCTGCTAATGTAAGAACTCACATTCTCAGCTTTGGTGCCTGCAGGGCTGAGATGTCAGCCATGGAGGAAGCCAGCGAGGAATGGCCTGACCTGGGGCAGCTGTCCAGGAAGGCTAAGTCTGGAGTCTCCTTCAGGCTGTGAGGTCCATCTGCCTGCATCTGGCTTCCTGTACAGACATCTGCCAGGCTCTCTGCTGGCTGACTTCCAATCTGTGATGAGACAGTGGGGAGACATGGAATTGGTGTCGTGCACATGACTTCTCAGAAGGGTTGGAGCTGAAGCAAAGCCCACACTCTAAATTGTCCACAGAGGCTTGTGCTACAGGGCTCACTAAGGAATATTACCATGCTCACATCACCTCGATAGAGGAGAGGCAGAAAAGAAGTCTATGCATTAACAAAACCTATGAGTTTTAAGATGGCCTCCAATTTTAGAGATGAGAAAATGGAGGATCATTCTAGATGTCCAGATCCATTAATGAGGCCCCACACAATGTTCCCCAGTTTCCCAATAGAATGTCCACAGGAAGGAATTAAGCTACTCTTCCATAGCCATGGAAGGTGAGCAGCTGTGTTAACTTTTCTTTTCTTGTGCTCATTTAGCCCTGAGGCTCCTATGAAAGGAAATGTGGTTCCTGAAAAATTCCTGTAAGACAAGCACCAGAGAAATGGACAGAGTGGACTGACATTTGAGGTAAGCACATCTCTGGTGAGTTGATGATGTGTAAGAGCTGGGGATAGGGTGGAGAGGCAGCCAGCTAATGGTCCATGAACACCAGGCTTAGGGCTGAAAATGAGATACAAGGGCAGAATTCAAATCACGCCAAGAAATGAAGTGTCTTTGTGTTTGTATCCCATTTTCCCTTCTCCACCAATGTGTGTACAATGATCTTGCCTGTGACAAGGTAGAAGCTGAGTAGAGAGCATATGGTATTTGAGCACTTGGAGTCTAGATTCCTTGAGAGAAGAACCACAGGTGCACAGTGTTTGACAAGTCCTGGATGGATGTACTTAAACGGTTAATCTGACCCTAAATTCACCTCAGTACTCTATGGGCCGCTATACAGTCCCTTCTGTTGACACAACCTGCACCAGGGCAGATATCTATTGTTATTCTGGGTACCATGTTTGGAGCAGGGACATGTCACACAGGGCCCAGGGGCCAGCTCCATGCCCATGTCCTGTGTACAGCTCTGTTGGGCCAGAGCCCCGAAGCCTGGAGAAAGCCTGAGGCTCTGAGAAACCACAGGATTTACTTCGTTAAACAACATAAACTTATGTTCCTCAAAGACAAAAAGCACTATCCCAGACTTCTACCCAGGAGGACAGGAGATGACTCTGGAGGCTGTGGATAAACATGACTGCTGCCCTTCTCCTCCTGCCAGCCCTGTCCTAGATGGAAATGTGAACATGACAGTGGCCCAGGCTCAGTTTCCCTGTCCCTGCGCAGGAGCATCTGCCCTCAGTGCCTGTCCTCAGACCCCCTCACAATGATGACCTAGGGAGGGAATTGTTTATGCAGATTTACAGTGGTGGCCAAGCCTAAATAGCCTTGTCCTGGAGTCTGTGTCTCTGAGTGGCTGGTGGCAGAGCCTAGGGACATCTGGCCTAGGCTCCCTCTTCTATCTGGGTGCCTGGAGACTGGGCCTGGTGAATCCTGTCCTGTGCTGCCTTTGATGGTTGGGCAGTTCCCGGTGAGCATCCTGAAGTATCTTGGCTGAGTGAACCATCCTCTCACTTGTTCCCAGGTAGTTTTCCCATGGCAAGTCCTGAGGCTGGGGTTTTGAGACCTAGGAAAGCAGCATAACATATTGACTGATCACTCTCTCTAGCCAAGTGCCTGTGAAGGCCACTGTCACCAGATCAAGGTGCTTGGTGACCAGATCCTTCAGAGTTCTGTTTAGATCTGTTGCCAAGCAAATGAGGTTACACGCTAGGGTCTATAGCTGGGCTGCCCCCTCTAAAGCCCAATTTATTTTTATTGTGGAATAAATCTGTTTTCCTTAGAAACAGCAGGTGAAAAACTGGAAAACTGAGTGTGGTTTTACATTTTGCTACACTTTGAAAATTTAAATGCAGCAAACATGTAGATGCTTCAGATGTGGCAGGCATGGTGCCAAGCACACAATTCCATCCAAAGGGTCCCTTGTCTCTGAAGATGAGGTGTTCAGTGTCTTCACTTAGAGATATGTCACATTTTCAGGTGACTTGCTTTCCTGGGCATATGTTAGTTTCGTTTCAGTTCCATTAGGGAGCATGGAGATGTTCCCAGATTGCCCATAATACTTTTCCTTGAAGGATGTGAATGTTTCATGTTAAAACCCCCACATGTCCACGGGAGGAGGATTCCTAGCAAGTCTTGCTCTCACATGCCTATGAATGATTACTTATGAGTCCTTGGATGTTTACCTCAGCCACACACTGTAGTGCTCCATATTTTGACAGCCTGTGAGGGGGGACAGCAGGTCGTGAGAGCAAGTTAAGGCTTTGCAAGGCCATGAATGCCATTGCCCCATGTGGATGAAGGACACATGTGTGTCACTTCTGGGGAACTTGTCTGCTAGCAGCTGCTTTCATTTCCTGTCCTCCCATCCCAAACAGACCATGAGCTTTGTGTCCCTCCTGGGTAGTTTGCCTTTCCTGTAGGTGATGGTGCTGAGCCTCTTTAGTGGCAATGCTCTTTGCTTGGTATACTTCAAGCAGTGTCTCCGTGCTGGGCTCCTCCTGTGCTGTCACCACCTGCTATTATGGGGCTGAACCAAACAACTGCGACTTGTTCATGCATGTGTCATCTATGTGCTGATGGGGATTTGTTCTGTTTATGGCTTGATTCTTGAAAGCAGGGTACCACAGCCAGTTTTATTCATGTTCTTGTGTGTATATACACTTTTATTTCAAAGAAAAGTGCTTGAATGTGAAATTAGTGGATCATATTTCTGTTGTCTGGCTACCTTAGAAATTCTTAAAGTATCTTTGGAAGCAGTTGATTCAAGCAGAGTTAAGTGGTTGGTTTTTGTTTTGTTTTGTTTTATTATGCTATACTATGCCATGCTATGTTATGTTCCACTATGTTATGTGTTGGTTAGGATTTTGAAACTCCTTCAGCATGTTTTCAGTGCTTTCTGATTTGAATTTGAATAATCAACCTGAGAAAATATAAGAATATAACATAATCTGACTAATTTTGCTTTGGAGAAAATTTAAAAAGGAAAACTCAGTCAGGGATGTTGGTGCACGCCTATCATTCCAGTACTCAGAAGGTTGAGGCAGGGGGATTGTAGTGAGTTTGAGGTCATCCTGGGCTACAAGATAAGATGACGACCAGCCTGAACTGCATAGCAAAACCCTTTCTAAAAACAAAATCAAAGAAAGAAAGAAAGAAAGAAAGAAAGACAAAATAATATAAAAATGAAAAGTCAAAAGTCACCTGTCAACTGAGAAATCAAATCTTTGTGAGGTTTTCTTGAATATGTGTTTTAGTCACCACAACTAGCATCAGATTTACCATCATGTAGGCATTGATGTTCTGCCTGGTGTTTGCATTGTTTTAATTTTTTAAAGTTTTTACTGAAATGAGTGCAGATATGCTACTTAATATACCCTCTTAGGATATGAGTAGCTCAGTATGAAGAGAATTTGATCATTCTTATTTTTTCTGTCCTAAATTTATATTTTGAACAAGAATTTGATAGAGGGATTACTACCTTTTTTGAAATAATAATAAGCATCTCATAAAGATACTCTTTTTGAGTGTATAAAATCATAAAAATTATTATAGAGTACTAGTGGTTAACGTACCTTGCACTGGGATTTCTGGAATTTCTAAATGATGGATATTTTCATACATATGTAAAATTATTTACAAATTTTAATACATGGTCTCACTAATTTTCTAAGTTTCCCAGGCTAGGCTTAAATCTTTCCTCATTCTTTCTCACCCTCCCAGAGTGCTGGGATTACAGGTGTATATAATCCTGCATTGGCAATTGATAGCAATGTTGTGTATTCATGGAATAAAATGTTCAGCTTCAGTTTTTAGACACTTTGCAGAAAGAGTCAATCTACTTAAGCTATCTGCTCCCTTCCTAGCCTGCATTTTCTTTCACAGAATAAGACTGAAAATCCCATTACCAGTGTTGTAGATTCTGTGCTTTTTAACTGTGGTCAGCATGTGCTTCAGAGCATCAGCATAATTGCCTTCTGCACTGGGACTGAGGTTTGGTGTCCTTGGAGCACATTCTCTTTTTATTTGATCCTTCCCAGAATTTGATTATTATTTGAATTCAGACCCCCAGAAAGGTGTGAAAGTTAAAGCTACTTGGGGCACGCTGCCCTACAGAAGGCCAGGCCAGTGTAAAACATTATTTTCCCTGCTGTCCTACTTTCCAAGGGTTTGTTTTGGCTTTTGGATATTGATTTTTCTTTCTAATTTTTGCTCTGTTCATCAGTGTGTCTGTCCTTAATGTCTGTGGGTCAGTGACATCAAAGGAAACCACACATTCATTAAGGGTCATATTTCATTTTACTTAGGGATGCAGCCATTTTCTTTGGTATCCTCAAACTAACCCTACAGTGAATATTCTTGTGACTATTTTCAGTTATTTAGTCTTTTAAGCAAAATATTCTCATCATGCTGCTTCTACTGAAGGAAACTGTAGCAGTCATGAGCCTGTCTCTTATTTCAGGCTCCATACCTTGACCAGCCTGCAGTGTCCCCATTTTCTGAACTGCTCCACAGCTGTGGTGAGTCCACATGAGGCAGTTGAGATCTGCACCTGAGTGGAAGACTTTCAGTCAAATTGGGCTCTGTAACAGGATGACCTTCTTGAACAAAGGTCCCCTGAGGGAGATAAGGGGCCTTAGGCCTGCAGGGAGGAGCTCTGGCAGCAGCGCCATTCCAGCCATCTCCTGTCCAGCCTGCAAGCTGTGCTGCTTTGCTGAGAAGCTCACTCATGAATTAGCAGCCCTGAATCTGGGCCTTTCTTGCCATGGTTCCGGCTAGGTGTCATGGTGTCCAGCACCTCTGCCTGGTCCATCTTCCCCACCTTCAAATCTCAACCGAGATCTGCACAGCTTTGGGCTTCCTCTTCCAGTCTGCCACTCTATGTAGAAACTACAGGTGTGAAATCTGTGACTATGAAACTCAACTTGTATACATTTAACCTGGAAATTCAGCATCTAAGGCTTCATTATAAAGAATGAGGCTGACAACACCCATATTCTCTTCTTACTCAGCTTAGCTGTGAATAGTTAGAAACCACTGAATGTACCACAGCAGAGCTGCTGCATCAATTATGAAATTACAGCCACTGAAAATGCGGCAAGAAGGCCATGTCTCAGGCCATGCCCCCGGTGTTACCTGAGATGAAAGAGAGTTTATGGCCTGGCCCTCTCTCTACCCAGCAGTGAAGACACAGAGGCCCACGCAGAAGGTGAGGCAGGAGAGAGGGGCTCATCGATGGCAGACCATGATCCTGGGGGTATGCCTATTTCTTTTTTGTCCATTTTCTTATACCATTGAGTTAACTATAGTGCTCTATTCAATGTTACTTCTATTCAGTTTAGTTAAGAACAAATAGTGGCTAATTTCTTGAATAGGTAAGTGAAAATGGATGATTTAATTACATTACATACAATGAAATTCACAGTACATACTTCGAATATCTATCTATATGTGTGTGTGTGTGTGTGTGTGTGTGTGTGTGTGTGTGTAAAGGAGTCTTGATATTCAGAAAGGCAACACTCTGTTTATCACTATCTCTAACACACGAGGTCATGCAGAGCCATTCCACAGTGTAGTGGTGCTAGAAGCCACCCTAGAAGTCACCATGCGCATCTGTGCCTGCTACTGCCAGAGCACAGCAAGAGATTTGGTTCAGTGTTTGTTTTTCCAGCAAGGAAGTCCTGAATCATCCTGCTTCCAGGCAGCTCAGGGAGTGAGCAGCATGCAGAGGAGCCCAGCACTGCCTGCCTTACACCCCTTTCCCCCACTGTATCCATGCTGCAGCCCTGCCAGGGTGCAGCCAAGTCTCTGCCTCCTCAGTGCCAGGATCCTCAGTTCCTGAGTCTTGGGCTCAACCTCCACTAGGCTTCAGGTGCTGCCATGTGTTCAGCTGGCATAGTGGGTGGGGCACACTCTCAGCCCCACATACACAAAGATCACTGACCACACTGACCCTTCCAGTCTGCAAATTTTGACTGAGGCTTTGGCATTGGAACAATACACAAAATTGTCACTACCTTTTCTTTTTGTTCTTGTTTTAGTGGTTTCTTTTTTTATTTAAACATATATTTAAAATTGCATTTTGCAAAAACCCTTTATTTGTCTTTTCATGCCCCAGTTAACAGAAGCTCTTACAAATTTCTACTGCACTTCAAACCCATATGCTTGAATGCTCAGAATCCAATCTGCAGCTTCATAGCATGGTGGAAACAAAGCAGAAACTGAATTTGGGGATATTTCTTTGCCTTCTAGCACCTTGAAGAGAAAACCTTGACTCGTGTCTTTTTACCTCCAAAATATAGGCTTCAGTACCAACTGCATCTGCCACTGACAAAATGAGTTTTCTGCATTTATTTCAAACAATTTCACTTCCCCTCAACTGGATAAGCACATTGTCTAAGGTTTCTTATGCCCAAACTTGAAAAATAAGTTCCAGTAGACAAGAGGCTGCTACCCATCCTGAAATCATGATGGGATTTTATGTAAACATATAGTCCAGCCCACACCCTGGCAGTCATGAGCTGAGAGAGGGGCAGATGGCTTGTGCAGATAGAAACACCTAGAAATAGTCAACCAGCAGCTGCAACAAGCAGGGAGCAGAGCTGCTGAGCCTTCACTGCTGGGTGATGGAATGGTGTGGTAGGTTTTGCCCTGGGTTTACTGATGTGGCTTGGTAAATCCAGGTTGTTGCAGGGATTATCCTTCCAAAGGAAAATCATGTACATGTATCATTTATTTGCCATTTTCTTTTGCATTTATGGAATCTTCTTGCATGAGATTTTATGCCTCTGCCATTGTAGACCAATTCATAGGCATTATTCCCATGTCTTGTCAAGGGCTAGTTTATTTACACAACATGCAGAGCACTTTTGTCAGCCTTGTTTCTCCAGACCTGTGCATTTTCAATCATTTCTTCAAAGGAAGCTAAACAATTTAGTTAGAGAAAACTTCAACTGTGTTGGTGTGCTTCTGTGTGACTTCCTTGCTGCCAGACCTGAAAAAGGCAGTGAGTTGGACCTGCTGGTTCGTTATCCCCAGAGGGAGATGCTTTGCACAGCTGTACCAGGAAGGGCTGCTCATTAATTGACTGGCCACCCTGACATCCAAATGTCCTTTCCCCAAGCTGGTCTTGGTTTTGGGAAGCATTGGATTGCAGTAGAGACTCCCTGTTCACTGGCTGGTTCTTGGAAAGCCTTGTGCTACCATGAGGTTGTCAGTTCCTAGACTTCACCTCTGTGGCCCTGGGGCCAGTTAGTTCCAGCAACCATGCACAATATCCTCCAGGTAGCTCTTCTGTACACCCTCTATGTGGAGGCTAGGGAGGGTCCCAGTTCCTTTCTGCTTCAAACAAGTACTGTGAATCAAACTCTTGAAGAGAAATCTTGAAAAGTTGTGCAAGTTTCTCTCTGGGAGAAATCACTGTTCTTAGCCCTGCATGCTCCAGCGACACCAGTGTGTAGCTCTGATGGGAGCTGTGTGTCAAGGTTCTGCTCTGCACCCCATAATTTCATGTGTGCTGTTCAGCATCTGCCTTAGAACCTGCCATCAAATTGGGACACAGCACATCTCAGGGATCTGTCCCCTGCATGCTTCAGCTTTGGGAGGCTCAATATTTTCTGTACTTGTTGGCCATGTATGATGATTGCCTTTGAGTTAAAAGAATGCGTCATTTCTCTCATAAAGTGTACTTTTGAGACATCTTTCACACCTGTAATAACAATCATCTATCTGAATATTGATTGTACAGAAAAGTTTCCTGCTGTGGTCTTTACATTAGTCTTGTTTCTGTTTTTCAAATGCCATGTATCAGAACTTTCAATCTCTGTTTTGTCACTGAAATCATGGGAAAGCTTTTCCAACATGAAAAGATAAGTATATACACAATTGTCTCTACATTTTCCCTGTAGACTTTGTCTGTCTGGAGTTTTCTCTTATTTCAAAGAGCAATAGCAGCCAGTCTCCACCAGTAATGTTTGGACAAACAGAATCTGATGCATTGATACGAAAGACTCAGAGTAGCTAATCACATCGAGAGAAATGTTAGAAGCACATGGGGACTAGCAGGAGAGTACAGGGCTATGGATGGGTCCAAAACAGCAGAAAGCTGAAACTCGACAGATGTGAATATTGTACAAATTGGCGATGTGCTTATGATAGGGCTACTGAGTTGAACATGTTGAAACTAATAAAATCTTAACTGTTAATTTAAATTAACTTAGAGTGTAATGTTTAGAAGAATTACATAAGAGTAGAAATGCAAACTGAAAGAAATACAAGGGTTACAAGGGAAGGGGAGGGAAAGACAATACTTTACAGGACTTGGCCTTATGCAGAGCTCAGGATGTCTACCATGGTGCCAGCAACAGCCCCAGCTCTGAAATTCATGAAGTGCTGGTACTGAACTGGGCATAGCTTTCACATTGATCCCAGAGCTGGTGAGGTCACTGGAGGTGGAGCTCATACAAGCTCAGCAAATAGGACTTGAGCTCAGTCAGGTACGAGCCCTGCCTCAGAGAAGGGAGAGAAATCACCAACTCTCCTTGATCCTTGCAGGCCCCAAAGCCTCCCAAGGCCTCTCAAAGACAATTCTGTGCACAAATCCACCCGAGAAAAGTTTCCTGTTATGCCTCACCCCACTCACTTGAACATGCCTCATTGTTGCAGAAGGCCCCAAGTTTGAGAGTCTTTCTGCATGTAAAGTTACACATGCCCTCCACAGAGAATAATAGAACAAGGCCAAACCTTGCTCACTGTAGTTCTCATCTTCAGTGAGTTCAGGTTGTTCCAAAAGACTCAGTTTAATTTGGACTGGGTGTCCCAACTTGGTAAGCAGCACCTTCCAGGCGTCAGTAAAGGAAGCACTGGTCCTAGGGAGGACAATTGTAAGCAGCAGTATAGGTCCAGCCTCCCTCCCAAACTGCCCTCCCAAGGCATCCTGTGGAGTTGGACACCAGCCTCTTGCTCCAGCTACCGAGTGCCCAGCACCAGCCATCACTGTGCCCTGAATGGGGCAATGCTGACTCAGGCAGCCCTCATGTGCTAATGGAAGTCCCTGGACAGTGCTGTGACCACCTGTCCTCCATTCTTCAGGAAGCCTGAAATGCATCTCCCTTTCCCGACCTCATGGCATGTTGCCTCTGTGAGAAAGAGAGTGGTGTATTCAGTGTTACTCTACTCATGGGTACTCTACTGGGTGCTGCTCTCTAACTATCTGAGAAGTGCAGATGGAGTGTGTCCTGCCTGCCTTTCGTTCATCCTCAGTTCATATACTGATGCATCACTCCATTCTGTGTGCCTTCCCATGACATCCCTCCTCTATTTTGTGTCCCCATGTACAGAGGCCAGGAACATAGTCTATAATATTGGTAGTATTTGGTCCAAGTTGATTGTGAGCCTGGACAAAATGAAAGCACAGGAGACCAATGGTTGCATCTGCTCTTGGCATTATTCATGGTCAGTGCCTGGTACACTCATGATTTAAAGCATCCTCTAGCTCCTTCCATGATGTCTGTGTCCTCTGGTATCCCCCAGAGATTACTGCTCTGCATACCATAGAAGCCCATGAAATGATTCTCTGGTGTCCTTCACAGTGAAGAGAACAGCTTCACCGAGGCAAGGGCTCCTTGGTAGGAGGCAAAGTTTCTGCATAGGAAAGAAAAAAGAGCAGTGTAGCCAGGGTGCCTTTTCTGAGGAAAAAGACGTGCTCCTTCTGACTTCCTATGTAAACCTAGGTAAAACATGCACTATAGAGGTCATACTGTTATCTGCTTGCTAGGGACATCATCAGAGGTATCAGATGACATTTGTGAAAATTGGCAGCTGGTATCCCAGGTACATAATGTATAGAAATAGAGGAGAAATCTGGGAAGGGTTGGGATGGAGGTGAATACAGTGCACACTGGGCTGGTTCCTCCTGCCTGGTTGTGGAAATGACACTCACCTCTGGACATGTTTTCCTGGTGGCATCGTGAGGAGACAGAAGTTCATCAGTTTGGCCATCCTTATGTTCCCTAAGCAATGCAATTGCTTCTATGTATTGGCATTTTAGCCTCAAGTGCAGAAAGTTATTGACATCTCATAGAATGACCCCTGGGTACAGCCTGGAGAGAGATAGCAATCAACCATGTTCTAAGGGTGGTCAGCCAGACTATAGCAGTAGATTTGGAGTTGGTTTTTTAAAAATGCCTAGAGAAATCAGTTGAGGTTTGAGTCTCTATAATCCCCATGCTCTACCAGACTAGGGCAAGAGGGTCACATATTTGAACCCAGACTAAACAACTTAGCTGCACAGTGAGACTTGGTGTCAAATTTATATTTCAAAAACTAAAAGGAGCTGGGGATGTCACTCTGTGGGAACGCCCTCAGTTCAACCCTCCTACATAAATACAAAACTTATTACATTGTGAAGAAGCTCAATCAAGAGGATTCTACAACTATCTTGGGGCAATATGGAAGAAAATTCCCCTAGGAACCTTAAGCCCCAATTGTCCAAAATGGTCTGAGATTCAGTAATTTGTAAGAGAAAGTGAGTCAAGTTGTAGGCAATGTTCATCCATCTTCAAGAAGCAGAGGTGAGGCCATGTAATGATGTTGTGCTGTCTGCTGAGATGTCATGGGGATGCAGTGTCCCCATGGGAACACCACAGCTTGCAGAGCTGCATTTGCCAGAGGTCATCATGAAGCTCTGTGCCTGGACAATGTATATGCAGACCCATGGACAGTAACTGGTCCTACCAAAGGTTCTATGACCATGACTGAAAAATTCCACTGTTAAGAATCTAACACACAAAATGAGATTTACAAAGGTGGTTGCTTCCTATTGCATAGAGCTTGACAGGACTCTGTCTCCACATCCTAGATGCAATCCATGAGGAGCTGTTCCCTGAGACACACTCCCCACCCAACAGTTAAAACACTCAGGCTGTCCCTAAAATGAGACTGAAAGAGTAGCACCTAGGAGGGAGGCCACTGTTCCTGGGTGGAACAACAGCCACTATGTCCTATATTATTCACTCATATTGCATTGTGTATTTAACCATAATATGTATTTCTTGCCCCAGAAAAGAATACTGGATAATTTACTGAATCTGTGATTGACTAACCAAGGACATTAACTTAAGATTCTGACTTCTTACAAAAAAGCAACATTAAAAAGTCACATCCAGCACCCTCTGGCTCAAGAGAAACTTGATGGTATTGATGTGGAAAATGTAGCAGAGGTAAATTATGAGGACATAAGATGAGTGGTGGCTGGGATGGAGCAGGATGGTGAAAAAAAGAAAACACCTTTCTGTACAAAATTGAGGAAAATGTTCTGGAAGTGCACAGTGGTGAAATTTGCAAAACATTGAGAATACACAGAATGCTACCAGGCTGATTATTTTAAACATGACTGAAATCTTAAACTTTATTTATATTAGTTCCATCACTACCATACCTCTGGGAAATAAGGGTAGCAATGAATACACTGATAAGTAAATCTGTAAGAGAGGGGAATGGCGGGTGTGGGTCAAGGGTTCCCTGCAGGTAGAACTCAAGAGATGACTCCTGCTGGGGAGCCACCAGGAGGTCCAGCTCTGCAGCTGGTGGAGAACTGAATCCAAGTGCTCGCTCTTGCTGTGGGGCCAGAGCTGGTGAGGGAGCTGCAGGTGGAGCTGGCACGAGCTGTGTGGGTGCAAATTCACCATGCACTGGAATTGCTTCTGCAGTTGCAGGAGGAGAAAACATCACTGATATTCCAGGTACCTCTCAGGAACAAACCTTGCCACTGCCTCTCAGAGGCAGCTGTGTGCATGAACACAGCCCCAGTAAAGCCTCCCAGTCTGCTGCCCCAAAATGACTGTTGAGGGGCTCATGTTCCTGGGTCTCCCATCATCTGGACACATTGCTGATTTCCCTAGGGCATTCCCTACCCTAAAGGCCACAGCCCACATCCCAGGGCTCCTTACCTGTGACTTAGGCTCCAGGGTAGTGGGAGGCTCCAGATGGTCCATGAGAAGCTTGGCCTGGGTAACCACCTTGGAGTTCAGCTGCAGTGAGGAGTCAAGGACAGGAGATGTGGACCTGAGGCAGACAGGGAGGCAGCAGAGTGAGAGGTCTTGCCTCTCTTCACACACTACCTACATAAGTAACCTTAGGGAGGGCACCTGGACCTCTAGCCCAATAAGGGCAGGATCCGCTCCCACTGTATCCCAAATACAGTGTGGCACTATGGGCCTTGGGAGCCTTGAGAGGCTGACAGAATGCTCCATAGGAGGCAGTCCTTGCTTATTGGTATGACACCACTCCCTTCCTCAGGGAAGACTGACATAGTGTCTCCCTGTCCTTTCCCACTGCATGTCAGCTCAGCAAAGGCAAAGACTGATATCTGCCATGTTTTTGCACTCAAGGGCTCAGGACTGGTGCTCCATGAATATCTGAGAAGTGAAAGGTCATCAGTGTCTGTACTGCTTTTCTGCAGTGTCTAGGTCAGGCAGACATCTCTTGCCTAGATCTCTTTGTCTTTGTACAACTCCTCCTGCATGGTCTGTACCCACATCTAGGGAGGCCTGGGACCCAGAAAAACTGCTTTGAGATGAACAATGTGTGTTCTACTGCCAGTGCTGACTTTGTGACCTCCAGAGAACATCAAAACTCAAAAGGGCAGTGTTTGTACCTGTTTTGCTTACAGGACCATGGACAATACCCAGAAAAGTGTGTTCACACAGGGTGTATTCATGTGTATTTGTAGCTTGATGACATCGGCCCACTTTCCAATGATACCTATGGGCATGGACACTTTGCCATCCCCAAGAATTCCTGTCCTGAGCACACCCCGATCTCCAATCTCCTTTCCAATGAATAGAACAGCTTTCCACAAGTGTGGGTCAGTGGGGAGGGGGTGGAAGGTCATCCCTGGGAATCAGCATATCCTCTGGTCTTCATGGGGCTAAGACCACAGCTGTCACCTTCCCATGGAGCCCCCATTTCCTCCTCAGTTACCATGCATTCTGTACCCACTCAGCACCCCTCTTTCAGTGTTTTAAACTGAGGTTCAGCTGCTTGCTCATGGCCACGACTTGAATGCACAGGTGGCCAAGTTCCAAAGGGCTTCTCAGGTAAGAACTTACCTTCCCAGTATCTGAACTTTTCCTGGACTCAGTGTCTCTGAGTGGCTGGTGGTTGAGCCTAGGAATAACTGTCCTGGGCTCCCTCTTATCTCTGGGAGCCTCTGGCCTAAGTCTGGTTAGTCCTGGCCTGAGCTGCCCATGATGGTTGGGTGTTTCCAGGTGAGCTTTCTGAAGCATCTGGGACTAGTGAACATCCTCTCATATGTTCATAAGTCATGTCCAAATTTTCCTTATGGCTCCTTACAATTGCTTCCTTCTATCCTAAGCAATGCACCTGCTTTTTGTCTCTGGGAATCACTTTGTATTTTCTAGAGGTGACAGGTCTGTGACCTCTCTGTGACCACCCACTATACAGAGTGTTTTTGTTTTTGTTTGGGGGGAGCAAGTAGAGTTTTTTCAATCCTCATAACCATGTGAGGTTTCCCATGTGCTGCTCCCTGTCAGTGGTGGAGCCATCACATCCCGCTGTGTGAATGAACCACAAATCCTCATGCGTCCATCAGCTGAGGCCTTGTGTATTGTTTCCAGGTTTAGTCTTAAAAATAAGTTTGCTGCAGTCATTCTTGTGTTTGTATAGCTGTAGCATTCATTTCCCTGGGGAAGATACTTAGTGTGAAGTTGAATATTTCATGCCTTGAATGTTTAACTGTCTTTCAGAGTAGTTCTTCAAAACAGAATTAAGATTTCTGTCTCTTCCTGTGAGTATTTTTAAACCCTGCTCTTATGTTTTTCAGTCTTTTGGGGTTGATTTTATAAAATATACCTAAGAAAAGTTTATTTCTATTACACAAAATTCACCATTTTTTGACTTTGGTTAGAATTTTAAAGGTGGAAATAACCTCAAAATACGGTATATATGCACATATGTAAATCACATATAATTTTAATATCACAAAATTTCTGCTATGTGATGAGTAATATTCATGGTCACCTTCATGGGCTTGAGAGCTGTCCAAGGGATTAGTAAAGTGTACTTCTGGGCTCATCTGTATGGGTCATAGTGGAATGACGCTAGGTACTCCATCTGGTCTCTGGCCCCTTCCTCCCTCGCACTGTGCCTCTATTCTGCTTCCTGGCCACCATGAACTCTGCAGCTTTGCCCCATCACACCCTCCTGCTGTGGTGTCCCTCCCTTGGAACCAGGCAGGACTGACTCCCCTGACACCATAAGCCAGATTAAACTTCTCCTCTTCTCGCTGTGGGTCTTGGATTCTACTAATGGGAAAGCTTGACCAAGACAATTGTTTTTATGTTTACATATGTGCTTCAACCTACAGAGCATTTATAGAATTTACCATAATTTCACCCTTACTTTCTACTCAGATGTTGGATTGTTTTCAATTTTTTCCCTTTTAAATGAGATGTTCACAAATATGCTGTTAAATGTGGTCTTCCCTGATTTAGAGATTTTGTGACTAATGGAACTGTATTATTCTAAAATGTAAATATTTACCTACTTTTATAATTCCATTTATATGAATACCCAGAACAGGCAAAACCTTAGAAAGCATGGTAGTGGTCTGTGGCTGAGTGTGGACAATGGAGAATGACAGTTTAATGAACCTAGGTTACCACTGGGGATTGTGGAAGTGTTCTTTAACAGGCATAGTGAAGGTCTCACAGCCCTGAGTGCATGAAATGCCACTGAGCTGTGTGCTCCAGGACAGATGCTGAATTTTAGATTGACTTTTACCTTAATAAAGAAAGAACCACAGATAAGGAGTCTCCCTACCCCTGACTACAGACCTGTAGAGTGGGAGCCCCCTGAGGACATAACTGGTCATGGAAACATTTCTCAAATGGTTCTTCTTCTCCCTCCTCTGCCCAGAATGAAGGGATCAGAGATGTGTTACTGAGTGTAGGTGAAAAAACAAGTGTGCATGGTCAGGACACTGGAGGCTTCAACTGAAAATTTTGTCCTTTGAATGATATATGGGATGTGTGTTATGATCAGGACCCGGGAGCACACTACTCATCAAAAAGTCAACAGAGAGTCACAGAAATGTCCCTGAATCCACTCATCTCTTCTGTCCTCTTTATCATCTCCTATCTATTGTCTGAAATATGTTAAAATCAGGCAGGACTGACTCTGCTGAAACTATAAGCTAGATTAAACATATCCTCTTCCAAGTTGTGCATCTTGGATTTTGTGTTCTACTAATGGGAAACCTTGACCAAGACAATTGTTTTTATGTTTACATAGGTGCTTCAACCTACACAGCTTTTATAGAATTTACCATAATTTCACACTTACTTTCAGGTCAGATGTGGGAATTGTTTTCAATTTTTTTATGCATTTAAATAATGGGCTGTGTACAAATATACTGTTAAATGTATTCTTCATGATTTAGAACTCTTGTGATTAATATATTAAATTTTTGTCAAATGTAAATATTTACTTATTTTATGCTTCCATTTGTATAAATATCCAGAAGAGGCAAATCCTTAGGAAGCACAATAGTGGTTCATGGCTGAGCGTGCAGAATGGAGAATGACAGTTTAACGAACCTAGGTTACCACCTGGGATGGTGAAGGTATTCTTTACCAGGCATGGTGAGGGTCTCACAGCTCTGAGTGCATGAATTGCCTCTGAGCTGTTTGCTCCAGGACAGATGCTGAATTTTAGATTGAATTTTGCCTTAATAAAGAAAGAAGAGCAGATGAGGAGTGGCCCTAACCCCACTACAGACCTGTAGAGTGGGAGCCTCCTGAGGACATCAGTGGTCATGGAGATCTTTTGCAAATGCTTCTTCTCCCTCTGCTTAGAATGAAGCCATCAGAGACACGTTACTGAGTGTAGGTGAAAAATCTGATGTGCACAGTCAGCAGACGGGAAGTTTTAACTGTAAATTGTCTTCTGAGTGATATATGGGATGTGTGTTATGATCAGGACCCAGGAGAGTATTACTCCTCAAAATGTGAACAGGGTTTCAAAAAATTGTCCCTGAATTCACTCATCTCTTCTGTCCAATTTATCATCTCTTATAGACTGTTGAAAATATGCTAAAATATGCACAACACAAAATCCACTAATTTTGTCAGTGAGTTAAGAACACTTACCTTGGGCAATTATCAGCACCGTCCCTGCTCCAAAACTCTGTTTCTGAACAGAAACTGTGAACCCTCCCAACAATAGCATCATTTCACTACCTTCTACTCCTAGAAATACCATTATACTGTCTGTCTCCATGAAATGGACTCTTCTGGGCCATGACATATTTGCAATCATATAACATTTCCTTTTCTCTCTGTTTTATTTCCCTTAAGATAATATTGCAGGATATATACATAGCACCTTTTGTTCATCCACGATTTGGGGTTTTTTCCCCATGTTTTGGCTCTTAGGAATAATCCTATTGTGAACATGGGAATGCATGTATCTGCTTGAGCTCCTGATTTCTGTTAAGCTGTATAAACATATTTAGAATTGTTCAATCATAGAAAGCTTCTATAGAATTTGGAGAGGACAGCTATGTTGTTCCCTACAGCAGTCAGTCCATTTTACAACCCCATCAACAGGACATGTGGTTTGGGTTTCTCACTGAGATCCTGTAGACCAGCAAGCAGTCACAGAATCTAATCAAGCTGCTGTCCCTGATCCTTGGTCTGCAGAGCCTCAGACTACACTCCACGTGATGGGTTTGTGTGGCACATGAGGCAGTAGAAACAAAGAGGGACTGGATCCAAGCCACACCCAATTTAGGGTCAGTTCTGCAGTGATGTGAACTCTTTAGAGACTGTCCCCTTCTACACCATGGAAACCAGTAGCATAGTGACCCACACCTTGCAACTCCCCACTCCTCAGTGAAACCCAGATGCCCCACAAAGCTGAACCTTTGCAGGGTGAGTGTGTGGATGATCCACCTTCTGTGTTTTAGGGGAAAGAGCTAGATGAATCAGGTGTTGCTACTACAAGTTCAGCAGAGCTCTGATTGGCTGTGTCCCAAACTTGGTTGTTGACTCTCACAGTTTCCAGTGAACTGATGTTCAGGCTGGGATCTGCCTTGCATGAGCTGATGAATTCAATCCTATTTGAATGCTCTGTCCATGCCTGGGACCCCAGTGAGTGCCAGAGACCAGACAGGAAACCTGGACATGGAATCCTCACCCTTCAGGTCTCCTGGATCAGGTAAGGGAAACCTTTTAGAGAACAAGGGCCCATACTGCAAGCCAAAACCCACTTATTTATTGCACTGCCTACACTGTAACTAGATCTGATTAATGAACTGAAGTTTTAGTTTAGAAAAAACTGCTCATCCATTGACATATTTTGCTTGAGAGAAAAACACAATCACAAAGCCTTCAATGATACAACCTTTTATTGAAAAGTGAAGGTTTGCATTTGGTATGCTTTCACACAATTAATGTTATCTTGGCTGTTGCATGCACACTGATAGTTTGTCAAAGGTTGGCTCATACTGCATTCATTTCAGAGCAACTCATGCAATACTCAAGTCATCTGTTGGTCTGTTTCATGTGTCAGATTTAATATAATTCAAAGCTGAAAACAGTGGCCCAAAAGCATAAGATGATCCACAGTAACAAATGCAATCACCAGTGTTTTCATTGACTTAATGGTTTTTTCTCTTTTTGAGACAGAGTCTCACTATACAGTTCAAGACGGCAATCTACCTGTGAGGAGAAGAGACCAGCCAGGAGAAGGAACAAATGAAGGTGAGAAACACGGAGCCATGAGAAGTAAGATATCTACAGCTACATGAAGCAGGTCATAATGTAATGGCTTTGTGAATGAGTTAGTGTGTAAATCTCGCAAACATAAAGATAAATGAAAAAGTCAGACCCTCAAGAAACACAAACTGTAAGAGTACATATATGGATATAAATGAACATGCATATGTATAACTGATAAAAACAGGACAAACTAATCACTGGATAGGATTTATCTTGGGGGAAGAGAGAAGAAGCAGCCAGAAAAGAGCATAAAAGGTGAATGTTCATTTCATTTATGAAAATTCATTGAATTCAACGTTTTCCTTTATTATTCCTTGTTACCAAAGCTTCATTTTCCCTGCTGCCTTCCTACAAAACTTGTCAAACTTGACTCGCTGCTCCGCCGCCACCTCCTGGCCATTCTGTGAACTACAATGCTGGACTAGAGAGGGCTCCTGGTGCAGTTAGGCTGAGTGAGGGGGATGCTGGTAATACTTTTTGCAAAAGACAAAGCCAGCCAACCAACCAAGCCCTGTCACTGTGCAAACATCACTTTAGGGATTTTGTGCAAACAGCATCTCTCTGATCCAAACCCTCATGTGCACACAAATGGAGTGGGACAAAGTCACCAACGTAATCACATTCCTCTGGTTGCCATCTCTCCTACGTACACCAGATCTCACCTACAACTGTAGTTTAGTATTGATGACTACAGTTGTACTACTGTAGTCATCAATATGATAAGGTGTCTTTCTCACATGCTATACCATATAAAACCCTACATCCTTGATAAAAGAAATATATTTGATATACCGTGAGGTTACCAATAATTAATTTCAATGCCGTATGAAAACTTTGTGTACATTTACTTAGATTTTACACTTTAGGCAAAATTTAGATTTTTTAACAGACATCTGTAGAAATCTAATAAATTTAGGATAGAGCATTAATGACTATATATATATATATATATATATATATATATATAGTTATTAACTAATACAATTATATCTTATTTATGCAATAACAAAATGATTATTTAATAAATTCCAGTAGATATAGATCAAACTTTAAGTACCATGACCAACTTTAAAGAGATGTTGAAATATTTTACTGCTGTTTAACCTTTAGATGTACACTGTGTGACAGAGAGCACTTGTTATTTTTGTATGCTCTAAACATATGCAGTCTTAACTGTACCTGAGATTCTCCTGATATCGACAAAAATTGTCCTGGGATGGGCACAGTACAACAAACCATGGAAGCAGTAGGCAGCTAAACCCAGGGCTTTTCTTCACTTAGTTCATTCAGGAAGTTGCCACAGTCTTCTGTGCCACCACTTTGGGCCCCATTTGTGTTGTCAAGAAGTTTCTCACAATATAGGGACCTTCCTGAAAGAGGCAGGTGCCACTGTGAGGGGTTCACCAGTGGAGGACAGAGAACTCTACATGCACCTAGGAAAATTAGGGATGTACAGCTGCAGGTCAGGGTCAGATCAGGCAGCTGACAACACTAAGAGTGAGCAGCAGATGGAAGGGAGCTGCTTCCTGACAGCCTAATGGAATGCTTCCAGAGGGCAAGCCAGGCTGAACAGGCATGAGCTGCATGATGGTGGAGGATGAGGAGCCAATCAGATGTTAAGGGTGATCAGACATCAGGGATGGAAGCTTGTGGCCAACTGCCTTAGCAGGACACTTGCTAAAACTGGACAATGCAGATATGAACACAGAAGCCAAAAATGAACTGAGAGTGAGAAATATGAAATAAATATAGGTGAAAAATTAAAATAACACTGAGATTCCACCTCACCCTGAAAAGAATCTTTGTGTCAAGAAATCAACCAATAAGAAGTGCTAGAGGTGTTGTGGGCAAAAAGGAACCTTCTCCACTGCTGGTGGGGGCATACACTGGTGCATCCACTGTGGAAATCATTGTGGAGATTCCTAAAAAAACTAGGATTGCTGGTCCCATTTGACCCAGATATGGATAACAGATTAACTTAAACAAGATTAACTTCTGGTCACGCCAGGGACTTTGTGCTATACTAGGCCATATGAGTGTTTGTTCTGGAGGAAGTTTTACAAATGCATTGTGTTTATAAAGAATGCAGAACCCGGAGTCTCAGTGGAATGCTGCTGGGACAACACAATTTGGTTTGCAAAGATATGTCCAGAGGACTGGTAATGTGAAGGCCAGGTATAGCCAGAGATGGTTCCTGGGAAATCCCAGCTTCAGGATACAAATGTATCCAAAGTTACAATGTCTTTTTTTCCTTCCAAGAAACTCACTGAAAAAAAATCCATTGTCTTCAAGATAAAATAAGGCCTTAAACTGGGCCTTCTTTTGCCTTTTACCTAGAAAATGGGCCATTGCCTGTTGCCTGTAACTTGAGGCCCTGCCTTCTATAGATTCACAAACTGCACAGATTATCATTCGCAATAACACAGAAGCCGCCCAGCCCTAGACCATAATGGGCCTCATTATCTGAGCACATGCACTCTGTTCTGACTGCCTGCATCTTTGAATCTGCTTACTAAATTTACCTGAAGCTCTCATAGGGTTACATAGCAATTCTCCTCCATGACAAGACTGGAATATCTGCACCAGGCCCAGGATGAGTGGAGGTCCCCATCTCCTCTTTGTGGAGACTTCTCAGACACTGTCAGGTGACTAGAGGATCCTGACTAGGGTTTGGGCAAGGAGAGAATAGTTGTGAGACATGAATGCAAGTGACACATGTCACTACCCACTAGAAGCCTTAAGAGTCAGGGCTGTGAAAGACAATAAAAGAAAATCAGGAAAGCTAAGACTTTCTGAAGTAAGTCAGGAAATGGCTACAGGACAGTATGCAAACCCGCTGAAGGTGAAACTGAAGGATGTTCCTAGACTTACAGAACGAATGAACATCTTCATCTCCTCCTCCAACACCTCTCACCCAGGAACATCCTTGTTAGCTAACAGTCAGATGCACATGTGACTCAGGAGTCTGTGTAATCATGGAGCTGTCTCTGAAAATCACTCTGGGAATCCTCTACAACAAACTTCACTGCATTTGTTTTATGGGGCTGCCTTGAGGGGGTACACCTCGATTGCAATAGAGTTTACAATGTACCATATCTTTAGACATCTATTTTTTGTAGTTGATATTGAATAATTAGTAAAAATTCTTTTTCCTCTGCTGTAAGAATTGCAGGGTCCCACTGAGGGGAAGGAAGTGCAGGTGACATGAGTTGGACACCACTGTTGGCCCCTGAGTGATGCACACATGAGAAACGCTTCTTGTTTGTGTGTGTGAGGCTTTGGATTGTAATTGTCCCTCAGCAATCCTTGTGGCTTGATCATCAGCCTGTGGCACCTCTGGGAGGCCAGCATGCAAGAATGTAAACATAACAACATATACAGAGGCTGAACGATAAAGACACAATTTTCCCTGACTGCTGCCTGCTGCTGCTGATGTGCTGAAGTCTGCCTCCCTGCTGTCATTGGGGACTTCACAAGCAATTAACCCCTTAGCCTCATCCTCTCTGATAGATATAAAGGCAAGGGAGTAAAGTTCCCACCAGCAAAGAGGCGGTTCTGAGTAGGATACCCATGAGGGAGCCTTTATCCAGAAGTTGTTAATGGATTTAGAAAAGAGCTACCCTATGGAAGACTACCTACTTTTCAGGGTTCAATCTATGTATTGTTGTGGGGAACCACTCAGACTGATTCACAGTTCAGTGACATCTAAAGACAACTGAGAACATGACCCTGTTTGTCTGCACAGGCACACAGTGGGGTACAGTTATATAACCATGACTTAGCACAGATGAACTCCTGTTGGGAGCCGCGTCTGTGATAGTTCGCCTTACTTGGCGGACGTGAGGCCTGTAGTAAAGAGTGAAGCCTGAGGTAGATTGCCCCTCCCATCGAATATGTTAGTTTCCTGCTTACCGCGTAAACAACCCGCTCAACAATATAGTCTGCCTAGCAACTGATGATGTTAGCCAATCAGCTTGCCTTGCTTACTTTAACATGATTGGACACTGTATCCGTATATATACCGGTGCCACCCCTGGGAGGAAGTAGAAGCCAGGTAGAAGCCCGGAAGTAGAAGCCCAGAAGGAGCCGCGGAGAGCGGACCGATAGAGGCTTCGGGGCAGACTGAAGCACAAGAGGAGCCGCGGAGAGCGGACCAAAGGAGGCTTCAGCTGGGAGAACCCAGGGCAGGCTGTACGGAGAAGAAGAATAAAAAGAAAAGGTTGTCCACTACCAGACTATGTCGTGTGTCCTTCCTGCCGGCCGGGAGCGGACATCGACATTTGGAGGCCCGCCCGGGGACTGATCACCCCCGCGACGTGGAAGTGGACAACGCTCCAGTACAGAGCTGCGAGACAGGTGAGTTGGGGATAAGCCTGGGCTCTGGGTGGCGCGCACCTACAGGGCTTTTAGACTCCCCTCAGGCTCACGCGTAAGTGGCGGATTTTTGGGCCTCACGCGGTGAGTAACATATTAAAAAATGGGAAACATGCTAGGTAGCGGCACTAAGAGCGAGGGTGGTTGTGGAGAAAGCTCTCAAGAGCTTACAAAAGTATGCAGGGTATCTGAGCAGGCCCAGTCAGGGAGCTCCCGAGAGGGGTCTGTCAAGGGGAACAAGGATGCTAAGGAGGAGGACGGGGCTCTAGCCTCGGAGTCGTCTGACTCCGAGGACGAGGGAAAGTTGAATGGCAGGGAGGCCAAAGAGACTAGCTGTCAGGAGCCTAAGTCGCTCCATAAGGAGTCGGGTCTGCGGAGGAGTAGAGAGCTCCTGAGTGCGCCCCGGCGCGAGAGGGAGGCAGAGCCTTCCGCCCCACCTTGGGGGCCGTTTCCGGAGGCGATCCCTCGCCGCGGGGCGGCCGCCCGGGAGCTCCCTTCCTCTTCGCCAGAACAGGAAGTGATGCACGGGCCCCCATTTTCCGCCCAATCACGGCCGTTGTTTTATGCTCCGCCGCCGGCGGATCGGTATTTTCACAGGTGGCTTTGGCAGGGGAGACGCTTGTTTCATGAGGTACATCCACCACCTGGGATGGATAGTGACCCCTATGGGATATTTCCTGTACAAGTGGCTATAGGCCAGGGACGCAATGTACGGGAGCCTTTTGAGATAAAGCAGATTAGAGAACTTAAAAATGCAGTTACAACTTTTGGGCCGACTGCGCCTTACACCATTGCCATGCTGGAGAATCTGTCTTCTGGGCCCCTCACCCCCGCGGACTGGATTCAGCTGGCGGGGGCGTGTCTGCCCTCGGGTGGTTACCTGGATTGGCGAGCCTGGTATGCAGAGTCCTCTGCAGAGCAGGCTGAGAGAAACGCCAATCGGGGAGACCGGGGGTGGAACAAGAGAATGCTTGTGGGAGAGGGTCGGCGCGCTGATGGTCAGACTCGGTTCCCCGGCGCTCTCTGGCGGGGAGGAGATAGAGAGCCATCCGCTCCGCCCTGGAGCTCTTTTCTAAAAGCGGCTCCCCGCCGAGAGGCCGCCACAGGAAACCCTCCCTTCCCTCAGCCGGCACAGGAAGTGACGCCCCGTTTCACTCTGTCGCGACCGCAGTCTTATGACGTCGCGCCGCTGGGCAGACGGTATTTTCATGGGCGGCTACTCTGCCGAGCAGGCTGAGAAAAACGCCGGTCGAGGAAAAAGGGGCTGGGGATTTAGCTCAGCGGCTTAAGCGCCTGCCTTGCAAGTGTGCAGTTGTTAGTTCGATCCCTGGTACCAATAAAAAAAAAAAAAAAAAAAAAAAAAAAAAAAAAAAAAAAAAAAAAAAAAAACGAAAAAGATAAAAATAAAAAATAAAAAATAAAAAACAAAAAGGGGGAGTAAACCCTCGAGGTTTGATCCCTGGTGATGTTTGGCAGATGGACATCACACATATACAGGAGTTTGGGACTCTTAAATATGTTCATGTTTCCACAGACACCTGTTCTCGCGTCATATTTGCAACAGCAGAAACAGGTGAAAAAGTGTCTAATGTGATCAATCATTGCCTGGCGGCTTGGGCCGCATGGGGCAAACCAAAAATATTAAAAACTGATAATGGACCAGCCTATATAGGCAAAGCTTTCAATGAGTTCTGCAAAATGATGGAGGTTCAATTAAAACATGGTATCCCATACAATCCCCAAGGTCAAGGAATCATTGAGAGGGCTCATAGAAGCCTCAAAGAAATTTTACAAAAACAAAAAGGGGGAGTAGGCCAAGGCCTGGCCCCAAAGGCACGATTATCCATGGCACTATTCACACACAATTTTTTAAATTTAAATAATGATAATCGCTCCCCAGCTGTGGAGCACTGCAACCCTTCCCCCAACCATAAAGGGTGGGTGAAGTGGAAAGATGTCCTGACAGGACAATGGATGGGCCCGGATCCGGTAATCAGCTGGAACCGAGGCGCGGTTTGTGTTTTCCCACAGGAACCGGGACGAGAACCACTGTGGATACCGGAGAGACTGACACGGGCAACAAAGCCCTCGACTGAAGATCAGACCTGCCCTACTGGAGATCCATCACAGACCAACCAACAAGATGAATAGAAATAGCGGTAGCCCGAAATGGACAAAAAGATCCTCAGGCATATGCATGGCTTGCTCGATTGGCCCACGACCGAGTCTAGATATGGCGGGCATCCTTCATTCTCCTCCATAAGGTGACAATACACAGCAGGGTAGATGAGTCAATGACGGGTAAGAGCGTGCCTCCCCAGCATGACTCGACCTAAGCCAGGCCCTACCCCATCCTGCACGTAAGCCGCTGGACTGTTAGATGCTGCCCAGGTCTAAATTTCTCTCCGAGGGGATTTCTTTACGGAGAGGAAATGAGTGCAAGCTTGTGTGCATCCAGGTTCCGTCCAGTTTGTGCCTGGCCCTAGAAAAAGGACGAGGGCCTCAGGGCCTTGGCAGACCATGGGACGGCCGACCAGGGTCTAAGCCAAGGACCTACGGTGGGCCTACGCATAGGGCATAAGCCTCTGCACCCAGTCCAGGAAGGGCTACGATGCGCACATTCATAAAAAATAAAATAGGGGGAGATGTTGGGAGCCGCGTCTGTGATAGTTCGCCTTACTTGGCGGACGTGAGGCCTGTAGTAAAGAGTGAAGCCTGAGGTAGATTGCCCCTCCCATCGAATATGTTAGTTTCCTGCTTACCGCGTAAACAACCCGCTCAACAATATAGTCTGCCTAGCAACTGATGATGTTAGCCAATCAGCTTGCCTTGCTTACTTTAACATGATTGGACACTGTATCCGTATATATACCGGTGCCACCCCTGGGAGGAAGTAGAAGCCAGGTAGAAGCCCGGAAGTAGAAGCCCAGAAGGAGCCGCGGAGAGCGGACCGATAGAGGCTTCGGGGCAGACTGAAGCACAAGAGGAGCCGCGGAGAGCGGACCAAAGGAGGCTTCAGCTGGGAGAACCCAGGGCAGGCTGTACGGAGAAGAAGAATAAAAAGAAAAGGTTGTCCACTACCAGACTATGTCGTGTGTCCTTCCTGCCGGCCGGGAGCGGACATCGACAAACTCCCATGAACAGGTTAGAGCACTACTCAAGAATGTAAAGATGAGATAACAACCTGTGTAAGAATTATACTTCAAGAACAGTGGTTCTCTGCTCTGTTCCACTCTGCCTACCACTGTTGCTGATGTCTTCAACATGTACATTCTCTAATTTTGTGACCTCACCCAACAACATCTTCATTGAGTCCACAAAACAGGCCAACAAGTGTTCACACAGTGCCCATGCACAGCCCATGTACCCTTCCGCCAATGTCCTGCATGATCATGCTCTGGACAGTTCCCAAAAACCTGCAGGACAGTCAGCAGATGTTTGTGTAAGGTCGCTGGAAGTTCACAACTCAGCAGGCTCCATTTTGGACTTCCTGACTCCATTTTGGGGCTGCTGCCCTTAATGCCTGGCAGAATCCTAATTCCTATTTCACTGATTCCTGTTACAGTGATGTAAACCTAAATTAATCACCCTGGAACCACATCTACAATAAATCATTGACAAGAAAAGGGAGGCTAAAAAATGTACCAAAGATAGTTACCTCTCTACATAGAAAAAGAGCAAATATTTCTAATTTTTCCTTGTTTATTGTACTTTTTGAAATATGTAAATATTACCATAATTATCAAAACAGTGATTGAGATACAAACAAAAAAATAAAAATTAGAGGATTCAATGATGAAACTTCAAAGCTCCCCAGCATGGTAACCTGATTTTGACCTCTGCTGACTCCTACTGCAGGACCACCCATTGTGCTCTTGTTTTCCTTAGGGAAACAAGAGCCTTGTTCTTCATCCTTGATGGCGAGAGATGCAAGGCTGAAGAAGATGCTGCAAAACAGTTTCCTCTGGCCACCTCTAACTCATGAACACCATGGAAATGCAGTTTCTCACCTCCGGTCTCTATACTGCTGCTAACATAAGTGATCATTTGTAAGTGAGAAAACTAAGTGTGGAAAAGTGAGCAGATCTGTTCAATGTCATTTCTACAATAGGAGAGTCAGCATGCAGACCCTGTTCCTGGTGTCTGGCAGCTACCACCCTGCCATATGAAGGTAGGGGATCTTTTTTCTATAGTACATGACTTGGGGGGAGAGGACCTTTTATCAAATGATAGCGAGCTTCTTAGCCATGGGCCTCTTGATTCATGTTCCACATGCAAGTGTGTGAGCCTTGAATATGGCCAATGATGATTTCCCAGCAATCACTGCACTCCTATTACCTGCAACGCCCCAGGTGCATGGGATTAGCAAGGGATTAAGCAATGCATGCATTAGCATGTACCTGCCCACATGCTTTAAAATTTGTTCCATCTCTTTTCCTTTTTACACATTATAATTATTGATGCATACTAGTTGTATAGAGTAAGGGGATTCATTATGATATTTTCATATATGCATATACTGTGTATTGGTCAAGTTTGTCAACCCCTCTCCTATCTTCTCGCTCTCTTCCAACTCTCCTCCCAGGCCTGTGTAGCCCCTCTTCTACTTTATTTTTTAGTTTCCACATATGAGAGAAAACATGCAATATTTTTCTGTCTGAATTATTTTGTTTAACATGATATCCTCCACTTCCCTGAATTTTTCTGCATATGACTGTATTTCATTCTTCTTTATGGTTGAATAGGGTGTGTGTGTGTGTCTGTGTCTGTGTCTGTGTGTGCATGTGTGCATGTGTGCACATGTGCATGCCACGTTTGCTTTGCCCATTCTCTTGCTGACACATACCTAGACTGATTGTTTGCCTTGGTTATTGTGAATAGTTCCTCTCTTGCACCTATCTTGCTCATTAGCCATTGTTGTATAACAAAGCATTCCCAAACTCAGTGCTTTATTGCAAAATTTTATAATTGGCACTCAATTTTCTGGTTTTACTAGGCTCAGTTGCGTAGTTACAGTGTCCTGTCAAGTAACTTCAGTCAGCTTGGGGCTAAAACTGCAGTACATTCCCATGGCCTAAAGTCCAGCAATAAGAAAGGGAGGACTGGAACGTATCTTGAGGGTAGAGCACTTGCCTAGCATGCAGGAGGTCCTGAATTCCATGCCCAGCATGAGATTGTATAAAAGCTTACAATTGATTTTTAAGACCATAGGGAGAATGGAACATGGATAGAGGAGCATTATTTGCTATAATAAAGCAAAATAAATGACAATCTTAGTGCCTACAGAGGGGAGACCTCATTTCACTGCAGAGCCTTGGAAGCAGTGAAATTCTGTGTGATACAAATCTATAATTGTGTGCTACTGCTAGTTTTCTTTCTATCAACAAGAGTGCACCATTCTTGTGTCAGGCATTGAGTTGAGAAACACTGATTACCAGTTGTGTGAGTTACTTTTCATTGGTTGTTGAGACAAAATACCTGATACCCAACATGCAAGAAGGAAAAGTTTATTTCTTACAGGTCAGAGGTTTCAGTCCATACTTAGTTAGCTCCAAGGCAAAGTGACATGGTTGAGAGGAAGCAGTTAATCGTGCCTGCAAACAGCAAGCATGAACAGCAAAAGAGAGAGACACGCCTTCTTCCCTCAGGTACACTGTATGCTGGCTCCACTCCTGGGCAGGTGTAGCACTCATACCAGCAATCTGAGTGCTAGACAATGAAC
Organism: Cavia porcellus; assembly: GCF_034190915.1. NCBI lineage: Eukaryota > Metazoa > Chordata > Mammalia > Rodentia > Caviidae > Cavia > Cavia porcellus. The sequence goes on along the minus strand of NW_026947518.1, from coordinate 1,061,298 downwards.
CAATCAGAAATACTGGATTTGGCCACATTCATAATTATATGATGCTTGGGAGGGGCACTGACATAAACTATGACACCAGTAGAGGCAAAGAGACAGCTCTCATACTCTCAGCATGAAGCTTATGGTCTACTGAGGTAGGGGGATATTTATCAAATCACTATCCAAATATAGGCTGAGCATTCCTAATCTGAAATCTGAAGTCTGAAATGCTTCAAAATCCAAAACTTTTGAGTACTTATGTAGTGCCAAATTGAGAAATTCCACAAAAAGAAATTTTGTTTCAAACACAAAATGTTATTTAATTAAGATTATTGGTACATTTTAGATGTAAATAATGATCATGTTAATCGTGGGAAATTTGTACTATACATGATTTGAATCTTTTTTTTCTCCATTCCTGCAGCTTTCCTTCAACTCCCTTCCCCTTCTTGTTTATGGAAGGCCTGTTTCCTTCTTTCTCATCATTTTTTCATTTCCCTTCTTCCTTTCTCCCTCCTCCATCCATAATTCCCCTTCTCATTAGAAAATGTTCAAATATCTATTTTATTTTAGTCCTTATCTACATTTTCAGTTTCCCACACCAGAGAAACAACACAATACACACGTTAACCACAAAATTAATACAAATATGGTATAAAATTATCTTCAGGCTCTGAGTATGAAGTATATATGAACTATAAATAAATTTCATGTTTAGACTTGGGTCCCATCCTAAAGACAACTTATTATGTCTATGCAAGTTCTCCAATAAATGAAAAAATCAGAAATTCAAAACACTTCTTGTCCCAATCATTTTGTATAAATGACACTGAATATGCAGATGTTTAATTAATAACCTCAAGGAAGAAGTACAAGGGCTGATGAAAATATACCGCTAACATTCAAATTCTTTAAATTTACTACAATAAGAGATACATACTCATTAATCCTCCTTAAAAATCACATTCTGAAAATAAACTAAATAAAATACACCTCCTTGCTTCAAACACACTTCTCCATTTGTTCTTGCAATTTTTGGAGCAGTTTGGAAGTCCTCTTTTGCAAGTGTCTTTACAAATTGAGATAAAAAATATAGTGAGAGCTGCTGCTGAGTGCCATCCAATGGGAAGAATGGTTCATAAAGACATTATGGTGTGTCTTCATCCACCTCATTCACCAGATCTGAATCTTTGTGACTTCTGACTCTTCTCCAAAATCAAAATGATCATGAAAGGTAAATAGTTTGAACTGATTCAAGACCTTGAGGCAACCACAACAGCAAAACTAAAGATCCTTATAAGAGGACTTCCAGAATTGATTCAGAAGAAAATGGCAAGAATGATGGAATAAGTGCATTCAAATGAAGGAGGAACTGGGTATGGTGGTGCATACCTGTAAACTCAGCACTTGGGAGGCTGAGGCAGCAAAATCTGAGTTTGAGACTAGCTTGAGCAACACAGTGAGTTCAAGGCCAGCCTGAACTCCAAAGAAAATCCTGCCTCAAAAACTAACAGCCAACAAACAAAGAACTCCTAGGTGATTGTGTTTTGTGTTTGTGTGTAGATTACTAACGCATTGAAGATGGAAGACCTTCTGTGTGTGGTGAGCAACCAATAGTCTTGCATCCCGGAGGTAGTAAAAAGTCTGGCTTCTGCCTCTTCAGAAGAGTTTGAGTCCTTGCCATCACCTTAGGTGTCATTTCCAGGATCCTAGCACAGATTCTTCTGCTTCCTGCCAGAGACTCTCCCAGGACTGTGAACTCCAGGCCTTAGACTTGTGTGTTGATCTTTTGCATCTCCAATGAGCACCTGGCACTTTTGCCTTCTTCTCCACAGGACTCTGCAGATGGCCTTCCTAAGCCTGCTTTGTAAATCCTTATCTGTCACACACACACACACACACACACACACACACACACACACACACACACAAATTAAATCTGATCCTGTAGTGCACCCTAACACAAACTGCCTCTAGCTACCTGTGCAACCTCCCATGAACAATTTCTTCCTCACTCATGTGAAAAATCCAAAAGCAGAACTGCAGCTGTGCTGTGCTAATTATGGGTTAGTTAACAGAGATGTTGGTGTTGGGCCCATTGGGTTAAAATTCTGTCCACTGCTTTGTTATTGGAAAAGGTATTTGGAAAAGTTGGTGTGTAGGCTCACACAGCTATGAAAATGAAGATAATTCCTATCTCACACTGTTGTAAGAATTAACATATTTAAAGCATCTCAAAGGGGCCTTGGCCTGATACCTATAAGTGTTACATATTAATATGTTATATTAACATGTAAAGATACTTTTTTTTATCAGTACCAGGGATCGAACTCACTACCGCCTACTTGCAAGGCAAGTTATGCCGCTGAGCTAAATCCCCAGCCCCCACGTAAAGATACTTTTAAGATATAAAGAAATCAGAGGATGGATACCAAAAGCACTCATTTCTCTGTAATAAAAGAAGGGCAACAACACAAATAACAATTGTATCTGAGCACTTGTTATATGCTAGGAACCATGGGAAGATCTCTTCATTGGATCTTCACAGCAGTGCCAAGAGATGAGTATTGCCATTCATAACGGTTTGTTTTTTTAATGGAAAAAACCGCACAATATTTCAAAGTGAAATAATAGGAGAATAACAATAGTGAAAATTGAGGCTCCCAGAAGAGAAGCAGTGTGCCTAAGGTGTCAGGCCTGGGAAGATTTGAGTCCAGACATCCATAAATTTCAAGCCTCAGACTCAGTCCACTCTCTGCTTCCTGTCATAGCAGGCCTGGGGCTCAGAGTTCCCACAAGCCTCATCTGAGACCTGCAACCACACCTCCCTTCAGCTTGACCCAACCCCCAATGCCACGCCCCCTTCCTCATTCTCCCCCCACAGGCGGGCTACATACCTATTGGGCCCCAACTTTCTGGCTACGCCCCTTGCCCCGCCTCCCAAGCTTCTGAGCCCAGCCACTGGCCTCAAGCGAAGATTACACTCCACCTGGCCCAACCTGCGTGTGCTGTGCCCACGGGCTGTCCCTCGCCTTGCGCCTGCACATCCCAGTCAGTCCTGGCCCTGGCCTCGCCTTCGCAGTGGATGACTGTCTTGTGCACGGAGTGGCCATTTTGCCGCTAGAGAAGCCCTCAGGAGACCTGAACACTCTTTCTTCAGTGGCCTAGCCTGCGGCGGGGCAGGGGCTGGAATCTGGGCCAGGTTGGCAGGCGGGAGCCGGCTGTGAGCAGGGGCGTGGCCCGGTGGCCCTGAGGTTAGCGGGCGCAGGTGCCTTGGCAGGGAGTCCTGCCGGCGGGGTCGCGGGCCCATGGCGGCGGGTGTGGCTCTGGTGGTGACCTGGCCTCAGCCCGCAAGGCCCCTCTCTCCCTTCCTCCCTCCTCTCCTTTAGGGGTCCGCACAGCCAGGCCTGGCGCGCGGCCCGGAGTCCCTGGCCTCCGCCAGGCGCTGCTGGGAGCCCGGTCCTGGTGTGGGACCTGCAGGAGGTGGCTCAGGTCTCACATGGCCTCTGCTGTCACTGAGCCTGGCTGTGCTGAGCCGGGGACATTTACCCCCAAAACGATGATTTCATTTCACTCTGTGCTCTTCCCTGCAGAGACTGAGAGAGGACCAAGACATTACAGTAAGATAGCAGTTATTATTCTACCTGCACATGCTTTAGCTCAAGTCCCTTCCATTGATAATGGGTTTCTGCTTCTTTTAATATTGGTGCCACTTAGGTGTTTAGCTTTTGTGAGGAGACTGAATGCAGCATGGGGCTTTGACAACAAGGCAAAGTGTGATCAGTAGGGTTAAAAATTTAAATCCACAAATAAAAATAATTCACCCACATAATTGAACTTTGCTACAGAATACCCATCTTGCCCATATTCGGCTGTCTGTAAATATTACTACCCAGTTCTGCTCATATCATTTATATATTTGCATAGTGTTGAATATTTATATTATATGCATAGGTAGAAGTTTACTTAGTTATCCTGTTACTGACCATGTACAAAAGTCCAGTTCGGCTTAGAAAAATTGCATTGAGCATACATCATTTTTTCTTGGGATAAATTCCAGAATTTGGAAATACTAATTCAGAGTTCTCTGTTCTTTCCCTGACAATTGACATGAACTGGTGCCTAAATAAGTCATGTTTACATCTTTCATAATCTAGGTTTTTGTCCAATTATCTTGGGAAATTTGGAGTTCAGCAAGATGTTGAGTCATTTTCGGTGCAGACTGTGAGACAGGCCACACAACCTACTGTTGGATTATGTTTTTAAGTCATGTACCATGTTCGTCTTTTTATTTTGATTGACTCTATTCTGTTTTGCTTCATTTGGCTTCATTCTCTTTAAAATAAATTAAAAAAAAAATTTTCTTCCTGGGCATGGTGGTTCATGCCTGTAATCCCAGCACTCTGGAGGGTTAGACAGGTGCATCAACAGGGAGTGCCACGTTAGCCTGAAATACTTGGTGAGTTCAAGGTAAGGCTGCAGTACATAGCAAGACCTTATCTCAGAACAAAATGAACAAACCCTTTTTCCTCTTATCTTATTTTAATGTAGCACAAGTAGATAAAAATAAAGAAATTATGAAAACCCTTATAAATAGATTAAAGATTTCATACTATGCAGTTTATATACTATGAAACAATAGTATATTTATAAACTATAGTATACTTTATATAACTATATACTCTAAAACTGCACAGTATGAAACTAGTATGAAGTATGCAGTTTCATATTATGCATTTTTATATTTTATGTTTAGTGATCTTGGGGATTTCTGCATGAGCTATATGCCCCTGCACTTTAAAAAAAATTTTTTTTTGAGACAGGGTCTAAATAATTCACTCAATTTCACACGTTGAGTTTAAACTTGTGGTCCTCCCAGAGTGCTGGGAGTATAGGTACAGGCTATCCTTACTTAGAAATTCACAATAATTATGTATGTTTATGGGATAAAAATGTGCCTTTAATCTATGGCTCCTTTGTAGAAAGAATCAATCTAGTTAATGTACCTACCACCTTACTAATCTAGAAATTCTTTCACAGTGACTAGACTGCAAATCCTATTGTTTAGCAGTTTTGAAAGTTGTCCTTCTTATTAACTGTGGTTACCATAATGTTTAGTAGAGAATTCAAAATTTCCTCTCCACTGTGACTGAGATTTTGTATTCTTGGGTGAACATCCTCCTTTCACCATCCCTCGTGGAACTGATCAATTTTTAAAATCAGACTGCCAAAGAAAGGTGTGAAGGCTCAAGGTACTTGGGGCACATTGCTCTTCAGAAAGCCCAAGCAGTGGTACTCTGCAGGCCTTCCCCTTGCTCCCAGTTTTTTGGTTTTTTTGTTTGTTTTTTTCCTTAACAGAATTCTAGGAATTGAATGCAGGGCTGTCTTAGTTACTTTATACTGTTTGCTGAGACAAAATACCTGATGCCAAAAATTGGGAAAGGAAAGGTTTATTTCTTACAATTTTTGGAAGTTTCAGTCCATACTCAGTTGGCTTTAAGGCAGGCTGTCATGGCAGGGCCGAGGTTCATGACTGCTACAAACAGCAAGGAGGAAACAGGCAAAAGAGCAAGACAGGCCTTCTTTCTGCCATTACATCACATCCTGGCTCCACCCCTAGGTCTGTGTAGCACTCACACCCCCAGTCCAAGGGATAAACAATGAACCAGTCACAAATGCATAATATAAATGCATGAGGCCTGGGGGCCACAGACATAAACTATGACTAGGGCCTTGCACTGAACTAGACTAACTTCTGTTTTAATATTCTTTTTTTATTTTGAGCCAGGGTCACCACAAGGAGCTACAGTGCTGAGACACCATTTTTGGACATAGATTCTTACATGTCTATGTGTGGATGCACCTTGACGTCATGTTGGAAACCACTAGGAGATGAAGCGGCTCTGAGCAGGATTTAAATTTTACTAATTTGCTTTCTATCTTTAGCTGTCAATCTGTCCGAGGCCCAGGCCCCTTGCCTGGAGATTGGAGCTGATTCCTAGTAAGTGAACCTCTATGAATCACAGGTCCTGGCTGAGGCCTGTAGTGGCTTGTGAGGCCAGAGATACCTCAAAAGGCAAGATAAGGCTACAGCTGTGGACAGTCTGGCTCCAACACCAATTAACTAGGTAGAGACTGCAGATGCAAAGATTACTCCTACAGTCTCACTTCTACCATGTCTTCATGATAAGACAGTGCTACTGAATTGACTTGATTCATTACTTGGAGACATCCTTGAAGTGACTCCCACGGTCCTGCTCATTGGTTGTGCTTTCCTCAGTTTCTCTGCCTTTTGTCCTTGGTCCTAATGTAAGTGGATTGACACAGAGAATCCTTTGTCTTTACCCTCAAAGTGGAGCCCTACAAATCATATAATTTCTCACTTTTTATTTAACCTCCACCATAAACTAGTTTGGGAGATCCGGGATTTAGGACAGGACCCCATAATGTCAGAGACATTTCACTTTGAAAACCCAGATCCTTATTCTCACACCCATGTATTATTTCATGATCAGATTCCTTGGCTACTTTTCCTGTGGACCCAGGGAGACTAATCTCAGCATCCCCCCAGCTTTCCCTGCATCCTGTGGCCCACACTGATGCCCCATACCCTTTACATGGAAGATAGGGATGGTCCCAGTTTCTTCCTGCTTCAAACAGCTGTGAATCAAACTCCTGAAAATAAATCTTACAAAGTTGTGCAACTCTCTGTAAGACATAAACCTCTGTAAGTCATAGCACTCTGATGGGAGCTGCCAGATGGGGCTCTGCTCTGCCCCCCATGTTCTCCCCAGTGCTGTTCAGGACCTGCCTTAAAACCTGCCATCAGATGGAGACACAGCACATGCCAGGGATGTGTGCCTGCATGAATCAGCTTTGGAGGCTCAGTGTTTTCTGCCCTTGTTGGTCACTTGTGGTGATTCTCTTTTGATTTATAAGAATTTTTCATCTCTCACAGAATGGACTCATGACACCTCTTTTACACCTGTATCACAAACTATCTGTCTGACTATGGCTTGTAAGGAAAGGTTTCTTGTTGTAGTTTTTACATTATACTTGTTTCTGTTTTTCAAATGCAATGAATCAGACCTTTCTAGCTCCCTTCTATCACTGAGGTCATGGGAACACTTTTCCAAAATGAAAAGATGAGTAGGTACACAATGGTCTCTACATTTTCCTGATAGAATTGTCCACCTCGGGTTTTCTCTTCTATCAAAGAGCAACAGCAGCCAGTGTCTTCCTGTAAAATTTGACTGAACAGAATCTGATAAATGATTATTAAAGCCCCAGAATACTAAATTGCAGTGAGAAAAAGGTCAGAGTTGGGTGGGGTATAGCAGGAGAGGACAGGGGTATGGATGGGTCCAAAACTGAGTAGAGAGCTAGAAATCAACAGATGTGGAAATTTACAAATAGATGATGATGTACTTGCATGCCACTTAATTGAACATGATGAAACAAATTGTATCTTATATTTAAAGGTAAATTTACTAGAATTTAATGTCTAGAAGAATTATAGACTTAGCAGTAGAAATGTAAACTGAAAATAATACAAGGTGTACAAGGAGAGGGGAAAGGAAAGGTAGGTGCTTTGCAGGATTGGCCCTAAGTGGAGTTCAGGATGCTTGCTGTGGAGCCAGTAAAAGCCTCAGCTCTAGAGTTCCTCAAGACAGGCTGCCTGGCCTTAGTTTTCACTTTGATCCCAAAACTGGTGAGGTCACTGTAGATGGATCTAGCATAAACTCTGCATGTGGGACTTGAGCTCAGTTAGGTACTACCCTGTGTCAGCAGAAGGAGAAAAATCACCAACTATTCTTGTTCCTTGCAGGCCCTAGAACTTCCCAGTGCCTGTCACAGACAGTTCTGTGCACAAATCCACCACAGGAAAGCTTCCCATTCTTCTTTGACCTGCTCACTTCTGCATGTCTCAGTGTTGCAGGAGGCCCGAAATCTTGGAGTCTTTGTCTGTCTAAAGTGTCCCATGCACTTCCCAGAGGCCCACAGACCCAGGCCAAACCCTTCTGACTTCAGTCCTCATTTTCAGTGAGCTCAAGTTGGCCTAAGTCAACTGGGCATCTTATAGATTTGGACATCAACCTCCTGCTGCAGTTGCAGAGCCCTGCCCCAGCCTTTTCTTTGCCTTGAATGGGGTAGTGCTATCCCAGGTTGTCCTCACGTGCTGACAGAAGTCCCTAATAGTGCTGTGACCACTTGTCCTCCCTTCTTCAGGAAAGCCTGACATACACCTCCCTTTTGAACCCTTGGGGACTGTTGTCTCTGAGCAAGAGTGGTGTCTGCAGTGTTACTCTACTCATGGTCACTCTACAGAGGTGCTGTACTATAAATATCTGCAAAGTGAGTGGACAGAGAGTGTGGGTTCTGCCTGCCTTTCCTCCATCTTCAGTTTATGTAATGATGCATCACCTCATTCTGTGTACCTCAGAGGAACTCCCCTAACCCTATTATGTGTTCACATGTACAGAGGCCAGGAAGTTAGGCACAGTCACAGAAATGTGGGTATTACATGGTGTTCTCTCCAGGATGACTGTGGCCTGTACAGCATTAAAGCACAAGACAACAGTGTTTATGATTAATCTGGTCATTGCATCTGTCAGAGCCTAGTAAATTGATAATAAAATGCATCCTCCAGCTTCCTGCATGATTTCTGTGTGGACCATGATACCTTACAGAAATTCCTGCTCTGGATAATAGGGAATCCCAAAGAATAAATCTCCATTGTCCTTCACAATAAACAGCAGCTTCATCACCCATGTGATGGATCCTTGGCAGGATGCAAATATTCCCATGGCTAAGAAAACCAGCAGTGCAGGCAGGGTCTCAGCTCTGATGCCAACGTCAGGGGTTTGGATAAAACTTGTTTTTCTGGTTTCTTATGTCAACCTAGACAAGACACCATGACTCTCAGGAGCTTCCCAATGTGTTAGTGTACTCTGTGGAGGTCATCCTGGCATCTGCCACCTGGGAACATCTTCGGTGATGTGAGATAACACTTGTAAAATCTGTGGGCTGGTTTCACATATACATACAGCACAGAATTAGAAGTGAAATCCAGGAAAGGGTAGGATGGACGTGGAACACAGTGCTCAAAATGTTGGCTCCTGCTGTGTGGTGGTAGAAATGAGACTCACCTCCTGGGACATGTTTCCCTGGTGGCTTCATGAGGACGTGGAAATGCATTGATTCAGCCATCCATATTTTCCCTAAGCATCACAATTTCTTCTATATATTGGTACTGTGGACTCAAATCAGGACCTCACATAGGCTGAGCAAGCACTATGGATGGAGATACATCCCCATATCTAAGTCCATAGCTCCTATATTCACACCTGGGTGAGCCACCAGGCCTATGGTCTTTGTTCCTACTCAGTAGCTGAAAGTTCATCTTGTGATGGCCATATCTTGAGTAACCTATTCACTATATTATGGTCCTAAATTATTTTTTGTCTTTTTCCTTTTTATCGGTACCGGGGATCAAACTCACAACTGCCAGCTTGCAAGGCAGGCACTTGTACCACTGAGCTAAATGCCCAGCCCTATGGTCCTAAGTTTGTGGATTATTATTATTTTTATTATTATTATTATTATTATTTTAATTTTGCATTAGCAGTGCTAAAATTGAGCCCAGGGCCTCATGCATGGTAAGCAAGTATTGTATCATGAGTTCTCTCCCCAGTTCCTGACTCAGTCTTAAATAACTGAATATGACAGAGGTTATGTGATGGTACTACTAAGGTTCACACAAAATAACTCTGACCAATCTCCTGATATTTTCCTTTGTTCTCTCCAGTATGGTGGGTTTTTTTTTTTTTTGATCCCTCTCTGGATCTCTGGCTTCAAAGAAGTCGCTCCTATCTCTGCAGCTTCCCTGAGGAGAGGCTGATGAAACTTGAGTGAGAAAAGGGAGAACAGACAGAGGAGACATTAGGCTTTTGTCCTGAGTTCTTCGTGTAGACAGAGGACAAAGCCTGAGACCAAATTCTGCCCTAGCAGCATGTTCACTGAGTATGTAGCTCTGTGCACCAAGCTACTATGGTAGCAGCCACAGAAAAGCCTCCTGGATTCCTGATCCACAGCAACTCTTATTAGAATAGAGTATTACCTCATGTATCAGATAGGAACAGACTGACCTGCCTTGTATATTTAAATATTTTGCAAATGTATGTAATGACTGAACAAAATTTGTCCTCTCTGCCAATCAATCATTCTGAGGTTACTGTACAGTGTTTTTATATTTTTTATTAGAATTTCAAGTAATGGCTTACTGTAGTTTTTTATTCATTTAGATATTATTGGATATTCACATTGTAGTTTTCAGTTATTGAAAACAAAGCTAATGTGAATAGATTGTGAAATTGTCTTCATGACATAGGAATGGATTCACAGAATGTTAAGGTAGTCAGATGTGCTACTGTTAAATTAACTACCAAGATGATTTCTGAAGTGAATATACTACTAGCAATGCAAAAGGAGTCTCCTTCCTCACCAATACCAGTGTACTTTGACCTAAAAAACAAAGTCGGCTCTTACTGCTCTTCAACACATAAGCAAGGTATTTCCTTGTGAGATGAATATTCACTTACCTGATTACTGATAATGTTGAGACATGCACAGACTGGGAAGGGTCCATATGACTCCCAAGAGCATGTGGAAGGCCTTCAGAAGTGATAGACATGTGGATCCCACAGAGGCCTTCGAATCACTGCAGGCTCCTGCTGAAGTCACACTGCATGAACCAGGGAGCTCCGCCTCCTTCTGAGGTTAAGGCCCCATGACCAGGACAGTCTCTGTGAGTTCCCTCAGACCTGCTACTTGACAGAAGGTGGATGTGGAGGAGCCCCTAGCCCAAGGAGGGGGACTTGAGGGACTGCTCCTCTCTACCCATGATACACATATACAATCTGTATAGCCCTGGAATATGGGAGCTGGTGAGACAGTTGAATTAAAATGTGAGTGAAACTGTCTCAACATGGATGTTATAGCTATGGGAAAATGGGGTGATAACACAAAGTTGAGCCGACAGAAGATGTGCCAAATTTATTCCAGCCAGCACTGCCTCTATGTGACAAGTTCTACAGAATGTGAAAAGGACAACCTGTGAGCAGATAAACAGACTTTGATAAACTTGTTGACAGCAGCAGCTGGGATCAGAGATGCCAGACCAGCAAGGTGCTGATATGGAGAGCATGACCGCACCACAGGGCCTGGGGTCTGTTATGTACAGTGTCTGGGGATGGATAACAGGGAACTAAGGAGCATAACTGGATGCAGCCCCACTTTTATTCAACAGGTAAATGCAGCATTGGGGCACCCCATTGTGGTGTGGATATGTCTTCACCTGTGTAACTGTGTATCACTAAAAAATGATACAGACATTTGGGGTGGCAACAAGCTCATCAGGGTGATGCCCACAGATTGGCTTACTGTGGAAGCCTCTTAAGTCTGTGTCAGCTAGGGCTGACAATAACTATTCCTACACTGACCAGGACACCACCTGGGTATTCCCATATATCAACGACACCATCAAACCCATTATTATGGACATACTGCAATATTGTGAAACTGATCTATATGTGCCACCATATTGTACAGATGGCCTGGTGATTTTCTCTGGTGGCTGTGTTGCTACCAAGGACAAAAATCATGGACCTAAACCCTTGTTAATGCAGGGCCCATGCCATTAACTTTATTTGCTAGGCTTGGTGTTGCTCATGGATGAAACTTCTCAAATGTGAAAGGTGGTTTTGCAAAACCACATGAGACTTGATTTGGGAACCACAGCCCAACAAGGTACTTGCACTGTCTTTCATGTAGAATATGGCATTTATATCTCTGACCAACAAGAGATAGGAACAAGAAGCCCTCCAATAAATGGATGTTCATCTGAGACCCCCGGACTGCCACCATGGGTCTGCCCCACAACTTGGCAACCAAGGACACACTGGACTGCCACTCAGCCCCACACAGTCAGAAACTCCTCCACCTCCTGGACCAAATATTACAGTTGAACTTTGGCTCTGACCCTTTCTCCTAAAACCTTGGACTACAGTGGATTACCATGCTGGCTCGATGAGAGACTCAGGAACCCCTCATGCAAACAGAAGCTGTCAGCAGGCTCCAGTCAGTGTGGTGAGTGTGCCCCTAAAATAGAGGTCTGCAGTAGGTAAATAGGAGCAGAAATGAAGCTCCCTCCAACTACAAGCCCTTGGCAAACCTGGCAAGACAGTGAGTAACACTCCACACAGAGAACAACAGACAAGTTGAGGAGTGGACCAATAAGGCCTCCCCTCACTTGGAGAAAATTAAAAGAGCTTATAAAACACCCAGTGACACAATAGGGCCTCAGCTGACACAAACACTATAGACAGGGAGATCTGGTGACCTGCACCAACCTGAAGACATAGCAATAGCAAGAACTAAGGGTTTGCCTAGATCTATTCTTTTAGGATAGTTAGTCCAGGAAGGCTATAGAACTCACAAAACAGGCCCTGCAGGAAGAATTCCGGTGATGGGCTCTCCTCTTCATTTTGGTGCCCAGCAATTGCACAAACATCAACCACACAATAGGACCCTAAAATCCACACTGTGTTGGTATTGGAAGACCAAATATGTACCCAAAGGATGAAAATGACAAGGTGAATTGGCAAAATGCAATCTCAAACATCTAGTCAATCAGGAGCAAGTACAGGTAACACTGAAATAGAGGATCTTAAAAGTCATATAACAGAAATCTCTGGAAAGATAGCAACTGAAGTAAAGAGAGAAATCCATGAGGCCATAGCAGAAATCAAATTAGAAAGAATGTCCCATGCAAATACAGAAAGACCAAACTTATTAAACTAGTTGCACAACATAGCTAGAGAAGAAATAGATTTTAAAAAAGACAAGAGCATGGGAAATTAATTGAAACTTTGAATGAATAATGTAGAAGATAAGCAGGATCCCTGAAACAAGTGCAAGGAGATATCCAAGACAAAAAACTATTGAAAGCTGGTAAAGCTATTTATAAGAAGCAGAGGATAGCTTGAGGACAGTGTCATACATAGGGGGGTAGAACTTCTAAAAACAACAGAGCAACATGAAATAACAATTCAGTAGCTTCAAGATGATGTGAAGGGAAATATCACAGTAATACACATCAGTGAAGGTACAGGAGTTGATACTAATGACATAAATAAACTATTCAGAGAAATAATAGTAGTACATTTCCCAATACGGTAAAAGTCTGATATACAAAAAAGTGATACATACAGACTGTCAAACAGTCACAACCAACATAAATCTACACCCAGATATATAATAATTAAGATTGATACACACAGCATAGAAACAGAATACTGAAAACTGTTAGGAAAAAAAGACACAACTCACCTATCAAGGAAAGCCTATTAGAATCACAGCAGAATTTTCAGCACAAGTCTTCAGGTTAAGGATCAGCTTCGTGTGAAGTATTTCATGCCCTACAAGAAAACAACTTTCAGCCCATAAATGATGTATCCAGCAAAACTTTCATCCAAATTTAATGGAGAAATAAGATAGTTCCATGATAAAGAAAAACTGAAGAAATTCAGGTCCACCAAACCAACCCTAGAAAGAATACTGAAAGACATGTTATATAGAGATAAAAACGACCACAATCTCCAGAAAAACAGAAAGAAACCACCAGGCTGGACAGAAAACTAAACAATGGAGTAAAGCAGGCAGCCAAAAATAGAAACACAATATGGCAAATTCAAGCCAGTACATATCAGTGATATCCATAGATGTAAATGGGCTCAACTAACTCATCAAAAGAAACAAGTTGACAGAATGGATCAAGAAATAGAATCCCACAGTATGCTGCATAAAAGAAACACATCAGACTCAAAAAGAAGCTCACATTAAAAATCAAATCATGGAAAACAGTTTCCATGCAACAGGAAACCAGAAAGAGCAGGGGTAGCTATTCTGTTTGCAGACAAAGTGAATTTCAAACCTAAAATGATTAAAAGAGTTAATGAAGGCCACTACAACTTGTATATTGAAAAATATAACAGGAAGAACTAACAATTATAAGTTTATATGCATCAAATATAGAAGCACCCAACTATGTAAGACAAATCCTAATGGACAAGAAGAACTAAACAAACAAGAATACAATTGCAATAGGAAACCTTAACACCCCACTGTCACAAAGAGATAGATCAACTAGACAAAATGTCAGCCAAGAAATAACGAACTGAATCATACCTGTGAGTGAATGGACTTAGTGGATGTTTACATAGTATTGCACTCAACCACATAAGAACATATTTTCTTCTCAGCTCTACATGGGATATTCTCCAAAATAGACCATATATTGTCCCATAAAATATTTGAAGTAAATGCAAATGGAGTAAAATTATCCCATATGTATTATGGGAGCATAGTGCACTAGAATTGGAAATCAGTGACAAAAAGTCTGCAAAACCTGCCTAAATACATGAATATTAAATAATAAACTTCTGAAAAACCAATGGGTTACAGATGAAATTAAATAAGAAATAAAACAAAACTTATAATACAATAAAAATGCAGAATAACATACCACAACCTATGGGACACAAAGCAGTCCTAAGTGGGAAATACATAGTAATAAGTAGTCACATCAAGAAAATGAATGAACACAAATAAATAACCTAATGCTACATCTCAAGCTTCTAAAAAAGGAAGAGCAAATCAAACCCAACTTTCATTGAAGAGTGGAAATTCTAAAGATTAAAGAAAAATTAATGAAATTGAAATAAAAAAACAGTACAAAGAATAAATGAATAAATGAATTGTTTTTTTGCGAAAATAAAATTGATAAAATTCTAGCCAAGCTTATCAAGAAAAAAACACACAATAAGGACTGAAAAGAGAAATTACTGTACATCCCATGGAAATTCAAAACATCATGAACACCTACTTTGAACATCTCTACTCACATAGGATGGAAAGCAGAAGAAATGGATTTCTAGAAACATGTGACTTATCAATGCTCAGTCAAGAATATATACCAATTTTGAATAACCCAGTATCAGCTACTTTAATCAAAAGCATGACTAAAACCTTACCAACAAAGAAAAGCCCAGATCCTGCTTTATTCAGGGCTGAATTCCATAAGAAATTCAGAGAATATCTGACTCCAATACTCCTTAAACTCTTCAATGAAATTGAAAGAGAATCAGTCCTCCCTAACTCATTGTTGGAAGCAAGTGTCACTCTGATATCAAAACCAGAGAGTGATCCAACTCTATAGCAGAACTATAGACTAATCCCACTAATACACATTGATGTAAAGATTCTCAATAAAATATAGGCAAATAGACTGTAGCAAATCATCAAGAAGATTATACAACATAACCAAGTAGTATTTATTCCAGGAATGCAGGGATGGTTCCACATACACTAATCAGTGAATGTAATACACCACATCAACAAGCCAAAAATAAAATCGTGTAATCATTGCAATGCATGCAGAAAAATCTTCTGATAACATACAACAACTGTTCATGTTAAAAAAAAACCCTACAGTAACTCAGAATAGACACTATGTTCCTCAATGTCATAAAGACCATTTATTACAAACCTACAGCCAATATTATACTAAATGGACAAAAACTGAAAGGCTTCACACTAAAATCAGGAGCAAAACAATGATGTCCACTGTCACCGCTCCTAATCAATATAGTTCTGGAAATATTACCCAGAGCAATCAGACAAGAGGGAGAAATAAAAGGAATAAAAATAGGGAAAGAAGAAGTTAAATTATCATTATTTGCAGATGACATTATACTCTACATAGAAGATCCCAAAAAGTCAACTGAAAGACCACAGAGGTAACAAACAAATTAAAAAAATTAAGCCGAATAGCTGGATACAAAGTCAACATTCACAAAACCATAATATCCCTGTACACACACACACACAAAAAAAAAAAAACTCCATGAGAGAGAAATTACAGAAATGTAGCCTTTCACAATAAAATGAAATACTCAGCATCAAAAAAAAAAAAAAAAAGAAATACTGAGAAATCAACCTAACTAAGAATGTAAAAGTACTGTATGCTGAAAATTATACTACTCTGATCATGGAGATTCAAGAGGATATTGGAAAATGGAAGGATATTTCTTGCTCTTGGTTAGGAAGAGTCAATATTGTGAAAATGGCCATACTTCCAAAACTCTTATACATATTCAAAGCAATCCCATTCAAAATATCATTAACATACCTTCAGATGTAGAGAAAATATTTCTGAAATTCAGCTGGTAACAGAAGAAACTTAGAATAACAAAAGCATTTCTGGGCAACAATGGAAAGACAGGAGGCATCTCACTTCCTCACTTGAAATTATACTACAAAGCCACAGTAATAAAATCAGCATGGTACTGGCAAAGAAATAGACCTGAGAATCAATGGAACAGATTAGAAGATGCTAACACTACTACAAAGACACAGAGCCACCTTACATTTGTCAAAGGGGCTACACATGTTCACTCGAAAAAGATAGCCTCATTAATAAATGCTGTTGGAAACATTGAGTTTACATGCCAGAGACTGAAACTAGACCCATAACTATCACCATACACTAAACTTAAGTCCTAGGGGATCAAGGATCTAAATATTTAAAAAGAAACAAAAATCTACTGGAGGACAAGGTAGGTAGAAATCTTGGAGATATAGGAGTAGACGGAGAATTCATGAATGAAATGCAAAGTGCATAGGAAATATTTCAAAGAAACAACAACTGGGATGTCATATTACCAAAAGTTTTTATACTTCAAAAGAAATCAGACAAGTGAGGAAAAAAAACCTAACAGATTGAGAAAGCATCTGGATATAAGACACAGGACTTAAATGCAGAACATACAAAGAATTGAAAAACATCAAAAATGAACATCAGAGATGAGCACACAGTTCTAAGGAAGATATACAAATGACAAACAAATATACGAAGAAATGTTCACCATAACTGGTCATTTGATAAATGCAAATTAAGACAGCACGGAGGTTTCATCTTACTCTGGGAAGAATGGCTGCCATCAAAAATAAACTGAAACAAATGTTGGCGAGCATGAAGGGAAAAAGAAATTTCTCACCATTGGTGGGAATGCAGACTGGTGAAAGCACTGTCAAAATCAATGTAGAAATTCCTCAAAAAACTAGGATGGAAGTTTCATTTAATCCAGCTGTTCCACTACTGGGTATTTTCCCAGAAAAATTGAAAATATCATGTCACAGTGATATATGTGCACCCATATGTGGAGCACAGTTGTGATAGCTAAATCTTGGAAACAACCAAACTGCCCATCAACCACAAGTGGATGAAGAAATTGTATTTTTACACAATGGAATACTACTCATCTATACAAAGGGATGATCTTGAGGCCTTTATAGGTAAATGAAGGTAACAAGAATATCCTCATTAGTAAAATAAATAAGATTCACATTAGAAAATATTACATTGTCTCTCTACTGAAAAAAAATAATAAAAACTGACAAAGTAATGGGACCCAAAAAAGTATAATAGATATTATAAAAAAGAAAGTGAAGTAAAGTGTTCTAAAGGATATAATGGTATGTACAGTATGTAAGATAGATGACCATATTACTAAATTTCTGTTAGATCACTGAACAGGAGGGTTTGCACTGTCAATGTTTCAGTGTTCAGTGACTTTTTATGCTTTGTTTTTGTAACTTTAACAACTATTTTTAAGACAATATGTAATGTATCAACTAGTGATTTTAAGATGTTAACTTTTTTGAATTCTATATTCTATACCTTTTTGCTTTTTTGTATTTTGTTTAATTTTGTTTTCTTTCTTTAAATAAAAAAGTAAAAAATGAAAAAAAAAGTAATGGACCTGGAATTTTGTGCCTTTCATTCCTTGAAGCAGGGCCTGCTCATGCAGTGGTGAGAGTCCTTGGGATCCACCTAGCTTTGCATGGCCATAAGCTGCACTGTGGTGGGATTAGTGGTATTATGCTCTACATTTAGTGTTGTCGTGTTCTTTGCGTATGTGAGTCCACCCTATGGGTCACTTACAATAAGCACATTTTCCCTGATTTTTGAGTTGGTTGAATGAGAAAAACCACTGCATATTGTTTCAATATCAAAGGGTATGAGGACCGGTATGGACCTCACTCAACCGAGTGGCATGTGCACACCATGGACATAGTTATATAAGCATGAGTTAATGTAGACAGCCATGAATATGCTCAGGCTTGTGACAGTATACAAGAAATAATTCCTGAGGATGGCTGATATATACAGTCTGGATAATAAAAATTCTTGCTTACTACTGTTGCTAATGTTGACTCTGTGTGGTTTCTTCTCCCTGGGGATCTTACCCACTAAAATACCCACTCAACTCCCTAACTCTGAGAAAATATCATACCACAGACACAGGACACTTTAATACCCCACAAAACTAAACTTCCTGTGCCCTGTTCCAAGCCATGCATCACATTCAAAAGCCCAATTCTGTGTTGGGATACAGCTTAAGAATGTAGACCAAGTTTTATGCATGTGTCTTGGTGAGCACTTCCTAAGCCCTGTTATGGACATTTGCCCCAATTCCATCCCTCCTCTGTACCCCATAGGGCATTAATATTCCCAAGTGTTCTGACCTGGAAGTGGAACACAGCTCCCCTAGCAGCAGTTCTTGAGCAGCTTGGTAGGACCATGGTCTGAGGTGAGTCAGTCCCAGGCTGTAGGCCAGGATAATAGGGTCCATTGGCCCCTCTCACACACAGGTGGAGCTACTTGCCAGCATATCTTAGCCTCCCTTGATTCCTGAACACATGGAGACTCATTTTTCCTGTGTATCATAGTGTGTTAAAACCAGGCACAGCATTAACGCATGGTAGGGAGAACCCATGTCCAGCACAAACCCTCCTGAAAGCAGCTCCCCATGTACTCTGCAAGCCATCTGTTCTTAATATGTGGCACCACGTTGTAGGTGAGTGCTATGAGGGAGAGCACAAAGCAAGGGCAGGATCGGGTGCTATGGAACCCATAGAGTTGGGCAGCCCTCCTCAGATATAAGTGGACCCCAGTGTCTGTCAGGATATAGGGATGGCCCTCTTGAATAGCTAGGGATATCCCTGCCTGGGGGTGTTGGGTCAGGGTGGCAGTGGACACTGGCTATGTCTGGCAGCCACGTTGGGCAACACAGAGTGTGTACCTCTGCTCCATGCCCAGGACATCCTCCCATAAAGTCATTCTTTTGTCATTCCCCTACCAGACTTAGTATACCCAGGAACACCTTTTCCACTCCAATCTTCACTGGACCTTTGAATGGAGTCACAGGAGAAGGCAATGCACGTGTAGCTGACCAAAATCCAGTGTCACTGGTGTCTGCTGTCACCCAAAAGTTATGGTGGGTAACAAAATCACTGAGTGGTGTCCATCACTGAGTAATTTGGGGCCTTTTTCTAATCTTCCTCCTTCCATTCCCTCATTCCTCAGGCATCCCTCCCTCCTCCTTCTATACTCCTCTCCTTCTAAGAGCACACAGCTGGGCTTGTGCTAGCCCTGGCTGGCCTAGGAGCTGCTCTAGGCCCCTTCCATCCCTTTTTGTCGTGGAGAGAGTCCTGTTCCCACCAGTATTGGTTATCCCCTAGAACAAGCTTAATCCAATCTGTGTTGAACTTGGTCCAAGGCCTAGGATTGAGGTTCCTAGAATGCTTAATGTTGTCTCACAGCTCTAGAAGTTCTCAGAACATGGTGCTTAGAATAGAGGTCTCAAGGTCAGTCTGGAAACTCCAATCTGTGGAGCGTCTAAGAAGCTGATCTAAACTGTGAGTTGCCATGTGATGCATGTGTCTGGATATGTGGAAAGACAAATGCAGACGCTCCTCTTTGGCACAATCCAAGTAGAAACAGTAACTTTGAAATAACTCCTGTAGGATCTGGCCAGGGAACAAAATCTGTGTGCACCAGACCTTAAAGCAGGACCCTGAGATCTCGACCACACATTACAAGGAAGGGAAATAAGGGTGCCCAAGCCCAACTGTGTCCGGGGACAAATTCTTCCCAACTGTTACAGTACATCTCTGTTCTGTCCCAAGACCAAATGACCATGTTATAAGGCCTAGAATTGTCATCCCCTGTTTTTGGTATATCTCTGGGCCCCTCAGGAGTGGACAGCACCTGGAAAGGAGATGGCCCAAGGCTCACCTGTGCATAATGTACCTCTCAGTGACTGACCCCCAGGTAAGGTGGTCATGGCCATTGTCATCTCTTTTTTCTGTCTGGCCAGCTAGTTGCCAGGCACTGCTGTGTTCTCACTTTCCTGCTCATTGGATCATGAGGGAAATACCTAGTATTCGAGTCCTGTTGTCCATGAGAATTTAGTCAAGTGTGGTGGGATGTGATCAGCAATGGGGCAGCTGAGTTTTGAGTGGCCACGGAGTGGGGCAAGAATCCCATACATTTCCTTCCCCACCACATTGATGTGGGTATCTTGGTGTACAAAGCAGGGTTCCTTCCAACTAACTGTCACTTTTTACTACATCTTTCCATCTCATGATAATTTACTGGAAAACTGTCTGTATGTGACACAGTATGTCACATATAAAAGTATGTTGATATAAGTGTATTGAAGGCCCTGCTGAGCATCTCTTCCCAAACCCCTGGGCAGCAGCTCAGTCTTCAAAACTTAGTGGGAGTGACAGGGGAGGAAGGAGGAGGAAGACAAGGGGCTTTCTCCTCGAAGACAGCAGTTACAGAGGGGCAAGGATCACCTCCAGCTGTCACTGTTAGACCCACTTTTGAGCCTGTATCCTGAGGCTAGAAAGGAGACAGCAGTTTTGACCACTTTGCTAGAAATCAGGGGTCTGAACAGAGTTACAAAGGCAGGACTTGGGAGCCAGACTTAGGGCTCCTCCAAAAGACTTTGCTGCATTTGGTTTCCACTTTCTGTTCCATGACTCAGTCAACACCAGCTGTTGACAGTGTGGGTTCACTTGTCTCCCCAAGATTGAGCTGCTTCTGTACATCTCTGGTACTCAACACGGTTAGTCCTCTGTGTGTCTCTGTTAGAATGTGCATAGACAAAAGTATAAAAGTGCATATTCCTATGATAGGAAGGTTAGCCCCAGAAATTCCATTAGTGAGGATGTAGATTGAGGACAGCTGATACTTTGCTCTACAGGTTTGCATCCGCATGAAGGACCCACTGCTAGCCAGTTAGAGCATGTCCTTCCTGTGTGAGGTTTCTCATCAGTTGTTCTTTTTTTCCCACATGTCTGAATAGATTTTCTTTTTTAAAAATTTTTTATTTAAAAGGAAAAAGATAAAAACACAGAACAAAACAAAGCGGTGTAATGGTACATGTAATACAGAACTACAAAAAAATTTTTGTTTATAGATTATTGTATATTTTTATTAGTACATATATAGCATGTATGCTGATTACATTGGTGCTAGGTCCATTGCAAATGTGATGCATAGAATGCAAATTAGGCCCCATCTTGTGCACAGTGGTACAATCCAACAACCAGTGACTGTTCTCAAAGTTTTGTGCATTGAGCACACATCTCAGGACTAAGACATTGGCAACACAAGGTGCTGCTTTGTCTTGATTGTCCTTTCTTTATGACCAATACAGTGGGTAATGATACAATATTTGGGAGCTTAGCCCAACCCTAACCTTAAAAGTCTAGCAAACCCGGGGAGGCCACAATGAATGGAGCAGAGAACAAAATGAAGAAGACAAACTGACAACTAATGACAGAAAAAGATCTCAATGGAATGGAGGCAGAGGAGACTGGATGATAGGAACAGCTACTTTGGAGAAAATGACATCTTAATAGGTAATACTGATTTAGTATCATCTTGTTTTGAAGTCTCATCAAGCTTTTGTTCTTCTGTCTCCATTGGTCTAAACAGGTTGTATCTCATTGGATTTTATTATGTACGATAGTATAAGCAAAAACTTTTAAAGACAAGGAGATTATAAAGAAACCATTGTTCATTTTCTGTTAGTTGATTCTAAATACCCTGTAATGCTGTCATTCTCTTAAATGGTTTTACATTGTTTTAATATATTTAATGCTACAGTATACGAAGTTGTACTCAAGGATTTCAAGGAAAGAGACAATATGGTAACTACTTTTATGTCAGGATTATCTTGTGGTGAAACAATATTCTGCTTAAATGGTTATGTTTTGATCTGCGCTGTTTTGCTGTTATGCCCTCTTTTATCTAAATCTTCACTCCATTATTTACTTTTTAATTTTTATCCTTTTAGTTAAGGGAAAAATAAATACAAATAGCAGGATATATTATAGTAACCCACTTTGATATTCCATTATCTTGAGTTAAAGCCCTGTATTACTAACACCATCTTGTTTTTGACTGATGTCCCCCTATTCTGTTTTCCTGGATAGTACCAGGTTTGAAAGTTTAGGCAACAGCTGTGAAGATAGTGAGATTCATTATGACACCCATTCTCGATGACTTTTATCTACTTTTTAAGACCTACAATGTCTCCAGTGTTTTGGTTTTGTCGGTTTTGTACTTTACTGTTTTGTTCAATTTTATTATAACTGATGATATAGGCAATTCTATTAGAGTTAGCAGGAGGCATTATGGTAACCATTGTTGATCACCTTGTATTATGTTTTTACATTATCTATTATGTCCACCCTTTTGATTTCACGGATTCTGTTCTGTTATGTCACATTTGGTTTTACTCTCTTCCAAAAAAGTAATAAGAACCGTGGGAGCAATAAAATCCAAAATGTGTAATAGTCATTGTACAAAAGAGAGGAAAAGAAAGTGCTCTAAATGATATAACTGCATGTATATTTAAGTGTATAAAATAGAAAATGATATCACTGAGTTTTATTGGATCATTGAACAGAACTGTTTGCAGTATCATTGTTGGAATGTCCACTTTACAAGCTTTAATTTTGTGACTTGAACAATTATTTCTAAGATGACAATATGTAATCCATTAACAAGTGATTTCCTACTGTTTATTATTTTCTATAAATCTGTATAACTTGTACCCTTTCTCTGCTTTTTTTTTCTCCTCAAATAAAATTTAAAAAACAAAAGTCTAGCCAAACCCAAAACTTAACTCTAACCATAGAAAGTCATTACTAGCATTCTCTGGTTAAATTGAACTTTATGGCACTGATGAGCGAAATGTAATATAGGTTAATTATGAGAATATATACTCTGTGGTGGTTGGGATGGAGCAAGAGGTGAAAGTAAAGAAAACACTGTTGTGTAAATATTTGAAGATTATATTCTGGATGTGGACCTTGGGGAAATTAGCTTCAAATTGAGAATGCACTGAATGCCAGCAAGCTGATTATTTTAAACAACATTAAAATCTTAAATCTTATCTGTTTGTTCTATCACTAACATATATCTGGTAAATAAGTGTAGCATGAATACAGTGATAAGTAAATCTGGAAAAGACGGAAATGGAAGGTGTGGGTCAAGAGCTGCCCGCAAGTAGACCTCAAGAGATGACTCCTGAGTGGAGGCACCAGGAGGCTTAGCTGGTGGACAAAGGAATCCAGGTGCTGGCTCTTGCTCTGGGATCACAGCAGGTGAGGGAGTTGCAGGGGAAGCTGGCACAAGGTCTGCAGGTGCAACTTCTGCATGGGCTGAACCTGGCCCTGTAGTCGCAGGAAGTGAAAA
Source organism: Cavia porcellus (assembly GCF_034190915.1). NCBI lineage: Eukaryota > Metazoa > Chordata > Mammalia > Rodentia > Caviidae > Cavia > Cavia porcellus. The sequence continues at coordinate 1,037,639 of NW_026947518.1, read as the reverse complement.
GATCGCCAACTGTCCATGGGCTTCCTGAGCAAAACCTTCCCACTGCCTGTTTAGGCAGGCATGTGCACCAATACAGCCCCAACAAAGCCTCCCTCACTGTATTCACACATTGACTGCTGAGTGTGTCACGCTCCTGGGTCACCAAGCATATGGGCACTTTGTTGAGTTCCAAGGCCATCACGTCCCAAAAGCCCACATCCCACACTCCAGGGCTATTCATTTTAGGGCTCAGTCCCTGGTGGTTCAAGAGGCTCCAGCTTTTCCAGGAGAAGCTCAGCCTGGGGATCCACATGGGCATACATTTCCAATGGGGCATCAAGCACAGAAGACCTGGGGAGACAGGGAGCTAGCAGAGTGAGAGGCCTGGGTTTTCCTGCCACAATGTCTGCACAGCTCACTTGTAGAGAGGGGTGCATGGGCCTCCTCTTCAGTCAGTACAACATCCATCCCCATCCTCACCCAGCCATAATTGGGTATTTACAGCCCAAGGAACTCTTAGAGGCTGACATAAGTCTCAGTGGGTGGGATTTCTTGCTCAATTGAATCATACCTCTGCTTTGTACAGGGAATCCTGACACAGTTTCTCCCTGCCCATCCCCAGTGCAATTCAGTGTGGTGAACACAGAGAGTGGAATCTTTCCTGTCTTTGCACTCAAAGGCTCAGGGCTGCCTCTCCATAAATATCTGAGAACTGAGGGATCAATCAGTGTCTGTCCTGTGTCGCTTCAGTCTCTAGCTCAGGCAGTGATGCATTGCCCAGTTCTCTTAGCCTCTGTATAACTCCTCATTTATGGTCTGTCCCCACATCTAGGGAGGCCTGGGGACCAGAACAATGGCCTTGAGGTGAGCAATATCTGTTCTGCTGCCAAGGGTGATTTTGTGGCCTCCAAAGAACATCAAAACTCAAAAGGGCAGTGGTTGCACTGGCTCTGCTTATAGGATCATGGTCAATGCCCAGAAAACTGTCTGCACACAGTGTGTCTTCATGTACATTTGTGGGTTGATGACATCTATCTGCTCTTCCATGACATCTGACAGCCATGGAAAATTTGCTATTCTTAAGATTTCCTGTGTTGAACAAACCCTGAAGTCCACAAAAGTGACTCTTTAATCTCCTTTCCAATGAACAGAACTGCAACCACCAATTATTGGTCAGTGAATGAGATGGAAGATCATCCATTAGAATCATCACAGCCTCCACAGTAGGTCTTCATTGGGCCAAGGCCACACTTGGCATGGAGCCCCCATTTCATCCTTAGTGACCCTAAGGTCTTAATCCACTCAGACCCCACCCATTCAGCATTGTAAACTAGGGTTGATTGAGGCCCTTGCATATAGCCAGGACCTGAATCCAAAGGTAGCCAAGTCCCACTGGGCTGCTAAGGTGAGAACTCCCCTTCTCAGCCTTGGTGCTTGTGGGCTAGAGATGTGATCCTTGGAGGAGCCAAGCGATCTGCATATATCTGGAGGATCTATCCAGAAGCCAGCTCCATAGGCTCCTTCAGGCTGTGAGGCCCATCTGCCTGCACCGTGCTTCCTGTACAGACCTCTGCCAGGCTCTCTGCTGCCAGACTTCTGAGAATGTGGTGAGACTGTGGGTGGATATGGAATTGGTGTCCTGCATGTGGCTTCTCAGGAGGGTTTGGGGATGAAGCAAAGCCCACACTCCGATTGGTCCACAGAGCCTCGTGGTAATGGGCTCACAGGATGGTCCTTGCAGACAAGGAATTGTCATATTAAAAGTTACATTTCACAAGGCACACTTAGGAATACTAGTATGCTCAGATCACCTCGATAGAGAGGTTGAAAAGAAGTCTATGCATGAACAAAAGCTATGAGTCCTAAGACGGCCCCCCATTTTAGGGATGAGAAAAGGCTGATTCTACATGTCCAGGTCCATTAATGAGACACCTCAGAATATTCTCAGGTTTCTGATGAAAAGTTCCCAGGAAGGAATTAAGTTCCTCTTCCATTGCCATGGGAGGCTGAGCAGCTGTGTTCACTGATCTCTTCTTGTGCTCATTTTGCCCAGAGGCTCCTTCAATACTAATTGCAGAACCTGAAAACTCCCATGAAACAAGTGCCAGAGAAATGGACAGAGTGGATGACATTTGAGGTGAGCACATCTCTAGCAAGGTGATGCTGTGTAAGAGCTGGAGACAGCAGGGGAAAGACAGCTCACTAATTGTCCTTGGACACCAGGCCCAGGACTGACAATAAGGTGCAATGGCAGAATTCAATCATGACAAGAAATGAAATGACTTTCGTCTCTCCCCTTTCTCTTGCTCCCACTAATATGTGTACAGTGACCTTGCCTGTGACAAGGTAGAGACAGAGTTGAGAGTATATGGTAGTTGAGCACTTGGAGTCAAGATTCCTTTGGAGCAGGACCATGGGCCCAGTGTTTGAAAAGTCCTGGAGGGAGGTGCTGGAAGGATTGACCTGACACAAAGTTCCTCTCAGTCATCTGTGGGTCTCCATACAGTTACTTCTGCTCACACACCCTGCACCGGAGCTGATATATGTTGTTACTGTGGGTACCATGTCTGGATCAGGGATGTGGCACACATGTTCCAGTTTCCATCTCCATGCTGATCTCCTGTAGGCAGCTCGGGTGGGGCAGTGCCCAGCCGCCAACAGGAAGCCTGAGACTCAGACACCACAGGTTTCACTTTGTGAACCCAGATAACTTTATGTTCCTTAAAGACAGACAGATCTGTACCAGACGTCTACCCAGGAGGACAAGAGATGACTCTGGAGACTGTGGATCAACATGAGCTCTGCCTTTGTCCTCGAGGATGCCCTGTCCTGGGTGGGAACATTGCAGGAGCACAGGCTCATGCATCCCAGCACCTGCCCCTTCTGCAGAGCTTCTGCCCTTGGTGTCTGTCCTCAGAGCCATTTCACTGATGATTTAGAATGGGGAATGTTTAGGAGAACTCACCTAGGTGGCCAGGCCTTAATGTACCTGTCCTGTACTTGGTGTCTCTGAAGGGCAAGTGGCCAAGCCTAGAGACACCTGTCCCAGGCTCCCTCTTTTCTCTGGTCTCTTGGGAAGCCTATGCTGCCCTTGACATTTGGGCAGTTCCTGGTAAGCATCCTGAATCATCTTGGTCCACTGAACCATCCTTTCCCTCATTCCCATGTAGTTTTCCCAGGCGGGATCTTGAGGCTGGGGCATCAAGGCCTTGGAAAGCAGCACAGTATATTCACTGGTCACTCTCTTGAACCAAGTGCCTGTTGCCAGAAAAAGGTGCCTGGTGACCAGAGCCTTCAGAGTTCTGTTTAGACCTGTTTCCAAGGAAGTTGTGTCATGTGCTGGGGTCCATAGCTGCGCTGTCCCCTCTGACGCCCCCTTTCTTTTTATTGTGTTCCTTAGAAATGGCAAGTGAAAAAATAGAAAATTGAGTGTGGTTTTACACTTTTTTTCACTTTGAAATTTTTAATACAACAAACAGGTAGATGCCTCAGATGTGGCAGGTTGGATACCAAGTGCATATTTCCATCCAAAAGTACTTTTCATTGAGAATTAGGTTTCACTTAGAGATCTGTCAAATTTTAGGATGAGATTCTTTCCTGGCTTCATGTTAGTTTCATTTCAATTCAATTAGAGAGTATGGAGAAGTTTCCAGAATATCCAAAATAATTTTCCCAAAGGATTTAAATGTTTCATGTTATTACCCCCATATGTCCAGGGGAGGATTCCTAGCAAGTTTTACTCTCACGTGCATATGAATGATTTCTTATCCTTAGATGTTTAACTCGGCCACACAATGTAGTACTCTGCCCTCTCACATCCTGTGGAGGGGTCAGCAGGTGGTGATTGCAAGGAGTGGCTTTCCAAGTCCATGGACATCATCACCCCATGCTGAGGAAAGACACATGCACATGCCTCCTGGGGAACTTGTCTCATAGCAACAGGTATAACTTCCTGTCCTCCCATCCATATAGACCATGGGCTTTCTGTCCCTGCTAGGTAGTTTACCTTTCCTAGAGGTGATGACCCTGAGGCTGATTAGGCGCAATGCTTTTTGGTTGGTCTCCTTCAAGCACTGTCTCCATGCTGAGCTCCCAGTGTGATGCCCACTGGGAGGCTGAACAAAAACCAGCTGTGACTTGTTCATGCACCCCTCACCCATCTGCTGATGGCCATTTCTTCTGTTTCTGGGTCAACCAGTGAAAGCGAGCTGCCATAGCCATTCTTTTTTTTTTTTTTTTTTTTTTGTCTTTTTCATTTTTATCGGTACCAGGGATTGAACTCACGACCGCCTGCTTGCAAGGCAGGTGCTTATGCCGCTGAGCTAAATCCCCAGCCCCTGCCATAGCCATTCTTATACATGGGCTTAAGTCGATGCAGACTTTTATTTTAAAGGAAAACTACTTAAATGTGAAATTACTGGATCATATTGCTGGTTTATGGCTAACTTAAAAAATTTTAAAGTATCATTGGAAGCAGTTGATTAGCAGAATTAGGTGGTTGCTTTTCATTTTATTTTGATTTGTTTTATTATATTATACTGTGCTATGCTATGTTATTTTATATTATGTTATATGTTGGTGAGGATTTTGAAACTGTATTTTCTGTGGATTCTGATTTGATTTTGTATAATCAACCTGAGAAAATATAAGAATATCACATAACTCTTAGTAAGTATTTTTTGTAGAAAATTTAAAAAGGAAGACATAGTCAGCAATGTTGGTACACACTGTCATTCCAGTACTCAGAGGTTGGGGCAGGAGGATTGTTGTAAGTTTGAGGTCATTCTGGGCTACAAGGGAAGATCAAGGCCAGCCTCAACTGCATAGCAGAACCCTGTCTCAAACAAAGAATGAAAGAAAGAACGAGAGAAAGAAGAGGGAAAAAAACAATTAAAAACACAAAGTCAAATATTGACTGTGAATTCAGAATAAAAACATATGTGAGGTTTTCTAATAAGTGTACTTTAGTCAGCACACCTACCATAAGGTTTACCATCATGTAGCCATTGATGTGTTACCAGATTTGCATTGTTTCACTTTTTTGAAAGTTTTACTGAGATGACTCTAGATATGCTACTGAATATACCTTCTTAGGATTTGCATAGCTCAGTATGAAGAGAAATCATCATTGCTTTTTATCATCACCTAAATTTATATTTACAATCAGAAGTTGATCAAGGGATTGCTCCTTTTTTAAAATAAAAATAAGGACCATATAAAAGATACTCTTTTTAAGTCTATGGAAAGATAAAAATAATTGTAGAATAACAGTGGTTAAAGTACCTTGCACAGTGATTTGCAGGATTTCTTAATGATCAATAATTTCATACATTTGTAAGTTTTTAAAAAAGATTTTAACACATGGTCTCACCAGTTCTCTGAGTTTCCCAGGCTAGAGTTAAACTCTTCCTCTTCCTTCCTCTCACTCCCAGAGGGCTGGAATTACAGGTGTGCATTATCCTGAGTTGACAATTGGCAGTAATTTTGTGTATTCGTGGAATAAAATACTTGGCTTTGATCTTTAGACTCTTTGTAGAAAAATTCATCCAGTTAAGCTATCTCCTACCTTTCTAATCCACAGTTTCTTTCATAGTGAGCAAGACTCAAAATCCTATTAACAATATTAGTAGAGTCACAGCTTTTTAACTGTAACAGTGGTCAGCCTGGGATTCAGGAGATCACTCCAAATGCCTTCTGCTGTGGGACTGCGGCTTGGTATCCTGAAAGCACAGTCTCTTTTTCTCTGATAAACTCATGGCAATTGATGACTGACGTCAAATCCCAAGAAAGATGTGGACGTTAAAGCTACTTGGGGCCCACTGCCCTCCAGAAGGTCAGGCCAGGGTAAAATATTTTTGCCTTCCACTTCTACTTTCCAAAATTTTTGTTTTGGTTATGGTTTTGGTTTTACACTTAGTTTCTAGAATTGAATACAGAGGTTTTGTATTTAGTTCCATTACCTTCCACTTTTAAAAGTCTTCCTTTTTTGAGGAGTTTCTTAATAAGTTGCTAAGTTGGTGAGTCTCTCCTTGAATTTATAATGTTCCTGTTTTAGTCTTCCAGAGTGGTAAGCTTACAAGCCACACCAGCAGATGTGGTTTCATCATGGTGTTCTTAAAAACTCATTGGCTGCGCAGGGATTGGTGAAAATGCCTGTCATGTCTACATTCAGGCCACTGAGGCAGCAGGATTCCTGGGAGTTCCAGACAAGCCTGCAACACACTCTGATTTCAGCTTAGGCCAGAGAGACAGAGGGAGTCCCTGACCAGAAAAAGAAAAGGAAAATATAGGAAAGGACAGGAATGGAAGGAAGATACAATATCAAATTCCTGGTGATTCTATGAGTTCTTTTGTATCTGGGCTAGTCATTTTAATCTGTGGTCCTATTGCAGTATAAAACCTTTTGAACTGCTGTCACTTTAAAATATACCTTGACACCAGGGATTTTGGTACTTCTAAGTTTAATGTTCTTTACATGGCTAGAGCATATTGTACTTCTTTGTGAATTTTCATATTAATTTTTTTGATTTCTAAGAAAATATCAGTGGTATTTTGACAGGAATGCTTTGAAATGTCTGGGTGCTCTGGAATGCACATATATTATAACAACATGAATTCTTCCTATCCACCATCATGCTATGTGTTTTCTTCTGTTAGTGCTATTTCACTGATTGCATCAATTTCTACATATTTTAAACAACAGGTGAGTTTAATTAAATTTATCCTAAGTGTTAATTCTAATTGATGAATTACGAAGTGAATTGTGTTCTTTGTATTTGAGGCTGCAGTTTGTTTGAAGCACATAGATATGAATTGTTTAAGACATGTGGATCTTGTACCCTGCACCCTATGTGATTTGTGAATTTGTTCTAAAAGCTTTTCAGTGATATATAAATTTCTTATACGAAAGGTGGTGTCTTCAGGAAACAGAGACCATGCTTAATTCTTCCCTTCTGATATGGAAGCCTTTGATTTCTTATTCTTGAGTAAATTCTAGGGATAGGAGTACTGTGTTGAAAGGCATTGCAAGCCTTGTCTGGTTCCTGATCTGTGAAGAAAATTTTGCAGCTTGTCAGCCTCTAAGCACAATGTCTGGGATGGGCTTCTCATGCATGATCTTTGATGTGCTGAGGTCCATTATTCCAAAATATCATGTGTGGGTAGTTCTTACAATAAGAAAATGTTGAAACTCAGTATTTTTCAAAGCTATTTTTCCAAATGTATTGAGAGGTTACTTCTGTCTCATTCTATGAGTGAGAAGTGGCACTGAATGGTTTTTACAGTGGGACAGTTGTTGCATCACTGAGATTGAGCCGAGTGTTGATTGTGGTGCTTAACTTTTGCATGTGCGGGCCAATTTAGCTGACAAGTACTTAGCTGAATAATTTTGCTTATGTTCATTAGGAATATTGGTCAGTAGGGTGTTTTCATTTATTTTATTTTATTTTTCAATATACTATTGTCAGGCTTCATTCTCAGGGTAACTTTGTCATCTAAAAGAAGTTGGTGTTGGATTTTTCCCTTCAATTTCCTGGAAGAATCCAAAAATGATTATTATTTATTTTTTATTATACACTTCACTGGGTCATTTGCCTTATCCTAGTTTTGTTGTTGTTATTAATGAGTTTTGATTGTTGACCCATCACCTATATTAATTTTTGCTCTGTTCATCAGTGTGTTTGTTCCTTATGGGTGTGGGTCAGTGACACCAAAGGAGACCACATTCCCATTAAGGGTCACATCTCATTTTACTTAGGGATGCAGCCATTTACTTTTGTGTTTTATATATTTTTGTCAGTAACTCCTTTCAGTTACTTAGTCTTAATGCATACTGTTCTTGTCGGGAGTTTACCGCTGAAGGAAACTGGAGCTGGTCAGTGCCCATATCTTATTTCAGGCTTCATACTCTGGCCTGCCTGAAGTGTCCCCATCTCCTGATTTGCTCCCTGTAAACACCTGTCCTGCTCCATAGCTGTGGTGAGTCCACACGTGGCAGTTGAAATCTGCACCTGGGTGGAAGACATTCTGTCAAGGTGGGCTCGGTAACAGGCTGACCTTCTCATACAGTGCTTCCCTGAGTCAGCCAAGGAGCCTAGAGCTTTCAGGAAGGAGTTCTGGGAGCAGGGCCGCACCAGCCCTCTTCTGTCCAGCGTGCAGTGTATGCTGTTTTGCTGGAAGCTGACTTGTGGATCAGGAGGCCTGGACCTGGGCCTTTCTTGCCCCTGGTGCCATGGTGTCCTCTATGTCTGCCTGGACCATTTTCCACTGACATCAGATCTCCACAGGGATCTGAGCACCCCCTAGACTTGCTCTTCCAGGCTCCAACTCAATGTGGAGACTTCAGCTGTGAAATCTATCACTATGAAATTGAACATGTATACATTTTTCCTAGAACGCCCAGTGCTAAGTCTTCATAACAAAAAGTGAGATTTACAGTTTCCCATATTCTATTCTTACTCAGTTAAGGTGTGAAAAGTTAGAAGCCATGAACCCATGACAGCAAAGCTGCTGAGTGAATTATAAACTTACAGGCACTGAAAATGCTGAAAGAAGGCCATGTCCTAGGCCATGTCCTCAGTCTTACTTGAGATGACAGAGAGCTTGTGGCCTAGCCCTCTCTCCACCCAGCAGTGAAGAGACACAGGCCAGCACAGCAGGTGAGGACAGGAGAGAGGAGCTGGTCAGTGGCAGACCACTCATCCTCGGAGGGATGGTTTTGTGGTTTTTCAATTTTTAATTTCCATTGAATTATTGCTAGTGTCCAACTCACTATTTCTTCTCTTGTACCCAACCTAGTTAAGAAAAAAATAGTATGTAATTTCTCAAACAGATGAGTGAAAATGGATGACTTAATTTTCATTTATGTAAAATGAAGGATATGCCCAGTACAGAAACTTCAAACGTCACCTTGTAGATATATAAAATAAGGAGTTTTGTTATTCAGAAAAACAACACATCATTTATGACTAATTTTTAAAACCTTAACACATGCGGAGCCCTTCCATGGTGGGGTGGCAATGCCCTCCTCCCCTAGAAAGCACCGGTTCACCTGTGCCAATACCTCTCAGAGGAGAACAAGAGATTTTCTTCAGAGTCTCTTTTACCAGTGAGGAGGACCTGAATCTTCCTGCTGCCAGGCTGAACACGGAGTGTGCAGTGTGCAGAGGAGCCCAGCACCGCCTGCTTTACACTCCTCTCCCCCACCACATCCATGCTGCAGCCCTGCAGGGACAGCAAGGCAGAGCTGCCAGGATGCAGCCAAGACTCTGCCACATCAGTCCTATGTCCGCCTCCACCAGGTGCCTGATACTGCCTGGGTGTTGCTCACATAGTGGGTCTACACACCCTCAGCCTCCTAGGCCAAGTGCGTTCACCACAGTGACCCTTCCAATCTGCAAATTTCACTCCTCTCCTTTCTGACTATGGCTGCAGCATTGGAACAAACACAGCATTAGCATTACCTTTTCTTCTTCTTTGTTCTTTTTCATTTTGTGGTTTTTTTTTATTTATTTAACCATATATTTAAAACTGCATTTTGCCAAAAAAGCTTTTCTTTTGTTTTTACTCTCCACTTGCCTGAGTTTTTACAGATTTCTACTGCAGTTCAAACCTTAAGGTCTTGGATGCTCAGAATCTACTCTGCAGCTTGGTAGAATGAGTGAAGCGAAGCAGAAAGTGAACTTGGGCACATTTCTGTGCCTCCCAGCATCTTGTACAGCAAACCCTGACTCATGTCTTTTTATCCCCAAAATATGGGCTTCAGTAGATTCAGTAGCTTGAATCTGCCACTGCAAAATGTGTTGCCTAGATTTTTCCAAGTAATGTCATTTCTGTTCACCTGGCTAAGCACATTGTCTAAGGTTTTTTATGCCCAAACATGAAAAATAATTTCCAGTAGACAAGAGGCTGCCACCCATCCTGAAATCATGACGGGATTTTATGTAAACACATAGTGCAATCCGTAGTCTGAGAGCATGGTGCCAGGGCAGGGTTCTCTCCAGCAACAGTGCACAGCAGGCTCCACACACTCTCCTACTTCCACCTTACCCGTGGTCTGTGACTTGTGGAAGGGGCCACCTTGACACCTCACTATAGGAGTACTGAGACTGGCAGACATTCCCAGAGCTGCTAATGACACAATCTTCAAGTTCTCTTCCTTTCCAGAAGAGGAGACACTGTCTCTCCCCTTGTCAACACCATTATCTCAGTGACTATTTCAGCTTACATCCTCATATTTCTACACTGAAGGATTTTTAATGAGGGGAACCTACAGCAACACTTTTCATATCTGTGGAGCAGCTGAGTGGTACACGGCTTCCCACCTTTCCTACAGAACTAGCCAATGTACAAACAGATGACATGTAAATACTTTTTAAAAATTTAACATGGTTCTATTGTTCATGTCTCTGGTGGCTCCTTTTTTGGAAACTCCTCTATCCTGGTAGTTGTGTTGTTTTCTTGTTAGTTTTTAACTGCGAAAGAAAAGCAGAGACATAGTGGCCCGGTAGGCATACTGTGATTCCCTCTCCCACAGCTGAGCCCTGGTCTTCTTCCAGCCCAGCCTTGTACTCTGTGCTGCATCCCCACCCTCCCCCCTACACACTGGGAAGTGGTGGCATCTCTCTTTGATTTAAGTAAGGAGTCTCAGGTGACATTTTTTTCAACTAAGGTTAAACCCCATTTCCCCCTTTATATGGACCTCCCTTCCCTTCCCTCACCCTTCTGTCTTCTGAGTCTGCTAATGACAAGCCCATGGATGACTCTGCTACTGGAGAACTATGTGTATGTCATTAATATATTCTCTCTTATTGTAAATGCCATATTTAGAAAAAGAAAAAAGAAAATCTTGGTATATTTATCTATTTCTCCAGGTTCCTGTTACTTCCCTGTGCCACTTCCCCACCCAAAGATGTCATTGTACAATAAAGTGCTTTGAGAGTAAACCAAGAAGAGTGCTCACATTTTCCATCCTCTGCAGCTCCACTTCATTAAGTGATGGGCAAGTCTTCCAGGCTCTGCCTCACTCTCATCTGTCACTCTGCCTCACACACATCTCTGTGTGTATGCACATGGATGTCAGAGGTATTCATTGTAAAAACTGAGACTTTCCTCAGACACATCCATCTTGCATCCATGGTTATTTCATGACCAGATTCCTTGGCCTCTTTCCCTGTGGGCACAGGGAGACTGAGCTCAGCATCCCTGCAGCTTCCCCTGGTTCCCATGGCCCACACTGGTGCCCGCACCATCTACCTGCAGGGTAGGGAGGGTCCCAGTTCCTTTCTGCTTCTAACAGTGCTGTGAACAACAATCTAGAAAGGAAAGTTAAGAATTTATGCAGCTTTTTCTTTATTGTTTTGTGTTGTTGTTGTGTAGCTCTGTGTGTGGAAGAAACCTTTATGCTTAGCTAAATGAGGTCCAGGGACCTGTGTAGAGGTCTGATGGGAGCTGAGGGAAAGGGCTCTGCTCTGCCCCTCCATTTTCTCCCCACTGCACTTCCCCACTTGCCTTAAAACCTGAAGTCAAATGGGGACACAGCACATCTCAGTGACATGTCCGTGAATGTATCTGCAGTGGGATACTGTGTATTTTATACACTTGTTGGCCATATGAGCAGATCCCCTTTTGAATTGTAAGAGTTCATCTCATATCTCACAAAACAAATGGAAAGGTAATTCCAACCTCAAAGATGAATGTATTTAACTTTTACTTATATCCTATAGTCTATCTAGGATAGTCCCCTTTATGAAAGACAAATATCAGTTAATCTCTTCCAGTACTGCTTGGCCAAACAGAGCTGTGATGCACTGATGTGAAAACCTGGGGTAATAAATCACAGAGGCAGATAGATTAGTGGTGGCTGGGATGGCAGGGAAGAGAGGGAATGGTGTCCAAATGGGAATGAAGTTGGGGGAAACATTCTGGAACTGGGCAGAAATGAAGGCTGTGCACATTGAGAATGTGATAGTGCCATTTCCTGAGGATTTTAATTAAAATGAATGAAATCCTATAATTTGTTTAAAATTAATTCATGCCATAATATTTAAAAAGAGTATAGAGGTAAGTGCAAGGAAATGGAAAACATAGTGGAGGAGATGGGAAAGTCACGAATTCAGCAGGAGCTGGCCTCAGTGGAGTTAAGGAGCTGACACAGGCTGTGGAGCTGACAGAGATGGCTTCCTGGTGCTGCCTCTTCCCGTGGTCCCAGAGCTGATGAAGGCACTGGAGATGAATCAGGTACAAACTCTTCAGCTGGTCCTTGAACTTGGTGTCCAGCCAACCCTTCAACAACAAAAGGAGGAAAGATCATCCATTTCCCATGTTCCTTGCAGAGCAAACAACCTTCCCAGTGCATGTCAGAGACAGCTCTGTGCAAAAATCCACTATCAGGAAGTGTCCCACACTGCATCCACCCACTGACTGCTGTGTCTCAGAGTTGCAGGGTGGTCCCTTAGCTTTGTCCTCCTCACATACCCTCAAGCCTATACCCAGTCCATCTCACCGTTGTTTCTGCCTCAGTGGGTTCACAGTGCTCCAGCTCAGAGAAGTGGAGTTTCATTGGAGGGTCCATGTGGGTTTGGAGCTGCTGCTTAGAGCTAAGAAGCAGGGCTGTGGTTCTGGAGGAGACAGGTGTGGGGAGCTGAGTGTGAGGTCTGGTCCTCCCTCCCAAACTGCTCACCTAAGGCAAGCTGCTGAGTTCCACACCTGCCTGCTGCTCCAGCAGTGGAGAGCCGAGTTCACTCTATCTCCACCATCAGTGAAGCAGTGCTGGCCCAGACAGCCCTGAGAGACTGACAGATGACTCCACAGGAGAGTCTGTGGACACTGGGGTGATCATCTCTCCCTTCTTCAGGGAAGCTGTACACACATCTGTCTAGTGCTCCCCAGTGGCATGTTGCCTTCATGGGGGATAGAAAATGCCTGCTATGGAACAGGGGTTGTCTTCCATAAACATGTGAGAAGTGAGGGAACAGAGGGATGTGTCCTGTTCCACCTTTCCTCATTTGTTAGATAGTGCAGTGACTTGCCACCCAGTACTCTGTGCTTCCTCTGGGCTCCTCTTCCACTGTTGTGCATCCTTGTCTAGGGAAGACAAGAGGGGTTCTCATGTACCATAATGTCAGTGATACATGATCTGCCATTCAGGGTAGCCCCCACTAGTGTGGAGGGTCAAGAGGGGAGTAGATACATATTTCCTGGTCATTGGATCATGGTCAGTGCCCGGAAAAGTGTCTGTGCATGGTGTAGCTCTATGTATATTCATGTACTCATGGTAACAACTGGTTCCTGCCCAGATGTCTAAAAGGGCCTGATGCCTCTGCCAGTCCTCAGAGAATCTGGCTCTGACTAATACATCCCAATGCCCATAGAGCAACTCTCCAATCTCCTCTACAATAAAGAGAGAATGTTTATTCATGTAGGGATCAGTGCAGGAGAAACAAGCCTTTACCATTGAGAGAGCAGCTCAATGGAGAATAAACATGGCCACTCAAGCAGGCCTTCCACAGAGCCTTGGCTGGGGTCAGCAATTGCCTGGAAACCCCATTTTGTTCCATAGGGACCCTGTAAGATTGTCCTTAGGTACAATTCACTGTTCTGAGAATTGCACTGTTACTGGGTGCAATTCTCATTTCTCAGTGAACTGAGGCTCGGAGATATAAGCACATTTCAAAGACTCAGCTCTAGGTGGCACCTGTGCACCTGAGAGCAAACTCACCTTCCCACCTGTGGGGGGGAAATGTTGGCCCTTGAGGGACCTGGGAAGGAAGAGCTGTGGATAGGGCAGCTGTGCAGAAAGTCCTGCTCCAGGGATTCCATCAGGCTGTGCAGCCCTTTTGCCTGTGTCACCCTCACTGTGCAGACCACTGCCAGGTTCTCCACTGACTGATTTCCAGTCTGTGATGAGACATGGGAAGCCTGAAGTTACTGGCCCAGCCATGCCCCACCGTGAGTGCTGGAATCTGTAGTGATACTCAAAGGTTAAATTTCAGAAGGTGCAGTTAGAAATAATAGCATTTTCAGATCAGTTGTGAGCAAATAAGTCATTAGCTTACTATATGAAGAGTATCATCCCACATATCCTGTGACAACCACACATTCTGGAGATGAGAAAACAGGATTGTCCTGGGTGTGGGAGTGGGGACCTGTATATGATGACACACAGGGTACTTCCCTGTGGTGCTTCTGAAGAAATTGGTTCCAGTTTCCTTAGCCATGAAAGGCTGAGTGGCTGTGTTCACTCTCTCCTGGTACAATGTCATTTAGCCTAGTGGGGCCTCAACCTCTGACCTGAGGGGCTGGATAATTTCCCTGAGACATGGACAAAGTAGCAAGGGCCTAGGTTTTGGGTGAGTGCACCCCTGCTGATGTGATGATGTGTCAGAGCTTGGGACAGGGTAGAAGCACAGTCACACCAGTGCCAAAGGAATAAATGGGCCCAGGAGTTACAGTGAACTAAAACAGCAGAAGTAAATCATGACAGGAGGTGAAGTGACTTAGTGTCCATGTCCCTATTCTGATGCTCCCACTAATGTGTGGACAGTGACCTGGCACCTGGCTGAGTTGGCTGAGCAGAGAGGAGGTGATACTTGAAGAATTAGACCCCAGTTTCCTTTGGGGACAGGACCACAGGCCTGCTGTTTACACACCCTTGAGGGAAGTGCTGAAAATGTAATCTGACCCTGAATATTCCCTGCCCTCTTTGGGCCTCATTACAGAATCCCCTTAGCTCACTCTCTCCCCCTGCTGGCATCTGTTGTTATTGCGAGGCCCCACTGTGGTACAGGTATGTGGATTGCAGCCCTGCAGGGACTAGCTCCAGGGTGATGTCTGGGGCAGCACTGATGGTGCAATGACTAGTAGTGTGCAAGAAGCTTCTGAGATCTCAGACAAGCAGAGAATGGGACCATCAGGACTCCCTGAAATCTTCCCAGAGTTCTGAGTATAGCACAGAGACACCTGGCAGCTTCTGGAAGCACAGGCTGTACATAGAGTTGCAGGGTCTGCCCTGCACAGTGAGCTTGGAGGGGTCACACCCTGTCTCATAACCCTGCTCCCCCATGGTAGGGATGATAGGGACACCCAGGCCCACAGAGCAGACAGTCACTAAGGGGTGTTCACCAGCATTTATGATCCAGGAAGCCCTCAAAGCCACCAGCCAGCCAGAACAGATTACCAGGAGGTCTAACTTTGTCTGTTTTGGGATTGCCTAAGTGGGAAAGGATTCACTTTTCTAGTGACAGCACAGAAGACACCAGCCATGTGATGAACCACGTCCTTTAGTACAGTTCCCCATGGCAGCCTTTCAGACAGCACCTGGGGCTTGCTGGCCTGGTGGGGAAGCCAGGTCTTCTGGAAGCTGATCTCACCCACCTTCCCATCCCCATCTAGAATTTATTCTCACCCTGTGGTTTGCCAAACCCTAGACCAGCTCAGGCTCACTTATCAGCCCCCAGGTGGCCTTCCTCAGAGCCCTAGTGAATCTCCCTCTACCTGGGTTGCCTGGCCTCTGCTTTGCATCTGAGGCCTGAAAAAACTCCATCTTTATTCCTGTTTCCTGCTGGGGACTCATGGCCACCTGACTGAGCCCTTGGGTAACAGAGCTTCTTATGTACACAGGAAGGTTCTTTAGAAATTAAGCAGTGAGTCCCTAGCTTCTGGATTTAAGTTTCTGCATTAGAGCCAGGTTAGAAGGCTGTACCATCTCTCACTGGTAGTACATATTGCACACATTATATTTTGTGTCTGGTTGTACCCCCAAAGCCTCATCTAGTCACAGGAGAAGGGTTTTTTCAAAAGTTGCTGAAACTAAGTTTGTGATGGATTCTTGGTCTAATGCTGAGATTAAGGGTGTTTGTGGCACACCTGCCCTAGGGTTGGTACCTGCGTACATTGTAAGGGATGGAAGGAGACTTCGTCTCCCCTCCTCACCTGTTGTTTTTACTGTTTTCCACTGCCATGGACTGTTGCCCTCTGCCATGTCCCACCCTGCCTTGAAGCCAGGAGGTAATGGACTGAAACCTCTCCAAACTGTGAACTAAAACACCCTCTTCTTTTTAAATTTGGGTGTCTGTTATTTTGCCTCACCAGCAAGAGAAAAGTAACTAAGACAGCACACAAGAGGCCCAGCCTGCTATATGTTCCCATGCTCTCAGCCTCAGGAATTCTTGCCCACATTGCTGAATTCAGCTGAGTGTAACCCATTTCCCATATAGACCATGCATCTGATACCCAAGGGCGCAGTGCTGGCCCTGTGTAATTAGAGACCTGCACTTGACCTTGTGTCTCACAGGCCACCTTTCAAGTCTTATGCTGTCTGAGACTGGGCCTTTGACCTGTGAGAGCATGGTGAACCTGGACTGATGAAATCCCACACCAAAAAATCCAGGCACAGGGCTGCTCAGCTCCAAAAAGTAAGTTTCTGTCAAAGTCAGACTCCTGATGTGTTTGGGGTTGATTATTAGTAGGAAAAGTCCATTCAGAGAGTGGGCTTCATGCTCCATGGGAGCTATGCAGAGCAAAAGAGAACACTATGATGCGGTCTGCAGCCAGGAGCTGGGCAGTGGCTTCTTCCCCACCACAAGGCTCTGTCTACACAGGAAGGAAGCTCCCCTCCTGCTGGGTGCACAGAATAGTGTGTTGGGGTCAGCAACCAAGACACTGCATGTAATCCTCTCCAACCAAGCTCTCTATGGCTGCTCAAACCTGTGACCTAGCACTTGGTTATGGCCGAGGCCATGACTGTCTGTGTTGAAGCTGACTCACAGTCTCAGAATAACAGAGCAGCACTTAATAAAGGTTCCAAAAGGGGAAGGGTGAACCTGGGCCTCAAAAGGCAGACACATCTATGGAAGCTGTGCTCAGTGGGAACCATACCCTAGGGGACCATATTCTGTCACTTGCAGAATGAACCCCATGTCAGGCAGGGTGTGGTGGGTCCCAGGAACAAGATACTGTGGATTTCAGTATGTGGTCAAGGTTTGGGAGGGAGGTAGCGTGTCTGCCCAGGGAGGTTACTCTGCACCCTTTCACTTCCTGCCAGGCTCCCATGGACAGGCAGAGAGACCTGGAAGATGTCTGGCAACCTCCCTTTCTGTTCTGTGAGCCTCAGGCCCCAGACAAGGGAGGCAGCTGCATCCCACCCCATGCTCTTCCAGAGGGCACTAATTTCATGGACTAGTGGCTAAATGACCTCATGACTGGTAAGTATTTGACTGAGAGCAGAGTAATCATTGGTTGGCATCTGCCAGCATTTTCAGAAATTCAGGCTGCCAGTTGCCTTCCTTGCACCCAGCCATCAACCTGGTTGGGTCATTGTTCCCAGCCCAAGAGGCAGGATTATGGAAGGCTCATCTCTCAAAACAGTCTTGACAATTGTGATAAATGTTCAGTAGTCCCTGTCTCTGGCCCCTTTGTTTTGCTGACAGTGTTTCCTAACTACTAAAGGAAAAATGTTGGGGGTGCACCCTGCAGAGTTCAATGCCAAAAGTATACACTGCCAGGCAATAGCAGAGTGAAGAGAGCTGCTGGGGTAACTGTCAAAACTGCCTCCTCAATACAAGCACAGCTGGATTGTACTGGAGAGATCTATCACACACATATGGGGAGGACTGGTCCTCACCTCTAGAGGGAGGCACTTTCTGTTCTCCTGGAATCACATTATAGATCCTGTTGCATTGTTCACTGTGCATCAAAACTGGTGGATTAGGTGGCTCATCTCTTTGAGCAGCCACATTCCACAGTTGAGTGCATTTTGTGTCTCCCTCTAGCAAACCTTTCTGAAGCCTGTGTTTTAAAAAATAGTGGAAGCAGGGCAGGGTGGTACAAGCATGTAATCCCAGCACTCAAGAGGCTGAGTCAGGATTCTTTAATGTTTGAGACCAACCTAGGTTACACAGTGAGCTCAAGTATAGCCTTGAACTACAAAGTGAGACCTTGTTTCAAAAAGACAAAATTAACCTAAACAAATGGTGGATTAGAACACTTCTGAGTAGAGATTTGGGTATTATAGTGTGTGCATAGCTTTTTTCTGTTTAACTTCTCTCTCTCTCTCTCTCTCTCTCTCTCTCTCTCTCTCTCTGTCTATCACTCACTCACTGGGGACTGAACTCATGGCCTTATGAGTCTTGCTTCCTTCCTTGCTCTTTCTATCTCTGTCTCTGTCTCTGTCTCACTCTCTCTCCATTTTTTTGAGTCTCCATATTCTTCAGCCTAGGCTTGAACTTCTGATGTTCCTGTCTCAGATTCCTACAGTATGGGAATTGCAGTTGTGCACAACTACGCCAGTTTCATAGGGTAATTTAACAAACACTGTTTACTCTAGATGACTTACAAGTGTGTGTGTGTGTGTGTGTGTGTGTGTGTGTGTGTGTGTGTGTGTGTTCTTTTGGTTGGTTTAAAGTAATTTCTCATTTTTGTTTTGGTTTTTTCAGTAGCATCGTTCAAACTCACAATGTTGCATTTTCTAAGCAGGTGTTGAAGCTGCTGAGCGAAGTCCTCAGCCTAAAGCAGTGACTTCTGTGGTTCTCATTACCTTGAGGATATCATCTGATATAAGTAAACAATTTAAAGGGGTGTTTGCAGTTACTAGTATTATTTTCCTTAACCCCACCTTTCCAAAGAATGAATGCTTAACCCTATCCCTTCCTGCATAGCAGCTAACTGCTTTGGGATTGTCTCCTCCTGGGCCACCAGTAAACTGGGAGGGTTGGAGGTTGTTCTTGACTGAATTGTCCATTGAGGCAACTTCATCCTCTTTATTCATTGTTACCAAGTGCCTGCAAGGACTGTCATACCTCAGACACAGTGAACAAACCCAAATGCCCTGTACCCTGATCCATGGCACTGATGACTAACTAAAGTTCAAATCCCTGGTGAGTACACCTTTTGAGAGGAGACTGAGTTTCATTCTTCTTCCCTGGCATCATTTCCTAAGCCCTGTGATGACATTTGCCTCACTTCCATCCAGCCCCTGTGCCGCACAGGTTACTGAGGGTCTCAGCTGTCCTGAACTGGACTTCAACATGGTTCTCCAAGCAGCAGATGTGCTGTTCCCTTGCTTGCTGCTCTGACCACCTTCTGATGGGCATCATTCCCGGGCTGAAAGTCCAGCGCAATAGCATCTCTTGGCCCCACTTTCACATGTGTCAGCAATATAACTGGGATTGTGGCCTCGCTTACTCCCTGAGCCTGAGGGGAGTCACTTGAACTGGTATTGTGCACAGCAAGCTGAAGCACAGGATCAGTGCCAGGTAGCATGGAAAAATCCAGGCCCCTCTGTGTGGTACCATGTGGGAGCTGAGCACCATGAGGGAGGGCACAAAACAAGGGCAGGTTCAGGGGATGTGGGAACAGCAGAGGTGGGCATCCCTATTCTGATGTGTGGACCCCAGTGCCTGTGAGGGCATCAGGATGGGCCTCTTGCATTGAACAAGGCAGTTCCTGGCCTGCTATTTCTGGGTCAGGGTGGCAGTGGGTATTGGCTCTGTCTGGCAGTGAATTTGCACAACACAGATTGTGTGACTGCTTGACATTGTCTACCCAGGTCCTTCCTTGTCCACCCCAGTCTTCTCTGAACCTTTTGGTGGAGCTACAAGTGGAGACACTGCATGTGTAGCTGCCCAAAATATAGCGGTGCAGTTTGGTGCTATCAGCCAAAACGGTGTCACCCATGATGTGTAACAAAATGAAGTGCCAACCATTGTGCAGCTCAGGGACTTCTCAGCCTTCTTCTTCCAGCTTCCATTCTCTCTTTCCCCAGGTATCCCTCCATCCTCCTCTTTTACACACTTCTCCTCTCAAGAGCACACATCTGGCTTGTGCTAGCCCTGGCTGGACTGGGAGCTGCTCTGCACTCCCCCAGAAGAGAGAATCCAGTACCCACAGGTATGGCTGATTTGTTGTCACCCACAACAAACTAGAACCAAAATGTGTTGTCCTTGATTCACAACGTGGGACTAAGGCTACCAGGAATTCTATTCTTGGCTCTAAGCTCTAGAGTTCTCCTCAGGACATGGTGGTCAGAACTGGGGGATCAAGATCAATCTGATTGTGGAGCAACCCAGGACCTGACCTAAGCTTTGGGTCCCTGTGTGATGCATGTGTTCCTGGATATGTGGGGAGACAAATGCTGGTGCTCCTGTCTGTCAGAATCCAGGTAGACACAGTATCTTTGAAATGGCTCATATGATATGGGCAGAATTGTATCTGCTCAGGGAATAAAGGCTGGGTGCACCAGACCGTGAAGCAGGACCCTCAGATATGTGCTACACTTTTGAATAAAGGCAAATAAGTGTGCCCCAGCCCAAATGTGTCTGCGTGCAAATTCCTGCCCCCTGTGCTCATGCATTTCGGTCCTGTCCTAAGAGCAATGGAAGGTATTATAAGGTGTGACATTGTGGTCAGTCTTCTAATGGCCCAGCCTCTGGGCCCCTGAGAAGCTGGACAGCACCTGAACAGGAGAGAGGTGCAAGCCTCACTTGTTTACAATGGGACTTTGTCTCAGTGCCCAGCCTCAGGATATGGCCACCATCAATTCTTATTTTGTTTTGGTCACCTATTTGCCAGGCTTCCATTGTGTTCTCACCTGAATCACAGCAGAATTGATTTCCCAAGTCCAGCTGCACAGTGAGGTTGTAGGCCAGTGTGCTGGTGTGAGGCAAGCACCTGTGCCACCAGCAATAGGGCTGCTGTGTTGTGAAAAGCTGTGGAGTGTGGCAAGAACCCTATGTGTTTTGATCCCCACCACATTGTTGCTGCAGTCATGATGTACAGAGCAAGATTCCTGCCACTCAGATGTCACTTTTTACTATAACTTTCCTTCCCATGATATATTACTCAAAAGCTGTATGCCAGATAAGTATATGTTCAAGGCCCTGCTAAGTGTCTCCACCCAGACTTTCTGGTAACAGCTCAGCCTTCAAAGCTGGGTGGGAGAGGTGGGGAGGGAGGTGAAGGAGGACAAGTGGCTTTGTCCTCCAAGACAGCAGCTACAGAGGGGCAGCAGGCACCTTCAGCAGGCACTGTTACATCCACTTCTGAGCCTGTAGCCTGTGGTCAGAGAGGAGACAGCAGTTTTGAACACTTTGCTAGAATCAGTGATCTGAACAGAGCTACAAAGGCAGGACATTGGAGCCAGACTGAGGGCTCCTCCAGAAGATTTGCCTGCTTTTCGTTTTCACTTTCTGTTCCATGACTCAGTCATCACCAGATATTGGCGGTGTGGATTCACTTGTCTCCAAAAGAGTGGGCTGCTTCTGGGGATCTGGGGCAGTCAGCACACAGTGAGATCTCCATGTGTCTCTGTTAGGTTGTGTATACAGCAAAGTATAAATGTGCATGTTCCTATGATAGAAAGATTGTTCCCAGAAACTCCATTAGTGAGGTCTTAAGTTGAGGAAAGTTGATGCTTTGTTCTTGAGCCTGCATTTGCCAGAAGGACCCCATCCCTGATGCAATATACACTTTTTTGCAGTATATATTGATTACACTGACGATAGGCACATGGTTTATTTATTATGCAGAATGCATATTAGATCCTATGTGGTGCATGACAGTGCAACCCATGAACTAGAGACTGTTCTCAAAATTGTTTGCATTGATCACCCAGAACTGAAAAAAAGTGGAAAAGTTTACAGAGAAAATCTTTCAGATACAAAAACATACTTTAAGTCAAATATACTAGAGAACACACAAATAAAAGAATAGATGAACATAGGAAAACAATGAAAAACAATGGTTGGCCATCATAGTGAAGAAATGGAATACATGAAAGAGATCCAAACAAGATTTCAACAAGTTCAATGCTATATAAGAGATATATAAAACCTTTTTTTAAAAATTTTATTTAAGAGGAAAAAGAGAAAAACCCAAAACAAAACAAAGCAGTGTAAGGGTACATGTAATACAGAACTACAAAAAAAAAAAAAAAAACCACATAACAGTAAGGAATCACCTGTTAATAGATTACATATTATTATCTTGAAAATAGTTGCTCAAATCACAGTATCAAAGAATACAAAGTGGACCTTTGAGATTAAAATTATATGCACAGACTGAAAAAAAGATAGGTTTAGAATTTCAGATCTTGAAGACAAAATTGTACCTAGTTGTCATGAAAACAATACTATCTTAAAATTAGCAAGGGACTATGAGAGATCAATCCAACAGGTACAAAATGCATCAAAAAAGAATTGAATGAGATTGATTGGGGTCAATGAGAAAGCCAGAGACAACTCAAATACTATAAAAAATACTTCACAAAATAATGGAATAAAACTTCCCAAGCATGATTAAAGAACTTGCCATACAAATAAGTGAAGCATATAGAACACCAAACAGACATAACCAAAATAAAACTACACCAAGACATATAATATTCAAGATTCCAGAAATACAGCACAAGAACACAGTTTAAAATGCTACTAAGGAAAAGTCACAGATCACTTATAATTGAAAGCACATCAAATTCTTAGCAGTCTTTGTTGTAGCCTGGCATAACTAACATCATCTTGATCCCTTCTTTTAACTGTTTGCCTATATTTAACCCAAGAGAATGGAAAATGACTTAGAGTACAAGTCCTGTGAGAAAAGCAGAATGAGGTGCATCACCTGGAGAAAAATTACCCTGCTCAATGAAAGAAACATGATACAAATGTCAACTAAAAATTAATGTAAGATTCTAGCTCAATTGTTTCCAACAGGATGTCACTTTGTGTTTTTCTGTTTAAAAGCTTTGTAAGTCTCCAGTTGAGCCACTTGTGTGGACTCTGAAACTGGCAGGTAATCTAAATGAGTGGTCCTGAGCTCTATTAATCAAATTCCAAATTTATCAATTTGTATGCTTTGATCCCTTTATTTTTGTTCATGAACCTACCTCACTCTTCTCAACACAAATATCCAAGTAAAGAAGAAAGCTGTAGTTGAAACAGAAGAACAACTCTTGAAGTTAGACAGAAGTACAAGTTCTGAAAGGAAAGAACATCCAATCCAGATTGATGTATCCTGCAAAACTTTCAAAATTAATGGAAACATAAGATACTTCCATGACAAAGAAAAACTGAAGAAATATATGACTGACCATAGAAAAAGTAATGAAAGTTATTCTAGAGAGAGGTAAAAATGGCCACAATTCCAAGAAAAACACAGAAACAACCAGGCAGGACAAGTAATTAAACAGAGGAGAAAAGCAGAGAATCAACAGCAGAACAATATTACAACAAAGTCAAACCAATACATATCATTGTTAATGGTCACACCTCATCAACCAAAAGAAATAGATGGGTGAAATGGATCAAGAAACAATATACAAAAATATACTGTATACAGAAAAAAATGTTTAATTCAAAAGGAAATTCAGAGACAGAAAGTCAAAGGACAGAAAACAATCTTCCATGCAACAGAGGCCCAGCAAAAAGCATGAGTAGCTACTCTCTGTGCAGACAATATGAACTTCAAACCAAGAATGACCAAAAAGATAAAGAGCCTCAATGCATAGATGTTAATGGAAAGTTTTTAAAAGGATAAGATAACAATCATAAATATGTGTGCATCTAATACGAGCATCCAACAAGATAAGGCAATTGTTAAAAGACATGAAAATAATGCAAACAAAAAATAATACAACAGACCCAAGAGACTTTAATATCCCACTATCACAAATATGTGACCAAGACTAATAATCAGCAAACAAATAAGAAAGTAAAACTGAATCTGTGATCAAATGAACTGAATAGATGTTTACTAAGTATGTGACCCAACATATTCAGAATAAACATTCTTCTCAGCTGTGCAGGGGAGGTTCTCTAAAACATGCCATATAAACTAGTCTACAGAACATGCTGAAGTAAATGCAAAGAAACTGAAGTTACCCCATGCATGTTACCTGACCATAGTGCAATACAATTGGGAAATAATTGTAAAAGAAGGTACAAAATCCTCATACATATATGGAAATTAAGTAACACTCAGCCAAACAATCAAGAGGTCACAGATGAAATAAAGGAAGAAACCTGAATGTTTCTACAATACAACAAAAATATAGATACAAACCTTGGTTCTCATGGGATACAATGAAAGCAGTTCAAAGTAGGAAATTAATAGTACTCAAATTTCACTTCAGGGAATAGAAAGAGCATAAATAAAGATATACTGTTGTGCCTCACACTTCCAGAAAAAAATGGCATGAAAACACCAAAGCCAATAAAAGGGAGGAAACTATAGTGATCAGAGAAGGAAGTAATGCAGTGCAGAACATAAAAACAGTAAAAAGGTTTAATGAATCAAAGAGTTGGTTCATTGAAAGAATAAATAGAATTGATAAACCTTTAGCCCAACCACATCAAAAGAAGAAAAGAACTACTCAAAACCATTCATTGAGGACTGAAAATAGTAAAGAAACTACAGATCATGTGAAAATTAAGATCATCAGTATCTACTTCAAAAACTCATGCTTCCCTAGGTTGCATAACATAGAAATGAATCAATTCCTAGATTCATATGAATTGCCAAAGCTTATATCAAGAAGATATAAAAATTCTAGATAATGCAGTATCTGTCAATGAGACTGAAGATCTAATTAAAATTTATTGGGTACTGGCCGGGTGGTGCATGCCTGTAACCCCAGAACTTGGGAGGTTGAGGTAGAAGTATTGTTGGGAGTTTGAAATGAACCAGGGCTACAATGTGAGCTCAAGGCCATTCCAGTGCATAATAAGACCCTCTGCAAAATACATTAAAATGAAGCAAACAAAGACAACAAAAAGGCAACTGACCAACGTATAGAAGTCCAAGTCTTCAGGGATTTACTGCTGAATTTTATAAGAAATGTATAGAAAATTGAAGGCCCCTACTCTTTAATGAAATTGAAAGAGAAGCAGATTTCCCTCTCTCTTTCCTGGAGGCCAGCATTACACTGACACTGATACTAATACCAGAGAAAGACACAACCAGAAAAAAAAAAAAAAAAAAAAAAAAAAAAACTACAGGGAAGATTTCCTAATGAACATAGTTGCAAAAATCCTTAATAAGATACTAGCAAAGTGAATGTAGCAAACCATCAAGAAGATTTTAAAACCTAACAACTTGGATTCATCCCAGGGAGGCAGGGATGTTTCAGTACATGCAAATCAACTAATTTAAATGTTATATCAACACAGGCAAAAACAAAAGTCACATGGTGATCATCTCAATAAATGCATGATAAGCTTTAGATAAAATCAAGCACTGATTTGTAATAAAATCCTGTGGTATGTAACAATAGAGAGCCTTTACCTCAATCTGATAAAACAAGCAAAGACAAAAATACACCCAGCATCATACTAAATGGTGAAAAACTAAAAACTTTCACACTACAATTAAGAACAAGAAAAGGATGATTACTATCACCACTCTTATTGAATATGGCTCTGGAATCATTAGGCAGAACAATTAGAGATAAGAGACAAATGAGAATAATCATATAACAGAAAGTAGGTAAACTATCATTATTCACAGATGACATGATATTCTATGTAGATTCTATGTATTTTTCTTTCATATCTAGCAGTCCTTAGGCCACACAGTTGGAGCTTGGCAATTACTCCACCTAAAGGCTTCTAGACTTAACCAAATTCAATAATGTACCTGAAGACAAAGTTAACAACCAAAAATCAAGAGCATTGCTGTACACAATAAACTCACTAAGCGAAAATTTACAGAAATCACACCCTTAACAATACCCTCCAAGAAAATGAAATACTTAGAATGAACCTAACAAAGAAAAAAATTTACAGAAATCACACCCTTAACAATACCCTCCAAGAAAATGAAATACTTAGAATGAACCTAACAAAGAAAGTCAAGGACTTACATATTGAAAATTACAGTACTTTGTACAAGGATACTGAAGAGATTATCAGAAAATGGAAAGATATCCCTTGCCCAAACTGTGCATTGTCTTTTCACTGTGTTAATGATTTCTTTTGATGTACAAATATTTTTTAATAAGATTGAGTCCCAGTGATTGATACTTTGAAGTTGATTCTTCAAATTTTGTGTTTTGTTCATGAAGCCGCATTAGTGTTTCTGTTGTAATATTTAGATCTCCAAGCTAGTTTGACTTTAGTCTATTTCATGGTGTTAGGCATAGACCCAGTTTAAGTCTTCAGTATGGAGAAAGTCATTTTCTTCAGCATTATTGAAGAGGCTATCTCTCTTCCAGTGAATATATTTGGCTCCTTTATCAAAGACAAGGTAGCAGAGTGTGTTTGCAGTTGTATCTCCATCTCCAGTGTGTTTGATAGATTACTGGGTCTGTTTTTCTGCCAGGACTCTGGTGATTTTGTGACAGTAGCTTTTTAGTATTATACCAAGTGAAGAATTGTGATGCCTCCTGACTTGCCTCTGTTGCCCAGGAATGTCTTTGGTATTCTAGATATTTTCTATTTCCAAATGAATTTTAGAAAAGTTTTCTCTATATTTGTGAGCTATACTAATACTATTTAGATGGGCATTGAATTATATCTCTATAATAGTTTGCAATATGATATTTTTTGAGTTTTCCATATCCTTAAACATAGTCTTACTGGTTTTTATACTCACCTGATGTATTCTAAAAGGTATGATACTAAGAGTTTCAATCAATTGAGTTCTTCTTCTCAAGGATATCAGCAATAATAGATACTTTTTTCCAATTTGTTTGGGACAGGGTTTCCCTATGCAGTTCAGGCTGACTGTGGACTCACATCTTAGTCCAGTAAATTCACCCTGGTAATCCTACCTCAGGGTTCCAAGTTCTGGGATTACAGGTGTGCACCTGACACCTGAAAGAATTCCTGGTGTTACTTGAAAGATGAGGAAACAGTCATGAGATACACATGTATTCATTAACTGTCATTTCCTTAAAGGAATATTGTTCAAATTAACACATAATACCCTTGGAGTTTAGGGAATCAGAAGACGTGTTTCTATTTCTTATGGTCTGAGGATAACAGACTACACTACTGCAAAAATGGAAGACATAACAGCTAGGAATATGTGTCAAATTTGAGCACCGGCATTATGAATTAAGAGAGTATTTAAGGAAGATGAGCGAAAAGACCACTGGAAAATAATGAGAGACCTGGTGACTTTAGTCTTTCATAACTCTAGATCAGGCTTTATTATAATGCTGAATGTCACAAATATTGAAATAGTCAAATATTATGTGTGTTTTTAGCAGAAAATATTAAGGCTTGGCATTGTATCCTAGCTGTGTTGTAGCTTGGCATAAATCACACAATCTTGAGCCCTAGATTTAACTAGTGCCTTGTATTTGAACCAGGAAAATGGAAAATGACTCAGCATATAAGTACAATGAGAAAAGCAAAATGAGCTGTACCCAAAGAAAAAAATGTAACCTGCTCAACAACAACAACAACAACAACAACAACAACAACAAAAAACAGGATACAGGTGTCAACCAAAAATTAACATAAGATTCTAGCTACATTGTTTCCAATAGGATGTTCTTTGTGATTCTCTCTTTTAAAAACTCTTAACATTCCAGTCCAGGATCACTTGTTTAGATTTTGAAATGGGGGAGGTTTTGAAATGGGAGAAATGGTTCTGAGCACAGCTATTTAAATTCCAAATTTATCCTTTGTCTGTGTGGATTCATATATTGTTGTTCACAAACTGACCTCAAGCTCCAGAAAGGTTTACTGACACAAGCAAGAATGTAGATTAAATACAGTGTCAACTTAATGAAAGAATAATAGTGAAAAGGAGGGAAGGAAAGAGACAAACACCATGTGTTATGATACCCACCTCTTTACCTGGCATTAAAGAGGCTGAAACAGGAGAATGGCCATGTATTCAAGGACAGACTACCCTAGATAGTGAGTGCAAGGTCAGCCAGAACTACAAAGTGGGACTATGTCTTTAAAAACAAAAAACAAATATGAAAAAATATAAAAACTGAGAAATAGAGAAAGAAAACAAAAATATTAGAGCTGAATGAAAGTTGACTTAACTAAAATGGGAATTATGGAATGATGTTGCAGAGGAAAGCTGGTCATGAAGTGGCACCCAGGAGGCAGTGAAAAATACAGTTATGAATGGGACCTATTGTGCTACATCACAATAGTGATCTCCTTCCTCCAATACATCTGCAGTCTACTAGACAGGAGGTGCAAAAGCTCAAGGAAATGTCAAACTCAGAGCAAACAAGCAGGTTGCAATCAAGACTTTGGAACCTGGCTGTTAGCACATATTTCATATTCAAATTAAAACAGGAGAAATATAATCCTTCCCTGTTTGATGGCAAATGCAGCAACTTGGTTGACTCACAGCATTGAAGAATGAAGTCACAAATCAAAAGAAATTCAAAAAGATTTCTTGGAAAAAAGACCTAATAGCCCTTCTACTGCAGGAGGGGTCTTCAGTGTTTAGCCCACAGATCTATTGTCAGGGGTCATTTATACGGCAAATTCAGAATGTAAGTACAGTGTGGGTCTCAAACTACAATTTACCTATAACTGTATAGCTGCTTAACTAATATTATTCAGAAGGGCAGCAAGTCACCCAGAAAAGGTATGCAGAAAGAGCCAAGGAATTTTGTGGGAACAATAGCCCAGGTGTTCTGTTCATTGAGTATGGTAATAGATGCCTACCTGGACTTCCTGGGAAGGTGGTGGTAACTGTAGTACATTTCAAGCTATTGTTTTTCTCTTTAAGAGGCATGTAGACCTGGTCACTGCATCTACAGGTCCGGCTTTCTTCAGCTGTGCCTCTAGCAGAGATTGTTGTATTTAGTTTTTTACATTGATTACTTTGAGGTTCTATTTCTTCTCTTACTGTATATCAATTTCTGTCTACCTTGGCCTCCTGTAGTAAAATCACAATACTATCTGAATGGATATAGTGATATTTATACATTTAAGAAAATATTATTTAATAGGGGCCTGGGTTTTAGCTCAGCAGGCAAAAGTACCTGCCTGGCAAGAGCCAGGTTGTGAGTTTGATCCCCAGTACCTAAAAAAATGATTTAAAATGCAAGGAAAGAAAATAATTTCATTTGTGAATATGTAGATGAATAAAATTTTCAAATCTAAATCTGTCAATGGCAAATTAAAGAGTGATAATAGTCATATTTAGAATCTAAGGTTGTTCAGGCTGGGGATTGAGCTCAGTGGTTCAAGAACCAGCCAGGCAAGCACAAGGTCATGAGTTCAATCCCTGGTACGAAAAATAAAATTTCTACAGTTGTCAACCATGTAGTGCTACAAGCACAATTACTGAAATTGACAGTTGTTCATTCAGTGGCTCAATTTTTCTTTTGTGTTCTACAAAATATCTACAGATAACATGGTAAATACAGTGAATGATATACTGTCCCGTATACTCCTGGGTATTTGCTGAGAGTTGTTTTTGTTTTTATTTTTTCACATACTTGAAACCTGAAAATATTTGGTGATGCTAGAGAAACTGTGATAATTATTTTTTTCATTTTAATCATATATTTCACTATATTCATTAAGTACATTTTATTTGCTACAATTATGCTAAGAGAAGTTGATAAATGATCCTTAATGTTATGGGCAGCTGAGTTAGTTAGAAATATAAGCAGTCAGACAGTGATATAGGGGAATGCCACTCCTGACCTACTATGTTGGGTATGAGTTTAGGTTCTCTAAAACTGAAGAATGAATAATTAGGAACAACGGAGGTAAGAGCAGAATATATTTTTTGAGAGAAATAAATTGACAGGATTTTGCTCTAGATGGGACATTTCAGCACTGGGAGGTGAGACCAGGGGACATTTACCTTGAGGTCACTTTCCCCTCTCCTTTGCAACTTATCTGTGGCATGAAAAGAGTCCCAATCAGGTACTTGCACATCAGCAATGCGACCTTTTAGCACCACCCCAGTGCTAAACTATATGTATGCCCCTACATGACATTTTTACTGTGTATTCTCTCTTTTACCACGTCAAAAATCCTATCATTTGGTTCCTTAAGGCAGATTGAGTGTCTCCTGGGAATCCCTCCCATTTTGAGTCCCTTTGCTTTAAAACCACCAGTTTCTTCCTCCTGGATGGTTTACTTGCCACTGCTAATATGCATGCAACAGCAACCTTACTCACTGAACATGGGTGAGATACTTTCCGGTTTTGTTTGTTTGTTTGTTTGTTTCTGTTCTTTAGCAAGCTTGTGACAGAAAACCCATCCTGCCATCCCTGAACAGGGTTACTAGTTTCCACATCCCTTAGTCCACACAGCTGGAGGTAACGCTGAGATTTTTATGTGCTGGGACCCCGCCCTGCTCTCTTTAGTTACCTGCCAAGAAGAATGGGTGTTGGGACTCTGCCTAACAAACTTTCAAAATAGATTATGATCTCTAATGTTGTGTGTGACCAAGCACAGCTTCCACATTCCTTGGGGGAGCTATAGCTCTTAGTTCCTGAGGTGAAACTGTTCTCTCAGCTCCCTTATAATTCTGTCATGGGGACCACTTCCTGTCCTCCAGAAAACACACCTTTTGGTGCCTGGTTCATAACCTTGGTGCTTTTGTCCTCTAAAAGGCTACAACAACCAAAAAGCTGGTCTCTTATTTATGCTTTTGTCAAAATGGTGAGAACTTGGCAAAACCCCTTCATTTTTAGGCCTTCTTCACTTTAAGGATGTGGTTTTCTTACTCTGTCTTCTGTGATGGCCCAAGTACTCCTGGCTCGCTCTGCTCCACCAGGATCTCCAATTCCCCAAATTTACGATGCGGCTTCTGTCTTTACAGCTTCTCCCCATATCTCTCATACCAAATCCCGCTGCTTTCTCAGCCAAAAGTTTCTATAAATCTTGCGTCATCCTCTCCTCCTCCGTCACACACAAGGGTCTCCAATCCTCCCCCTAGGGTCTCCAATCCTTCCCCTAGGGTCTCTCATCCTTCCCGTAGCATTTCTCACAAGGCTCTGATTTCTCAATCCCCCTGCTCTAGCCGTCTGTCCCATCTGAGGTTCTTTTTCTCCTTCCCCTGCATTGCCATTTTCTCTGCCTGCCCACCATACTCAGTCTCAGGCATTGCAGCCTTCTGGCAGGCCACATGGTTGCCAGCAGCCATGTTGATTACACACATGCACCTGCTGGGCTCATCTCTACTGCTGCTTTGGGAACAGGCTGGGCCTAAAAGATTAACTAATATTTGTGTTCTGTCTTTTTAACTTTCTGAGCTACCTCAGGTTAGCCATCAATTATGTTCCTTTTCTGTTATTCTTATTCTTTCAAGATCTCTATTAATTGATCTATAAGAAGGTTCACTCTACTCTATTTATCATAGTTCAAGTTGGCCAAATATATTTGAGTGCATTCTAATTTTATAAGATGATTGTCAGTTTATATATCTGTTGTCCATTTGTCCAATTGTCTGCTCTGTTAGCAGCTTTTTCTTTTTATTTGAGCTCAACAACGTTTTCCTCAACATTTATATTTTCAGATCATGTAATAAAGGTTTATTTGGGTAACAGATTTAAAAGACATGCTTCCACCTAAGTTGCCAGCTGGTCAAAATGATGCTAAAATTGGTTAAACAAAATCCCTTGGGGTGAGGCAACATCAGACAGCACTCCAATTGATAAACAAGAACGTGGCCACCTGGGAACTTTTTTAAAAATTTATTTTAATTTTAAAGAGATTAAAATAAAAGAGGACTTAACATATGAGATTGAAGCACAGCAGTTTAAGCAACACAGTATTTCAACACAATAAAACCTGACATATCAGTAGCTAACTTAGTGTCTCTTTCCTTGAAGTTTTTGAGTATATCTTCATACAAAATAGTATCAAAGATAAAATATTATAAAACCATTAAAAAGCATGAAATTATTACAGATTATTTGGAATGAAATAACACAAAAAGAACAATGGTTACTATATTATCTCATTGTCCATAAAATATTCATTTATACTATCACACATAATACAATCCAGTAAGATGCCACAAGATAGAACTAAGGAAACAGAAGAATAAAAGCATGTTAGCACTTCAAAACAAGATGATATTAAATCAACACTAGCTATTATAACTTCTTGTTTTCTTCAAAATAGCTGTTCAAATAATCATAGATAATAAAATCAAACAACCCAGGATGCAACCATTCTGAGTAATGAATGGAAATTTATAAGGCTCCAAAGCGATGTAATGGGGAAGCAGGATTACCAAAAACTCTTATGTACTCTTACCAATTCTCACACTAGGGAGACTATATGGTATTTACACATGAACAACCAGGTACGTTAAGCAGGTCAGGTTCACTGATGGGAGGTCCAAATAAACACTTTAGCCTCATTGGAAAAAGTTCCAGTAAAGTTCATATTACTAAGACAATTCATTGTTGCTGATCTGATGGAATTTTCATGCCTTCAAATATAAAATTGCAATTGTTTATGATGACAAATGTTTTCTTTCATATCTAGATGTCTTATGCCTTTTTTTGTGTGTTCCAGCCTGGTGATTTAAATCAGGCCAATACATGGTCACCAGTCAAATAATAATTTTTAACAAAAACTTATGTAATGTAATAGTGAGCAGTACAAAATATGTCACAAATTTTTTCAGTGCTCAAATGTTAAAACACCCATGGTTAATAGAAAATAACACTTCCTTTTAATGTTCTATATTAAGTTTACTGCTTGTCCTGTACTGTATGGTATTAATCTTCTGGATGTTTAACAGCTACAGTTAAGAGATAATTATAAATTCCCTTTTGACTCCTTGTGCTATGATCCACCAGATATTTTCTAGAAAAAAGTTATATGATGTAGGGGGCAACAGAACAATGGGACCAGGAGTGGGGCTGAGACTGGGGCAGCAGCCAGGTCAGCGCCAGTCCAAGCCTGTCTGTCAGCACTGGCTCAGCCCTTAGGATAGGGATGCATTTGCTTGGTGTTTTTTCTTGAGGCCTGACCCACAACAGGAGGTATCCATCTCCCTCATGGTTGCAAGGTATCTGGGCTTTTGCATTGGCAATTTCTAGGACCTTGTCCTGTCTCACTGCCTATATATTTCTAACTAACTCAGCTGCCTGTAACAACAGGGCTGGGACTTCAAAGGAGCAAGAGAATAAATTCAGATTTCTTATAGCCTTGGAAGAGACAATCACCTCCTGCTCTGGGCCAAATCTCAAGACAAATGCCAACAGAAATACAACCGAGTGCTAAGGACCAATAGTCCAAATAGTTCTCTAAACCAGTGAAGAAGTCAAGACTCCCCATCCCAACCCCCTACAGGAAGAGTCCCGGATGTTAAGGAAGCCCACTTATTATGTGACATACTCCCCCATTTGTTCTTAATTGAATCAATTTTACCTTATCAATTGACCCTATTGGTTGAACACAGCTCTATTCCGCCTTATGCTCATCTTGCAAATTCCCATTTGTCCCCTCTTTTGACCCATCTAACCTCCGTTATTAATCTCTAAATGCAGAGTCTTTGGCAACCCACTCAGGACCCCTTCTGTCTCTCAGACAGAAGCTTTCTTTCTCTCAATAAATATATTGAATTCTTAAACTCCATCATTCTAAACATTATTGTTTTATTTTAGAGAACACAAACTCATACCAGACATATAGTAAGTCAGGAATTTCATTCCCCTCTATCATTAATGTGAGCCAAATTCACATAAATATCTTTATGATTTGTCTGAATGCTTTTCCCTTTTCATGCAGTTTTAAGTGACCAATACAACTCACAGTGGTTGTATTCCTGGCAGTGTATAAAGTTGTGTATATCAGTCATTATGAATGTAAAATAATTGGTTTGAGTGTATAATTTAGCAAGAACTAGATATTGCCATGGCAGTAGGTTATCTCATATAAAAGTGAATGTTCAAATAAAATTTTTCAGAACAATTTCTTTTTTTTTTCTTTAGACTAGCCAAGTGCACTAGTGAGAAGGGGGGAAAGAGTAGAACAAGGCGTTCAATCAGAACAATTTCTACATTACTGGCTGCTTCAACAATTTTAAGATACATGAACTGTGTGTTTTTGCCTTTTTGTAGAAGGCTTCTATTATGTTATTGAAAGAAGTCTGTACATCTGTTGGACCCTGTTTATATTTTGATGCTTTTTCTTCATTGAAGTTTATATGAAGATTTATTTTTATCTTAGGCTTAAACTCACTGCATTGACACTGATGGAGTGAAGCAATAGTCCACTACAGTAATTTCAATTATATATTCATGACATTGATCATATGAAATACTAAAGAGGTAAATTAGCTATATACATAGACAAGAATCAGTACTGTTAGCATTTTCTGGTGCAATAGAGAAGCAGAATATAAGAAAAAAGGAAAAGTGGCCTTTGTATTTAAGGAATGTGAGGAGGAGCCTAAAAAAACAAGGTTTGTTTTTTTTTTTTTTTTTTACTATGGGGTTAGGGGTATATGTGATTTTTGCCTGGATGTGGAGATGGAAGCAGACATTTCTGTCATGTGAGGAGCTAATTGGAATTTTCTTCAGGTCCTTGGGAAAGGAATGAGGAGGTTGTAATCAGGGAAAAAGAGGAAGCGGCCATATGGTTAGCATCCCTGATTGGGCCTTCCACCATGTTCAACTACAACCAGGAGGTCCTGTAACTCATTCTAGGGCAAAACTCTTTCAAGTACATCCCTCAGTTTGAATGACAAAACAAAAATAAAGAAGTTTTGCTATGTGTCTTCCTCCAATGCTGGTGGTAACCATTCACAAGAAATATTTTGAGTCATATCCTTAATAAATTGTAGATACCATAACCACAATTACAGATCAGTTCACTTTCAGAGAACAGAAGCAGCACTTCAATGCAGGCATAAAGGCCTTCAATGAGAGTATCCCTGAAGAGGTGAGATCAGCTTTATAGAACACAAACTACTACTCATTTATCTGAGTTCACTAAAGAGAAAAATTTATAATGGTGTTGCTACAGGGGAAAGAAACTCCTGATCTACTATGTCTGGTGTGAGTTTGTGCTCTCTAAAATTAAAGCATAAATTTTAGGAACAACAGAATTTAAGAGTAGAATTTATTTATTGGGAGAAAAAGCTGTCTGAAAGAGAGAAGGGGTCCTGAGTGGGTTGCCAAAGACTGTCTTTTCTAGGGATGTCTATAGAGTAAAATCATTTTGTGAGATGGATCTAAGGTGGGAATACTGGGAGCTCCCAAGGCAGATATGCATAAGATGGGACAGAAATATGGGAGCCAATAAAATTAATAGTTCAGGTAAAAGTGATTAAATTGGGATCAAATGGGGAAGCCTGTCACACAGAAAGTAGGCATTTTTATGCACTAGTGACTCTTCAATTAAGGGGTTCAGAAGGTGACTCATGACTTCACCAGGATGATAGGAATTATTTGGAATATCAGGCTTTAGTTGAATGGTAACTGCTGACTACCTCAGAGTGCTAGAGAACCATTTCCAATATCAAACCTTACAATATGAATACATTTGCTTAATCTTTTGTCCTGAAGTCTGATGCTTAGCAGAAAGTGCCTGTCTTCCCTATAGTTGAAGGTATCTGGGCTTCTGCATGGGATCCTTGGAGAACCTAGCCCTGTCTCACTGCCAAAATTATTTGACTATCTCAGTTGCCCATTACAGCATTGTTTGGAAAACTGAATACAAATGTCTTGTGCTCTGTGTGAATGATTTGGGGATGACAGTTTGCAAAGCATTTACCATTGTTGTCCCCTGATTGACATGTTTTGAAATTTAATTTTAGTTTATTTTTATTCTTGAAATCAAATGGAATTGGAAATAAAAAGCCTGAGGTAAATCTCTTTGGTACAAGCACTCCTCTGTGGATATCAGCACTGTAGAAGACATTCAGCTTCAGAAGTCTGCAATACTGTCTATCATTTGGGATCTACTCTTGCACGGGGGGGTTCATTTCCCTGTTTATTCTTGACTTAGAAGGAGAGCAGTAGAGCAAGACTGAATCACTGATGAAGAGGTGGGCTATATGAACTGTCCAAGCAGGTGGGCCACAGCAGGTGGTCTCTTAGGTCTTCCTATCTGGGCATTATTGACCTGTTGTGAGCACAGTACTGGAGCAGAATGTTTGCTTGATCTCATTTAGTCGTTTCAATGTCATGTGGCCTGGTTAGGAAAGAACCTCGGAGATCTTCAAGCCACAGAATGCTGAGGTTGTGGATGGGAGCCCAGAAATAGGGTGCAAATGGGCTAAACCAGTTACAAGTGGTTAGAAGCAGTTCTGGGTGTCTCAATCCTCAGGTATTTAGTTAGCTTCAGCTCCGGAGGTCCTCCAGCATTGGCTGTGGGTCATCCATTGTGCATTTTGCCTCTTTCTGGTGGCAAGAGTGACTCTATCTTCACTTTGACAGCAGCAGATTCCAGTATCATCTTTGAAATTCTGTGCTGCCTTGGCACCTCCACAAGCTCAGTGAGGGAAGGAGCTTGGGGACACCCTGACTCTGATGCATTTTGTAGCTGCTGCAAAAGTACTGAGGAAGGTCTCTGCTCTCATTGCTGTGAGAAGCAGA
This sequence comes from Cavia porcellus, assembly GCF_034190915.1. Lineage (NCBI taxonomy): Eukaryota > Metazoa > Chordata > Mammalia > Rodentia > Caviidae > Cavia > Cavia porcellus. The sequence continues at coordinate 1,001,173 of NW_026947518.1, read as the reverse complement.
CCTGGAGGGTCTGATGTTTATAAATGTCTGTGATACAGGGTCTCATAGCCACAACTGCTCTCCTTAAACTTGTGGGTTTTTTTTTTTTTTTGTATTTAGAGTGATCTCCTAAGTTTATAGTATGTTCTTTTATTTCCATCCTCATCACAGGTGTTGGCAAAGGTACTGAGTATTTGAAGATGTGTAGTGATGTGCCTCAGTGGTGGAAGGCATCTCAAACACCTTTTGAACTCCTGTGCATCACAGAGAACAATGCAAAAGAATTTTGAACATAATTATTTTGGTGACACCTCTACTCACAGACAGTTTGTGAGAACAGCCATGGATTTTTGAATTCTGAGAAAAATGAAGCATATATGAAAGTGTTATCAAGGGCAGGGTAAAGTGTGCTTCCTAAGGAAAAATTCCAGAATCACCTGCCTGTTAAACCCTCATTGAAAAATGCCAAAATTTATGCATTTGCATGGACTCATACACATGATATCCTTCTGAATGGAAAGGAATAGGCGTGTCATCTCTAAATTAACAGCTGATTTAACAACTTGGCTGATAATATACATTGTTTATCTATAGAAATTCTCTGCAATGGACTTTACTAAGTTGAGTAAAATAGAATCCCTAAATAGAAGTTTTGCTGCAGGGATATCCATAGTTAGGCATGAAGGGTTTTCTGTGTAGTGTGGATCAGAGGAGAATGGAAAGATTGTGCAATTGATTGGCATGATACAAGGTGCCAATAGCAGGATTTACAAGTGAGAAGATCTTCAGTGAAAATCGAGTATTCTTAGGGTAAGCATGAAGTTAAATTTGGCTTCTGATTTCTTACTTGAGATGAATACCACCAACTCTTTCTATATTCAGTATTTCACATACGTGTTAACCCGTGAATTATGTGTTCCATATTTGAGATCTAATTTTGATTTTCTCTAATTATGTGGCAATGTCTTGATGCAGGAATTTGAATCACTTTTTCTTTGTTCCAGGGATTGAACTCATTAGCTCATGTTTGCCAGACAGGTGTTTATGCCACTGAGAGAAATACCCAAACATGAATGTGTTTTCTGTATATTATGGAAAGTATCAACATTCTTCCTCAGAATGTCTTGAATGTTCTTGGAATGTTACTATATTGTATGGATATAATTTTTAAAACAAACCAATGGTGTTTTATGCAGTCAATTTTCAAGTTTCATTTTTTGTGGGGTTTTCAGTCAAGGTTTTTCTCTCTATTTCAGACAGCTGTGTAACTGAGGCTGGCCTCTAACTCAAGGCAGTTCTCTTGCATCAGCCTCCCAAGATATATTTATTTCTGAGTGAAAGATGATCGTTTCGTGACACTGAGCTATAATTTGCAACTTGTGCCTTGTTTCATTGTTTATACATTGTTTACATACACAGTTTTCCATTATCATTTGAGTTATTATTTCTGTACCATATTTAATGTTATTTATGTTTTGTTATATGAAACTAAATTCAAATTTCAAAATGCTGCTGAAGTATATTAAGAACAAAGGACTCAGTGACCTAAATGAGATTTGAAGAGATATCATCTGTAGTCTATCAAAGTGATTCATGAGATATTTGCCTACCCCTTTGCTTTGTGGATGCTGGTCCTGCAGGATCCCACTGTGAGCTCTGCTTTAGAGACAGTGGGGACACAGTGCCCATTGCAGTGACTCAGAACAAAAATCAGTGCTCCCATTTGGCTGTGAGTTGCAATGTAGCATCCAAATTGCTTTTTCAAAAAATGTGTCTATCCATAAAATTAATCACCAAGACAAGGAATTAAGCTTTGAAGAATTCAGTCTCCATTCAGCTGTGATGTTTGGTTCTGCTTTGTTTACTTTAGTTTTGTTTTATTGAGACAGGATTTCACTATGTGTATCACTGGATTTGAAACCTGTATGGTGCCTACAATTTCCTTGACTTCACAACAGCCCTCCTCTCTCAGCCTCTTGAGTCCTGGGATTATAAATATGCACCAACTCTGCTTTTGATTCAGATTTTTATGAGAGAATTTAAGATATCCCAGGCCATGAGTCTCAATCTTCCTTTGAGATATATATGTGTGAATTTTTTGGATCATACTTTTATCACTTGGCCACTCAGCAGTTATCCCCCAACATCACTTGGGAAGCACATTTGGTTTTGCACTGACTATACTGAGCGTCACCGGGGTAGTTGTCATTTTAACCAGTTGATTCTTGTATTGAACACATTACAATACTCACTTTTATATTTGTTGTTATTTTAGAAAAACTAACAAATGTATGCAATATTTAATTAATTATCTTTTATTTAAATAATTGCACTGGTAAGGACTTACGTATAAAGCCTTAGGCTAAGTGTGATTTCCTTTAGTCCCAGCATCAGCAGAGGATGAGATGGAACAGTCATGGTTTTGAAGCTGACTTTGGGAGGCAATTTTGCTAGATGATTTAGCAGAATGTGTGGAAGTTGTTTTTATAACTGCATTTAAAGTTTAAGGAAACAGGTAAGTTTAGGTCAAGAATATAAATGTAGGATAGGATAGCTGAATCATGAAAATCATGATTTCTTTTTTTTTTTTTTGTCCCAGGAAATGTGCATTTCATGGTAATTTGTGCAGCAGTCTTAAATATGCCTGTATTAGAGTAAAACATAGTGAAACATGAATGAGGCAGGCATTCTAGGTTCTGAAAGTAGAGGCATTATCAAAACTTTTTTACTCAATGCTACTGCTGCTGCTTTTTATACAAAATAAGATAGGGCAACAAAACATGAAAAATGATTTTATAATAATTTAATATTTGTGCACAAATGAAGAAGCTAAAAAAGAAACAACCAAAAAAAGTCAAATAAAAAAAGGATGAAGAAACAATCTACAGGATAGTAGAAGATTGCATGTTACTCCCTGACAGCTAACATGTAAATCCAATAGAAATGTGAAATGAATACACACTTTTCAGAACAGGTACAAATTGTCAAGCAATACCTGAAGAACTATTGAGCATTTATGCACAGTAGAGAAATGCAAATCAGTACACCATCTCATTGCAGAGACAAATCACTGAAAGATAAAAAGAACACTCATGAGATGGTAGGGGAAAAGAAACAATTTAATTTTGTTGGTGGAAATGTAGGCAAGTACTTCAACCACTACTGAAGTCAGTGTTCAAAGTATTCAAATGATTAAACATATTAAGTCCACAAAGTGCAATGCTTCCTTTAATGGGTCTCATACTCAAAGATCTAAGGACCTGTTGCAGTGATTCATGCATATTCCTGTTTATTGCAGCAATAGTCACTTTTCTGTGTAGAGCAGCAGCAAGCACTGCCCCATCACCACCAAATGCTAATGATGAACAACAAATACTCATCAGTGTTCTCTGTTTAGTAAATGATATGGTATTTTATTATGAAATGGGCTCTACGTTAGGTATTCATAGTGTGATAAGCATGATATGAGCATGATAGTCATGCTAATGTAACAAGGCCATCACCATTACACTCTTGTGTTAATTAGATTTGAACTGTTTTTCTTTTGGTGGCAACATCTTGCTATGAAGTTCAGGTGGGATTTTAGATCACTTTTGTAACCCAGAGTGGTCTCAAAAAATTTTCCTGCCTCAGCCTCTCAAGTACTTGGTTACACACCCATGCCATTGGCCCAGTTTAGATTTGGTATGTTAACTTTATATTCAGTATTTTTTTTTAAATTTCAACTGTTTTGGTTGTTAAAGTATTTCCACTTTTTACCTCCAGCATCTATAACCACTGTGACCTTATTGGGGTGGTGATGTACATACCACCATCCTCATGACATTCTCTCATGGGTCCAGTGCTGTCAGTGTAATGCAGTGAGACTTATGTGTTTAAATGTATATAACTGTTTGTTTATCTACTTTCCTTCAAAAAGATTTTAAAATTACCTTATATAATCAATAACCTTGTCTACACTTTGAGGCACAAGCTCACAGTTAAGTAGAGTGCAGCACACACACACAGGAAAGAGACCACATAGTTCCCGTGAGAGGTTTGTCAAGGCACATGAGAAGACAACTCTGTGGAGGTATGTTTTCCTAATTATTACATTTGAATTTGCCTCAGGTTTTCTCACTGTTGTTTGTGGGAGGTGTACCAGATGACTACTTTAAGATATGAAGTTATAAAGCGTCCTTTTTTTTTTTTACAGAGTCTCAAACTCTTGACTTTGAGCTTGCTAAGCAGATGCTTATGCCACTGAGATCAATCCTCAGCACTTACAAAGTCTGTTTTGGAATTTAAGTATCTGAAGAAATGCATTGGTGGTGTGGCCCACTTAGTAATGTCAACTTGGATCACCCAGTGAACTGAGGCACCATTGTTTTGGGCATAGAGCATCCACTGATGGATTGTTGCAAACATCATCAAAGGAGAAATGGAGGGAAAGTGCTGGGCTGTTAATTCTCATGGAGAAGCTGGTATCACAGTTTTCCAGATATGAACACAGACATCATCATCATCAGAGGAGGAGGAGCGCAGGAACTCATTAGTCCTGTGTATGGCTACTGTTTTCTTTTGCAGATCTCTGGCACTCATCCTGAGCTTTTTGTCTTGGCTCCAGTATTGATCCCTCAGTCTGATGGCACACATGCTGTGCCCAAGTGCACAGATCTGTAGGTTCCAACAATGAACTTTGACACTTCCTAGTACACAACTTTGATAGAGACTTGCATGAGACATTGGGAGTGCCTCTAGGTCTCCAGGTAAACTTGTGTTGGTCCTTGCCATGAACTCTACGTGTTCAGCAAGACTTAAGAAGTATATCGTCATAAGATTCAAATTGTCAGCTGGATTCTTTAGGTATCTAGTATGTGGACAGATCTACACCTCTCTAAATCTGACTTTTTGGGAGTGAATATTTTAATATAATCTTATCAATTATAAGTTCCATATTAAATCTCTTTCCTTGCAAATCCTGACTACAATAGTTGAGAAAGGGTAAGAGGTGCCATTTTTCAGACATGACATATTTCTTTAGTTAGCTAATGTTCCATGCCAATTTTCTCATGTGGAGAAGCCCAGCTATACCAATAGCTTGGCTTTGAAGGCTGTTGATAGATTCTCTACAGATATTAAGGCATTACATTCTGTGTTGCATGATCGAGAAGCACATGGGTTAGGAACCTCCATGGTGTTTCCTGTCACCTGAACCTAGCCTTGTAGCCTATGCTGCCTGGCCTCTGTGTACTTGAATTGCCAATAAAGGATGCAGTCATTTTATATTGACAAATAATTTGTAAGCATTGGCATGTTATTTCTTGCTGTTGTATCTTTAACTTTCATGACAAAGAACATCTAAGAAATTTATGACTACCAAGGCAACCCTGCAAAGAATACTGAAAGACACTTGTGATATTCATAGAATAAAACTACTAAGCAAGGCAGACAATTAACCAGTATGGAAACATAACATGTCAACAATAAACCAATATATAACAGTTATAAACATTAATGTAAATGGGCTCAATTCACCAATTAAAAGAAACAGACTGGTAGAATGGATCAAGAAACAATGGCAATCACATGCTGTCTACAAGAAACACATCTAACTCAAAGTGAAACTCACAGACTGAAAGTCAAAGGATGGAAAACAATACATCATGCAACAGGAAGTGAAAAAAAAGGGTAGCTATTTTGTTTGCAGACAATGTGAACTTCAAACCAGGAATGACTCTAAGACATAAAAAAGGTCACTAAATACTGGTTAGGGGAAAACTTCAAGAGGAAGAGATAACTATCTTAAATATATATGCACCAAATTCCAGAACACAAATTTATCCAAAGCAATTATATATAGAAAAGAAAAATCAAATAAGCAAAAACACATTTCTAACAGGAGAACTTAACACACCATGGACACCAAGAGACAGATCAACCAGACAAAAATCAGCAAAGAAATAACAGAACTGAATCACACCTGTAAACTAATGGACATGATGGACATATACAGAGTGTTCCACACAACAAAATCAGAATATATATTCTTCTCGAGTTACATGGGATATTCTCTAAAATAGCCCATATACTAGGCCACAGAACATTTTTAAATACATGCAAAAGGGTTTAAATTATCCCATGCATTGTATAGGATCATAGAACTATGAATCTAGTAACTAATGATAAAAGAAACTGCAAAAATCACACAAACACATGGAAATTAAATAACACACTCTTGAGCAATCTGAGGGTCACAGGGGAAATTAAAGTACAAACTAAATGATACCTAAAAGCAAACAAAAACACATGTACAACTTACTGGAATATGTAGGATGCAATAAAGCAGCCCCCAGAGGACAATTCATTGCACTGACTTCCCACATCAGGAAAACAGAATGAATACAAAGAAAGAACCTGATGTACACCTCAAATATCTAGAAAGACAAGAGCAAGTGAAGCCCAAAGTCAAAAGAAGGGAGGGAATTATAAAAATCAGAGCAGAAATTAATGCAATAGAGACTAAGATCACAATCCAAAGAATCAATGAATGAAAGAGTTGGTTCTGTGAAAGAATAAATAAAATTGATAAGCACCTAACCTACCCTATTTTTAAAAGGGAAGAAAATGCTCAAATTAATGAAATAAGGAATGCAAATGACAAAATCACGACAGACTCTTGGGAAATTCAGAAGATTATCAACACCTATTTTAAAATAATCTATTTCATTGGTTTAATAACACAGAAGAAATGGACAGATGCCTAGAAACGTATGAATTACCAAAGCTTGATCAAGATGATATAAAACTATTGCATAAATCAGTCTCTATTAAAGAAATTGAAAACATTATAATTCTCCTTACATACAAAGAAGAGCCCATACCCAGATAGTTTTACTGTGGAATTCTTCAAGATATACAAAGAAATTTAATGCCAGTACTCCTCAAACACTTCAGTGAAATCAAAAGAAAATCAGTTCTTCCTTAATCATTCCTGGAAGTAATAATATTCTAGTTGCAAAACCTGAGAAAGATCCAACTAAAAAAGGGAACTACAGGCCAATCTCCCTAATGAACACAGATACAAAATTCCTCCATAAAATATTGGCAAACAGGAAGCAGCAAATCTTCAGGATGATACACCACAAACAAGTGCCATTCATCCCAGGCATGCAGGGATATTTCACCATATGTAAATCAATCAATGAAATCCACCATATTAATAAAACCAAAGGTAAGAAAAACGTGAGCATTTCTATTGATATAGAAGAATCTTTCCATAAGGTGCATTTTCCATTCATGAAAAGAACCTTACAGAAAATTGGAGGAGATGATCTTTACCTCAATATGATAAAGGTCATCTATGACAAACCAATAGCCAGCATCATATTAAATGGCAAAAAGATTAAGGCCTTTACCTTAAAATAAGGCAAAAGACAAGCATGTACCTCATCACTGTTCCTATTCAGAATAGTACTGGAAATACTAGCCAGAGCAATGAGATATTAAACAGAAATTAAAGGGGTAAAGATAGGAAAGGAGGAAGTTAAATTATTATTATTTGCAGATGACATGATACTCTACATAGAAGACCCTCAAAATTCCATTGAAAGTCTCCTAGATACTGTAAGTTCAGCGAAGTAGCTGGATACGAAGTTAATGCTCAAAAATCTATAGCATTCCTATCCACTAACAACAAAATCATTGAGAAAGAAATAGGAGAAGCCTCAACCTTCACACTAACAACCAAAAAAAAATGAAATACTTTGGAATTAATCTCACAAAAGAAGCAAATTTATTTATATAAGGAAAATTATAATATCCTGAAAAAGAAATTGAAGAGAAACTGAGAAAATATAAAGACATCGCTTGTTCATGCATAGGAAGACTAAATATTGTGAAAATGCCCTTTCTCTCAAAAGTGTTATACAAGCTCACTATAATCCCAATGAATATAGCATCAACATACCTCACAGATCTAGAGAAATCACTCCTAAAATTAATCTGGAACCAGAAGAGACCTAGAATAGCAAAGACAATTCTAAGCAGCAAAGGAAAGGCAAGAGGCATCACAATCCCTGAGTCAAACTTATACTACTAAGCAATTATAATTAAATCAACATAGTATTGAAACAAAAACAGATCTAAAGATCAGTGGAATAAATTAGAAGATACAACCACAACTACAAAGAAACTCAACTATCTTATCTTTGATAAAGGGGCCAAACATGTTGACTGGAAGAACCACAGTCTCTTAAATGAATTGTGCTTGAAAAACTGGCTCACCATAGGCCAAAAACTAAATCTAGACTGATGCCTATCAAAATGTACTAAACTAAAATGTAACTGGATTAAAGATATGAATATTATAACAGAAACACTAAATCTGTTGGAAGATAAATAGGGTGCAATTCTTGAAGACATAGGAGTAGGTAGAGAAGTCATGAACAGGAATCAAACCCCACAGGAAATACTTCCCAGAATCAATAACTGGGATCACATCTTCTTAAAATGTTTGTGCATGTCAAAAGAAATCTCCAGCATAATGAAAAAAAAAACCAGAAACTGGGAAAAATCTTAGTGAACCATCCCTAAGACAAAGGATTTCTGTCTAAAACATATAAAATTTTTTTTAAAAAATCAAACCCCCAACATTCAAAGATCTAATCCAAAAATAGCATTTGAGATGAATGCATAATTCTCAGATGAAGAAATACAAATGGCAAATAAATACATGAAAAAATGTTCCTCATTATTACTCATTAGAGAAATTCAAATTAAAACCACACTGAGATTCCATCTCACTCCAGGAAGAATGGCCAGGATCCAGAAAACTACCAACAACAAATGCTGGGGAGGGTGTGGGGAAAATGGAACGCTCCTGCACTGTTCTTGGGAGTTTAGACTGGTGAAACTATTATGGAGGTCAGTATGGAGATTTCTCAAACAGATGGGAAAGGAAGTCCCACTTGATCCAGCTATTCCACTTCTAGGTATATTGCCAGAAGAAATGAAAGCATCATACCTCAGTGATATATGTACACCCATTTTTATAGCAGCACAATTTGTAATAGCTGAATCTTAGAAACAGCCTAAGTGTCCGTAAACTGAGGAATGGATAAAAATCTGTGGTATTTTAATTCAATGGAGTACTACTCACCTATAAAGAATGATCACATTGAGATATTTATAAATACATGGATGCAACTTGAAACCTCACTCACACATGAAATAAATCAAAGACACATGTATAAATACTGTATACTCTCCCTTGTGTAAGAGCCAGTTAAGAGTACATAAGAGTTTATGGTAATCATGATTCCCCATTACATTGCTTTGGAGACTTATAATGTTCCCATTCATTAGTTGGAATGGTTTTATCCTGGGTTGTTTGATTTTATTATCTGTGATGGTATGAACAGCTATTTTTAAGAAAATAAGACAGTATAATAGCCACTGCTAATTTAATATCATCTTGTTTGAAGTGCTGCCATGCTTTTGTTCTTCTATTTCCATTGGTTACATCATGTTTTATCTTATTGGATTTTATTATGTGTGATAGTATAAACAAATCTTTTATGAATAATGAGAGAATATGATAACAATTTTCCATTTTCTGTAATTTGGTTTTGAATTCCCTGTAATTATTTCATTCTCTTTAATGGTTTTATACTATTTCATTGTGTTTTATACTATTGTATATGAAAGTTACTCAATTATTTCAAGGAAAGAGAAATTATGGTAGCTACTGATATATCGGGTTGTCTTGAGGTGAAATACTGTGTTGCTTAAAATTGTTCTGTTCTGAAAAATATATAATTTGCAAGTCTCCCAAATCTTTTAGTGATTTTGCTGATGTGAAAAAAATGTAGGAGGCACAATCTGAGTTCCCAATAATCAACTCTATAGACCTATCTGAACTCATGAAAATTCAACTATAGACTCCCCCTATTCCATCTAGAATTGGCCTTGAACCTAAGTGGTTCTTCAACCTGTTACTAGACTTCTACAAGCACAAGAGGGATAAGTTTCTCAGAGCCTCCCTTCTCATTTTTGGTTTACATTTACACAGTGTTTAACAATGCCATGTCTCTATGGTCAGCAGACCCTCATGTCTTTGCTTCAAACTACTGTTTCTGCCATCAATACTATATTAACATTGTCTCATTAACCTATTTGTGTTATTCAAACAACTCTAGGCAAAATGCAATTTTACTCTTCAACTGAGCTAATGAGCTTCACACTGCCTTTTCTCATTTTCTTATAGCATTTTGCACTTTTAATTTTTCCTTATTATAACCACTATGAGTTTTATACTCACTTGGTCTAAAAATATTATGCATGCTGAGAAACAGTATTGATGAAAAAAGAAGTGTTACTCTGTCCTCAGCATCTCATGGCTCAGACTGACAAATTCATTTCTGTGGAGCATGGTGATTAAGCATAAATGTGATGAGATAAGGCAAATGTCTATCAGTATTCAGTAAAATTGAAAGGTCATGTCTGGGAGTGAGAGAAAGTGTCAGTGATGAATGAGACCTGAGTGATGTGCATTTGTGATTGATCTAATTATATGCAAAAATGTTGGAGCCATTGAAGCTGAATACACATGCAAGCCTGTGGCATGGCCTGGGCATCAGTGAACTGAGAATGAGGAGACATCCCAGGGGGAAAGTTAGGGCAATATAGTTTTCCTAAATTAGCATCATTTGTTGCTCTGAGGGATCCTTGAACCCCTCCCAAGATCCTGCTCAGGTTTCCTCCATTGTCCAGTAAACTCCTTTCTGGTTCTGATTAAATACTTGTTACCCAGCATCATTCAGCCAGGTGGCTCGCCGACTTATGAGCTCCGCCAAGACTTTTACTTCTCCTGCAGTCCTAAAGATTGTGTCACTTGTTTCATTGTTTTGGGCCTTTCCCATGCACCTGTTTGAGGGGCTGTGGATCCAGGAATGGAACCCAAAATCTTGTTTCCTGAACAGGGACTCTAGAGTGGAGATGTCTGATGTGGAGTGTAACTTACATTTGTTGAGTTCCTGGGATGGAATACAGCCCCGAAACATGTCTATTTCACTTTTTGGAAAATCCTTTCATTTTCTTTGAAAAAAATCCCTTGACCCATTAAATCATGGAGAATTCTGTGTCTGAGGTGCAACAGAAATATAATGCAAAGTGCTTTTCCTTAGGAAGGTGGGCCATGTTACTTTCAAGGATAGTTTGGTACACCTCATGTGGGAAATTCATGATCCTTGTTATTCTTAGGTTGGTGTGGTCATTGTGGCAGATTGGGAAAAACATACATAAACTGCTGCATTGAGGAGCCTTGAGCTGTGATCCCTGTCTTGCACACTTGGTATCTTTGCGAGGATTCTGTGACATTTGGCAGGCAGGCAAATGGAACAACACAAGGTTGGCTTCCCAGTTTTGCTGGATGCCTCTCTTGTGCTGCTTCTCACCTCCTCTTGCTGCTGCCTCCAAAATATGCAAACCCTGTAAAACCTCTGGGCAACTCTTCACCTCTTGGACCTCCTAGGTAAAAGATGGCGCAAGAAGGTAAACAACATGGCAAATTAATTGCTTGACCTCTTTTGTATCAACAGGAAAAGAGCCCCACTTTGAAAGTTTGCAGTACTCTATTTAAAGAGTTAAAAGGGGCAGGGGGTAATCTCGGTGGCCTACGTGGCTGCCTGACACCCACAAGTTTGTGAGTTCAATACCATGTTCCAAACAACAAAAACAAGAAAGATAAAGAGTTTAAAATGCCTGTCAAAGGATAAAGATTTAAAAGTACTTTTGTAATTGGCATTATTGAGGGTATCCTTCATGATTGTGATATGATCCTTTTGTACTGGAAAGTCTCAGTGTGTACTATTATCACTCCAGCCCAACGTCAGGTGTGGCTTAAGAATGTTCTTGTGCTGAGGACATGCAAGCTATAAATAATATTGATTGCTATATTCCTATAGGAGTTGCTGAATTATGAGGGGCAAGAGATTTTTCAGATATTTGTCAACATGTTCATTGCCACCCTCAGGCTATTATCCTCAAATTGCTTTAAAAGCTTGAATAAGAATCCATGAATCTGTGGGCACACAAGGTTTTTTAGTACTATTAAACAGGAGAACACTGAACCTTGCCTTGCCTTTATAGAAGATTAAATAAAGCTATTGAATGCCAGGTGGACAACAAGGCAGTAGCCTCTATCTTCTTAAAGCAATTAACACACAAAAATGCAAACCAAGGCTACAGAAATGCATTGAAAGATGTTTCTATGAAACCTGACACTAGCTTGGAATTCCCTGCTATGTTTAAGAAGGTTCCTACTACTTTTCATGATCCTTTACCTCCTGGGACAGTTGGACAGTTCTTTCCTGTTCACCTGCATAAAAAAACAGGCACTTTTGTTATCCTTGACATTATTGATGCACGTTATATGGGCATATTGTTGCTTCAACTGTGATCTCTTTTACCCATTCAATTAATTTTTTGAATCTGTAGCCCAGCTAATTGTCTTGCCTTGTCTCCTCTAAAACTTGTGATGTTACTCATGGAAATCAAGCATTTCACTCTACTGTGGTGGCTACTGCTATTCCCCTGGGAGATGAATGCTGAAGCCTCTCTGTAGGTATTGACAAGCTTTCCTTTTCAAGTTTGCTGCACACTGGAGATGATGGTTTTGTTTTACTCCACTCAGCTGGAAATACTTTATTTCCCATTGTCAGTGCTATTCCCTCTCTTCACTTGAGGATGTACTGGAACACCTATAGTCCTTGGAATTGATTTAATAAATACTGTCTTACCACTTACCAAGGCTGACTTTTCCTTTTTGCTGTCCCCTGCTGTTCCCTCTGCAAGACTCAGGTCTGGAAATTTAGCTCAGTGGTATGAGCGCCTGCCTTACAAGTGCACAGTTATGAGTTTGATCCCTGGGACCAAAAAAAAAAAAAAAAATCAAGGCCTCTGTAAGTGGCTTTTGCTGTCTATGTTGGTTCCATTTCTTTTGATATGCTCCATGATCATTATTTGTCTCTATTTACCCTACTTCCCTTTTCTCTTCAAACTTATTTGGTTAGCACCCCTTTAAATAGTGTCCTCATTGTCTTCACTGATGGAACCCCCCTTCATGAAGCTATAACATATGTTTTTATAATACTTGGAAACACCTGTATTCACCACCACAAACCTCTTGTCAATGCAGTGAGCTCTCTGTGTTATCCTTGCTTTGCAAAGTTTTTTCATCCTAAGTCCTTAACTTAGTCACTGCCTCTTTATCTGTACATAATGCTATCCCACACTTATCTTCTCTTGTTATCTCTCCTTTAGCAATAGGCTCACACTTAATGTCCCTGTTTTGCATCTACAGGCTCCTCTTTGACTTCACCATGCCCCTCTTTTTCTTTTACATACAGGTAGTCATTAAGCCCTACCTGTTGTTTGATATGATAATTACTGATCAAGCACTGAATATTCTGTTCCCTCTTTTTTTGGGCAGGGTCTTTTCATAACATTGTTTCTATATGCAGTTCAGGCTGCTCTTGAGATTAATTTGTAGTCTATGCTCATTTGATAACACTAAAGGAAGCCCCACCTTCTTTCAACAATCAGCGTGTTCCTTGCACAAATTGTTTCATATTCCAACTTCTGCAGCTAGTGCTTTCATTTACACTGATTTCCATTGCACTGCCATGCCTCACCCTTTTCCCTGTGATGCTGTCAACTCTCATGGCCTCTGTTCCAATGAACCTTGGTAAACATGCCACACACTGTTCCTTGATTTCTTTTTCATTTCTTCATGTTTCTGTTGATACATTTTCTAGTTTTATTTGTGCTTCACCACTGCATGCTGAATCTGCCCAACATGTAATTCAACATCTCTTGGCTGCATTTGCACTCATGGGTGTATCTTCCTTCCTTAAAACTCACAATGGTCCAGCCTATACCTCACAGGCTTTTGCTTTCTTTTGTTCCACATGGAACATTTCTCATGTAACTTGTATCCCCTATAATGACACTGACCAAGCAATCATTGAACAAGCTCATCATACCCTCAAATCTCTTCTCTTGAAACAATTAAAGAAGAATAATGCACTTCCTGCTCAGGTTCTTACTATTCTGTCGATGGTGCTATTTACTTTAAGTCACTTCTCTTTCCCAACAAAGCGTTCATCTTCCCTAGTTCAAATATGTTTTTACCAGAATATACCTCTGACAAGGCCTTTTGTATTATACAAACCCAGACCCTAGTGGGCAGAGGCTCCTTGCCCCTGCTGATCTGGGGAAGAGGGATGTTTGTGTGTTATTGCCAAGGTGTTGTGTGGATTTCTGCTTATTGTGTTTGCCCTGCATGAATGCATTGGCACCACAGGCTCCACATCATAATTCCACCATTTCAGCTCTCCCTGATTCAAGCCTCAATTCCTTTTATACAGGATCTCAACTAGTTGGACTATAAAAAATTCAACTGACTGGTCAAGAAATTGTTCAAGAAAGTGGTCATTAATACATCAGTCAGTTGAATTCAAGTTGTAGACTCTAACTTTGTAAAATGTATTGTAATTTGGCTTCAGGATAAGCTCAAGTTCACTTGATATTATAAGATGTTTGTCAGTCTATCCATATATCAGTTGTCTGTTTGTTCAGTTAGTTTGTAAGCAGTTTCTGGGAGTTGCTGAGCTAGTGATTGTTCAAACCTGTAAAGCAGAAATCAATTTTGCCCATACAGGAGTGCTCAAGTGTCCCAGAACATCTGGGAACAACCTGAGTGCTGGAAGTGTACAGATTTTCCAGCACAGGGAGCATGGGGTGTAAGAGATGAGCTAGTTTAACAAAGGGGTATGGTACAAGTACATAAATGGCCTCTGAGGAACTTAAAGGGTTCTTACGGACCCCCACAAGTTCTGTGCTTATTTCTGTGTTTGTTTGAATCCACACAGGTTGTCTGTCTATGTTTATCCACTTGTCCACTGTGTGAACAGTTGTTCCTTTCATTTTGAGCTCAGGAATCTTTGTCTTTTTCCATATCTGGATCACATAATCAAAGATTACTTTTGGCAGTGAATTTATAAAGTATGCTTTTATCTTGGTTGCCAGGTGTTCCGAATGTCACAGAGACAGGGTATATGAATGAAATGTGTTGTTATTTATCATTGGCTTGATAGTCTCATTATTTAGAAATGATATTATTAGGATGAATAAACAAAGTCCCTTAGGACTAAGATTGCTGGACAAGGCTCTGATTGATAAATCATAAACTAACTGCTGGGTAACATTTTTAACCAGTGCTTGTTTATTGATCAAAGACATCAATGATCTCCATAGTCTTATAGGAGACACCTTAACTAAAGTTATGAAATGTACTCCAAAATTTTCACATTGGTCACTATCAAAAGAATTAATGCATTTTTTTGCATTGAAGATGTCTATGTAAAGGTTTCACATGGTTATGACAGTTTATTGTTGTCAAATTGATGATGTATTTGATATATTCATATTTCTGGAGGCATAGGCCTCCAAGATTGAAAAATGGGGATTGCTTATGGTAGCAGACTTTTTCCATGTTCATACCTCTCCTAATACCAAAGACTTGTGAGATTCACATTCCACTAAAGGTCAATAAATTGGTCAATGATACATAAGAGACTTCTTGGGTATTTCATAAGGGTGCTTGACTAAAATGGATATTTTATGTCAAAAGAGAAATTCAGATTATTGCAAGGATGTCATAATACAATAATATGTACGGTTCTGATTTCTGATTTACTATGTAAAATATGTCACTGTTAACACTGCAGGTATTCAAATGTTAAAAAATATCCATGGATAGTAGAAAATACATTTCACTTAATGTTCTAAGGTGTTTCATGTTTAGATAAAATAGTAATGTTAACCTTACTGCCTCTAATGTATTATATTGTGATCAATCTTTTCTTCTGGATATCCAACAGCTAAGGTTTAGGACCAAAAATGAGAGACACAGATGGGCTAAATGGATAGCCAGTATTTTGTCCACAGCATTTAAAGCTTGGAGGAGACTCAAGATGTAACAGAAATCCCGCTTTCATCATCAGAAGATAACCAGTGAGTACCTAATATTATGATCAGGAAGATGATGAGACCACAGAGGAAAGTGACCTTTGATGCAAGGTATGCCTAAGGAGAGTCACGAGTCACCAGAAAAGTCTCCTAAGGTTTCACAGAAATCAACATGGTCAAGCAATGGCCATGACTCTTCCAGGTGGCAGACACTGACAGAAGAGATATGAGGAGCTATGCATGGTTATAAGAACTGGCCTTGATAGGAAGTAAAGAACCAATTGTCTTTAGTGTACTCCTCATGATAGCTTGATCTTGAACCTTCTACATAAAAGTCTGGACTTGGGAGGTACTGTGCAATTTTAAAATACTGTCTGTGGGTGAATCTCCTATCACCAACATCATTTGACAATTGCTATCTATGCTGGTAGGTGACTACCATTATGGATGGATGGATTGTGCAGTGGTGGGAGCTCTAACAGACCTTCTACATCTGCAGCTGGTCACCCATCTGTGTATCAACCAAACAAAATGGAGGAATATCTTGAAGTCATTGAAGCTGAATACTCATGCAGGGCTGTGATGTGGCACAGGCATGATTGAACTGAGAATCAAGAGATGCCTCAAGTGGCAATGTAGGCCACAGCTGAGGCCACCTACACACATTCTGTGGGAGAGTTCTCTGCAGTTACCATCATCTGTTGCTTGGAGTGGGTCTTGAACCTCTCCCAAGATCCTGTTCAGGTTTCCTCCATTGTCCACTCAACTCCTGCCTGCATCAGGTTGGCCAACTGGCTAGCAGAGTGATGAGCTCTGCCTAGGATCTCTCTCTCCTCCTACAGTCCTGAAGACCATGCTGTTTTTCTCACTTCTTAGAGCCTTTTTGGTACACCTATTTGGCATCTTGGTTTCTAGGAAAAGACCCCAACATGAAACATAAAATGTATCTGTTTTAAAGACTCAGCACTGAAATCTGGTATTGTTGGATGATGACAGGAACAAGTATCAAACCTGTTTAAGACAATTCACATATACAAAAGCTGTTATATTCCACTGTACTGTTTTGGTTCACCAATGCCAAATCCTCTTACATGACACAACTTTCCTCAAGACAATTATTTCCACTCCAATCAAAGACCTAAATATGAATTATTTTCTGTAGGACATACACACAGATATGCAGGTTTAATATGTCTCCACTAAGTCATCCTGAAGAAAAAATTAACAATCCAGAGCCATCCCAGGCCTGAGAGGAGAAATAGAAAGCTAATATGCCCTTGCTGTGAGCTGGTGGATGTCATATGTGGAATGGTAGGGGAAACTAGCCAATGTTCCCATGTTGTGATTCTGTGGAAGCTATTCTGGTTCTCTGAAGAAAAACAAGAAAGTAACTTACACTTCCTGGGAGCTAGCCATTGCATTGGCTGGGAGATGAGCACCACAGTCACCTCCTCCCACCACCAACAGTCTGACTGGTTTAGAGCACATGCTGAGTTGATAGCAATGGAGGTATAAAAAACTTAATCCTTTTATTACTTTATTGGCTTTGCAGCCTAAGGCTAGTATTCTTAAGCATGTATTTAAATTGGGAAATAATGGTAAAAGAAGTTGCAAAAACTGCGTAACTATATGGAAATTAAATAACACTCTTCTAGACAACCAATGGGTGACAGATTAAATAAAGGAAGAAACTTAAAAATACCTACAACCTAACAAGAACATAGACCCAAAATCCTGTATCTTATGGGATTCAATGAAATAAATCCAAATAGGGAAATTTATAGTAGTCAAATCTCACATCAGGGAATAGAAAGAACACAAACAAATAATGTAATGTTGCATCTCATTCTTCCAGAAGAAGAATGGCAAGACAAACACAAATCCCATACAAGGGAGGAAATTATGAGACCAGGCAAGAAATTCATGCAATGCAGAACAAGAAAACAATACAAATAGTTAATCAAAGAGGTGGTTCACTGAAAGAATAATCAAAATTGATAAACCCTTGGACAACCATATCATAAAAGAAAAAAATAAAGACTGAAAACCAAGCACTGAGGAATCAGAAGAATAAAATAATTACAGATCCTGTGAAAATTCAGAAGATCATCAATATCTACTTGAAAAGCTTATACTTTCATAGGTTAGAAAATATAGAAATGCACTGATTCCTAGAAACATATGAAATGCCAAATCTGATCCAAGAAGATATAAAAATTCTAGAAAATACAGTATCAGTAAATGAGAATGAAGATCTAATTAAAAATGTGTCAGCTGCTGGGCATGGTGGTGCATTCCTGTAATCCCAGAACTTGGGAGGCTGAGGTACAAGGATTGTTGTGAGTTCGAGAATAACAGCACTACAAATAAGCTCAAGGCCAACCTGAACTAAATAATGAGAGCCTATCTCATGAGCACATTAAAAAAAAGAAAAACAATGACAACAGAAAAGCAAATGGCCAACATAAAAAAGTCTAGGTCCTGATGGATTTACTGCTGAATTCCACAATAAATGTAGAAAAAAATTTAAGGCCACTGCTGTTTAATGACATTGGAAGAGAAGCTGTTCTTCCTAACTCATTCCTGGAGGCAACTATTACCCTGATACTAACACCAGAGAAACACCCAACCAGAAAAAGTAAACTATAGGACAGTTTTCCTAATGAATAAGAGGCAAAAATCCTTAGCAATATATTAGCAAAGTGAATGTAGCAAATCATCAAGAAGAGTTTAAAATATGATCAACTTGCATTAATCCTAGGAAGTCAGGGATGTTTCAGTACATGCAAATCAACAAATTTAAATGTCATATTAACACAGTCAAAAACAAAAGTCACGTGGTAATCATCTCAATAAATGCACAATAAGCTTTTTATAAAATCAAGCACTGATTTGTGATAAAAACCCTACAGTATGATACTAAACCAGTATTACCTATTAAGATGTCATTTTCTCTAAAATAGTTGTTCCTATCATCCAATCTTCTCTGTCTCATTTCTGTTGAGCGCTTTTTCTGTCAGTATCTGTCAGTTTGTCTTCTTCATTTTGTTCTCTGCTCCATTCATTGTGGCCTCCCCGCCACCATTTCTGGGTTCTTTGTATTTTTCTTTTTTTAGAATATCCTGCAATACTTTCTGTAGGGTTGAATTGGTGGTTGCAAATTCCCCCAGTTCCTCTTTATCCTGAAAGTACCTTGTTTTTCCATCAATTTCCAGGGACAGTTGTGCAGGATATTTCAATCTTAGCTGGAGGTTATTAGTATCATCTTGTTTTGAAGTCTCATCTAGCTTTTGTTCTTCTGTCTCCAATGGTCTAAACAGGTTGTATCTTATTGGATTTTATTATATATGATAGTATAAGCAAAAACCTTTTAAAGACAAGGAGATTATACAGAAACCATTGTTCATTTTCTGTTAGTCAATTCTAAATACTCTGTAATGCTGTCATTCTCTTAAATGGTTTTACATTGTTTTGATATACTTAATGCTACAGTATATGAAGTTGTACTCAAGGACTTCAAGGAAAGAGTCAATATGGTAACTACTTTTAGGTCAGAATTGTCTGGTGATGAAACACTATTCTGCTTAAATGGTTATGTTTTGATCTGCGCTGTTTTGCTGTCATGCCTTCTTTTTTCTCAATCTCCACTCCATTATTTACTTTTTTATTTTTATCCGTTTAATTAAAGGGAAAAAATAGCAGGATATAATATAGTAACCCACTTTGACTTTCTATTATCTCGATTTGAAGCCCTGTATTACTCTCACCATCTTAATTTTGACTGATGTTCCCCTATTCTGTTTTGATGGATAGTATCAGGTTCGAAAGTTTAGGCATCAGCTGAGAAGATAATGAGATTCATTATAACACCCATTCTCGTTGACTTTTATCTACTTTTGAAGACCTACAATGTCTCCAATGTTTTGGTTTTGTCGGTTTTGTTCTTTACTATTTTGTTCAATTGTATTATAACTAATGATATAGGAAATTCTATTAGAGATAGCGGGAGGCATTATGGTAACCATTGATGATCACCTTGTATTATGTTTTTATATTATCTATTATGTCCACCCTTTTGACTTGACCGATTCTGTCCCGTTATGTCTCATTTGGTTTTACTCTCTTCCAAAAAAGTAAACAAGAACCATGGGAGCAATGAAACCCAAAATGTGTAATAGTCATTGTACAAAAGAGAGGAAAAGAAAGTGCTCTAAACTATATAACTGCATGTATATTTAAGTGTATAAGATAGAAAATGATATCACAGAGTTTTATTGGATCATTGAACAGAACTGTTTGCAGTATCATTGTTGGAATGTCCACTCTACAAGCTTTAATTTTGGGACTTGAACAATTATTTTTAAGATGGCAATATGTAATCCATTAACTAGTGATTTCCTACTGTTCATTTTTTTCTTCTGTAAATCTGTATAACTTGTACCCTTTCACTTTTTTTCTTTTCTCCTTAAATAAAAAAAAAAACCCTACAGTAAATAACAACAGATGACCTTTACCTCAAGCTGATAAAATCAAACAATGACACAACTGGGGATTTAGCTCAGTGGCATAACCACCTGCCTTGCAATTGTGTGGTTGTGAGTTTGATCACAGCACTGATAAAAAACAAAAAGACAAAAAGAATCAGACAATGACAAAGAAAATTCCAGCATCATACTAAATAGAGAGTAACAGAAATCTTTCATTTTACAGTTATCAAAAGGACATGGATCACTATTATGACCACTCCCATTCAATATCGCTCTGGAAACATTAGGCAGACCAGTTAGACAAAAGAGAGAAATAAGAATAAATATATAACAGAAAGTAATTAAACTATCCTTATTCACAGATGATATGATATTCTAAATAGAAGATACCAAAGACTCCACCAAAACAGTCCTAGAATTAATAACCAAATTCAATAATGTAGCGGGAGACATAGTTGAGAATCAAAAATCAATAGCATTCCTGTACACAATCAATGAATTCACCAAGAGAGAAGTTACAGAAACTACAGCCTTTACAGATAGCCTCCCAGAAAACAAAATACTTGGAAAGAACCTAACTAAGAAAGTAAAGGACTTACATATTGAAAATTACAGTACTCTGGAAAAGGATATTGAACAGATTATTATAAATAGAAAGATATTCCTTGCCCATTCTGGGCATTGTCTTTTCACTCTGTTAGTGATTTCTTTTGATGTAGAAATATTTTTTAATAAGATGGGGTCCCAGGGGTTGATTCTTTAAAATTTGCATTTTGTTCATGAAGCCTCATTAGTTTTTCTGTTTTAATATGTAGATCTTTAATCTAGTTTGACTTTTGTTTGTTTCATAGTGATAGACATGTCTCCAGTTTAAGTCTTCAGTATGAGAAAAGTCATTTTCTTCAGCACCATTTATTGAAGAGGCTATCTCACTTCCAGTGGACATGTTTGGCTTCTTTGTGAAACACAAAGTAGCAGAGTGTGTTTGTAGTTCTATTTGCATCTTCTAGTCTTTTTGGTTGATTCTCAGGTCTGTTTTTTTGCCAGAACTATGCCGATTTTCTAATAGTAGCTTTCTAGTATAATAGCAAGTCAGGAATTGTGATGCTTCCTGAGTTACCTTTGTTGCCCAGCAATGTCTTTGGCGATCTAGAGCATTTCTGTTTCCAGATGAATTTTAGAAATGTTCTCTCTACATTTGTGAGCTATCCTAGTGGTATTTTGGTGGGCAATGCATTACATCTGTATGACAGTTTGCAATAAGATATTTTGAGTTTTTTCCATATCCTTGAAGGTAGTTTTACTGGTCTCTTATATTCACCAGATGAAACATAATAGGTACGATCTTAAGAGTTTCAAACTTTTGAGTTCTTCTTCCCAAGGATATCCACAATAATAGGATTTTCTTCTGTTTGTTTGAGACAGGATTTCCCCATCCAGTTTAGGCTGACTATGGACTCACTTCCTAGTCCAGTCAATTCACACTGATTATCCTACCTCAGCCTCCCAAGTTCTGGGATTACAGGTATGCACATAAAACTTGAAAGAATTCCTGGTGTTATTTGAAACCTGAAGAAACAGTCATGAGATACACATGCATTCATTAACTACCATTCCTTTAAAGGAAAAGTGTCCAATATAACACATAACATCTTTTGAGTGTAGGGAATCAGAAGATGTGTTTTTATCTCTTATGAGCCCAGGATACCAGGATAGACTACTTCAGAAAAAGGAGATGTCACAGGTAGGAATATGAATCGAATGTGAGCATTAGTATTAAGAATTCAGAGTACTGTATTTAAGGATGATGAGAAAAAGACCAGTGGAAAGCAATGAGAGTCCTGGTGAGCTTTGCATGTCCTAACTATAGATCACGCTTTACTCTAAGGAAGAACATCATAAACAGTGAAATATTCAAACATTATGTGCTTTTGATCCTAGAAAATATTGAGGCTTGACACTGTAGCTCAGCTGTATTGTAGCCTGGCATAACAGATTCCATCTTGCACCCTGCATTTATCTAGTGCCCTGTATTTGATCCAGGAAAATGAAAAATCACTCAGGATATAAGTTCCATGAGAAAAGCAAACGGAGCTCTACCCAAGTAAAAAAGTAATCTGCTAAAAAAAGAAGCAGGATACAGGTGTCAACCAAAAATTAATTTAAGATTCTATCTAAATTGTTTCCAATGGCATGTCTTCTGTGGTTCTCTCTTTCAAAAATGCCTAACTTTCCTGTTCAGAGCCAATTGTTTAGATTCTGAAATGGGGAAGGGGGTCTATATAAAAGTGGTTTTGAGCTCAAATATTTAAATTGCAAATTTACCCTCTGGATGCTTGGATTCCTATACTGTTGTTCACAAACTCACCTCAATATGCAGAAAGATTACTGACAGAAGCAGACCTCTGCATTAAATGTAAGTGCCCCTGAAATGAAAGAATAATGCTGAAAAGGAGGGAAGAAAATGACAAACACCATGTGTTATGATGCCCACCTCTTTTTCACAGCTTTAAAGAGACTGAAACAGGAGAATGGCCATTTATTCAAGGACAGTCTAACCTACACAGTGAGTGAAAGGCCAGCCAGAACTACAAAGTGAGACTACATCTTTAAAAACAAAAAAATAAAAATGAAAAAAAAAAAAAAAACCAAGGGAGAGAGAAAGACTATTAAAGGAAAACAAAAATAATAGAGTTGAATGAAAGCTGACCTACTTGGCACTTATGGAATGATGTTGCAGCAGACAGCTGGCCATGTAGTGGCATCCTGGAAGCTGTGACAAATACAGATTTAAGAATGGTACCTATTGTGCTATAGCACAACAGCGACCTCCTTCCTCCAATAAATCTGCAATTTGCTAGAATGAAGAGGTCCAAAAACTCATTGAAATCTTAAACTCAGAGCAAGCAGGTAGCTTCATGCAAAGGCTTTGTAACATTGCTTTGACCACTAAGCTCAAAACCCAGCCCAAGATCTTCAGGTTCTATATATCACTATTACCAATGTTTATTTTACCATTGACATATTTAATTAAAACTCTTGTTAATGTACATCTTCACAAATGAAGCTATTTTCTTTCATTGCAGTTTAAAACACTGTTTTTTTTTTTTAGGTACAGGTGATCAAACTCACAACTTAGCACTTCCCAGGCAGGTACTTCTGCCTGCTGAGCTAAACCCTGGCCTCTATTGAATAATATTTTATTAAATGTATAAGCATCACGTTATCCAGTCAAATGGTATTGTGATTTTACTACAGGAGGTCAAAGTAGAGAAAAATTGATACACAGCCAGAGAGGAATTGGAACCTCAAAGGAGTCTACATAAAAAACTAAACACAACAATCCCTATACAGGCTCAGCTGAAGAAAGCCAGACATAAAGGTGAAGATGCAGTGACCATGTCTACATGCCTTCTGAAGAGAAAAAGAATAGCTTGAAATGTACTACTGTTACCACTACTTCCTCCAGGAAGTCCAGATAGTCATCAATTACCATACTCAATGACCAGAACAACTGGACTGTTGTTCCCACAAAATGCCTTTGCTCTTTCAACATACTTTTTCTGGGTGACTTCTTCCCAGGTTAAATAATATTAGTATTAGTTAAGCCATTCACTACTAGCTTATAGGTTGGTTGTAGTTTGGGACTCACACTGTAGCCACAGTGTGACTTTGCTGCATAAATGACCCCTGACAATAGGTCTGTGACTGAAACACTGAAGAGCACTCCTGAAAATCCAGGGCTCTTCTTCTCTCTTTTTTCGCAGAAAACTTGTTGAACTTCTTTTGGTTTGTGACTTCATTCCTTTATGTTGTGAGCCAACAAACTTGGTGCATTTGACATCAAACAGGGCAAGATTATATTTGTCCTATTTCAATTTGAATATCAAACATCTGCTAAATGTTCTAAAACCTTTGCATGATCTGCATTTTTAAAGAAATATTTTGTCTTGAGGCCTGGCCCATAACAAGAGGTATCTGTCTCCCCCATGGCTGCAAGGTGTCTGGGCTTCTGCACTGGCCACTTCTAGGACCTGATCCTGTCTCCCTGGCTATATATTTCTAACCAACTCACCTGCCTGTAACAACAGGGCTGGGCCCTCAGTGGAGCCAGAAAATAAGTTCAGATTGCTTGTAGCATTGGAAGAGACAATCACCTCCTGCTGTGGGCCAAATCTCAAAAGAAAAGGCAAGGAAATACAACCAAGTGCCAAGAACCAACAGTCCAAATAGTTCTCTGATCACCCTGAGGAACTCAAGAGTCACCATCCCAACCAGCTACCGGAAGTGTCCCTGCTCTTAAACAGGCCCACTTAGTATGTGACTTGCTCTCTCATTTGGTCCAATTTAATCAATTTTACCTGAGAGATTAACCTTATTGGTTGACCACAGTCTTATCCCGCCTTATGCTAATCTTGAAAATTCCTATTTTTCCCCTCCTGTGACCCATCTGACCTCATGGTTTAACTCTGTACAAGCTCCTCAAAAAGACAGAGTCTTTGGCAACCCACTCAGGACCCCTTCTGTCTCTCAGAAGTTTTCCTTCCCTCAATAAATATGTTCCATTCTTAAACTCCATCATTCCTAAAATGCATTCTTTAAATTTAGAGAACACAAACTCATACCAGACATATAGTAGGTAAGGAGTTTCATTACCCTAAACCATTAACATGAGCCAAATTAACATGACTATACTATATAAGGTCTGAAATTTGTTCCTTCTCCTGCAGTTTTAAGTGATTAATACAAATAACAGTCATTGTAGTCCTGGCAATATATAAAATTGTATACATCAGTCATTATAGATGTTAAATAATTGGTTTGAGTGTATTATTTAGCAATAACTAGACATTGCCATTGCAGTAGGTTATATCTTATTAAAAGGAAGATTCACCTATTTTGTTCAGAAAAGTTTCTACATTATGGGCTGCTTGAACAATTTTTCATTAGAAAAACTGTGTATTTTTGTCAGTTTCTAGAAGGCTTCTATTATATTATTGAAAGCTGTCTGTAGGTCTCTAGGACCTTGGTTGTATTTTGATGAATAATTGTGTTTTGAAATTTATATGAAGATTTATTTTTATCTTAGGATTAAACTTACTGCATTGACGCTGATAGAGTGAAGCAAGAGCCCACTTCATTAATTTCCATTGGGTCCTCGTGGCATTTAACATGAGAATTACTGAAGAGCTAAATTAGCTTCATACATATACAAGAATCAGTACTGTTACTGAAAGTGTTTGGGCTGAGACAGACACTGTAGCCAGTGAGGCAGAACCAAGGAGCTCCTATCTCCCCCACCCCTAGGAATTTCCCTGTAACTGCAACTTCCCTGCACCTAGGAATTTACCTATGGTGCCAAACAAAGACCAATGGACTACCTGTGCATCCCTAATGCCCCCTCAGGTTCCACCCTAAACCTAGGTTGCTTATATGCCCCCATGCCATGAGTCCATGAGAGAGAAAGCCAGACTCCAGTGGTCAGGGGGCTTTTGTTTTCTTTCTTCGCATTCTCAGAATAAAGGCCTCTTTTGTTTTATACTTCTCATCTTTTGGACTTACTATATAATCTTGTCAGTTAGGATTTTGTGGACCAATAGAGAAGCAGAATATAAGAAAAAGTAAAAGTGTCCTTTCTATTTAAAGAATGTGGAGGGGAGCCTACAGCCACCAAGGGTTGGCCTTTTTTTCTGACTGATTATGGGATTATGGGGTATATGTGAAATTTTGCTCTATGTGGTGCCTGGCACTGACATTGATGTCATGCAAGGAGCTGATTGGAATTTTCTTGGGGCCCCTGGGAAAGGAATAAGGAAGTTGCATTCAGGGAAAAAAAGAGGAAATAGCCATATGGGTAAACATGGCTGATTTGAACTTTAACCCTGATGAACTACCACCATGGTGTCCTGTTAATTATTCTAGGCCAAACTCTTTCAAGTGCATCCTTCAGTTTGAATTACAAAATGAAAATAAAGAATTTTTGCTATGTGTCTTCTTCCACAGTTAGTGGTAAACAATTCACAAGAAAAGGTTTTAGTCATTTCCTTAATGCATTGTACAAGTATAAAAAACTACAGATCAGTTCACTTTCAGAAAACAGAAGCAGCACTTAAAGGCAAGGATAAAGCCCTTCAGTGCAAGTGTCCCTTAAGAGGTGAGATCAACATTTAAGAACACAATCATCTACTGATTTCTCTGACTTCAAGAAAAAGAAAAATTTATAGTGGTATTGCTATAGGGGAATGAAACTCCCGGTCTACTATCCTGGTATGAGTTTGTGTTCTCTGAAGTCAAAAAATGAATTTTAGCAACAACAAAAGTCAAGATAATATACTTATTTGGAGAAAGACAGCTGTGGGAGAGAGCAAATTCATCCTGAGTGGGTTGGCAAAGACTGTCTTTTTCAAGGACTTTTATAGAGTAAAATCATATGGTGAGATGGGTTTAAGTTGGAAAAAACTGGGAACTCAAAATGCAGATGGGCATAAGATGGGACAGATCTATGGTTGTCAATAAGATAAATAGTACAGGTAAAGTTAATTAAATTGGGAACAAATGGGGAACGAGTCACATAGAAAGCAGGCATTCTTAGGCAGCAGTGAAGCTTCCCTTAGGAGGTTGGAAGGGTGACTCTTGATAGGAACTAATTACAGTATCAGTCCAGGATATTTGAATGGTGACTCCTGACTTCTTCAGAATGCTAGGGAACTATTTAGAATATCAGTCCCTAGAGTATGGATGAATTTGTTGATTTTCTGTCTTGAGGCTTGGCCCCTAACAGGAGCTGTCCATTGTTGTAACATAGTTCTAACCAATGGACCCCCTTTCTCTTCTGTATGCGCCATTTCAATAGAGATTAAAATTCCATCTCCAGTAAAGACTTAAATTTCAGCTCGTTGTAAATCCCCCTCCCCTCCCTATTCTTTTTAGATTAAGTAAACTTTAAGTTTCAGTTTCTTGTAATCCCCCATCCCCCTTCAGCCTACCTGCAATGTGCTGCCTTTTAGAAAAGTTTAACTACAAGGAAGTTATCAAACTGGGTCAAAGTTTGCAACATTCCTGTGGTTTTTGGCTTTAAAACCCAACCTTTTTAGCTGTAAGGCTGGCAGTCTCCAAATTGGCTCCTGGAGATTGCATTGCCAGGCCTGGCCTAAAATAAAGCCTTTGCTCCCCTAATTTTAATTTCTTGCTTCCTTGGGTTTTATTCCGGAGTCCAAACTATCACATCCATCTTATACATAGGTGCAAGGTATCTGGGTTTCTGCATGGGCTCCTTGGAGGACCTAGCCCTGTCTCACTGCCAATAGTATTTAACTAACTCAGCTTCCCATAACAGTATTTTTCTGAAAATTGAATACAGATGTCTTGTGCTCTGGGTGACTGATCTGGGGATGACAGTGTGCAATGTATATACCAGTGTTGCCCTCTGATTCACATGTCCTGAAATTTAGTTTTAGTTTATTTTTTTCATTTTATCCTTGAAATAAAATTGATTTGGAAATCAAAAGCCTGAAGTAAAGCCCTTTTGTACACATATTCCTCTATGTAACTGAGATCAACATTGTAGAAGACAACCAGCTACAGAAGTCTCTGACTACAGTCTATCATTTGGGATCCTCTCTTGCAGGAAGGAGTTCCTTTCCCTCTTTATTTTTAACTCAGAAGGAGGGTAGTAGAGCAGCAGTCAATCAGTGATGAAGAGGCAGGCTATATGAAATGTCCAATTAGGTGAGCCATGACAGGTGGTCTCTTGGGTCTCTTCCATTGTCTAGGCATTATTTGCCTGTTTGGAGCACAAAACCGGGAGCAGAATACTTGCTGCATCTCATTTCCTAGTTTCGAAGTCCTGTGGCCTGATTAACAAAGTACCTGGGAGACCCCGTAGCCTCAGAATGGTGAGGCTTTGGATGGGAGCCCAGAAATAGGGTGGAATTGGGAGAAACCAGTTACAAGTGTTTAGAAGCAGTTCTGGTGTCTGTAGACACAGGTATTTAGATAGCTTCATTTCCTGATGTATTCTAGTATTGGCTTTGGGTCATCCACTGTCCCTTTTTACTCCTGCTGGGAATAAGCATGATTTTGTGTCCCCAGAACCCTGAGCTAACTATGATAGCAACAGACTGGAGTATCATATTTGAAGTTCTCTACTACCCTGGCACCTCCGTTATAGGGGGCAGAGGAAGGAGCTTGGGGAGACCCTGAATCTGATGCATTTTGTACTGGGGCGGCAGTACTGAGCTTGGTCTCTGTTCTCATTCCAGTTAGCAGCAATCTTTAGGTTCTAAAGTTTATAAATATCTGTAATGCAGGGCCTCATATCCACAAAAGCTCTCCTTAAACTTGTGCTTTTTTGTATTTATAAGGATCGCCTAAATTTATGGTATATTCTCACATTTCCATCCTCATGACAGGTGTTGCCAAAAGTCCTAATAATTCAGAGATGTGTAGTGATGTGCCTCAGTAGAGGAAGGCTTCCCAAACACCTGGTGAACTCCTGTGTATTACACAGAACAATGCAAAGAATTTCTGAGCATATTTTTTGTTACAAACCTGCTCATAGACTATGTTTGTGAGAACAGTGATAGAAGTTTGAATTCTGACAAAAATGAAACCGATTTAAAAGTGTTATCAAGGGCAGAGTAAAGTGTGCTTGCTAAGGACAAATTCCAGAAAGGGCTGCCTGTTAGATCCTCATTGAAAAATTCCTAAATTTAGTCATTTGCATGAACATATACAGGTGATATTATTCAGAATGGAAAGGAATATGGGTGTCATCTCTGAATTAACAGCTGATTTAATAGCTTGGTTGATCATAGACATTGTTTAAATATGGAAATTCTCTGCAGTGGACTTTCGTAAGTGGTGTAAAGGAGATGCCCTAAATTGAAATTGTGCAGGAATATCAATAGTTTAGTCATGAAGGGTTTTCTGCTTCGGGGGGATCAGACAAACATGGAAAGGATGTGGAAGTGACTGGCAGGAAACAATGTGCCAATAGCAGGACATACAACAGAGAGCGTCCTCACTAAAAGTCAGGTATTCTTAGGGCAAGCATGAAGTTAAAGGTGGCTTATTGCTTCTTCCTTGAGGTGAATAACACCAGCTCTGGTAACAATCATTATTCCACATCTCTTTAAACCCATGAATTCTGTGTTCTTCCCTTGAGATCCAATTTTGATTATCTCTAATTATGACAAAGTGTCATGAAGGTAAAATTTGAATTTTTTTTGTAACAGGGATTGAACTCATGATCTCAAGGTTGCTAGGTAGGTGTTCATGCTGTGAGCTAAATACCCAGCTCTGAAAGTGTTTTCTGTATACTATGTATGATATCAACATTGTTCCTCAGAAAATGTTGAATATTTTGGAATTTTTCTATATTTCATGGCTATACTTTTTTTTGGTCTTTTTCCTTTTTATTAATACCAGGGATCAAACTCATGACTGCCTGCTTGAAAGGCAGGTGCTTATGCTGCTGAGCTAAATCCCCAGGCCCCATGGCTATAATTTTTAAAGCAAACCAAATGTGTCTTATGCAGTCACTTTTCAAGTTTCACATTGTCTGTGAGGTTTCTCAGTCAGGGTTTCTTTATTTGAGACAGCTCTGTAACTTAGGCTAGCCCCAAACTCAAGGAAGTTCTCCTGCATCAGCCTCCCTATATATTTATTATATCTGAATGTAAAGTGATCACTTGGTGACACTGAGCTATAATTTGAAGCTTTTACCTGGTTTCATTGTTTATTCATTTTTTACATACAGCAGTTTTCCATGAACATTTGAGTTATTATTTATGTACCATATTTGATGTTATTTATGTTTTATTCTATGAAACCAAATTCAAATATCAAAATGCTGCTTAAGTATATTAAGAACAAAGGACTCAGTGGCCTAAATGAGATTTGAAGAGATATCATTGGTAGTATATCAAAGTGATTGATGAGATATTTGTCTGTCTCTGGGCTTTATGGGTGTTGATCCTACAGGGTCCTACTATAAGCTCTGCTTTAGTGACAGTGAATAGGGACTCTTGCACTGACTCACCACAAGAATCAGTGCTCCTAATTGGCTGTAGCATTAGCAGTGAGTTCCAATCTAGTATTAAATTTGCTGTCTCAAAAAATGTGTATATACAAAAAATTAATGCCTGAGACAAGGCAATTAAGATTTGTAGGAATTAATCTCCATTCAGCTGTTTTGTTTGGATTTATTTGTTTAGTTATTTTTGTTTTATTGAGACAAGTTTTCTCTATGTATATCAGCTAGATTTGAACCCCTTACAGAGCTCAGAATTGCCCTAACCTCAAAGCAGCACTCCTGTTTCAGCCTCTTAACTGTTGGGAATATAGATATGTTATTTTTACTGCAGAAAATATTGAGGCTTGTAACTTAGCCATGTTATAGCTTGGAATAATAGATGCCATCTTGAGCTTTGCATTTAAATGGTGCCCTGTATTTCACCCAGCACAATGGAAAATCACTTAGGGTAGAAGTCCCAGGAGAAAAGCAAAATGAGCTGTACCCAATGAAAAAAAACTAATCTGCTCAACAAAAGAAGCAGAATACAGTTGTCATCCAAAAATTATTATAAGAGTCTAGCTAAATGATTTCCAACAGGATATTTTGTGATTCTATCTTTTAAAACATCTGTGACTTTCCAGTTCAGAGCCTCTTGTTTAGATCCTGAAATGGGGGTGGGGGTTCTGTATACAAGTGGTCCTGAGACCAGCTAATGAAATTCCATATTTCTCAGTTCAGTTGCTTGGCTTCCTATAACTCAACTAAAGCTGCAGAAACCTTTACTGACACAAGCAAACACCATGTTTAAAAGGCAGTGCCACTGAAATGAGGAGCCCAGCCGCGCCTAGCCATCAGTGTGCAGAGGAGGAGCTGGGCAGATCTGGAGTGCCTGCAGAAGCCCCTTCCTTTGTCTGGAGGACTGAATATCTCTGCAAGCAGGGAGGGATTGCAGGTTCCTGAGGCACCTCAGCCTGTGGTAAGTGCTCAGCACACTCTGCCCAAATCTCAGACTGTTCTGGACCCCCCAGGCTTCCGGGTGCAGTGAAGTGGAGCAGCGGGTTAGAGACCACTACATCTGCTTCCCCATCCCGGCTGCACTTGGAGGTCTGCTGAGCTCCCGATGGGTGGGTGGGCCTACACTATCCCCTGAGCCCAGCAACGCCTAGCCGTTGGTGTGCAGAGGAGGAGCTGGGCGGATCTGGAGTGCCTGCAGAAGCCCCTTCCTTTGTCTGGAGGACGGTGGATATCTCTGCAAGCAGGGAGGGATCACAGGCTCCTGAGGCACTGAGGCCTGTGGTGAGTACCCTAACCCAGCTGCGATTGAAGAGCTGTGGAGCTTCCAAGGGGCAGGTGGGCGCACAGTGTCCCTGAGGCCCAGCTTGTCTGGAACTGCAGAGTTCTGAACAAGCAGAGGAGGGCCATTGGTTCTGCAGGCCCAATGGCTTGGGGTAGCATGGTGCCAGAGTCTCAGTAGCTGCAAACATAGAAGGGGATTTTCAACAGTTCCTGAGGAAGCTTTCAAATAACACTTGAAACACAGAAATATAGGAAAATGACAAAACGAAAGACCAAATTACAACCTCAAACCTCCAGCCCATCTCAGAAAACTCTAGGAGGAATGTATTTAGAAGAAAATATATCCCATCCACCTCATATATCAGACACAATAGCTACTGAAGTTGACAAGCAACTCCAGTAAGCTTTAAAGAAATTCAAACTCAAAATAATTTCCCAGATAAAAGAAGAAATGATAAAAGAAATGAAAGAGATTCTAAATATATCTAAAGAAAACACAGATAAAAAATTGGAGGAACTAAACAAAAAGATAGAATCCCTAGGCGAGCAATATAAGAAACAAACAGAATACATAATGCAGATGCACAGAGATACACAGGAAATAAAAAACTCCACTGAAAGTTGTAAAAACCGCCTTAATGAAAGTGAAGATAGAATTTCAGACCTTGAAGACAGGATTGCAGCTAGTGAACAGGAAAGGAAAGATCTTTAAAAATAACAAGGAATCAGGAAACAACAATTCAACAACTGCAAGACGATGCAAAGAAGAATAACATAAGAATGATAGGGATTAATGAAAAAGAAGGAGACAACATAAAGGATATCAAGAGGATATTTAGAGAAGTAATAGCTGAAAATTTCCCAAGCATGAGATCAGAAACTGACATCAGGATCAGTGAAGCATATAGAACTCCAAATAGTCATAACCAAAACAAAACTACACCAGGCATATAATAATCACCATCCCAGAAATCCAATGCAAGAATAGATTATTAAAAGCTGTCAGAGAGAAAAGACAGATCACTTATAAAAGAAAACCTATCAGAATCACAGCAGACTTCTCATCACAAACAATAAAGTAAAGAAGAGCATGGAGTGAAGTATTCCAGATCCTAAAGCAAAATGATTTCCAACCTAGACTGATATATCCTGCAAAACTACCATTCAAAATAGATGGGGAAATACAATACTTCCATGACAAAGAACAGCTGAAGAACTTCGTGAACACCAAACCAACCCTGCAAAAAACATTGAAAGTCAGTTTAGATACACAAAGGAAAAAACCACTAAGCAAAGCAAATAATTAAACAGAACAGAAAGATAATGATGCAACAGCAGAGAGATAAGATTTCTACAATTAACCAGCATTTAGCAGTAATAACCATTAATGTAAATGGTCTCAATGCACCAATCAAAAGAAACAGACTAGCAGAATGGATCAAGAAACAAAATCCACCCATATGCTGTTTACAGGAAACCCATCTAACCCAGAAGGATACTCACAGACTGAAAGTCAAAGGATGGAAAACAATTCTTCATGCAGCAGGAATCCAAAAAAAGGCAGGAGTACCATTCTGTTTTCAGACAACGTGAAATTTAAACCAACAATGACCATAAAGGACAAAGAAGGTCACTACATACTCGTAAGGGGAAAACTCCAAGAGGAAGAGATAACTATCTTAAATATATATGCACCAAACTCCAGAGCACCCAGTTATATAAAACAGTTATTAACAGAAATGAAAACTCAAATTATCAGTAACACAATTGTAACAGGAGACCTTAATACACCATTGACACCAAGGGACAGATCAACCAGACAGAAAATGAGCAAAGAAATAACAGAACTGAATCATACCTGTGAACAAATGGGTTTGATAGACATATGCAGAATGTTCCACCCAACAACATCAGAATACACATTCTTCTCAGCAGTACATGGATCATTTTCTAAAATAGACCATATATTAGCTCACAGAACATATTTAAACAAGTGCAAAAGAGCTGAAATCATCCCTTGCATGTTATCAGATCATAGCGCTCTGAAATTAGAAATTAATGATAAAAGATACTGCAAAAATCCCACAAACACATGGAAACTGAATAACACACTCTTGAGTAATCAGTGGGTCACAGAAGAATTTAAAGAAGAAATCAAACAATACCTAAAAGAAAATGAAAATGCAGATACAACATACTGGAATATGTGGGATGCAATGAAAGCCGTCCTGAGAGGAAGATTTATTGCACTGAGTTCCCACATCAGGAAAACAGAGCGAATACAAATAAATAACTTGATGCTACATCTCAAACAGCTAGAAAAAGAAGAGCAAGTCAAGCCCAAAGCCAAAAGAAGAGAGGAAATTATAAAAATCAGAGCAGAAATCAATGCAATAGAGACTAAGAAAACAATCCAAAGAATCAATGAATCAAAGAATTGGTTCTTTGAAAGAATAAATAAAATCGATAAGCCCCTAGCCAACCTTATTTAAAAAAGGGAAGAAAAAGCTCAAATTCATGCAATAAGAAATGAAAAAGGAGAAATCACTACAGACCCAATAGAAATACAGAAGATCATCAACACCTATTTCGAAAACCTCTACTCTCAAAAGTTTGATAACACAGAAGAAATAGACAGATTCTTAGAAGCATATGAAGAGCCAAAGCTAGATCAAGAGGATGTAAAACTGTTGAATAACCCAAACTCGGTTACTGAAATTGAAAATGTAATTAAGTCCTTACCCACCAAGAAGAGCCCAGGCCCAGATGGATTCACTGCAGAATTCTACAAGAAATACAAAAAAGACCTAATGCTGACACTCCTCAAACTATTCAATGAAATTGAAAGGGAAACAATCCTTCCTAAGTCATTCCTGGAAGCAAATATTACTCTAGTACCAAAACCTGAGAAAGACCCAACTAAAAAAGGGAACTATAGACCGATCTCCCTAATGAACACAGATGCAAAATCCTCAATAAAATATTGGCAAATAGGATCCAGCAAGTCATCAAGAAGATTATACACCATGACCAAGTGGGATTCATCCCAGGAATGCAAGGATGGTTCAACATACGCAAATCAATAAATGTAATCCACCATATCAATAAAGCCAAAAATAAGAATCACATGATCATTTCTATAGATGCAGAAAAAGCCTTCGATAAGGTCCAACATTTATTCATGATAAAAACTTTACAGAAAATTGTAATAGATGGTCTTTACCTCAATATAATAAAGGCCATTTATGACAAACCAACAGCCAGCATCATACTAAATGGCCAAAAATTGAAAGCCTTTACTTTAAAATCAGGCACAAGACAAGGATGTCTTTATCACCACTCCTATTTAATATAGTACTGGAAGTACTAGCCAGAGCAATTAGGCAAGAAAGAGAAATAAAAGGGGTAAAGATAGGAAAAGAAGAAGTTAAGTTATCATTGTTTGCAGATGACATGATACTCTACATAGAAGACCCCCTAAACTCCATTGAAAGACTCTTAGATACAATAAATAAATTCAGTAATGTGGCTGGATACAAAATCAATACTCAGAAATCAATAGCATTCCTATACACAAACAACAAAATCACAGAGAGGGAAATAAGAGAAACTGGACTATTCACATTAGCAAGCAAAAAAATGAAATATTTAGGAATTACTCTTATGAAAGAAGTGAAAGACTTATACAGTGAATACTATAATACACTGAAAAAGGAAATTGAAGATGATCTCAGAAAATGGAAAGACATCCCTTGCTCATGGATAGGAAGAACAAACATTGTGAAGATGGCCATTCTCCCATCAGTGAATTCATGAACAGGACTCAAACCGCACGGGAAATACTTCCCAGAATCAATAAATTGGACCACTTCTTATTAAAAAGTTTCTGCATGTCAAAAGAAATCTCCAGCATAGTGAAAAGAAAACCCACAAACTGGGAAAAGATTTTAGTGAACTCTCTCTCAGATAAGGGACTCTTGTCTAAAACATATAAAGAATTAATAAAGCTCAGACCCCCAAAATTCAAAGATCCAATAAAAAAATGGGCATGTAAGATGAATACGCACTTCTCAGATGAAGAAATGAAAATGGCAAATAAATACATGAAAAAATGTTCATCATCATTTTTCATTAGAGTAATGCAAATTAAAACCACAATGAGATACCATCTCACTTCTGAAAGAATGGCCAGGATTGACTTCCGGGAGAACATGGTGGACAGATAACAGAAACTACCGGAGGCTCTCTGAAAGGCTCGGCTCAGAAGTCAGGAATGATGCAGACTAAGGAGACATGAGCTGGTAGAGATATGCTCTGCTGACTCAGGAATGAACTGGGCTGAGAGAAACCAACTTGGAATGCAATCCTGGTGCTAAAATAGGAACAGAAAAGACTCGGTGTGGAGGCTGGACCCTGCGCCATTGGAAACCGCGATTTGGGTTTCCCACCACTCGGCGGCTGGCTGCCTCCACAGTGGCTCGGCAAGGAGAGATGCAGAAGCTCTGGGAATGGGAGTCTGCGAACGGAGTCGAAAACAGGATGGACAAGGAAGCGTACACCGACTTGTGGCAAGGTGAGTGAGAGAAACTGACACTCTACCACAGTTTGACTCCAGTGGAGGACTTTCTGGGCTTGGGCAGTCCTGTAAGAGCAGGGTTCGGGGGCGACTCCAGCCACACATTCCCCTCTCGGACGGGATTGGTGAAAAGTGCCTGGCCTGCGTGACGCTGCAGGCGGACTTGGTAGGCTGGCCTAACCCAGATCCCAGAGCCTGACGGTGGCCCGGAGGGGCGACTGACTCCCGCTTAGGCTACCTAGTCCGTAACTCCCTGGTGTGCAGCGGTGGGTGGGAACACTTAGCCAGCGCAATTTGATCAGGCTGTGGCTGACAGGCAGGGAACTGTGCCTCCTATGTAAGCTTGCATATATATAAGGAACAGAGAATATGGGGCAGGGAAGCAACAAGAAAGGCTCCTTGGCCCCCAATTCTGAGAAACAGGCAATAGCGGACACCGCACCAATAGACATTAAGCGCCATATAGAGAGCCTCATAGACCAATTCAGGAATGAAGTTATCAACGACCTGAAGCTAGAAGTATGCAGAATAGTTAGAGAAATGCTAAGCACCACCCAGGAAAAAACAGATGGTGGAATGGAAGAACAGAAAAAGAGGGGAGAATTGTTTGATGGAGAAAACAGAGAAAGCATAGAGTACATGAAGAAGGTTCAAAGGGACTATCAAGAAATTAAGAAGTCTATCCAAGACTGGCATAACAGCTTGAAAGAAACTAAGGACAGACTATCTGAACTGGAGGGCAGACTTGTAATATGGGAGAATGAAATGAAAAACTTCTTAAAAATAACAAAGAAACAAACAGCAATAATACATAGACAAGAAGATGATAAGAGGAGCCATAACTTAAGGATTAAGAACATAAAAGAAGAAGTAGGGACACAAACAAGTGAACTACAAAAGCTACTCACAGAAATAATCCAGGAGAATTTTCCTAATTTAGCAAAAGATAAAGATACTCATATGTATGAGGCATACAGGACCCCAGCTACCTACAACCCTAACAGAGAAACACCCAGGCATATAATAATAAAAATTCCAGAAATTCAATACAAGAACAGAATATTAAAAGCTTTAAGAGACAAGAAACAGACCACTTACAAGGGAACACCCATCAGAATTACAGCAGATTTCTCTGCACAAACCATCAAATCACGAAGAGCATGGGGGGAAATAATTCAAGCTTTGAAAGATAATAATCTCCAGCCAAGATTGAGATATCCTGCACAACTCTCCCTGGAAATTGATGGAAAAACAAGGTGCTTCCAGGATAAAGAGGAACTGGGGGAATTTGCAACCACCAATTCAACCCTACAGAAAGCATTGCAGGATATTCTAAAAAAAGAAAAATACAAAGAACCCAGAAATAGTGGTGGGGAGGCCACAACGAATGGAGCAGAGAACAAAATGAAGAAGACAAATTGACAGCTACTGACAGAAAAAGAGCTCAACAGAAATGAGACAGAGAAGATTGGATGATAGGAACAGCTATTTTGGAGAAAATGACATCTTAATAGGTAATACTGATTTAGTATCATCTTGTTTTGAAGTCTCTTCTAGTTTTTGTTCTTCTGTCTCCAAAGGTCTAAACAGGTTGTATCTTATTGGATTTTATTATGTACGATAGTATAAGCAAAAACCTTTTAAAGACAAGGAGATTATACAGAAACCATTGTTCATTTTCTGTTAGTTGATTCTAAATACTCTGTAATGCTGTCATTCTCTTAAATGGTTTTATATTGTTTTGATATACTTGATGCTACAGTATACGAAGTTGTACTCAAGGACTTCAAGGAAAGAGTCAATATGGTAACTACTTTTGGGTCAGAATCATCTGGTGGTGAAACACTATTCTGCTTAAATGGTTATGTTTTGATCTGCACTGTTTCACTGTTATGCCCTCTTTTTTCTCAATCTCCACTCCATTATTTACTTTTATCCGTTTTATTTTTATCCGTTTAATTAAAGGGAAAAAATAGCAGGATATAATAAAGTAACCCACTTTGACTTTCTATTATCTCGATTTGAAGCCCTGTATTACTCTCAGCATCTTATTTTTGACTGATGTTCCCCTATTCTGTTTTGCTGGATAGTATCAGGTTCGAAAGTTTAGGCATCAGCTGTGAAGATAATGAGATTCATTGTAACGCTCATTCTCATTGACTTTTATCTACTTTTGAAGACCTACAATGTCTCCAATGTTTTGGTTTTGTCGGTTTTGTTCTTTACTGTTTTGTTCAACTGTATTATAACTAATGATATAGGCAATTCTATTAGAGATGGGGGAGGCATTATGGTAACCACTGTTGATCACCTTGTATTATGCTTTTATATTATCTATTATGTCCACCCTTTTGACTTGACCGATTCTGTTCTGTTATATCTCATTTGGTTTTACTCTCTTCCAAAACAGCAATAAGAACCGTGGGAGCACTGAAACCCAAAATGTGTAATAGTCATTGTACAAAAGAGAGGAAAAGAAAGTGCTCTAAACTATATAACTGCATGTATATTTAAGTGTATAAGATAGAAAATGATATCACAGAGTTTTACTGGATCATTGAACAGAGCTGTTTGCAGTATCATTGTTGGTATGTCCACTCTACAAGCTTTAATTTTGTGACTTGAACAATTATTTCTAAGATGGCAATATGTAATCTGTTAACTAGTGATTTCCTACTTTTCATTTTTTTCTTCTGTAAATCTGTATAACATGTACCCTTTCACTGGTTTTTTTTCTCCTTAAATTAAAAAAAAAAAAAAAAAGAATGGCCAGGATCAAGAAAACCAACAACATCAAATGCTGGAGAGGCCTTCAGAAAAAGGAACTCTCCTACACTGTTGGTGGGAGTGTAGACTGGTACAGCCTTTGTGGAGGTCAGTCTGGAGATTTCTCACAGCTGGGATTGGAAGTCCCATTTGTTCCATCTATTCCACGAAAAACTGAAAGCAGCATACCATAGTGATATATGTGCACCTATGTTTATAGCAACACAATTTGTAATCGCCAGATCTTGGAAACAACCCAAGTGTCCATCAACTGAGGAATGGATAAAACGTTGTGGTATTTCTCTACAATGGAGTATTACTCAGCTGTAAAGAAGGATCACATTGAGGTATTTATCAATAAATGGGCACAGCTTGAGACCATACTCATAAGTGAAATAAATCAATCTCGCACATGTGAATACAAAATAGTTTTTCTAATGTAAATAATAATTCAAATATATAAAAATATGTGGTAATCACGATTCACCATTATGTGGCCTTGAAGTCTTATAAAGTTTTCACTTATTAATTAGAAAGGATTTATTCTGGGCTTCTTGATATGGAAATATTTGAAGCTATAGTATATGAAGTTTTATTCAAATATTTCAAGGAAAAAGACAGACACTATGGTAACTCCTATTAAGTCAGGTTATTTGGTGGTGAAGCACTAGGTTGCTGAAACAGTCATGCTTTGACCTGAATTGTTATATTGTTATGTCCTCTTTTATCTCAGTCTCTCACTTATTCATTAAAAAATTATTTAGTAACTTTTTATAGTTTTTTTAATTAAGAGGAAAATTTTTTAAAAATTAGCAGGATATATTATAGTAACATTTTGATTTCCTATTAACTTGTTTTGAATTACTGTAATACTCCCACTATCTTGTTTTGACTGATTAGACTCTGTTCCATTCTGTATGATAGTATCAAGTTTGTGGATATAGGCAACTACTTTGAAGGCAATAAGATTCACTAAGATGCCCATTCTGGTTTGACTATTTTCTCCTTTGGAAGTCCTGTAATGTTTACAATGCTTAAGTTTTATCTTGTTCTCTACTGTTTTGTTCAACTTTATAATACCTAATGAGATAGACAATTCTTTTGAAGGAAACAAGAGATGTTATGGTAACCATTGTTGATAACCTCGTACTCTGTTTTTACATCATGTGTTATGTCTATCCTTGGTTTTGACTGACAGCTTTTTTTTTTGCCATATTTGACTTTATTCTCTTCCCCCCAAAAAAGTAATAAGAAGTAAGGAGTAATAAAACCCAAAATGTGTAAATTTTGCTGTAAAAAAAGAAGGAAAAAAAGTGCTCTAAAACACACAACAGCAAGTGTGTTTAGGGGTGTTAAATAGCTGCCCATATTAATGTTTTTGGCTGGATCATTGAACACAACTGTTTGCAGTCTCACTGTTTGAATGTCCACTTTGTATGCTTTGATACTGTGACTTGAGCAACTATGTCTAAGATGATAATATGTAATCTATTAACTGGTGATTTCTTACTGTTTTATTTTTTGTAGTTCTGTATTACTTGTACCCTTACACTGCTTATTTTGTTTTGTTTTTTCTCTTTTTCCTTTTAAATAAAATTTTTAAAAAAATGAAAAAGACAAAAAAAAGTAGTTAGAAATTGCCAAGAAATACCTGAAGAACTATTGAGCATTTTTTCACAAGGGGGAAATACAAATAGGATTATCATCTCATTGCAGGGAGAACAAATCACCACAAAATCAAAAGAATGTTCATGAGACTGCAGGACAAAAGGAACTATTTAACTTTGTTGGTGGAAATGTAAGTAATAGATCAACCACTACTGAAGTCAGTGTTCAAAGTATGCAAAAGACCAAAAGTAGTAAGTCTGTTCAGTGCAGTACTTCTTTAGTGGGTCTCTTTCCCAAAGAATTAAGGGCTTATTGCAGTGATTCATAAGATTCTTGTTTACTGCAACAATAGTCACATTTTCTGTGAAGAGCAGGAGCAAGCACTACTCTGTCAGCCATCAAATACCAATGATAAATAACAAATATTCATCAGTGTACTCCATTCAGTAAGTGATATGACATTTTATTATGAAATGGGCTCTAAGTTAGGTTTTCCTAGTAGACAACAGGTCAGTATAAGCATGATGCTACTGTAACAAGGCCAGCACTATTACACTACTGTGTTCATTAGATTTGATATATTTGTCTTTTTGAGGAAGCATGTTGCTATGCAGTTCATGCTGGCTTTGAGATAACTTTATAACCCAGAGTGGCCTCAAACAATTTTCTTGCCACAGCCTCTCATGTACTGGGCTTACACACACATGCCACCAGGTCCAGTTTAGATTTGGTATATTAAATACAATGCATATTCGGTATATTTCATTCCAACTATTTTGGTTGTTAATATATTGGCACATTTAGGCCCATTATCTGTAGCCACTGTAACCTTATTGAGGTGGTGATGTGCATAACACCAGACTCATGACATTTTGTCCTGCGTTCAGTGCTGTCAGTGTCCTGCAGTTAAACATATGTGTACACGTGTATATAATGTTTTTTTTCTAATTGTCCTAGAAAAGATTTTTAAAATTTCCTTGTATAGGGGCTGGGGATTTAGCTCAATGGCATAAGCGCCTACCTTGCAAGCAGGCAGTCATGAGTTCGATCCCTGGTACCAATAAAAATGAAAAAGACAAAAAAAATTTTTAAAAAAAAATTTCCTTGTATAATCAGAGAGTTGATAACCCTGTCTACAATTTCACACAAATCCCTGCAGTTAATTAGAGTATAGCAAACACAGAGTACATAGTTTCTGTGTGAGATATGTGAAGGCACATGTGAAGAATACATTGTGAAGGTTTGTGTTCCTGAATAATTCATTTCAATGAGCTTCTTATGTTCTCACTGTTGTTTATGTGAGGTAGACCAGAGGAATACTTTAAGTTATGGAGTGATACAAAATACTTTTTTTTTTGTACTATCAGACTCATGACCTTGCACTTGCCAAGCAGATGCTTATGCCGCTGAGATAAATCCTCAGTCCCCATAAAGTGTGTTTTAGAATTTATGTATCTAAATAACTGCTTTGGTGTTTTGGCCACTTAGTAATTGTCAACTTGGATGAGCCAGTGAACTGAGTCATCATGGTTTTGGGAACAGAGCATGCATTGAAGTATTGTTGCAAACAGCATCAAAGGAGAAATGGAGGGAAGGTGCTAGGCTGTTCATTCTCATGGAGAATCTGGTAGTACTGATTTTCCAGATATGAATTCAGCCATCATCATCATTAGAGGAGCTCAGGGCCTCATTTTACTGTGTACGGTTACTGTCCTCTTTAACAGATCTCTGCCCCTTATCTTGAGCTTCATGTCTTGGCTCCAGTACTGATCACTCAGCCTGATGGCACAGATTCTGTACCCAAGCCCACAGACTTTGTAGCTTCCAGCACTCTGCTTTGACCCTTCCTAGTACACAACCTTGAGAGAGACATGCATGAGAAATTGGCAGTGACTTTAGATCTCCAGGTGAACTTGTGACAGTCCTTGCCATGGGTTCTAGGTCTTCAGCAGGACTTGTGCAGGATATTGTCATAGGATTCAGGTTCTCACCTGGATTCTTTAGGTCTCTAGTATGTGAACAG
Source organism: Cavia porcellus (assembly GCF_034190915.1). NCBI lineage: Eukaryota > Metazoa > Chordata > Mammalia > Rodentia > Caviidae > Cavia > Cavia porcellus. The sequence goes on along the minus strand of NW_026947518.1, from coordinate 958,409 downwards.
ATCTACACCTGTCTAAATCTCATTTTTTAGGGGGTGAATATTTTTAAAAGACCTTAGCAATTATAAGTTACATATTAAATCTTCTTTCCTTCCTTCTTTCATTCCTTCTTTGCCTTCTTTCCTTGCAAACCCTGACTATAACAGATGGGAAATGATGTGACATTTTTGAGACATGAGAAAGTTATTTATTTCCTTAATTTTCCACTTCACTTTTCCCATGGTGAAAAGCCTAGCTATACCAATAGCTTGGTTTTGAACACTGTTGATATACCCTGAAAAATTATGATTCAATATCGATGGTGAAATATGATACTTCCATGACAAAGAACAGCTCAACACCAAGCCAACACTGCAAAAAATATAGAGAGACAGTTTAGATACACAAAGGAAAAAACTACTAAGCAAAGCAGATAATTAAACAGAACAGAAAGATAAAGATGCAACAGCACAGAGATAAAATGTCAACAGTAAACCAGCTTATAACAGTTATAACCATTAATGTAAATGGTTTCAATGCACCAATCAAAAGAAACAGACTAGAAGAATGGATCAAGAAACAAAATCCAACTATATGCTGTTTAGGAATCCCAACTAACCAAGAAGGATACTCACAGACAGAAAGTCAAAGGATGGAAAACAATACTTCATGCCACAGGAAACAAACAAACAAACAAAAAAAGCAGGAGTAGCCATTCTTTTTGCAGACAATGTGAAATTTAAACAAACAATGGTCATAAAGGACAAAGAAGGTCACTACCTACTCATTAGGGAAAAACTGCAAGAGAAAGACATAACTATCTTAAATATATATGCACCAAATTACAGAGCAACCAGTTATATAAAACAACTATTAACAGAAATGAAAACTCAAATTATCAGTAACACAATTGTAACAGGAGACTTTAACACGCCATTGACACCAAGGGACAGATCAACCAGACAGTAAAATGAGCAAAGCAATAACAGAACTGAGTCACACCTGTGAACAAATGGGCTTGATAGACATATACAGAATGTTCCACCCAACAACATCAGAGTACACATTCTTCTCAGCAGTACATGGATCATTCTCTAAAATAGACCATATATTAGCCCACAGAACATAATTAAAAAATGCAAAAGTGTTGAATTCATCCCTTGCATGTTATCGGATCATAGTGCTTTGAAATTAGAAATTAATGATAAAAGATACTGCAAAAATCCCACAAATACATGGAAACTGAATAACACACTCTTGAATAATCAGTGGTTCACAGAAGAGATTACAGAACAAATTAAACAATATCTACAAGAATATGAAAATGCAGATACAACATACCAGAATCTGTGGGATATAATGAAAGCCATTCTCAGAGGAAAATTTATTGCACTGAATTCCCACATCAGAAAAACAGAAGGAATACAAATAAATAACCTGATCCTACATCTCAACCAGCTAGAAAAAGAAGAGCAAGTCAAGCCCAAAGCCAAAAGAAGAGAGGAAATTATGAAAATCAGAGCATAAATCAATGCAGTGAGACTAAGAAAACAGTCCAAAGAATCAACGAATCAAAGAGTTGGTTCTTTGAAATAATATATAAAATTGACAATCCCCTAGGCACCTTATTTTAAAAAGGGAAGAAAAATTTTAATTTAGTACATGGCTGTTTGCAGTCTCTCCGTTTGAATGTCTACTTTGTATTCTTTGATACTGTGATTTGAGCAACTATTTCCAAGATGATATTATGTAATCTATTAACAGGTGATTTCTTACTGTTATGTTTTTTTTTGTAGTTCTGTATTATGTGTAACCTTACACTGCTTTGTTTTGTTTTGTGTTTTTCTCTTTTTCCTCTTAAATAAAAAAAAGGGAAGAAAAAGCTCAAATTCATGCAATAAGAAATGAAAAAGGTGAAATCACTGCAGACTCTACAGAAATAGAGAAGATCATCAACACCTATTTTGAAAACCTCTACTCTCAAAGGTTTGATAACATAGAAGAAATAGACAGGTTTCTAGAAATATATCAAGTACCAAAGCTAGATCATGAGGATGTAAAACTGCTGAGTAACCCAATCTCTACTAATGAAATAGAAAATATAATTAAGTCCTTACCTACAAAGAGAGGCCCAGGCCCAAATACATTCACTGCACAATTCTACAAGAAATACAAAGGAGACGTAATGCTGACACTTCTCAAACTATTCAATTAAATTGAAAGGGAAGCAATCCTTCCTAAGTCATTCCTGGAAGCAAATATTCCTCTAGAACCAAAACCTGAGAAAGACCCAACTAAAAAAGAGAACTATAGACCAATCTCCCTAATGAACACAGATGCAAAAATTCTCAATAAAATATTGGCAAATAGAATGCAGCAAATCGTCAAGAAGATTATATACCATGACCAAGTGGGATTCATCCCAGGAATGCAGGGATGCTTCAACATACATAAAACAATAAATGCAATCCATCACATCAATAAAGCCAAAAGTAAGAATCACATGATCATTTCTATAGATGCAGAAAAAGCCTTTGATAAGACCCAACATTCATTCATGATAAGAACTTTACAGAATATTGGAATAGATGGTCTTTACCTCAATATAATAAAGGCCATTTATGTCAAACCAACAGCCAGCATCATACTAAATGGCCAAAAATTGAAAGCCTTTACTTTAAAATCAGGCACAAGACATGGATGTCCCTTATCAGCACTCCTATTCAATATAGTACTGGAAGTACTAGCCAGAGCAATTAGACAAGAGAGAGAAATAAAAGGGGCAAAGATAGGAAAAGTAGAAGTTAAATTATCATTGTTTGCAGGTGACATGATATTCTACAAAGAAGACCACCTAAACTTCATTGATAAACTCTTAGATATAATGAATAAATTCAGTAATGTAGCTGGATACAAAAACAATATTCAGAAATCAACAGCATTCCAGTACAATAACAACCAAATCACAGAGAGGGAAATAAGAGAAACCACACTCTTCACCCTATCAAGCAAAAAATGAAATATTTAGAAATTACTCTTATGAAAGAAGTGAAAGAGCTATACAGGGAAAATTATTACACACTGCAAAAAGAAATTGAAGATGATCTCAGAAAATGGAAAGACATACCTTGTTCATGAATAGAAAGAACAAACTTTGTGAAAATGGCCCTTCTCCCAAAACTGTTATACAGATTCAATGCAATCCCAATAAAAATACCATCAATATACCCTATAAATCTAGAGAAATCACGCCTAAAATTCATCTGGAATGAGAAGAGACCTAGAATAGCAAAGGCAATTCTAAGCAGCAAAGGCAAGGCAGGAGGCATCACACTCCCTGACTTGAAGTTGTATTACAAAGCAACAGTAGTGAAATCAACATGGTACTGGAATCAAAACTGAGCCAAAGATCAATGGAATAGATTAGAAGATACAACCACAACTACCAACACACTCAACCACCTTATCTTTGATAAAGGAGCCAAGCAGGTTCACACAGCCTTTGTGGAGGTCAGTCTGGAGATTTCTCACAGCTGGGATTGGAAGTCCCATTTGTTCCATCTATTCCACTTCTAGGCATATTCCCAGAAGAACTGAAAGCAGCATACCATAGTGATATATGTGCACCTATGTTTATAGCAGCACAATTTGTAATCGCCAGATCTTGGAAACAACCCAAGTGTCCATCAACTGAGGAATGGATAAAAAAGTTGTGGTATTTCTGTACAATGGAATATTATTCAGCTATAAAGAAGGATCACATTGAGATATTTATTAATAAATGGGCACAGCTTGAGACCATACTCATAAGTGAAATAAATAAATCTCGCATGTATGAATACCGAATAGTTTCCCTAATGTAAGTAATGATTCAAATATATAAAAATATGTGGTAATCATGATTCCCCATTATGTGGCCTTGAAGCCTTATAAAATTTTCACTTATTAATTAGAAAGTCTTTCTTCTGGGCTTCTTGATATGGAAATATTTGAAGCTATAGTATATGAAGTTTTATCCAAATATTTCAAGGAAAAAGACAAACACTATGGTAACTACTATTCTTTAAAAAAATTATTTAGTTATTTCTTATGTTTATTTTAATTAAGGGGAAAAATTTAAAAAATTGGGATATATAATAGTAACTCTTTTTGATTTCCTATTAACTTGTTTTGAAGTCCTGTAATACTCCCACAATCTTGTTTTGACTGATTAGACTCTGTTCCATTCTGTGCGATAGTATCAAGTTTGAGGGTATAGGCAACTACTTTGAAGGCAATAAGATTCACTAAGATGCCCATTCTGGTTTGACTATTGTCTCCTTTGGAAGTACTGTAATGTTTACAATGCCTAAGTTTTATTGGTCTTGTTCTCTACTGTTTTGTCCAACTTTATAATATCTAATGAGATAGACAATTCTTTTTAAGGAAACAAGAGACAACGTTAATAACCATTGTTGTTAATAACCTTGTACTCTGTTCTACATCATGTGCTATGTTTATCCTTGGTTTTGACTGAAAGCTTTGTTTTGCCATATTTGTCTTTATTCTCCCCCCCCAAAGTAATAAGAACTAAGGAGTAATAAAATCCAAAATGTGTAAATTTTGTTGTAAAAAAAAGAGGGAGGAAAAAAAAAGAGCTCTAACGGATATAACAGCAAGTGTGTTTAGGGGTGGTAAATAGCTGACTATATTAATGTTTTTGGATCATTGAACACAGCTGTTTGCAGTCTCTCTGTTTGAATGTCTACTTTGTATTTTTTGATACTGTGATGTGAGCAACTATTTCCAAGATGATAATATGTAATCTATTAATAGGTGATTTCTTACTGTTATGTTATTTTTGTAGTTCTGTATTATGTGTAACCTTACACTACTTTGTTTTGTTTTGTGTTTTTCTCTTTTTCCTCTTAAATAAAATAAAATAAAATAAAATAAAATAAAATAAAAAAGGCAGTGCCACTGAAATGAAAGAATAATAGTAAAAAGGAGAGGAGAAAAAAGACAAATGCCATGTGTTATAATGCCCAACACTTTTCCACAGCAATGAAGAGGCTGAAACAAGACAATGGCCATATACTCAAGGACAGCCTAACCTCCAAGTGAGTGCAAGGCTGCCCAGAACTCCAAAGTGAGACTATGTCTTTAAATCAAAAAACTAAAATGAAAAAATTAAACATCCAAGGAGAGAGAAAGACTATTCAAAAAAAAAAAAAAAACAATAATACAGCTGTGTGAAAGTTGACTTCTCTAAAATGGAAATTATTGAATGATGCTGCAGAGGAAAGAAATCCATGTAGTGGCATCCAGGAGGCTGTGTCCAACACAGACTTAGGAATGGCACCTATTGTGCTACAGTACAACAGTGATTCCTTCCTGCAATACATCTGCAATTCACTAGACTGAGGACTTCTAAAAGCTCATGGAAATGTTAAACCCATGGCAAACAAACAGCTTGAAATCCAGGCTTTGGAACATGGCTTTTAGCAGACATTTAATATTCAAACTGAAATAAGAGAAATATAATCCTGCCCTGTTTGATGTCAAATGCACCAAGTTTAATGGCTCACAACATTGAGAAAGGAAGTCACAAACCAAAAGAAGTTCAAAAATTTTCTGAGAAAAAAAGAGAGAAGTATAGCCCTGAATTTTCAGGAGTGGTCTTCAGTGTTTTGGCCACAGACTTATTGTCAGGGGTCATTTATACAGGAAAGTCACAATGTGGGTACAGTGTGGGTCTCAAACTACAATCAAAATATAACCTTAGCTGCTTAACTAATGTTATTCAGCAGGGGAACAAGTCAGCCAGAAAATGTATGTGAAAAGAGCCATGGCATTTTGTGGGAACAATAGTCCAGTTGTTTTGGTTATTGGGTATGGTAATTGATGCCTATCAGGACTTCCTGGAGGAGGTGGTGGTAACTGTAGTACATTTCAAGCTGTTGTTTTTCTCTTCAGGAGCATGTAGACATAGTCACTGCATCTTCTCCTTCAGGTCTGGCTTTCTTCAGCTGTGCCTGTAGCAGTGATTGTTGTATTTAGATTTTTGCATAGACTCTTTGAGGTTGCATTTCCTCTCTGAGTGTATATCAATTTCTGTCTACATTGACATCCTTTGCTAAAATCACAATACTATTTGAATGAATAAAGTGATGTTTATACATTTAAAATATTCATTAATATAGGCCAGGGATTTAGCTCAGCAGGCAAAAACACCTGCCTGGAAAGTGCTAGGTTGTAACTTTGATTGCTGGTACCTAAAAAAAAAAAGTAATTTAAACTGCAAGGAAAGAAAATAATTTCATTTATGAAAATGTAGGTTTAAAAATTTATAACTAAATATGTAAATGGAAAATTAAGCATTGTTAATAGTCATATTTAGTATCTAAAGTTGTTGGGGCTGGGGATTGAGCTTAGTGATACAGTGAGCTATCTGGAGAGCACAAGGTCATGAGTTCAATCCCTCATAGAAAAAAATAATTCACAGTTGTCAACGATGCAGTGCTATAAGCAGATTTATTGAGACTGATGCTTGTTAATTAATAGGCTCAATGTTTCTTTTGTGGTCTACGAAATACCTGCAGATTACATGCCAATCACAGTGAATGATATACTGTCCCCTATAGGATTGCTATTTTCTGAGTTGTTTTTATTTTTTGTTTTCCAACCTATTTGAAAGTTGAAAATGTTGGCTAGTGCTAGGTAGAAAAACTGTGATAATCATGTTTTCAATTGAATGATATATTTCCCTATATTCATTAAGAACATTTTATTTGCTACAATTATTCCAAGTGAAATGTATAAACAATTCTTAAATTTACAGGCAGCTGAGTTAGTTAGAAATACAGGCAGCCATACCGTGTTATAGTAGAATGAAATTCCTGACCTTCTATGTCTGGTATGAGTTTGTATTCTCTAAAATGGAAGAATGAATTTTAGAAACAGAGGTGAAGAGCAGAATGTATATATTGAGAGAAAGAAGGTGAAAGTATTTTGCCCTAAATAGGATATTTTGGCAGTGGAATGAGGAGCCAGGAAACCTTTATCTTGAGATCACTTTCCCCTCCCCTATGCAACTCACCTGTGTCCAGAAAAGAGTCTCAATCAGGCACCTGTATACACCAATGCCACCTTTAAGCACCACCCAAATAAAAAACTATATGTGTGCCCCACATATTTCCAGAAAAAATGCCAGAACCCCAGTGGTCATGGGGTTCTCTCCCTGATTTTAGAATAAAGGCCTTTTTGACTTTATATTCTCTTCTTTACTACACCAAAAATCCTATTGGAAAGCTTCTGTCTTAGAGAAAGAGGATGGGTTCTGAGCAGGTAGCAAAGGGCTCTGTCTTTTCTAGGGACTTTATAGAATAAAATCATGTGGTGAGATAGGTACAAAGTGGATTACATTACTGAGGCTAGTGAGGAGGTAAATTAGCACATTAGAGAAGCAGAATATAAGAAATGGAAAAGTGACCTTTTATTTAAAGAATGTGGAGAGGTTCCCACAGCCACCAAGGGTTTGGCTTTTTTTTTTTTCTGACTGACTATGGGGTTACGGGGTATATGTTATTTTTGACTGGATGTGATGCTTGGAGGGGGCATTGATGTCATGCAAGGAGCTGATGGAAATTTTTTTTAGGCCCCTGGGAAAGAAAGAGGAAGTTGTAAACAAGGAGAAAAGAGGAACTTCCCATATGAGTAAGCATCCCTGATTTTGCCTTCTTCCACCTTGAACTACCACCATGAGCTTCTGTAATTATTTCTAGGGCAAAATCCTTTCAAGTACATCCTTCGGTTTGAATGAAGAAATTAAAAAAAAAAGAATTTTTACTGTCTTCCTCCATGGCTAGTGGTAAACCATTCATAAGAAATACTTTGAGTCATTTCCTGAATGCATTGTTGATACCATAACCAAAATTACAGATCAGTTCACTTTCAGAAAACAGAAGCAGCACTTGAGGCAGGGATAAAGCCCTTCAATGCAAGTATCACTGGAATGGTGACATCAACATTGTAGAATACAAACTACTGCTGATTTCTCTGACTTCAAGAAAGAAAAATTTATACTGATATTGCTATAGGGGAATGAATCTCTCAGTCTACTATGTCTGATATGAGTTCATGTTCTCCAAGGTCAAAGAATGAATTTTAGGAACAAAAGACATTAAGGGAAAAATACACTTATTGAGAGAAATAAAACTGCTTGAGAGAGAGAAGGGTTTCTGAGCAGTTTGCCAAACACTGTTCTTTCTATGGACTTTATACAGTAAAATCATGTGGGGAAATGAGTTTAAGGTGGGGAGAACTAGGAACTCACAATGCAGATGGGCACAAGATGGGACAGAGCTATGGTAGCCAATAAGATTATAAGTTCAGGTAAAGTTGATTAAATTGGGAACAAAGGGGGAAGGGAGTCACAAAGAAAGCAGGCATTCTTAGGCAGCTGTGACTCTTCCCTTAGGGGTTTGGGAGGGTGACTCCTGAGTTTCTCAGGATGATAGGAACTATTTAAAATGTCAGCCTTTAAGATAAGGATACATTTCTTTGAATGGTGACTCCTGACTTCCTCAGAGGGCTATGGAACTACGTAGAATATCAGTCTTTGGATAGGCATGAATTTGCTTATCATTTGTCTTGAAATCAAATTTATATTTCAAAATACTGCTTAATTATATTAAGAACAAAGTACTCAAATGAGATTTGAAGAGACATCATCTATAGTCTATCAAAGGGTTTGATGTGATATATATATTTTTTTAATTTTGGAAGTGGTAAAAAAACAACAGAACAAGACAGAAAAAGGCCACCTAAGATTGTACAGTGAAATTGGTACAGAACTTCACAGCAGGTTAGTGGGATAATAATAATAGGTATCACAGTATATTTCATTATCTTTATAATAGTTGTTCTTTCAATCACATATATACAAATAGATGAAATACAGAGCATTATACAACTTATCAAAACAAAATATTGAATGGAGCAGTACCATTAATCAGAATAGAGGAAAACAGTAATAAAAATATTTGCCTTTCAAGAGATAATAGAAGGAAATCCCCCTTATTTGCTTTGGTCAACTTCCCAGGAGATGCTCATTTTCCTGGTTCCCATTTGCTAACAGGAGGATGATAGGAGAAGTGGGATAGGGGAAGTGGGATATTTGATTCTAGGCTGTGAATCAGTAGGTTCACTATTGCTTAGCAGGGAGGCAGGCTGGTTGTTTGATTTCACAGCATCCTAAGTTGCAAAATGGCATGGATCTCAGGAGCTGCTGTTGGTTCTCCCAATGAAGGCTGCAGTCTGCCAAACCACCACTGCTTACCAGGGATGGCAGCTGCTTGCTTGGCTTCCCAGTGTCCTAAGTTCCAATATGGCATGGATCTCAGGAGCTGATGATGGTTCTCCCCCTGGAAGGCCTGCATTATGCCAGACTGCCACCACTTACCAGGGATGGGATGTGCTTGCTTGGTTTCCCAGTTGATTGATGAGATATTTATCTGCCTCTGTACTTTGTGGATGCTGGTCCTTCAGGCTTCTCACTGTGAGCTCTGCTTTAGAGACAGTACACAGGGAATCTTGCAGTGACTGAGCACAAGAATCAGTGCTCCTATTTAGCTCTTAAATTAGCAGTGAGTTGCAATCTAGCATCAAACTTGCTGTTTCCAAAAGTGTATATATATACACAATTAATGACCCAGACATGGAATTAAGATTTGAATGAATCAGTCTCCATTCAGCTCTTCGGTTTGGTGTTATTTGTTTAGGTTAGTTTTGTTTTATAGAGACAAGCATTCTGTTTGTATATCAGCTGGATTTGTACCCTGTATGGAGCCTAGAATTCTCTTGACCTCACCAAAGCCCCCCTGTCTCAGCCTTGTGAGTGCTGGCCTTATAGATATACACCACCACATTTTGCTTTTGATTCAGATTTGTAGGAGAGAATTTAAGATATCCCAAATCTGGCATCTCAACCTTCTGTGAGGAATATATGTATGATCCTTTAGGAGGTGGTGACCTTTAAGGATGTGGCTGTGAACTTCAGCAATGAGGAATGGACTTTGCTGAGTACATCCCAAAAGAACCTCTACAGAGATATGATGGGCAAAATTTTTAGGAACTTGACTGTGATAGGTAAGCATGACATCTTTTTGTCACTCATGCTGTTAGAATGTTTGTTGCTCATCAGAGCTGTTCCATTAAAAGGAATGTGAAAATATTTTGAAAAATAGCTCAGACCTAGTCACATTATATCATAAATCTAAAAAAAAATCTATTAATTTGTGTTTATTACTCTAATGAATCCTGGTATTTCTATGTCTACAACTCAGGAGGACTTGGGGATATCCAGGAAGCTGAAAAAGAATGCAAAATTTACTGGAGATACTTAAGGTAATTCGCACTCACAAGGGGAAGGAATGTTCCTGAATAATTAGTTTGTGAGCAGAAAAATGACAGCCAAAAAAATGAGGCACCATTCAATTTAATGTCAGTAATGTTCTCCCAAGATCTATAAACCAGGGTATGCATAATGAGGGAATTAAATCATAAAAATCTATGACATTGCATATAGATGTGTACAAAAGGCATACACTTTGAGTTATAACATTCTGCCTCCAGCTTTTCTATCCATATATACTTGCAAATACAACACATTCATTATCTAACAATTGCTAAGATTGCAATAGAATTTGAAATAAAACTGAGTGCTCATGTTTCCAAGCCATGCTATAGAGAATCAGCCATTCTAATTAAAATTCTAAGTAGGCTGGTGGAATGTTAAATGCATTCATTCTGAATATCAGTATGCAGTTATTTCTAGAAGTTGATCTCCTCATACCTCTCCTGGATATATTTTTAAAAACTCAAAATCCACATAAAATATAGATACATGCTTACTCATATGCAAAGCAGATCAAGTTATAAGAGATCAGGCCTTGAAGCAGCTTAGCAATCTATCACTGGATTTGTGGAGAAGGAAAATGTTAATAGACTCTCTGTGATTGTGCATTCTTGTAAACCCAGCACCTTAGGAATCAGATTTTGCAGAATGGCAAATTCAATTTCAAACCTCACAGCTTAATAATCAGTGAAAATCTCTTAAAATAAATATAAAAGCTAGAGATTTTATGCTAATACCTGTTGTTCATTCCCAACATGGAAAATAAAAACATGTTACATAATGTCAAAAATAAATAATATAATGTCATTTTCAATAAGAAATGCGTGAGTCTTTCTCCCATCAATTCAGTGAAATAGCTCAGATATAAAGCTTAAAAGGTCACAGCGTTTCTTTTAGATGAGAAACCAAAATATTAATTGTGGAATGAAATGAAAGAGGGTTGATAGAGAAAGGTAACACTGACTATTTGGAAATGGGAATTACAGGTTAAGGACAGAAGGGAGACAATGATTGAGAAATGTATCAGAATGATTTGTCTGTGATACACATATATACCCATGCTCAAAGTGAAGCTAAATATTCTGCCTTTCAAAAGGTACCAACTTTTAAGTTTTCCAAATGTGTACTAGTGTTTTGGGAATGGTTGTTTTCAACATATCTTACAAGGCCATTCTGTTGCTTCATTGTTAGAATTTCTTAGCAGGCATTAAAATCAGAACTTGATGTTAACAGAGTCATTGACACAGAGACCCATTTCACTGTGATTATTTAAAATTTTATGTAAGGAAAGACTAAACAAAACAAAATAAGTAGAAATAATACTACTTTCAAAGTGAAAATAAATGGTAAGAAATAACTAGTCAATGAGTTCATATGGTGCTCATAGAAATAGTGAATCAAGATACAAAAGTGAAACATATGAAGTGGGGATTCAAACAGCGACTACAAACAATTTTGTTTAACTCTCCAACAAAAACTTAGTAATATGGTTATAAATCCTATATGTGATTTTTTTCTTTACAGAAATGACAAGCTAGGGAAATCCTATGGACATACATCTTGGAATCAGTGTAAAGAAGTATTCATTTGTACTGCAGAAGGTAATGTGAATGTGAAAGAAACAGAAAAACACCACAATGTTCAGATCCATGAAAAATATTGCAGTGGAGGGAAACCCTATGTATGCAAGCAATGCAGGAAAGGTTTTACCACACATGGAATTTGTAAGAAACATGGAAGAATCCACAGAGGAGAGAGACCTTACATATGTAAGGAGTGTAGGAAAGCTTTTACAACATGTACATATTGTTAAGTACATGAAAGTCTTCACTCTGGAGAAAAACGTTATAAATGCAAGCACTGTGAGAAAGCTTTCAGCACACGTACTTATTGTGTAATCCATGAAAAACTGCACATTAGGCAGAATTTGTATATATGTAAGAAATGTGGGAAAGCTTTTAGCAGTAGCATTCATTGTCAAATACATGAAAGAATTCACACTGGAGAGAAACCCTATGTATGTAAGTAATGTGGAAAAGGTTTCAACCAACCTGCAAATTGTAATCAACATGATAGAATTCACACTGGAGAGAAACACTATGTATGTAAGGACTGTGGGAAACCTCTTACCACGTGTGGAGGGTATAAACAACATGAAAGAACTCACACTGGAGAGAAACCCTATGTATGTAACAATGTGGAAAAGCTTTTACCAAACACGGACGTTGTAAGGAAGATGGAAGAATTCACACTGGAGAGAAACCCTACGTGTGTAAGCAATGTGGGAAAGTTTTTAACCAACATGGACATTGTAAGCAACATGAAATTTCACACTCAAGATAAATCCAGTGTATATAAGCATTGTGAGAATGGTTTGAGCACATGTACATATTGCATAATGCATGAAATCTTCACAGTGGGCAGAAAAGTTGTATATGTAAGGAACGTGGTAAAGGTTTCAGCAGAAACACTCATTGTCCAATACATCAAAAAATTTACATTGTTGAGAAACCCTATGTATGTGAAGAATGTGAGAAAACTTTCACCACACATGGTTATTTTAAAAGACATCAATGACTTCACACTGGTGAGAAACCCTATGTATACAACAATGTGACAAGCTTTTAATGCATACAGTCATTGCAAAACATGTGAAAGAATTCACACTGGGAAGAAACACTGGTTATATAAGCAAGTGGAGACACTTTCAGCAGTCAGAGCCATGTATTTCCCTTACATGAAGAAACTCACACAAGAGATGAATCCTACGTGTTATGGGAATCCTCTCAGCATACATGATCATTGTTACATATCTGAAAGAGCTCACTGGGCTGAGATCCTATGTGGATTAGCAATGTGCGATATATTAGCAATCCATATTTGTTGTTAAGTACCTATTAAAAGCATCACTGATCAGACATTTTAGATCTAAGTTTACTTTAAAAATCCCTAGGAGACCTGAAGAAATAATCACACATTTTCCAGAAACGACAAATCTGAGGTGGAGCTCTCCTCAGAGTTTTTAGTTTCTCCTGGTTTTTAGTTAATCACTTGTACCTCTCTAGATTTTTTAAAGTGTGTTTGTGCTTCAACATGGCATCTTGTAATTAAACATGTTAAACTGAAATGTGCTTTTCACTTTCAAGTATGGATAGTGGCTGTTGTAGTCAGGGGTGTGCACAGAGAACAATTGAATCAAGACAAATGTTCATAATATTATTTTTATAATAGTCACCAGGAGTTAACACAGGAAACTGCAGGAAGTCTATCTGCAACACCAAAGACATATGTTATTTAGTCAAGAGCCTAAACCTCACAACAATGTCCCACATGAGTCCAGATAAAAATCCAGAGCTCAGGACAATGCCTACTATTAGTCCAACTGGAGATCCAGATTACATAAGAAGGATTCATGGAGTCTCTTTTATGGATCCATGCTGGAAAGACTCAAGGGTCAGCGGTGGAAGCTAGAAAGTCTATGCCAGCTGGATGATGGAGCTGTGCTAGTGGGATGAGTGTTCTGTGCTGGAGCTAAGAAGTCACACTCACAACAAAGAACAGGTCTATCCTGAAAGGCACCAGAGCTGTCCTCAGTGACACAGAGGCCCGGAGCTCCTCCGATGAGAAGCACATTCGAGTACATGTCCGGAAGCAGCGTGATGAGCTCATTCTAGAGACCAAGCAGCACATGTCTTCCCATCCAAGGCCTTCCTAGTGAAGAAGCAGTGCTCAATGTGAGAACCAAGGCTTCCTCAGGAGAACCAACAGCTCACACAGCAACTCGTAAGACAATGCACAATGCATCCTTAATTCCTCAACACTCATCACCTCCCTTCTTCTCCACGTATTTATCTTGGCAACTTACCTCAGGTGGAACATCTTTGCTCAATGGCATGCTGATGTAACCCATCTGACATTAAGTTGACCACCACTTCTTAATGCAAAACAGTATCTATGTACTTAATGTTTTGTCTGTAAAACTTAATTTTCATATTTTTGGTGAATTGTAATGTTTTTTATTTAAAGAGAAAAAACAGAAAAAAGGTTGAAATAACACAGAATTTAAAAAATAAACAATAAGAAATCCATAGTTGATAAGTGACATATTGTCATCTTAGAAATAGTTGTTCAAGTTAAAAAAATTAAAGCATACAAAGTGGCCTTCAAATAATGACACTGTGAACAGTTCTGCACAATGATCCAATAAAAGCTTAGTAATATGCTTATCTGTCCTACATACTTATTTTTAAATCTTAAACAGGGTAAGATTCACATGGCAAAACAGTACAGAACAGTTCATAAGAAAACAAGTTAAAGAAACACAGATTTCAAAGCAAGTCCACTGGAGATGTTCAATGTTTATCTTACTGTCTCTAGTTTTCTTTTAAATAGTTGTCCTCATCTTCACATGCATTGAATATGTACTGAACATTATAGAACAAATCAAATAATTACAGCATAATTCACGCTTTTTCTGTCTTCAAGACTGATTTTGGGGAAGTCAATAATGACTACCATAATGTCTCTCTTTCTCTTCGTAGTAGCTTTCTTTATCTTTATGTATGCTGAAATTCAACATACGAGACTAGACTACTGTCTTAGTTACTTTTTACTCATCGCTGAGACAAAATACCTGAAGCCCAAAGTTGGAAAAGGAAAAGTTTGTTTCATACAGTTCTTTGAGGTTTCAGTCCACTCTTAGTTGGCTCCAAGACAGGCAGGCATGGCTGGACCGCAGTTCATGGCAGCTGCCAACAGCAAGCTCAAACCAGAAAAGAGAAAGAGACACCTTCCTGCCATTACATCACATCCTGGCTCCACCCCTTTGTGGGTGAAGCACTGACACCATCAATCCAAGCACTAGACACTGAACGAATAACAAATGCACAATTCAAATTTATGAGGCCTGGGGACACAGACATAAACCATGACAACTATTATCACTCTGAACAGTGAATAATAGTATCCTGAGAAGGAGAAAGGTGAGGAATTGCCTAAAAAAAGAAGGCAGAGGACATTGTTTAAAAGTGTATCAGGATTTAAAAGCTACAGTAGTCTTATTGGTATGTTTAGTGTGATTATATTTTGTACTGGTGTGTCAACTCATATTATATTTGAGGGCACAGACATATAACCCAAGAATATCAGGTTATACCATGGTAACTATCCTTAATTTCCTATTAACTTAAACTGAAACCCTATATTACGTACATTGTCTTACTATGACTGATCTTATTTGAAGCTGGTTTGTCTGAATGCTATTTGGCTTTGACTGATTTTATTCACATTTGGTATGCTTGCTGGTATCATGTCTAAGAGTAGAGGCAAGTACTCTGAAGATGACAAGATGTAAAAGTTATGCATTGGGGTGCTAGGGATTTAGATCAGTGGCATAAGCACCTGCCTGGCAAGTGTGAGATCGTGAGTTTGATACCCAGTACCAAAAAAATAAATAAATAAAAGATATCCATTCCAGATTTGATTATTAACTGCTTTCACATCCTACAATGTCTTCAAAGTTGTTTTTATAAAAATAGCTATGCAGTGTTATGCTTAACTATATAATGCTTGGTAGTGTGGACAATTCTATTGATAATAACAAGAGAAAGCATAGTAAATACTGTACATCACCTAATATTTTGGTCTTATATGTCTTTTTCTTATCAAGATTTTATATGAATTTGTTTTGTTGTCTTGTTTTGATCTGTTTTTCCCAATAATACAGGAAAGGATCGATATACACATAGAGATTCATACCTGGGAAGAATTTCTAACATATTTATGGGAACAAATTATATAATACACAATGAAATGCACAGATACTCTGAAGAAGAGACACTAAGAAACCCAATGCAAATTCTGTAGCATTGTGATATAAAATTGAGCAATACTATTAATTAGTCTAGTCACTTATTTTTGGCAAATTGTAATTTTAACACTGCACTTGCTTTAATCTTTTGATGCACATGCTTCATTTTCTCTTTCATAAATGTTGTTTCTAAAGTGGATGCAATATTTGGCATTAAGATATACATTTATAAGGCTTGGAGCATTTGGTTTTGACAAAGTTGTGTTCTTTTCACATAACTTGCACATTGATGAATGTTATGTTTTCCATGTTGTGACGAGACAAGATATCTGCTGATTCCCGAACATCACTGGACATCATACCATACACATTATGTTGCCTGATTTTCTTTTTCAGTGGTGCCAATATTTGTCATTTAACTAAACTGTTATTTTTCTAACCATCAGAATTTTACCTGTTATGTTTATATTGGATCTTTACTTTGCTAGTAATGTTTCCCCATATGCACCAAAGTAAACCATACTACTGTGAATTTCTGATTGCCCCATACTGACAGAACCATAACTTGTCTCCAATGGCACATCACAATATATATTAATATCTCCAGAAATTATAAAATTTGGCATGATTTATGAGTAACCATACTTTGAAATCAATTTTTCTTAAATGTGGAGTTGTTTTGGGGGAAAACGTTGCTATTGGATGTATCATGCAAATACCTTTATTTTATTCCTTGATGCTGTGAACGCATTATATATTTTGCAATTATTACAGCTTTTTCCTAAAACACTGAAGTAATGGCATGAAGGGAAACCTAAATTTTGAGCTGTCAACACAGTAAAAAGTAAATTTGCTAAATTAAGATTTAGATTGTTTTACTGTTTTACTGAATTGTGAATTTATACAATGACATACCTCTTTATTTATAAGGACCAGTGCCTGATGTTTGTGGTGTGTGCTAATTGTCTTTAAACACATATAGTGGGCCATGAGTCCCATTTCCTGTGGCCTGTGGTTTCACTTCCATTTTAACATTCATGTAATTTGTAAAGTGTTTAATGCAGTGTTGTTGAATTCAAAATCTGATTAGGTTCCAGTGGAATTATGTTTTTAACAAATGTGGTGTCATGGAAACACAAGTGAGCATTTCATTAAATACCCCTAATCCAGTGAAGATAGCTTGCCCAAGTCTCAATTATCCTTGGAAGAATACATTACTCACCTGTTGTGTAATCACCACTAAAACTATATCTATTTTGTACCTGAAGTACCTGACATACTTCATAAAGTAAAAGCCACTGTAAAGTGCATTGTCAGCCTGTATTACTACAGCATGTGGCCAGATCCCCTGAAGCACATTTCTGCTTACCATCAATGGGAAAATTTGGAGTTTGTATTACAGCTAATAATAGAAGCCTGAATCTATAAAACATAAATCCTGAGTACATGCACTTTCTCATTTCATCATGAAAGTAAATCTTGCTGGTCTTGTTGATGCATGCTTGTAATCCTAGTACCTCATGGAGCTTAAATTAGTGGAAGAGGAATTTGAGTCTAACATACACAATTAGTGTGACGCTTTCTCAAAATATATCTTCAAGTTCTGCAAATGTAGCTTAATGCTTTAGATCTCTTCCCTTTCCTCCCCAGAATCAACATTTGTTAATACTCACAATTACACATCAATAGTTGTCCTTTATCACATGGCCACATAGAAGTTATCCCCAAGAATCACTTGGGAAGCCCATTTGTTTATGCAGTGACCATCCTGAGCATCATCTTTGCAGCTGTCAATTTAACCCATTCATTCTTGTATTGAGTATAGTAGAATTGGCACTTTTATATTCCTTGTTATTTTATAAAAACTAAGAAAAAGTATGCAATTTTTGATCATTTTGTATTTAAATAATTGCATTGGTAAGGAGTTACCTATAAAGATTGGCTAATGGTGATTTCTTTAGTCCCAGCATCAGGAGAGAATGAGATGGGATGATCATGGCTTTGAAGCTGACTTTGGGTGGCCACTGCTAGATGATTTAGCAGAGTGTGAAGCAGTTGTTTTTATCACTGCATTTGAAGTTTAAGGAAACAAGTAAGTTGAGGTCAAGGATAAAAATGTATGATAGAACAAAAGAATCACTACTGCAAATTGTGATTTTTCTTTCACTCAGGAAATGTTCTTTTTATCATAATTTGTGCAGCACTTTCAAATATGCCTCTATTAGAGTAAAACATAATGAAACATGAAAGAGCCAGGCATTCCATGTTCTGAATGTAGGGGCATTAAAAACATTATTTCTTAGTGCTATTGCTACTGTTTTGTGTAGAAAATAAAATAGGGTGACAAAACAAGCAAAAAGGTTTTTGTAAGATTTTAATCCTCCTCCATAAACATAGAAGCCACAAAAAAGTCAAACAAAATGATGAAATAAAATACAGAATGAGAGAAATTTTACCTGTTACTCCCTGATCCCTAACATGTAAAGCCAATAGGAACATGAAAGGAACACACATTTTTCAGCATATGTTCAAGTTGTCAAGAAATACCTGAAGAACTATTGAGCATTTTTGCACAATAGAGAAATTCAAATAGGGACATCATCTCATTGCAGAGAAAACAAATCACCACAAGATCTAAGGAACATACATGAGACTGCAGGAGTAAAGAAACTATTTAACCTTGTTGGTGGAAATGTAGGTAAGTAGTTCAACTACTACCGAAGTCAGTTTTTCAAGAATTCAAAAGACTAAAATTAGTAATTCTCATTAGTGCAGTGCTTCCTTTATTGGGTCTCTTCCTCAAAGAGTTAAGGACATATTGCAGTGATGCATGCAGATTCCTGTTACTGCAGCAATAGTAATTTTTCTGTGGAGAGCAGCAGCAAGCACTGCTCCATCACCACCAAATATCAATGATGAACCATAAATACTCACCAGTGTACTCCATTTGGTAAATGGTGTGATATTTTATTTTGAAATGGGCTGTAAGTTAGGTTTTCCAAGTAGACTATAGGTCAGTATAAACATGAAAGTCATGCTAATGTCACAAGGCAATCACCAGTACACTATTATGTTCATTAGATTTGATATATTTATCTTTTTGAATAAGCATGTTGCTATGAAGTCCAGGCTGGCTTTGAGATCACTTTATAAACCAGTGTGGTCTCAAGTCTCCTTCCTCATTGTCTTAAGTAATGGGCTCCATGCACGAGCCACCAGGCCTAGTTTAGATTTGGTATATTCAGTGTATTCAGTATATTTTACTTCAACTGTTTTTGTTGTTAAAGTATTTCCACTATTTTACCTCCAGCATCTGGAGAACCCTCAGCCTTGTTGAGGTGGTGATGTGCATACCACCAGCCTCGTGACATCCTCTCCTGGGCTCAGTGCTGTCAGTGTACTGCAATGAAACGTAGGTGTACATAACTGCTTCTTTTTATACATTCCTTAGAAAAGATTTTTAAAATTTCCATAGATAATCAGAGGATCAATTACCCTGACTATAGTTTCATTCAAATGCCCACAGTTATGTAGTGTGTAGGACACACAGATAGAAACATATCACTTAGTTCCAGTGAGAGGTTTGTCAAAGCAGATGTGAAGACTACTTTGTGAAAGTTTACGTTCCTGATTATTTCATTAGAATGAGCCTCAGGTTTTCTCACTGTTGTTTATGTGTAGCAGACCAGATGACCACTTTAATATATGAAGTGATATAAAGCCTGTTTGGATTTTAAGAATCTAAAGAACTGCTCTGGTGCTGTGGCCTCCTTAGTAATGGTCAACTTGGATTACCCAGTGAATGAAGTCATCCTGGTTTTGGGACAGAATATCCATTGATGGATTGTTTAAAACAGCATTAAAGGAGAACTAGAGGGAAAGGGGGTGGGATGTTGATTCTCATGGAGAAGCTGGTAGCACTGGTTTTCCAGATATGATCTCAGCCATCATCATTATCATCAAAGAAGCTCATATCCTCAATATTGCTGTGCATGACTACTGTTCTCTTTTGCAGATCTCTGGCTGTTATCTTGAGCTTCATGCCTTGGCTCCAGTAATGATCACTCAACTTTGTGGCATAGATTCTATGACCAAAGGAACAGAGTTTCTAGCTTCCAACACTGAACTTTGAGCCTTCCTAGTGTACAACCTTAACATGACTTTCATGACACATTGTAAGTGCCTCTAGGTCTCCAGGTACACTTTTGATTGTCCTTGCCATGGGCTAGAATTCTTCAGCTGTAGTTGTGCTGGATATTGTCATAGCATTCAAGTACTCAGTTGGATTTTTTGGTCTCTAGTATTTGAAAAGCTCTACATCTCTCTAAATTTGACATTCTGGGATAAATATTTTTAAATTATCTTATCAATTATAAGTTCCATGTTAAGCCTCTTTCCTCGCAAACCCTGACTATAACAAATGGGAAAAGATAAGATGTGACATTTTTTAGACAGGAGAAATTTCTTTAGTTACCTAATGTTATATGCCATTTTTCTCTTGGAGAGAAACCCAGCTATATCAATAGCTTGATATTTAGGAGTGTTGATAGCCTCTCTAGCACTATCAAGCCATTACATTGTGTGTTGCAAGGGCAAGAAATAGGTGCGTTAGGAACATGCATAGTGCTGCCAGTCACCTGAACATGAGCCTTTGCAACCTATGCTGTCTGGCCTCTGTGTACCTAAATTGTCACTAAAGGATGCACTCACAGAGGCAGTCCTTTTATATTGGCAAATAATTTGCAAGTCTCTCAGGTCTTTTACTGATGTTCTGATGTGAAGAAAAGTGTAGGATGCACAACTTGAGTTAACAAAAATAATTATGATAGCAGTACATACCTATCTGAACTCAGTTAACATACAAAAATGCAAACCCAGACTACAAAAATGCTTTGAAAGACATTTCAATGAAACCTGACACTACTTTGGAAATCCCTGGTAAGTTTTATAAGGTCCCTACTACTTTTCATGATCCCCTACCTCCTGGGACAGTTGGCCTGATTCTTTCCTGTTCACATGTATCAAAAACAGGCACTTCTGTGATTCCTGGTGTCATTGATGGTGCTTATACAGGCATATTGTTGATTTGATTGTGATCTCTCTTACTCATCAACTAAATGTTTCTGAATCTGTAGCTCAACTGTCTTGTTTTATGTCTCCTCTAAAGCTCGTCATGTTATTTGTGGAAATCAAGGATTTGATGGCAATTTGGTGTCTGCTGCTATTCCCATAGGAGATGCATGCCGAAGCCTCTCTTTAACTATTGACAACCTTTCTTTTTCATGTGTGCTACTGGAGATGATGTTTCTCTTTTACTTCACTAACTTGGTGATATATTATTTCCATGGTCAATGCTATTCCCTCTCATATCTTGAGATGTACTGGAACCCCTATAGTCCTTAGAATTGATTTAATCACTACTATCTTGCCACTTACTAGGCTGACTTTTCCTTTTTGCTGTCCTCTGCTGTTCCCTCTGCAAACACAGGGCTGTAGAATTAGCTCAGTGGCATGAATGCCTGCCTTGCAAGTGCACAGTCATGATTTTGATCCATTGCTCTTTGAATCCCCACTTTTAAAAAAATTTTATTTAAAAGGAAAAAGAGAAAAAAACAAAACAAAGTGGTGTAAGGGTGCAAGTAATACAGACTACAAAAAAAAAACAGTAAGAAATCACCAGTTAATAGATTACAAATTATCATCTTAGAGATAGTTGCTCGAGTCACAGTATCAAAGCATACAAATTGGACATTCAAACAGTGAGACTGTAAACAGTTGTCTTCAATGATCCAACCAAAAACATTAATATGGTCATCTTTTTAACACCCCTAAACACACTTGCAGTTGTATCCTTTAGAGCACTTTTTTCCCTCTCTTTTTTACAACAAAATTTACACATTTTGGGTTTAATTACTACTTAGTTCTTATTACTTTTTTTTGGAAGAGAATAAAGTCAAATATGGCAAAACAAAGGTGTCAGTCAAAACCAAAGATAGACATAGCACATGATGTAAAAACAGAGTACAAGGTTATCAACAATTGTTAACATAATGCCTCTTGCTTCCTTAAAATGAATTGTCTATCTCATTAGGTATTATAAAGTTGAACTGAACAGTAGAGAATAATACCAATAAAACCTAAACATTGTAAACATTACAGGACTTCCAAAGCAGATAATAGTCAAATCAGAATGGGCATATTACTGAATCTTATTGCCTTCTAAGTAGTTGCCTATACCCTTAAACTTGATACTATCATACAGAACGGAAAAGAGTCTAATCAGTCAAAACAAGGTAGTGGGAATATTACAGGACTTCAAATCAAGTTAATAGGAAATCAAAAGTTACTATAATATATACTACTAATTTCTTTTAATTTTTCCCCTTAAAAATCATAAAAAATAACTAAATATTTTTTTAATGAATAAGGGAGAGATTGAGATAAAAGAGGACATAACAACATAACAATATAGGTCAAAGCAAGACAGTTTCAGCAACCTAGTGCTTCAGCACAAATAACCCAACTTAATAGTAGTTAACATAGTGTCTGTCTTTTTCCTTGAAATATTTGAAAATAATTTCATATACTATAGCTTCAAATATTTCCATATCAAGCATCCCAGAATAAAGCCATTCCAATTAATAAGTGAAAACTTTGTAAGGCTTCAAGGCCACATAATGGGAGATCATGTGAATCCCCACTTTGTATAATCCTCTCTTGTATTTTGAATACTTAGTTGTAAGAAGACAATATGTAAACAAACAGTGATTTCTTATAGTTTATTTTGTCTTTGAAATCATATATCTTTTCTGCCTGTTTTCTGTTTTGTTAGTCTATTTTAATAAAAAAAAAGAATATCTCTTCTCTTTAAACAACTAAAAAAGAAAATTGCACTTCCTGCACAGGTTTTACTATTCTCTTCATGGTGCTGTTTACTTTAGGTCAGTTGTCTGTCCCAATGAGGCTGTTTTCTTCCCTGATTCAAATACATTCTTGCCAGTATATACCTCTGACAAACCCTTTTGTATGATACAAAACTCCCCAAGACCCATGTGGGCTAGGGATGATGCCTCTGTTGATCTGGGGAAGGGGCATCCTCTGTGTTTTTGCTAAGGTCTTGTGTGGATTTCTGCTCATTGTGTTTGCCCTGTATGGAATGAATTGGCATCACAGGCTGCAAAATGCAATTCCACCATTTCAGCTCTCCCTGAATCAGGCCTTTGATCCTTTTTATAAGATCTCTGCTAGTTGGTCTAAAGCAAATCCAACTGGTTGATTCATAGTTGTAGATTTGATATTTGTAAGAAAGTTTTGTAATTTGGCTTGATTAAGGATATGCTTGAGTGCACTCTGATTTTGTAAAATGTTTATCAATCTGTCCATATATCAGTTGCCTGTTTGTCCAGTCAGTTTTTAAGCAGTTGCTGGGAGTTGCTGAGCTAGTGATTGTTCATACCTGTAAAGCAGAAAGCAAAAATACCCATACAGACGTGCTCAAGTGGCACAGAACATCTGGGAAACACGCTGAGGGCATGGAATGCTTGAGGTGAACAGGTGTTCCAGCACTGGGAGCATGGGGTTTAAGAGGGCAGCTAGTTTAACAAAGAGGCATGGTACAAGTACATAAATGGCCTTTGGGGAAATTAAATATTCTCACAGACCCCGACAAGTTGTGTGCTGATTTCTGTATTTGTTTGAATCCACACTGATCATCTGTCTGTTTCTCCATTTGTCCAGTCTGTGAACAACTGTTTCTTTCATTTTAAGCTCAGTAACTTTTCTCTTTTTCCAAGCTTGCATTGTTTGATCAAAGATATGTTTGCATTGTGAATTTATGAAGCATGGTTTCACACTGGTTGCCAGCTGCTCGAAATATCACAAAGACTGGGTATATGAATGCAATATGTTGTTATTCATCACTGATTTATAGTCTCATTATTTGGAAATTATATTATTAGGATGAATAAACAAAGTCCTGGTGGAGAAAAGATGGTGGATAGGTAAGAGCAGGCTACAGAGACTCTCTGAGATGTCAACCTGGACTGTTCAGCAATGCTGAAACATAGGACGTTGGCAACTCTTGGAAGTGGACTAAATGTCTTTTGTATAATGGATGTGCATGAGTCCTGGGGGCCAGGGATGGAATGTCATGGTTTATGCGTGTGTCCCCTAGGCTTCGTGAGTTTGCATTGTGCATTTGTGATGATTCATTCTGTAGTACGTGGATTGATGGTGTTAGTGCTACACCCCATAGGGGTGGAGCCAGGATGTAATATAATGGCAGTAAAAGGTGTGTCTTGCTTTTTGCTGGTGCCTGCTTGCTGTTTGCAGCTGCCATGAACTGTGGCCCAGCCATGCACACCTGCCTTGGAGCCAACTGAGTGTGGACTGAAAACTCCAAAAACTGAAGAAATAAACCTTTCCTTTATCAACTTGGGCTTCACGTATTTTGTCTCAGAAACAAGTAAAAAATAACTAAGACAGTAGTTAAGGCAGGTCTCATGTTAGCTTGGCCTTGGACATCCTGAAGAAAAGTCTGGCCTCTGAAGATATAGTGCAATGTAAAAGCGTGGCTGTGGGGGAAGATAGGATCACTAACATCCTCTGACAACTGCTGGCTATACTGGTAAATGACTACTGTTATGAACTGATGGACTATGATGACTTTAAATGGGAGTTCTCCTCAATGCTTCCCCACCTTAATCTGGCCACCCATCCTGGGAGTCAACAAAACAAAATAAGAGAGAGTTGTTGGAAAGGGTTGAAGGTGAATACATGTGCAGGGCTGTGGTGTGGCCTGGGCATGGTCGAATTGAGAATGAGGAGACACCGAAAGGAACAAGATAGGCCACAGCAGAGGCCACCTGGAGACTTCATGAATAATTTTTCTGAATTAGAATCATCTGTTGCTCTGTGGGTTCCTTGAACCACTCCCAGGGGCCTGCTCAGGTTTTTACCATTGTCCACTCACTCCCTTGCTTGTTCTGATTAAATGGGCTGCCTAGTGACAGGTGGCTGGCTGGTTAGCTTAGTTATGAGTTCTGAAGAAGATTTCACTCTTCCTGTTGCCCTCAAGACAATGCTACTTTTCTCATTTTATGGTCCTTTGCTGTGCACTTCTTTGAGGGCTATATATTTAGGCATAGGCCCCAACAGAAAATTAACTTACAGATAGGATAACTGTAAGTTTCCTGAAAATTTTGTTGCATGTAAATTTTCTTTACCTGTAGATGGAAGTGTTATTATCAACAAATATATTGCTAACTTATCAAAACATGCTACCTTATTAACCTATTGAGGGGTGTTATAGTGATTTTTCAGAAGGCATGATTATACACCTCTTTACATCATTGTGAGTATTCTGCAAAACTTTTCTAAGTCAGTAATTATAAGTGAAATTGGTAGATAATAAAGGAGGCCTCCATCAACTTGCTAAGTACAATGTAACATGAGTCTCGGTGTTTCTAGCAGTTCATTTGTTTTAACCATGAATTCCTCACCAGATGCCAGTTATGCCTACTTGGCAGAGAATGGATTGTACAGGAAATTAAGTGTTTTTTTTTCTTTTTCCTTTTTATCTGTACCGGTGATCAAACTCATGACTGCCTGCTTGCAAGGCAGATGCTTATCTCGCTGAGCTAAACATCCATCCCCGTGGTTTTGATCTCCAAAGAATTGCTGGAGTCAAACTGAAATGGGTAAATGCTAAAAAACTGTTAGGGTTTTCATAGATTAAAAACTCATTTACATAATTAGTTAAGAATGAGTTGATGTACTTGGAAGATTATTCAGAACATACAGCTAACTGAATTATATTAGATATTTATTTCTTTTCTTTTATACAGGTACAAAATACCTCACTTACAGAATTTAATATAAATATATTCTTTATCTCATTGTTTCCATGAGGGAAGTTTGTTTTTGACTGATAAAACAAAAATATCTTGGAAAATAGTGAAAAGGAAAAGGTAACTTTTTTATGAGGTCAAGGAGCCAGAGAACAGTTTCAGAACCTGAGAGGAAGGATCCAGGGACCAGATTTGGTTCATGGGTTCCAACACACATGGCTGCAGTTTATACATATAGAAGCAATCATAGTAATATCCTACACATTTCTGAAGCCAAAAAGGTGTTAACAAATGGATCACCAGGCTTTAGTGAATATATGGCTTCTAGGAATATTAAAATCCTAAAGAGTGTTATACTAAGATGCTAAAAATTAAAATAATTGATTAAAAGATAATTAACAAAAATAGTTACTTAAAAAGATAGTTATTAGTAATATTGTCATTCTACCAAGCTCATTGCCCTAGTAACCAAACACCAACCACATAGTTATAAATTAACTGACCACATCATTCTGCTGTTCTGTAATGCATCATCCCCCCCCACCTTAGTGACCTCTGTGCTATGTCAACTTTTGTTCCCCTTGTAAGAGACAAATGATGCTGTGTCAACCACTGTTCCCTTTATGAGAGACAAATATTCCTGGAATTGGCAGACCAAGGGCTATGAATTGGCTAACCACCCACTGTGAAATGCCTCTGACCTCAAGCAAAGGGAAACAAAGGCCCACCTTATTTCTGCTTCTCATCACTACGTACTTAATGATCAATGAGCTAATCATAAATGAACTATAAAAATCAGTCAAAACTCTAACTCAGTTCCACAGCTTTGCAAATTCCATCTGCACTGTGTCGCTGGGCCAGCTAAAATAAAAGGGCTTCTTTTAAAAAAGATGTCTTGCCCCGTTTGTCATCTTGGGTTCTTGCCCCGTTTTTTCATCATGGGGCCCTGTTTTTTTTTTTTTTTTTTTTGAGTAGAGTACAACAAAGATCTGAGTGCCAATTAGTGACAAGGGAACTATATGGGAAGAGGAACTTATAGTGTGAAGTCCTCGGGTGTCCCTTCCTCATCAGAAGGAAATGTTTAATTGGATTAGGAATTTGGTTCCATTTCAGCAATAATTGTCACCCCCCATGCTTGGCAATATGATCACTTTCAGAATTTAGCATTTTTATGAGTCTGAATGAGTAGCAAGCTTGTCATGGAGAACTGATTCTTGCTTTTATTTCATCCTTACTCTGTTGCAGACCATTACTATCATTTAAATGTAATGTCTTCACTTTACACAGTAACTGCGCTCCTTTTGTGTTCACATACTGGGTATCTAGGTGGAAAATTAGTAGAAATGAGTGAAAATCATGAAAATGAAGTCTGTTGCCTCTAACACAGACTTCTGACTCTGTTCTGTTGTGTCCCGCCCTGGCCTGTACTCAGAATATTTTCTGACATCAGTGGATTTTTTATTCCTGGAGGATTGAACCTGAATCCTGAAAACATTTGCAGCCCATTATGGAAAGTGTCCACTGATCCTTGAAAGAAAGCAGAGGTAGCCATGAAATGGCCATGAAATGGCTAAGGGATAAATAAGAAATTTAGAGAAGACCTAACACCACCACTTCTCAAAATTTGATGAAATCAAATGGGAAATTGTACTTCCCAATTCATTCCTGGAAGCAAGCATTACCCTGATACCAAAACCAGAGAACAAGCCAAATAAGAAAGAGAATTACAGACCATTCTGCCTAGTGAACATTGAAGCAAAAATCCTCAATAAGATACTGGCAAACAGACTGCAGAATATCATCAAGAAGATTTTACATCATGATCAAGTGGAATTATTCCCTGGGATGCAGGGGTGGTTCATCATACATAAATCCATGCATATAATACACTGTATTGACAAATCCAAAAGCAAAAATCATTTGATCATTTCAATAGATGCAGAAAAACATTTTGACAAAGTCCATCACCTATTCATAATAAAAAAAACCTACAAAAATTGCGAGAGATGATCTTTATCTCAATCTGATAAAAGCCTTTTATTACAAACGAACAGTCAACCTCATACTAAGTGGACAAAAACTGAAAGTTTTCACTCTAAAATCAGGAACAAAACAAGGATGTCTACTGTCTCCATTCTTATTCAATATAGTCCTGGAAACTAGCTGGAGCAATTAGACAAGAGAAAGAAATAAAAAGAAAAAAGATATGAAAGGAAAATCTTAAAATATCATTATTTGCAGAAGACATGATACTCTACTTAGAAGACATTAAAAATTCCTCCAAAAGACTTCTAGTTTAAGAAGCAAATTCAGTAATATAGCTGGTTACAAAGGCAACACTCAACAATCAATGGACTTCATAAACAAGAATAAAAAACTCATGGAAAGAGAAATCAAGGAAACAATAACTTTTACAATAGCATCCAACAAAATGAAATACTTAGGAATCAATCTAACAAAGGATGTAAATGACCTCTACACAGTAAACTACAGTACTCTCAACAAGGAGATTGAAGAAGATATTCTAAAATGAAGAGCTATCCCATAGTCTTGGGTAGGGAAATTCAATATAGTGAAAATGACCATACTTCCAAAGCTTTTGTACAGATTCAGCGCAATCCCAATCAAAACTCCACAGCATATCTCAAAGAATTACACAAAGTAAATCCGAAAATTCATCTGGAACCAGAAGAGACCTAGAGTAGCAAAGGTGATCCTGGGCAACAAAGGAAAGATAGGGTTCACCAAAATTCCTGACTTGAAATTATACTATAAAGGTATTGTGATTAAAAAAAAAAAAGATGTGGTACTGACAAAAAACAAAACAAACAAAACCAGACCCAAAGAACAAAGGAACAAATTAGAAGATGGAGAAAGAACCCCAGACCACTAAACCACCTTATCTTTGACAAAGGTGCCAAATAGAGTTATTGGAAGAAAAACAGCCTCTTTAATAAATGCTGTTGGAAAAACTGGCTCTATACATTCTGAATATTATCTTTCAACGTGTATTAAGCTAAGATCAGAAGAGATGAAAGATCTTATATTAAAACAGAAACATTAAATCTGCTGCAAGATAGAGTAAGTAAAACTCTTGAAGACATTGATGTAAACAAAGACTTTATGAAGAAATCTTGGATTGAACAGCAAAAATCAAAGAGAATTAAGTGCGAATCTCATCCTACTGAAAAACTTTTTAACAGCAAGAGAAATCACTAACAGAGTGAAGAGACAACCCACAACGAGGGAGAAAATGTTTGCCAACTGTTCCTCAGACAAAGTATTACTATTGAGAGCACGGAAAACCAAAAAAATTTCAGTCTTCCCAGATTTAAAGACCCAATCCAAAAATGTGCATCTGAGGTGAGTTACACAGTTCTCAGATGAAGAAATAGAAACAGTAAATAAATATGTGCCAAAATGTTCTGCATCACTCGTCATTTAACAATCGCAAATTAAATAACACTGATATGTCACCTTGCCCCAGAAAAAATACCTACTGTCAAGAAATCAAGCAGTAACGAATGCTGGAGAGGTTGTGGGGGAAAAAGGAACCCTTCTCCATTGTTGGTGGTAAACTAACCACTGTGGAATTCAGTGTGGAGATTCCACACAAACTAGGTCTACAGGTCACACTCAACTCAGGTATTCTCCTTCTGGGTATCTACCCAAAAGAATAAAAATCATCATACCACAGTGATATGTGTGCACCCACGTTTATAGCAGCACAGTTTGTGGTAGCCAGATCTTGGATGGAAGGCAGGACCTCTAGCTTGCAGGCAGGTGCTTAAGCTAAATCCCTGGACCACATTTTTTACTTTTTAACTTTCAAATAAAATGGGTTTGGGAGAAAAAACAAGCACTGAGGTAAAGACTTTCAGTGCAAATACCCATCAGACGAGCTGAGATCAACATTCCAGAAGACAGCCAGCTCCAGAAGCCTCCACCATCTTTCACTGGGGATGCTCAGTTACAGGGTGGGTTTTTTTCTGTAATTATTCTTGGTGGGGATGGCAGGCAGGAGAGCAGGAGCCAATCAGTGATGAAGAGGCTGGCTGTAAGAACTGTCCAATCAGGCGGGACAAGGTAGGCGGTCTCTTCTGGTGTCAGGGCGTCAATTGCAAGGTCAGGGCAAAAATGGTAGCACTAGATGTTTGCTAGACCACTATTTTTTGCTTCTATTTGCTGTGGACTGCTTTGAAAGAACCTGGGAGACCTCCAAACTACGCAATGGTGATGTTATGGGATGGGGGCAGTGAAATGGGGTGGAATCTGGTTGAGACCAGTTAGAAGTGGTGGGAAGCTGCTGGGGGTTTAGCTCAGCAGCATAAGCGCCTGCCTTGAAAGCAGGCAGTCATGAGTTCGATCCCCAGTACCGATAAATAGGAAAGAGACCAAAAAAAAAAAAAAAAAAAAAAAAGAAGTAGTGAGAAGCAGCTGTTTTTTCTAGAGCCTGTGTGCTTAGCGTCAGACCCTGAGGTCCTCTAGTGCTAGCAGTGAGTCATCATCTGTCCCTTTTACCTCTCGCTGGTGCCAGGACAGTTCTGGGTCCCTAGAACGCTGTCACCACTTTGATACCACCAGGCCACAATGCCATTTTTGAAATTGCTGGCTGCCCTTGATCCTCCAACAGTCTGGGCCAAGGAAGGGGCATGAGGAGACACTGATTCTGATGTGGTTTCAAGATGGTGCAGCTGTAATAAGCTAGGTCTCTACTCTCATTCCTGTCAGCAACAGATCTGGAAGCCAGAAGATTATAAATGCAGGACCTCATAGCCACAACTGCTCTCCTTAAACTTATGCATTTATGTATTTTGTGATTGAGTAAATTTATACTATGTTCTCATATTTCCATGCTCATGACAGGTGGAGGCAAAGGTTCTGAGAATTCAAAGATGTGTAGTGATGTGCCTCAGTGGAGGAAGGCTTCACAAACACCCTATGAACTGCTGTGTATTATACAGAATAATGCAAAGAATTTTTGAACATACTTGATG
Organism: Cavia porcellus; assembly: GCF_034190915.1. Taxonomy (NCBI): domain Eukaryota; kingdom Metazoa; phylum Chordata; class Mammalia; order Rodentia; family Caviidae; genus Cavia; species Cavia porcellus. The sequence continues at coordinate 927,382 of NW_026947518.1, read as the reverse complement.
TGACACGTGCTCATAGATGATGTTTGGGAGAACATCCATAGAGGTTTAAATTTTGAGAAAAATGAAGCAGATATAAAAGTGTCATCAAGGGTAGGGTAAAGTGTGCTTGCTAAGACAAGTTCCAGAAAGGGCTGCCTGTTAAATTCTCACTGAAAAATGCCTAAATGTAGTCATTTGCATGACCATATACAAGTGATATCCTTCTGAATGGAAAGGAATGTGGTTGTCATCTCTGAATTAAGAGGTGATTTAATAGCTTGGTTGACCATATACATTGTTGAAATATGGAAATGCTCTGCAGTGGATTTACTAAGTGGTGTAAAGGACATGCCATAAATTGAAATTGTGAAGGGATATCAATAGCTTAGTCATGAAGGGTTTTCTGCTTAGGGTGGATCAGATGAGCATGGAAAGGATGTGGAAGTGACTGGCAGGACGCAGAGTGCCAATAGCAGGACATACAACAGAGAGGGTCTTCCCTGAAAGTCAGTCAGGTAGTTCTTATGGTAAGCATGAAGTTAAAGTTGTCTTCTGATTTCTTCCTTGAGGTGAATATCAGCTCTGGTATGAATCAGCATTCCACATTCTTGTCAACCTGTGAATTCTGTGTTCTTCACTTGAGATCTAATTTTGATCATCTCTAATTATGACCCAGGGTCATGAAGGTAAAATTTGAATTTTTTTTGTAACAGGGATTGAACTCATGATCTCAACGTTGCTAGGTAGGTGTTCATGCTGCTGAACTAAATACCCAGCTCTGAAAGTGTTTTCTGTATACTATGTATGATATCAACCTTGTTCCTCAGAAAATGTTGAATATTGTGGAGTTTTTCTATATTGTATGGATATAATTTTTAAAGCAAACCAAAGGTGTCATATGCAGTCACTTTTCAAGTTTCACATTGTCTGTGGGGTGTCTCAGTAAGGGTATCTATATTTCAGACAGCTCTGTAACTTAGGCTAGCCCAAAACTCAAGGAAGTTCTCCTGCATCAGCCTCCCAAATTCATTTCTTATATCTGGATGGAGAGTGATCACTTGGTGACACTGAGCTATAATTTGAAACTTGTACCTGGTTTCATTGTTTATACATTTTTTACATACAGCAGCTTTCCATGAACATTTGACTTATTATTTATGTATCACATTTGATGTTATTTATGTTTTGTTCTATTCCATAAAACCAAATTTAAATATCAAAATGCTGCTTAAGTATCTTAAGAACAAAGGACTCAGTGGCCTAAATGAGATATGAAGAGATATCACTGTTAGTACATCAAAGTGATTCATGAGATATTTGTCTGCCCCTGTGCTTTATGGATGCTGGTCCTGCAGGCTCTCACTAAGAGCTCTGCTTTAGAGGCAGTGCACAGGGACTCTTGCAGTGACTCAGCATAAGAATCAGTGCTCCTATTTGGCTGTTACATTAGTTGTGAGTTGCAATATAGCATCAAATTTGTTGTCTCAAAAAATGTGTATATGCAAAAATTAATCCCCAAGATGTGGAATTAAGATTTGAAGAAATCAGTCTCCATTCAGCTGTTTTGTTTGGTTTTCTTTGTTTAGTTTAGTTTTGTTTTATTGAGACAAGTTTTCTCTATGTATATCAGCTAGATTTGAACCCTTTATGGCACAGAAAATTGCCCTAACCTCAAACAACACTATTGTCTCAGCCTCTTGAGTGCTGGGATTATAGATATGTGTGTTTTTACCCTAGAAATATTGAGGCTTGTAAATTAGCTGTGTTGTAGGTTGGCATAATAGATGCCATCTTGAGCTTTGCATTTAACTAGTGCCCTGTATTTCACTCAGAAAAATGGAAAATCACTGAGGGTATAAGTCCCAGGAGAAAAGAAAAATGAGCTGTACCCAAAGAAAAAAATTAACCTGCTCAACAAAATAAGCAGAATTCAGTTGTCATCCAAAAATTATTATAAGATTCTAGCTAAATGATTTCCAACAGGATTATTTTGTGATTCTATCTGTTAAAATCTCTGTAAGTTTCCAGTTCAAAGCCTCTTGTTTAGATCTTGAAATGGGGGTGCGGGTTTTGTATACAAGTGGTCCTGAGACCAGCTCATGAAATTCCACATTTCTCAATTGGTTTGCTTGCCTTCCTATATTGTTGTTCACAAACTCAACTCAAGCTGCAGAAACCTTTACTGACACAAGCAAACACCAGGATTAAATGACAGTGCCACTGAAATGAAAGAATAATAGTGAAAGGAGAGGAGAAAAAAGACAAATCCCATGTGTTATTAATGCCCACCTCTGTTGCCCAGCAATGAAGAGGCTGAAACAGGAGAATGGCCATGTTTTCACAGACAGGCTAACCTACATAGTGAGTGCAATGCTGGCCAGAACTCCCAAGTGAGACTATGTCTTTAAATCAAAAACCTAAAATGAAAAAAAACAAAACAAAACAAAAATCAACTAAGGCAACAGAAAGACTATTAAAAAAAAACAGTTATAGAGCTGAGTGAAAGTTGACTTGTGCAAAATGGGAATTATTGAATGATGCTGCAGTAGAAGGGAGGCCATGTGGTGGCATCCAGGAGGCAGTGACAAACACAGACCTAGGAATGGCACCTATTGTGCTACAGCACAACAGTGACCTCCTTCCTCCAATATATTTGCAGTTCACTACACTGAGAACTTGTAAAAGCTCATGGAAATGTTAAACTCTGGGCAAACAAGCAGCTTGAAATGCAGGCTTTGGAACATGGCCTTTAGCAGACATTTCATATTTAAACTGAAATAACAGAAATATAATCCTGCCCTGTTTGATGTCAAATGCACCAAGTTTAATGGCTCACAACATTGAGAAATGAAGCCACAAACCAAAAGAAGTTCAAAAATTTTCTTAGAAAAAAAGAGAGAAGAATAGCCCTGAATTTTCAGGAGTGGTCTTCAGTGTTTTGGCCACAGACCTATTGTCAGGGGTCATTTATACAGGAAAGTCACAATGTGGGTATAGTGTGGGTCTCAGACTACAATCAACCTATAAGCTTATAGCTGCTTAACTAGTATTATTCATCAGGGGAACAAGTCAGCCAGAAAAGGTATGTTGAAAGAACCAAGGCATTTTGTGGGAACAATAGTCCAGTTGTTCTGGTCATTGATTATGGTAATTGATGCCTATCAGGACTTCCTGGAGGAGGTGGTGGTAACTGTAGTGCATTTCAAGCTGTTGTTTTTCTCTTCAGGAACATGTAGACCTGGTCACTGCATCTTCACCTTCGGTTCTGGCTTTCTTCAACTGTGCCTGTAGCAGTGATTGTAGTATTTAGTTTTTTGCATTGACTCTTTGAGGTTCCAGTTCCTCTCTGATTGTATATCAATTTCTGTCTACATGGACATCCTTTTCTAAAATTACAATAGTATTTGAATGAATAAATTGATGTTTATACATTAAAAAATATTCATTATTATAGGCCAGGTATTTAAGCTCAGCAGGCAAAAATGTCTGCCTGGAAATTGCTAGGTTGTAACTTTGATCCCTGGTACCTATAAATGAAAGTAATTTAAACTGCAAGGAAAGAAAGTAATATCATTTATGAAAATGTAGGTTTACAAAATTTATAACTAAGTATGTCAATGGAAAATTAAACATTGTTAATAGTCATATTTAGTATCTAAAGTTGTTGAGGCTGGGGATTGAGCTCAGGGATATAAGGAGCTGCCTGGAGAGCACAAGGTCATGAGTTCAATCCCTCATACAAAACAAAATTCAAAGTTGTCAATGATGCAATGCTATGAGCACATTTATTGAAACTGATACTTGTTAATTAATAGGCTTAAAGTTTCTTTTGTGGTCTACAAAATACCTGCAGATAACATGGCAATTACAGTGAATGATGTACTGTCCCCTATAGGTTGCTATTTTCTGAGTTGTTTTTATTTTTTTTTCCCACATACTTGAAAATTGAAAATGTTGGCTGATGCTAGCTAAAAAACCTGTGATCATTATTTTTTCAATTTAATGATATATTTTCCTATATCCATTAAGAACATTTATATGCTAAAATTACTCCAAGTCAAATTGATAAACAATTCTTAATGTTACAGGCAGCTGAGTTAGTTAGAAACACAGGCAGACATACCGTGATATAGTGGAATGAAATTCCTGACCTATGTCTGGTATGAGTTTGTGTTCTCTAAAATGCAAGAATGAATTTTAGGAACAACAGAGTTGAAGAGCAGAATATATTTATTGAGAGAAAGAAAGTGAAAGTTTTTTGCTCTAAATAGGATATTTTGGAAGTGTGATGTGGAACCAGTGGACTTTTACCTTGAAGTCACTCTCCCCTATTCAAACTACCTGTGGCCAGAAAAGAATCTCAATCAGCTACTTGCATATCAGCAATGCCAGCTTTAAGCACCACCCAAGTCAAAACTATATGTATGCTGCCCACACATTTCCAGAAGAAAAAGCCCTCAGTGGTCATGGGGTTCTCCCCATATTCTTGGAATACAGGCCATTTTGACTTTGTATTCTCTTCTTTACTACACCAAAAATCCTATCAGAATGTGTCTGTCTGAGAGAAACAGAAGGGATTCTGATCCTGTAGCAAAGGACTGTCTTTTCTAGCTACTTTATAGAATAAAATCATGTGATGAGATAGGTTTAAAGTGGGTTCGATTACTGAGGTTACTGAGGAGGTAAATTAGCACAATAGAGAAGCAGAATATAAGAAATGTAAAAGTGGCCTTTTATTTAAAGAATGTGGAGAGGAGCCCATAGCCACCAAGTGTTTGGCTTTTTCTTTTTCAGACTGACTATGGGGTTATGGGGTATATGTGACTTTTGACAGGATGTGGTTCTTGGAGAGGACATTGATGTCATGCCAGGAGCTGATGGGAATTTTCTTTAGGCCCCTGGGAAAGAAAGAGGATGTTGTAATCAAGGAGAAAAGAGGAAGTGGCCATATAAGTAAGCATCCCTGAATTCACCTTCTTCCATGTTGAACTATCGCCATGAGGTCCTGTAATTTTTCTAGGGCAAAACTCTTTCAAGTACATCCTTTGGTTTGAATGAAGAAATCAAAACAAAGAATTTTTGCTATCTGTCTTCCCCCATGGCTGGTGGTAGACCATTCATAAGAAATATTTTGAGTCCTTTCCTTAATGTATTGTCGATATCATAACCAAAATTACAGATCAGTTCACTTTCAGAAAAAGAAGCAGCACTTAAAGGCAGGAATAAAGGCCTTCAATGCAAGTATCCCTGGCAAGGTGAATTCAACGTTGTGTAATACAATCATCAGTATGATTTCTCTTTTTCCAGAAAGAGAAAAGTTTATACTGATATTGCTATAGCAGAATGAATCTCATGGTCTGCTATGTCTGGTATGAGGTTTTTGTTCTGTAAAGTCAAAGAATGAATTTTAGGAACAACAGAGATTTAGAGAAGAATATACCTATTGAGAGAAAGAAAGCTGCCTGAGACAGAGAAGAAGTTCTGAGCAGGTTGCCAAACACTGTTCTTTCTAGGGATCTTTATAGAGTAAAATCATGTGGTGAAATTAGTTTAAGGTGGGGAAAACTAGGAACTCACAATGCAGATGGGCATAAAATGGGACAGAGCTAAGGTAGCCAATAAGATTATAAGTTCAGGTAAAGTTGATTAAATTGGGAACAAAGAGGGAAGGGAGTCACATAGAAAGCAGGCATTCTTATGCAGGTGTGTCTTCCCTTAGGGGTTTGGGAGGGTGACTACTGAGGTCACCAGGGTGACAGGAACTACTTAGAATGTCAGTATTTAAAAGGATAAATTTCTTTGAATGGTGACTCCTGATTTCCTCAGAGTGCTAGGGAACTATTTAGAATATCAATCCTAAGGATATGGATGAATTTGCTTGTCAATTGTCTTCAGCCTTGGCCCATAGCATGAGGTGTCAGTCTTCCCCACAGTTGCAAGCTATCTGGTCTCTTTCCTGGGCTCCTTGGGGGACCTAGCCCTGTCTCCTGCCAATACTATTTAAATAACTCAGGTCCCTGTAACAGTACTGTTTGGAAAATTGGTTACAGATGTCTTGTGCTCTATGTGAATGATCTGGGGATGACAATGTGCAATGTGCAATATACCAGTGTTGCCCCCTGATTAACATGTTTTGAAGTTTAATTTTAGTTGATGTGTTCTTTTTTCCTTGAAATCAAATGGATTTGAAAATTAAAAGCCTGAGGTAACGCTCTTCAGTACAAACACTCCTCTGTCGAGCTGAGTTCACCTCTGTAGAAGAATGGCAGCTCCAGAAGTCTCTGCACTACAGTCTATCTTTTGGGATCCTCTCTTGCAGGGAGGGGTTCCTTTCTCTGTTTATTCTTGACTCAGAAGGAGGGCAGTAGAGCAGGAGTCAATCAGTGATGAAGGGGCAGGCTATATGAACTGTCCAATCAGGCGGGCCATTTCTGGCTGTGACTTCTGTCTGTTCTGGTGTCTCAGCATGATTTACCTGTTATGAGTACAACAGTGGTAGCTAAATGCTTGTTGGATCTCATTTAGTACTTTTGATGTCCTGTGGCCTGACTAGCAAAGAATCTGAGAGATCCTGGAGCCATGGAATGGTGAGGTTGTGGATGGGAGCCCAGAAATAGGGTGGATTGGGTGAAACCAGTTACAAGTGTTTAGGAATCATTCCGTTGTCTGGAGCCTCAGGTATTTAGTTAGCTTCAGCTCCTGAGGTCCTCAAGCATTGGCCATGGGTCATTCACTGTCCCTTTTGCCTCTTGCTGTTGGCAAGGATGATTTGGGGTCCCCAGAACCCTGGCTTCACTATGACAGCAGCAGACTCAAGTATCATCTTTGAATTTCACTGCTGGCCTGGTAACTCCACAATCTTAGGCATTGGAAGGAGCTTGGGAAGACCCTGACTATGATGCTTTTTTAGCTTGTAGAGCAGTAATAAGCTATGTCTCTGCTCTCTTTCCTCAGAGTAGCTGATCTGGAATGTCCAAAGTTCATTAATGCCTGTAATGCAGGGCCTTATAGTCACAATGGCTCAAATTATACTTTGGCTTTTTTGTATTTATAGTGCTCTCCTATTTTTATAGTATGTTCTCATATTTCCATCCTCATGACAGGTAGTGGCAAAGGTCCTGAGAATTTAGAGATGTGTAGTAATGTGCCTCAGTTGAGGAAGGCTTCCCAAACACCTGGTGAACTCCTGTGTATTATACAGAACAGTGCAAAATAATTTCTGAACATACTTAATTATTTATGTGGCACCCCTGCTCACAGACTAGGTTTGTGAGCATAGCCATAGAGTTTTGAAGTTTGAGAAAAATGAAGCAAATATGAAAGTGTTATCAAGGCCAGGGTAAAAATTTGTTAAGGACAAATTCCAGAAAGGGCTACCTGTTAAATTCTCATCAAAAAATGCCAAAATTTAGGCATTTGCATGGACATATATGGACATGAATGGAAAGGAATAGGGGTATCATCTCTGAATTAAGAGCAGATTTAGTAGCTTGGTTGTTCATAGACAGTTTAAATATGGAAATGCTCTGCAATGGACTTTAATAAGTGGTGTAAAGAAAGCTCTAAATAGAAATTTTGCAGGGCTATCAATAGTTTGGCATGAAGGGTTTCCTGCTGAGGATGGATCAGAGGAGTATGGAAAGGATGTGCAAGTGACTGACAGGATGCAGGAAGCCAACAGCAGGATATACAACAGAGAGGGTCTTCACTGAAATTCAGGTAGTTCTTAGAGTAAGTATGAAGTTAAAGTTGGGTTCTGATTGCTTCCTTGAGGTGATCAACATCAGCTCTGGCAACAATGAGTATTTCACATCCCTGTGAACCCATGTATTTTTTGTTCCATACTTGAGATCTAATTTGGATTATCTCTAATTATGCCCCAGTGTCATGGTGTCATGAAGGTAAAATTTGGATTTTTTTGTACTAAGGATCAAACTCATGACCTATGCTTTCCAGGCAGTCATTCATGCCACTGAGCTAAATACCCAACTTTGAAAGTGTTTTCTTTGTTGTATGGAAGAGATCCACATTGTTTCTCAGAACGTATTGAATATTGTTGGAATTTTTCCATATTGTATGGCTATAATTTTTAAAAACAAACCAAAGGTGTCTTATGCATTCTCTTTTCAAGTTTCACTTTGTCTATGCAGTGTCTCAGTCAGGGTTTCTCTATTTTATACAGCTCTATAACTTAGGATAGCCCCACATTCAAGGAAGAACTCCTTCACCAGCCTCCCAAGATATATTCCTTATATCTGAATTGAAAGTGATTTCTTGGTGACAGCGAGCTATAAATTACAGCTTGGGCCTGATTCCATTTTGTATACTTATTTTTTAAAAACAGCATTTTCCACTAACATTTGAGGTATTATTTGTGTACCATATTGGATGTTATTTATGTTTTGTTCTATGAAACCGGATTAATGTTTCAAAATGCTGCTGAAGTATATTAAGAACAAAGTACTCACTGGCCTAAATGAGATTTGAAGAGATATTATCTGTAGCCTATCAAAGTGATTGATGAGATTTTTTTTTCTTTTTTTAAAATTTGAAAGTGGTAAAATACAACAGAACAAGGCAGAATAAGGCCAACTAAGATCATATAGTGAAATTTGTACACAACTTCACAACAGGTTACTGGGATAACAGTAATTGGTATGACAGTATATTTTATTATCTTTATAATAGTTGTTTTTTCAAACCTGTATATCAAAATGAGATGAAATACAGAACATTCTAGTACTTATCAAAACAGAATATTGAATAAAGCAATACAATTAATCAGAATAGAGCAAAACAGTCATAAAAATATTTGCCTTCAAAGAGATAGTAGAAGAAAGTCCCCCTTATTTGTTATGGTCTGCTTCCCAGGAGACACTCAGATTTCTGGTTCCCATTTGCTAACGGGGGGTGACAGGAGAAGAGGGGTAGGGAAGTTGGATGTTTGATTCTAGGCCATGCATCAGTAGGTTCACTATTGCTTAGTAGGGAGACAGGCTGGTTGTTTGGTTTCACAGTGTCCTAAGTTCCCACATGGCGTGGATCTCAGGATCTGCTGCTGGTTCTCCCCCTGGAAGGGCTGCATTCTGCCAGACCACCACCCCTTACCATGGAGAAGTGGTGCTTGCTTGCCTTCCAGGTGTCCTAAATTCCAGAATGGCATGGATCTCCAGAGCTGCTGCTGGTTTGCCCCATGGATACGCCACAGTCTGCCACATCATCACCACTTACCAGGGAAGGGAGGTGCTTGTTTGGCTTCCCAGTTGATTGATGGGATATTTATCTGCCTCTGTGCTTTGTGGATGCTGGTCCTGCAGGCTTCTCACTGTGAGCTCTGCTTTAGAGACAGTACACAGGGAATCTTGCAGTGACTCAGCACAAGAATCAGTGCTCCTATTTCACTGTTATATTAGCAGTGAGTTGCAATCTATCATCAAATTTGCTGTCTTCAAAAATGTATATATTCACAAAATTAATGACCAAGACCTGGATATAAATTTGACAAAATCAGTCTTCATTCAGCTGTTTTGTTTGGTTGTCTATGTTTAGTTTTGTTTTGCTTTATTGAGACAACTTTTCTGTATGTATATCAGCTGGATTTGAACACCCTATGGAGCATAGAATTGCCCTGAACTCACTGAAACCATCCTGCCTCAGCATTTTGAGTGCTGGCATTATAGATATATACCACCACACTTTGCTTTTGATTCAGATTTGTAGGAGAGAATTTAAGATATCCCAAACCTGGGGTCTCAACCTTTATGTGAAAAATATATGTATGATCCTTTAGGAGGTGGTGACCTTTGAGGATGTGATTGTGAAGTTCAGCAATGAGGAGTGGAGTTTGCTGAATCCATCCCAAAAGAACCTGTACAGAGATGTGATGGGCGAAACCTTTAGGAACATGACTGCAATAGGTAAGGACAAAATACTTTTGTCACTCATGCTGTCAGAATGTTGTATGTCGCTCATCAGTGCTGTTTCATTAAAAATAATGTGAAAATATTTTTCAAAATAGCTCAGACCTGGACACATTATATCACAACTCTAAACAATGTATTATTCTAATGAGCGCTGGTATTTCTATGTCTACAATTCAGGAGGACTTGGGGATATCCAGGAAGCTGAAAAAGAATGCACAATTTACTGGAGATACTTAAGGTAATTTGCACTCATAAGGAGAAGTAATGTTACCGAGTAATTGGTGAGTCAGCAGAAGAATGACCGCCAAACAAATGAGGCACCGTTCAATTTACTGTCAGTAATATTATCCAAAAATGTATAAGTTACGGTATGTATAATGAGTGAATTAAATTATGAAAATGTATGACATTGCATATAGATGTGTACGAAACGCATACACTTTGAGTTATGACATTCTCCCTTTAGTTTTTCTACCCATATATACATGTGAATACAACACATTCATTATCTCAAAATTGCTAAGATTGCAATAGAATTTGAAATAAAACTGAGTGCTCATGTTTCCAAGCCATACTCTAGAGAATTGGCGATTCTGATTAATATTCTTATCTTACAAGGCCATTCTGTTACTTCATGTTCAGAATTTCTTAGCAGGCATTAAAAACAGAACTTGACATTAATGTAGACATTAAACTGAGACCCATTTCACTGTGAATGTTTCTTTTTTATTTAATGTAAGGGAAGACTAAAAAAAACCAAAATAAGTAGAAATGATACCACTTTCAAAGTGAAAATAAACAGTAAGCAATCTAAAGACAATGATTACATATGCTGCTCATAGAAATATTTAATGAAATACAAAAGTGAAACATATGAAGTGGGGATTCAAACAGCGAGACTGCAAACAATTTTGTTCAAATCTCCAATAAAAACTTAGTAATATGGTTATCAATCTGATATGTGATATTTTTTTCTTTACAGAAATGACCAGCTAGGGAAATCCTGTGGACATACATCTTGGAATCAGTGTAAAGAAGTATTCCTTTGTACTGCAGAAGGTAATGTGAATGTGAAAGAAGCAGAAACACACCACAATGTTCACATCCATGAAAAATATTGCAGTGGAGGGAAACCCTATGTATGTCAGCAATGTGGAAAAGGGTTCACCAAATCTGGACATTGTAAGCAACATGAAAGAATTCACACTGGAGAGAAACCATATGTATGTAAGCAATGTGGGAAAGCTTTTAACACACGAGCAAATTGTAAAACACATGAAAGACTTCACACTGGAGAGAAACCCTATGAATGTAAGCAATGTGGGAAAGCTTTTAACACACGTGCATATTGTAAGGTTCATGAAAGAATTCACACTGGAGAGAAACCCTATGTATGTAAGCAATGTGGGAAAGGTTTCACCAAATCTGGATATTGTAAGGAACATGAAAGAATTCACACTGGCGAGAAACCATATGTATGTAAGCAATGTGGGAAAGCTTTTGCCCAACATGGACATTGTAAGCAACATGAAATAACTCACACTGGAGTGAAACCATATGTATGTAAACAATGTGGGAAAGCTTTTAACACAGGGGTGAATTGTAAAATACATGAAAGAATTCACACTGGAGAGAAACCCTATGTATGTAAGCAATGTGGGAAAGGTTTCACCAAATCTGGATATTGTAAGCAACATGAAAGAATTCACACTGGAGAGAAACCCTATATATGTAAGCAATGTGGGAAAGCTTTTACCCAACATGGACATTGTAAGAAACATGAAAGTTCACACTCAAGATAAAACCAGTGTATATAAGCATCATGAGAATTTTTTTAGCACAAGTACATATTGCATAATGCGTGAAAAACTTCACACTGGGCAGAAAACTTATATATGTAAAGAATGTGGGAAAGGTTTCAGCAGAAATGCTCATTGTCCAATACATGAAAAAATTTACACTTTTGAGAAACCCTGTTTATGTGAAGAATGTGGGAAAGCTTTCACCACACATGGATTTTGTAAAATACATCAGTGACTCCACACTGGTGAGAAACCCTATGCATATAACAATGTGGCAAAGCTTTGACCACATACAGTCATTGCAAAACACATGAAAGAATTCACACTGGGATGAACCACTGGCTACGTAAGCAAGGGGAGACACTTTCAGCAGCCAGATTGTAAGTGAAATACATGAAAAAACTCACACAAGAGGTAAATCCTATGTGTTATGGGAATACTCTCAGCACACATGATCATTGTTACATATCTGAAAGAGCTCACTGGATCCTATGTGTATTAACAGTGTGAGACATACGGCAATCCATGTTTGTTGCTAAATACATAGAAAAATCAGCACTCTTCAGACAGTTCAGATCTAAGTTTACTTTAAAAATTCCAAGTAGACCTGAAGAAATAATCAATACAGAAGTTTAATGTCAGAATTTCTTCACAAATTTTCCAGAAATGACAAATCTGAAGTGGAGCTCTACTCAAGTACACATTTTGTATGGTTTTCAGTTAATCACTTATAACTCTTTAGATTTTTAAATGTGTCTTTGTGCTTCAACATGGCATCTTGTAATTAAACATGGTAAACTGAAATGGGCTTTTCACTTTCAAGTATGGATAGTGTCTATGTATGTAATATTTTCTCTGTAAAACTTAATTTTCATATTTTTGTTGAATTATTTTTATTTAAAGAAAAAACCAAAAAGTGTAGAAATAATACAGAATTTCTGAAAAATAAACAATAAGAAATCACTAGTTGATTAGTTACACATTGTCATCTTAGAAGTAATTGTTCAAGTTACAAAATTAAAGCATACAAAGTGATGTTCAAATAATGACACTGCAAACAGTTTACCTCAGTGATCCAACAAAAACTTATTATTATGCTTATCTGTTCTACACACTTGTTTTTTATCTTAAAGACAGTAAGATTAAACATGACAAAACAAAACAGAACAGTTCATAAGGAAACAAGCTAAGGAAACACAGGTTTCAAAGCAAGTCCACTGAGATGTTCATATTCTATCTTACTGTCTCTAGTTTTCTTCCAAATAGTTGTTCCCATCTTCACAAGCATTGAATATATACTGAACTTTATAGAACTAATCAAATAATTACAGGATGATGCAGGCTTTTTTGATCTTCAAGACTGATTTTGGGAAAGTTGGTAATGATTACCATAATGTGTCTCATTCTCTTCATAGTAGCTGTCTTTATCTTTATGTATGCTGACACTGAACATAAGAGACTAAACTAATATCACTCTGAACAGTGAATAATAGTGTCCTGAGAAGGCGAAAGGCGAGGAATTGCCTAAAAAGAGAAGGCAGAGCACACTGTTAAAAGTGTATCAGGATTTAAAAGCTGCAGTAGTTTTGTTGCTCTATTTATTTTGATTATATTTTGTTCTGGTCTGTCTACTCATATTAGATTTGAGGGCACAGAGAGGTAACCCAAAAATAGCAGGTTATGCCATGATGGTAACTGTCCGTAATTTCCTATTAACTAAAACTGAAACCCTGTATTACTTACATTGTCTTCTATGACTGATCTTATTTGAAGCTGGTTTGTTTCAATGTTATTTGGCCTTGACTGATTTTATTCACATTTGGTGTGCTTGCTGGTATCAAGTCCAAGAGCAGAGGCAACTACTCTGAAGATGATAAGATGTGAAAGATATATATTGGGGGACTGGGGATTTAGTTCAGTGGCTTAAGCCCCTGCCAGGCAAGTGTGAGGTTGTCAGTTTGCTCCCCAGAACCAAAAAATAAATAAATAAAAGATATAAATTCCAGGTTTAATTTTTTTATTTAAAGAGAATAAAAATACATAAAAAAACAAAGCAGTAAAAGAGTATAAATAATACAGAATTTCAAGAAAAAAATGCAGTAAGAAATCACTAGTTAATAGGTTACATATTGTCTTCTTAGAAACAGTTGTCCAAATTATAAAATTAAAGCGTAAAAAGTGAATATTCCTACAGCAAGATTGCAGACAGTTTTGTTCAATGCTCCAACAAAATCTCAGTTATGTGGTTTTCCTTCCTACACACTCAAACAGGCACTTATATCCCTTAGACCACCTTTGTTTCCTCTCTTCTTCACAATAACAATTACACTTTTGGGTCTTTTTACTCCCATAGTTCTTATTACACTTTTGAAGAGAATAAAACCTCAAGTGAGTTAACAAAACAGAGTTGGTTAGGACATAAGGATGGGCATAGTACTTGATGCAAAAATAGAATACCAGGTGATCAAAAATGGTTACCATTGTGCCTCTTGCTATTTTTAAAAAGAGTTTCTGTATCATCAGGTATAATAGAATTTATCAAAACAGTACAGAACAAGACCAATAAAATCTACACTGCAGACCTTACAGGATTTCAAAAGAAGACAATCGTCAAACCATAATGGGCATCATAGTAAATCTTATTGCCTACAAAGTGGTTGCCTATACCCTCAAACTTGATACTATCAAACAAAATAGAATATAGTAAAATCAGGCAGAACAAGATGGGGAGAGCAATACGGGGGTTAAAATCAGGTTAATAAAAAAACAAAAATGTTACTATAATATATCCTGCTATTTTTTAATTTAGTTTTCCTTTAATTGAAAAAAATAAGAAAAAATAGAATAATTTTTTTAAAAGGGTGGAGATCGAGAAAAAAGAGACATTGTAATAGAACAACACAGGTCAGAACTGAAAAATTAAAGCATCATTTTGTTTCACCACCAGGTAATCTAACATAATAGCAGTCACCATAGTGCTTCTGTACTTGAATTATTTGAGTACAACTTCGTATACTACAGAATCAATCATATCAAGACAGTGTTAAGCCATTCAAGAGAATGAAAGAATTAAAGGGTATTTAGAGCCAGTTAACAGAAAATGAACAATGATTTATATATTATCTCTTTGCCTGTAAAATTTTTATTTATACTATCACATACAGTAAAATATATTAAGATACAACATGTTAAAACCAGTGGAAACATGTACAACAGCTTGATGGGAGTTCCAAAGAAGATGATATTAAATCAGCACTAGCTTTTATGATGTGTTATTTTCTTCAGAATAGCTATTAGTACTATCACTGATACTAAAATTGAAAAACCCAGGGTAAAACCATTGCACTGAATGAGTGAAAACATTATATGGATTCAAAATAATACGATTGGTTATCATGATTACCACATACTTCTATGTATTATCATTTCTTATACTAGGGAATATATTCAGTATTTATACATGTGAGTTTGATTTATTTCACTTATGAGTATGGTCTCAATGTGCATCCATTTATTTATATGTCAATGTGATCATTCTTTATAGCTGAGTAGTACTCCATTGTATAAAAACACCATAACTTTTTTATCCATTCCTCAGCTGATGGATACTTAGGTTGTTTCCAAGATCTGGCTATTACAAACTGTGCTGCTATAAAAATGGGTATACATATATCACTGTGGAATGATGCTTTCAGTTCTTCTGTGAATATGCCTAGAAGTAGAATAGCTAGGTCAAAAGGTGCTTCCAGTCCCAGCTTTCTGAGAAATCTCCAGACTGACCTCCACAATCGTTGCACCAGTGTACACTCCCATGAACAGTGCAGGGGAGTTCCTTTTTCCCAACAGCATCTCCAACATTTGTTGTTCATGGTTTTTTTGATCTTGGCCATTCTTTCCAGAGTGAGATGAAATCTCAGTGTGGTTTTAATTTGCATTTCTCTAATGAACATTGATGGTGAACATTTTTTCATGTATTTATTTGTCATTTGTATTTGTTCATCTCAAAATTGTTTATTTATGTCAGATGCTTATATTTGGATTGGGTCTTTGAATTTTGGTGGTCTCATTTTTTAAAATGCTTTTTATGTTTTAGGCAGAAGTTCTCTTGTGAGGGGCAGTGAATTAAGATTTTTCCCAGTTTGTGGGTTTTCTTTTCACTATATTGGAGATTTTTTTTGATGTGCAGAAACTTTTTAATAAGAGGTGATCCCAATTATTGATTTTGGGAAGCATTTCCCATGCAGTTTGAGTCTTGTTCATCAATTCTCTTCCTACTCCTATGTCTTCAAGGTTTTTACCCAATTTGTCTTTTAATAGATTTAGTGTTTCTGTTTTAATATTGAGATCTTTGATCCATTTAGATTGTATTTTAGTACATGGTGATAGGCATGGGTCTAGTTTTAGTTTTAGGCATATGGAGAGCCAGTTTTTCACCACCATTTATTAAAGAGAATGCCATTCTTCAAGTGAACATGTTTGGCCCCTTTATCAAAGATAAGGTAGTTGAGTGTGTTTGTAGTGGTGGTTGTATCTTTTCAACTATACCACTGATCTTCGGCTCTGTTTTGGTTCCAGTACCATGTTGATTATACTACAATTGCTTTGTAGTATAACTTCAAGTCAGAGATTGTGGTACCTCCTGCCTTGCTTTTGCTGCTTCTAACTGTCCTTGCTATTATAGGTTTCTTCTCATTCCAGATGAATTTTAGGGGTGATTTCTCAAGTTCTATGAAGCATGTTGATGGTATTTTTATCGGGATTGCATTGAATCTGTATAACAGTGTTGGGAGAATGGCCATTTTCACAATATATATTCTTCCTATCCATGAGCAAGGGATGTTTTTCCATTTTCTGAGATCATCTTCAATTTCATTTTTCTGTGTAATATAATTTTCCCTGTACAGGTCTTTGACTTCTTTCGTGAGAGTAATTCCTAAATATTTCATTTCTTTGGTTGCTAGTGTGAAGGGGGACTCTCTTATTTCTGTCTCTGTGACTTTGTTCTTAGTGTATAGGAATGCTATTGATTTTTGAGTATTGATTCTGTATCCAGCTACATTACTGAATTTATTATCTCTAGGAGTCTTTGGTTACCGTAATGACTCCCGCTATCTCTAATAGAATTGCCTATATCATTAGTTATAATAAAATTGAACAAAAGAGTAAAGAACAAAACTGGCAAAACCAAAACATTGGAGACATTACAGGTCTCATGAAGTATTGTTTTCCATCCTTTGACTTTCAGTCTGTGAGTATCCTTTTGGGTTTAGATGGGTTTCTTGTAGATAGCATATGGTTGGATTAGGTTTCTTAATCCATTTGGCCAGTTGGTTTCTTTTATTTGGTCCATTGAGACCATTTACATTAATGGTTAGAACTGTTATATATTGGTTTATTGCTGACATGTTATCTTTCTGCTGTTGCATCTTTATCTTTCTGCTCTTTTTAACTGTCTGTTTTGTTTAGTGGTTTTTTCCTAAATGTATCTAGGCTGTCTTTCAGTATTCTTTGCAGGGTTGGCTTGGTGATCATGAAGTTTTTCAGCTTTTCTTTGTCATAGAAGTATCTTATTTCTCCATTGATTTTGAAGGACAGTTTTGCAGGGTACATCAGTCTAGGTTGGAAATCATTTTCCTTTAGGATCTGAAATTCTTTGCTGCATGCTCTTCTTGACTTTATTGTTTGTGCTGAGAAGCCTGCTGTGATTCTGATATGCTTTCCTTTATAGGTGATCTGTCTCTTCTCTCTGACAGCTTTTAATATTCTATTCATTTGCTCAATTTCTGGAATGGTCATTATTATATGTCTGGGTGTAGATTTATTTTGGTTATGGCTATTTGGAGTTCTTTATCCTTCATTGATCTTGACATCAGTTTCCAATCTCGTGTTTGGAAAATTTTCAGCTATTACTTCTCTAAATATTCTCTTGACATCCTTTATGTTGTCCTCCTTTTTTATTTATCCCTATCAACCTTATGTTGTTCTGCTTTACGTCATCTTGCAGGTGTTGAATAGTTATTTCCTGATTTCTTGTTATTTTTAAAAGATCTTTCCTGTTCACTGGCTGCAATCTTGTCTTCAAGGTCTGAGATTCTATCTTCACATTCATTGAGGCAGTTTTTATAACTTTCAATGGAGTTTTTGATTTCCTGTATATCACTTTGCATCTGCTTTATGTATTCTGTTTGTTTCTTATAGAGTTCATCCAGGGAGTCTATCTTTTGTTTAGTTCCTCCAATTTTTTAACTGTGTCTTCTTTAGATATGTTCAGAATCTCCTTCATTTCTTTTAACATTTCTTTTTTTACCGATGAGATTATTTCTAGTTTGAATTTCTTTAATGCTTCCCAAATTTGCTTCTTTATTTCAGTTACTATTATTTCAGGTATTTCAGTTATGTGGAATGTGTTTTCTTCTATGCACCTGGCTCCTAGGCTTTTTGGGATGGGATGGATGTTTGAGATTGCATTTTTGTCTTTCTTTTTGTCATTTTGCTGTATTTTCAAGCTTCAAGTGTTGTTCCAAGTGAGGGAGTAAGTTCACCCAGATTGGGACGGGATTCCATGCCTCAGCCGAACTTGCTGGCAAGGTAGGGAGTTCCCCCAGACTGGAATTGGAATCTGTTCCTCGGCCCCACTCGCTGGTCCCGGCAGGAATCCATGGGCTGGTCCCCAGGTGAGGAAGAGAGTTACCTCAGACTGGGAAAAAATTCAGTGCCTTGGCCCGACTCCCTGGTTCCGACTCACTGGTCCCAACTCACTGGTCCCAGTGGTCAACCACGGGCTGGTCCCCAGTTGAGGAAGGGAGTTCCTCCAGACTGGGAAGGGATTACATGCCTTGGCCTGACTTGCTGGTCCTGGAAGGAAACCACGGGTTCTACATCAGGTTTGATTATTAACTGCTTTCACATCCTACAATGTCTTCAAAGTTGTGTTTTTATAAAAATAGCTATATAATGTTATGCTTAATTATATAGTCCCTGATGATGTGGACAATTCTATTGAAAAAAAACGAGAAAGCATAGTAAGTACTGTATATCACCTAATATTGTGGTCTTATATGTCTCTTTCATATCATGATTTTCTAGGAATTTGTTTTGTTGTCTTATTTTGATCTGTTTTCCCCCATTACACAGAAAGGATAGATATACACATAGAGATTCACACATGGGAAGAATTTCTATCCTATTTATTGGAACAAATAATATAATACATAATGTAATGAACAGATACTCTGAAGAAGAAGTGACACTAAGAAACCCAAAGCTAATTCTGTAGCATTATGATATAAAATTGAACAATACTATTATTCACTGTTCAGACTGATATTAGTCTAGTCTCTTATTTTTTTGGGAATTGTAAATTAACATGGCGTTGTTTTAATCTTTTGATGCACATGCTTCATTTTCTCTTTCATAAATGATGTTTCTGAAGTTGATGCAATATTTGGCATTAAGATATACATTTGTAGAGGCTTGGAGTATGTGTTTTTGACAAAGTTGTGTTCTTTTCACATAACTTGTACATTGATGAATGTTATGTTTTCCAAGTTGTGACAAAACATCTGCTGATTTCCTAACATCACTGGATATCATACCATGTAAATTATGTTGCCTGATTTTGTTTCTCAGTGGAGCCAATATTAGTCATTTAAGTAAACCTTTGCTTTTCTAACCATCAGAATTTTACTTGTTATGTTTATATTCCATCTTTATTTGCTACCAAGGTTTCCCCACAAGTACCAAATGTAAACCATACTACTGTGAATTTCTGATTGTTCCATACTGACAGAATCATAACTTGTCTCCAATATCACATCACAATATATATATATCAATATCTCCAGAAATTATAAAGTTTGGCATGATTTATGAGTAAGCATACTTTGAAATCAATTTTTCTTACATATGGAGTTATTTTGGGGGAAAAGGTTGTTATTGGATGTATCATGCAAATGCCTTTATTTTATTCCTTGATGCTGTGAATGCATTATATACTTTGTAATTATTACTGTTTTTTCCTAAAATACTGAAGTAATGTCAGGAAGGGAAAGCTAAATTTTGAGCCGTCAACACAGTAAAAAGTAAATTTGCTAAATTAAGATTCAGATTGTGTTCTGTTTTACTGAATTGTGAATTTATACAATGGCATATCACTTTATTTATAAGGACCAGTGCATGATGTTTGTGGTGTGAACTGATTATCTTTAAACACATACACTGGGCCATGAGTCCCAGTTGGTTTCCTGTGGCCTGTGGTTTTCACTTCCATTTTAACATTCATGTAAGATGTAACGTGTTTAATGCAGTGTTGTTGAATACAAAATCTGCTTAGGAATTATGTTGTTAAAAACTGCGGTGTCATGAAAACACAAGTGAACATTGCATTAAATCCCCTAATTCAGTGAAGATAATTTGCCCAAGTCTTGACTATCCTTGGGAAAATAAATTACTCACCACTTATGTAATCCCCACTAAAACTATATCTATTTTATACCAGAAGAACCTGATATACTTCACAAAGTAAAAGACACTGTGAACTATATTGTCAGCCTCTATGCACTACAGCATGTGGCCAGATCTCCTGCAGCATATTTCTGTTTACCATCAATGGGAATATTTGGAATTTGTATTACAGCTAATAGTAGAATACTGAATCTATAAGAATATATCCTGAGTACATGCACTTTCTCATTTTACCATGAAAGTAAATCTTGCTGGTCCTGTTGATGCATGCTTGTAATCCTAGCACCTCAGTGGGCTTAAATTAGTGGAAGAGGAAGTTGAGTCTAACCTACACAATTAGAGTGACCTTGTCTCAAAATATATCTTCAAGTTCTGCAGATGTAGCTCAATGCTTTAGATCTCCTCCCTTTCTTCCCTAGCATCAATATTTTTTAATACTCACAATTGCACATCAGTAGTTGTCCTTTTATCGGTTGGCCACCTAGCAGTTATCCCAGAGAATCACTTGGGAAACACATTTGTTTATGCAGTGACCATCCTGAGTATCATTTGGGCAGTTGTCAATTTAACCCATTCATTCTTGTATTGAATACTGTAGAATTGTCACTTTTATATTCCTTGTTATTTTATAAAAACTAACAAAAAGTGTGCAATTTTTGATCATTTTGTATTTAAATAATTGCATTGGTAAGGAGTTACCTATAAAGATTAGCTAACAGTGATTTCTTTAGTCCCAGCATCAAGAGAAAATGAGATGTTAAGATCATGGCTTTGAAGCTGCTTTTGGAAGGCAATGGCTAAATGATTTAGCAGAGTGTGAATTAGTTGTTTTTATCCCTGCATTTGAAGTTTAAGGGAACAAGTATGTTGAGGTCAAGAATATAAATGTATGATAGGATAAAAGAATCACTACTGCAAAGTTTGATTTTTCTTTTACTCAGGAAGTGTGCTTTTTTTGGTGATTTGTGCAGCAGTCTCAAATATGCCTCTATTGGAGTAAAACATAGTGAAACATGAAAGAGCCAGACATTCCACGTTCAGAATGTAGAGGTATTAAAAACACTTTTACTTAATGCTATTGCTGCTATTTTGTGTAGAAAATAAGATAGGGTGACAAAACAAGCAAAAAGGACTTTGTAAGATTTTAATCCTCCTGCATAAGCATAGATGCCACAAAAAAGTCAAAGCAAAAGGATAAAGAAATAAACTACAGAAGGAGAGAAATTTTGCCTATTATTCCCTGACAGCTAACATGTAAAACCAATAAGAATGTGAAAGGAACACACATTTTTCAGAATATGTACAAATTTCCAAGAAATACTTGAAGAACTATTGAGCATTTTTGCACAATAGAGAAATGCAAATAGGGTCATCATTTCATTGCAGAGAGAACTAATCACCATAAGATCTAAAGAACATTCAGAAGACTACAGGAGAAAAGGAATTATTTAATCTTGTTGGTGGAAATGTAGGTAAGTATTTCAACTACTACTGAAGTCAGTTTTTAAAGTATTCAAAAGACTAAAATCAGTAATTCTCATTAGTGCAGTGCTTCCTTTAGTGGGTCTCTTCCCCAAAGAGTTAAGGACATATTGCAATGATTCATACAGATTCCTGTTACTGCAGCAATAGTCATTTTTCTGTGGAGAGCAGCAGCAAGCACTGCTCCATCACCACCAAATACCAATGATGAACAACAAATACTCACTAGTGTACTCCATTTCATAAATGGTGTGATACTTGATTGTGAAGTCGGCTGTGACTTAGGTTTTCCAGTAGACTACTGGTCAGTATAAATATGATAGTCATGCTAATGTCACAAGGCCATCACTAGTACACTATTATGTTCATTAGATTTGATGTATTTATCTTTTTGAGGAAGCATGTTGCTATGAAGTTCAGGCTGGCTTTGAGGGCACATTATAACCCAGAGTGGTCTCAAACAATTCTCCTTCCTCAGTGTCTCAAGTACTGAGCTCCACACAAGAGCCACCGGGCCTAGTTTATATTTGGTATATTAAGTGCATAGTTAGGATATTTTATTTCAACTGTTTTTGTTGTTAAAGCATTTCCATATTTTACCTCCAGCATTTGTAGAAACTTCAGCCTTATTGAGGTGGTGATGTGCATATCACCAGCCTCATGACATTGTCTGCTGGGTTCAGAGCTGTCAGTGTACTGCAGTGAAACATAGCTGTACATAACTGTTTCTTTTTCTACTTTCCTTAGAAAACATTTTTAAAATTGCCATGGACAATCAGAGGGTCAGTAACCCTGGCTAGAGTTTCATGCAAATGCTGACAGTTAAGTACAGTGTAGCACTGACCCAAAGATACTCTCTGTCATCTGAGAGTCTCTATAGTCCTTTCTATACACACACTTTGTGCCTGAGCCAACACCTGTTGTGGGTCCCAGAGTCTGCTGCAAGGCCATGGAACACATAGCTTTGTGACCGCCTCTAGACTGGTGTCCTATATGCCACTCTGCTGAGACAGAGCACAGCTTCTGGCAGGAAGCCAAGGCTCTGAGGCTCTGAGACAACACAGGTTTTACTTTGTGACCACAGATAATCTTATATTTCTGTAATACAGACAGCTCTGTCCCATATTTCTACTCAGGAAGACAGAAGATGAATCTGGAGACTGTGGATTAGACAGGGGTGCTGCCCTTCTGCTCTGCCAGCCCAGTCTTGGGTGGGAACCTGACAGTGGCCCAGGCTTGCATCCTCCCAGGACCCGCACCAGCCCACAAGCATCTGCCCTCAGGGCATGTCAGACCCAGTCACACTTGACTTAGGGCAGGAATTGTGTAGGGGGATTCACAGTGGTAGTCAGGCCTTAATGTTACTCTGCTGGACTCAGTGAGTCTGAGTGGCTTGTGGCTGAGTCTAGTGACACCTGTCCTGGTCTCTCTCCTGCCTCTGGGTGCCAGAAGACCTAGGACAGTGGCCTTGTCCTTTAATGCCCTTGTCATTTGGCATTTGCCTGCAATCATCCTGAAGGCTCAGGGATGAGTGAACCATTTTTTCAGCCATTCCCACATTGTCTACCTATGCGGATCCTGAGGCTGGAGTCTTGTCTCCTGGGAAAGCAGCCTAACCTGCTCCCTGCTCACTGTCTTGAGCCAACTGTCTGTAAAGACCAACTGTCACCAGACCAAGGTGCCTGGTGACCTGAGCCTTCAGAGTTCTGTTTGGACCTATGGCCAAGGAAGTGAGGTCATGCACTGGGGTACACAGTTTGGCCTTCCTCTGTGATATCACCTTTCTTTTTGTTGTGGAACAAATCTATGTCCTCCTTAGAAACAACAAGTTAGAATGCTAGAAAACTGAGTATACTTTTAGACTTTGTTGCACTTTGAAGGTTTTAATGCAGCAAACATGTAGATGCTTCAGATGTGTCAGGCTGGGTGCCAAACACAAATGTCCATCCAAAGGGTCCATTGTCTCGGAGGATGAAAGACACATTGTTTTCTGTTAAAGATTTGTCAAATGTCAGGATGACTTCCTTTATTGAGCTTATATTAGTTTCATTTCACTTCCATTGGGAAGCAGAATACCCATAATAATTTTACCACACAATGTGAAGGTCTCATGTTATAAACCCCATATATCCAGGGGAGGAGGACTCATAGACAGTTTTACTGTCACGTGCTTAGGAATGATTATTTATTCATCCTTAGATGTTCAATTCAGCTATACACTGTAGTGCTCCAAACTCTGACCTCCAGGGAGGGGGGACAGCAGGTGGTGAGTACAAGGGGAGGTGACATCATCACCCTGTACTGATGAAGGACACAGGTGCATCACTCCTGGAGAAATGGTGTCCTAGCTGCTGCTGTCACTTCCTTTCCTCCCATCCCAATCAGACCATGGGCTTTGTGTCCCTGATGGGTAGTTTCCCTTTCCTAGAGGTGATGGTGCTGAGCCTTTTCAGTTGTAATACTCTTTGGTTGGTCTCCTTGAAGCAGTGTTTCCATGCTGGGCTCTCGCTGTGCTGCCGCCACCCACTATTATGTGGTGAAACCAAGCACATGCACCTGTCACCCATCTTGTGATGGCCATTTTTTTTTAATGTTTTTTGGGTCAGACTTCAAAAGGAAGCTGCCACACTCATTCTTACACAAGCATTTGAGTGGATACCGACATTTATTTCAAAGAAAATGCATGATTTTGCTGGTGTGTGGATAAGTTAGAAATTCTTACTGTATCTTTGGAAGCAGATGTTTAAAGGAGACTTATGTGGTTTTTTTTTTTTATTTTGTTTTGTGATATTATGCTATACTATTTTATGCTCTGTTATGTTATATTATGTTGTATGTTGTTGAGGATTTTGAAAGCCCTTCAGAGTGTTTTCAGTACTTTCTGATTTGGTTTTTTATAACCAACCTGATGGACTTTGAGAATATCAAAAACTTTGAGGAGTTTTGCTTTGGAGAAAATTTAAAGAGGAAAACACAATCAGGGATTTTGGTGCACACCTGTCATTCCAGGACTCCGAAGGCTGAGGCAGAAAGTTTGTGGTGAGTTTTAGGTCATCCAGGGCTACAAGAGAAGATCAAGGTCAAACTGAACTGCATAGAAAAACCCTGTCTGAAGAAAAAAGGAAAGAAGAAAGAGAGAAAAAAAATGATAAAAATGAAAAGTCAAAAATCAGCTTTGTAGTGAGAAATCTTTGTGAGGTCCTCTTGCATGTGTACTTTAGTCAGCACACCTAGAATAAGGTTCACCATCATAGAGACATTGATGTGCTTCCTGATGTTTGTACTCTTTCAATTTTTAAATGCTTTTTACTTAGATGACTGCAGATATGCTGCTAAATATATCCTTTTAGGATTTGGGTAGTTCAATAGGAAGAGATTTTGATCATTCTGTTTTTTTTTTTTTTTTCTGTCCTAAATTTATATGTAGTACCAGAATTTGAGCAAGGGATTACTATTTTGTTTTGAAATAATAATAAGAATCATATAAAGATACACTTTTTAAGTCTATAAAAAGATAAAATAAGTATAGATTAATAGTGATTAATGTACCTTGTTCAGTGACTTCTGAGATTTCTTAAAGATCAATATTTTCATACATTTGTAAAAGCTTTGGTTTAGTACAAATTTTAAGGCATTGTCTCACTAATTTTCTAAATGTCCCAGGCTACGCTTAAACCTTTCCTCATCATTCCTCCCCCTCCCAGAGTGCTGGGATTACAGGTGTATATTATCCTGAGTTGGCAATTAGTAGCAATGTTGTGTATTCATGCAATAAAATGTTCGGCTTTGGTCTTCAGACACTTTGTAGAAGGAGTCACTCTAGTTAAGCTGTCTGCCACCTTCCTAGCCTGCAGCTTCTTTCACAGTGAGTAGGATTGAAAATCCCATTAACACTGTTAGTAGATTGTCTGCTTTTCTAACTGTGGTCAGCAGGCACTTCAGAAGATCACTCCAAATGCCTTCTGTACTAGGATTGAGGCTTGGTGTCTTTGAAGCACATTCTCTTTTTCTTTGATCCCTCATGGAATTTGATGAATGTTTAAAGTCAGATCACAAGAAAGGTGGGAAGGTTAAAGCTACTTGGGGGCACAGTTCCCTCCAGAAGACCAGGCCAGTGTAAAAATTTATTTACCCTCCTGGTGTCAGTTGCAAGGTTTTGTTTTTGTTGTTCAATTTCTAGGATTTGAATAAAGAGCTTTGCATTGGCTTGTCTTTACATTTTAACACTTTTCTTGTTTTGAGCCAGGTCCTTAATAAATGGCTAAATTGCTGGGGCTCACCTTGAATTTGTGATGCTCCTGACTCAGCCTTCCAGACTGCTAGGATGACAAGCCACACCACCAGACCCGGTCTCATCATAGTGTTGTTAAAAACTTATTGGCTGAGCAAGGAATGGCAAATATGCCTGCAATGCCTGTACTCAAGTGGCTGAGGCAGCAGGGTTCCTGGGAGTTCCAGACAAGCCTGCAACATATTCTGAGTTCAGCTCAGGATACAATGACACAGGGAGACCCTGACTATAAAAAGAAAATGAAAAAATAGGGAAGAAAATGAAAGGAAAGGAAAGGTAAAGAAAGGAAAGAAGAAATAAAATTCCTAGTGATTTTGTCACTTGGTGTGCATCTGGGCAAGCTGTTTTAGTCTGTGGTCCTTTTCTTCCAATGTAAAACCCTTTTGACTACTGTTACTTTATAATACCTGGAAACTAGTATTTTGATGCCTCTACTTTTAATGTTCTTTCTATGGCTATAGGATGACTCTTTGTACTTCCTTGTTAATTTTCAAATTTTTTTTTTATGTTTCTAGGAAAATGGCACTGATACTTTGACAGGAATGTCACTGAAACACCTGGTTGCTCTGAGTAGCATGTACATTATAAAATGAATTCTTCCCATCCCTCATCACAGTATGGCTTTTCTTCTGTTAGTGCTCTTCTACTTATTGCATTCTAAGAAGATGTGAGTTTGCTTCCATCTAACCTAATCATTAGTTTGATTATTTGTGAAATGAATTGTGTTCTTTGTATTTGAGGCTACAATTTGTTTGTAGTACGTAGTAATGAATTGATTAGGGCATGTTGCTCATGTATCCTGCAATTTAAGTGATTGTGAATTTGTTCTATAAGGTTGTGAATGGAGTTTAAATTTCTTATATACAATGCTTCACCCTCAGGAGAACTGCAACAACAATTAATTATTCCTTTGTGGTTTGGAAGGCTTTGCTTTCTCTTTCTGGATTAAATTCTATGGCCAGGACTTCGAGTACTGTATGTTGAAAAGAGTTGTAAGCCTTGTCTCCTTCCTGACCCTAGAAGCTAAGCTTGCAGCTTGTCAGCCTCTGAGCACCATGTCAAGGATGGAGATTGCCATGCTGTGCTGAGGTCCATTCCTCCTACTTATAGTCTATGAATGATTTTTATCATGAAAAAATGGCTTACTTTTGAGGTTCTCAAAGCTATTTTTCCAAATCTCTTCAGGGGTTAGCTGTGCTTTATGCTGTGAATGTGGTAAGTGACACTTAATAGTTTGTGTGAGAGGGAACATTTTTACACCACTGAGATTCAGCCCAGTGTTGATCGTGTTGGTTAATTTTGAACATGCTGGTGAGTTAATGTGGCAAACATTTAGCTGAATACTTTTGTGTATGCTCATTAGGAATATTAGCCACCAGAGTGTTTTCATTTATTTTATTTTTAACACATTATTGTCTGGCTTCATTCTCAGGATGACTTGTCACTTAAAAGAAGTTGGTGGTGGTTTTTCCTTCAACGTGATGAAAGAATTGAAAAATGAGCAGTATTTATTCTTTATTATATATTGGATAAAATTCACCACTGCACTTATTGTACCCACTCTTTGTTGTTGTTATTAAGCATCTGTGATGTTTACCCATTGCCTGTGTTCCTTATTGCTCTGTTCATCAGACTATTTCATTCTGATGCATGTGGTTCCGGGACATCAATGCTCACCACATATCCATTAAGGGTCACATGTCATTTTACTTACGGATGCTAATGTTTACTTTTGTATCTTCAAACTATCTCCATAATATATAATTTTGTGAGTAACTCCTTTCAGTTACTCAGTGTTTAATGCACACTCTTGCAGGGTTTGGTTACCGCTGGAGGAAACTGGGGCTTGTGAGGGCCTGGCTCTTATTTAAGGCTTTGTACCCTGACCTGCCTGCAGTGCCTCCATCTCCTGGCCTGCACCCTGTAAACACCTGTCCTGTTCCATAGCTATGGTGAGTCCACATGTGGCAGTTCAGATCTGCACCTGGGTGGAAACATTCAGTCAATTTGAGCTCTGTAACAGACTGACCTTCTCATACAGAGCTCCCCTGAGTGAGACAGGGGGCCTCAGGCATGTAGGGAGGAGCTCTGGAACCATTCCAGCTCTCTCCTGTCCAGTGTGAAGTTTGTGACGCTTTCCTTAGAACTCACTGATGGATGAGGCAGCCTGGACTGGACCTTTTTTAGCCATGGTTCCTGCTAGGTGCCATGGTGTCCTGCTCCTCTGCTGAACCATTTCTCTGACTTCAGATCTCCACATAGATCTGAGCAGACTCAGTCTTCCTCTACCACGCTCTAACTCTATGCTGAGGATTCAGGTGAAATATCTGCGACCCTCAAATTCATCTTACATACATTTAACCTGGAAATTCAACTTCTAAGGGTCATTATAAAAAATGAGATTGATAGACACCATATTCTCTTCTTAATCAGTTAAGGTGTGGACAGTTAGAAACCATGAATGTTCAACAGCACAGCTGCTGAGTTAATTATAAATGACAGCCACTGAAAATGCTGAAAGAAGGCCATGTCCCTGATCTTTCCTGAGATGGAAGAGAGCTTGTGTCCTGGCCTCTCTCCACCCAGCAGTGAAAAGACACAGGCCTGCACAGCAGGTGAGGACAGGAGAGAGGAGCTGGTCAATGGAAGACCTCTCATCCTGGGAGGGATGCCTTTGGGATTTTTCCATTGCATTATTTATAGTGCTCCACTAAATATTACTTCTCTCCTGTTCAATTCACTGAAGAATAAATAGTTGGTATTTTCTTGAATAGGTGAGTGGAAAGGGATGACCTAATTTTCTTTTATCTGTAATGTAGGATAAGCATATAGAAGAACACACAAGCATCACTTTATAGATATATAAAATGAGTCTTTTTATTCAGAAAGGCAACACATCATTCATGACTAACTTTTAAACCCCCAACACATGAAGCCATGAGGATCCTGCTGTGGTGGGTGTCCTGCCCTCCCTACCTGAGAAGTCACTGTGCTCATCTGTGTCTGGTAGAGGACACCCAGAATCTTCTTCAGAGTCTCTTTTTCCAGCAAGGAGGACTTGAATCTTCCTGTGCTCAGGCCAAGCAGGGAGTGTGCAGCATGCAGAGGAGCCAGCACCTCCTGCCTTACACCCTTTTCCACCACTGCATCCATGCTGCAGCCCTGCAGGCCCAATAAGGCAGAGCCACGAGGGTGCAGCAAAGACTCTGCCACCTCAGCCCCAGGGGCCTCAACTCCTGGGTCCTGGCCTCAGCCTCCACCAGGCTCCAGGCTCTCCTATGGATTAGACATTCATAGTGGGCGAGTCATACCATCAGTGTCTTGGGGCTAAGTCCATTTTACACAGTGACACTTCCATTCCACAAATTTTGATCCTTTCCTTTGTAAATGAGGCTGAGGCATATCAGACAAAACCCCACACATTAGCATTACTTTTTGTTTTTCTTTCTTTCCTCTTCTTCTTCTTCTTCTTCTTCTTCTTCTTCTTCTTCTTCTTCTTCTTCTTCTTCTTCTTCTTCTTCTTCTTCTTCTTCTTCTTCTTCTTCTTCTTCTTCTTCTTCTTCTTCTTCTTCTTCTTCTTCTTCTTCTTCTTCTTCTTCTTCTTCTCTTCATCTTTGTCTTTGTCCTTGTCTTGGACTTCTTTCTCTTTGACTTCTTTGTCTTCTTCTTGGTTTCTTTGTTGCTTTAAGCATATATTTAGAGGCGCATTTTGCCAAAAACCTTTCTTTGTCTTTTCACTTTGCAGTTAACTGAAGTTTTTACAGATCTCTACTGCAATTCTAACCCTATGGGTTTGAATGCACAGAAACAATTCTCTGGCTTGGTAGAATGAGGGAAGTAAAGCAGAAACTGAACTTTGGGAAGTTTCTGTGCATTTTAGCATATCATACAACAACCCCTGACTCATAGCTTTTTACCTCAAAAATATGGACTTCAGCAGCAAGTGAGTCTGCTACAGGCAAAATGAGTTTCCTGTAGGTATTTCAAACAATCTCATTTCCCCTCAGCTTGTGAAGCACATGGTATAGGTTTCTTATGGCCAAACTTGAAAAATTATTTCCAGTACATGAAAGGCTGCCACTGGTCCTGAAATCATGACAGAACTTTCCTGTAAACATATAGTCTGATCCACACCCTGGCCGAGAGAAGCTAATAGAGTCAAAGATGGCTGGCACAGATAGAAACACCTCAAAATTGTCAACTACCAGCTGCAACAAGCAAAAACCGCATTGCTGAGCTTTCACTGTTGGGTGATGGAATTGTGTGGTGGGTTTTCCACTAGGTTTTCTGAGGCAGCTCAGTAAATCTAGGTTGCTGCCTGGATCCCACTTCCTGCAGTGCAATAAAAACAAAAGTCATGAACATGCATCATTTATTTGAAAATTTCTATTGCAGTTATGAAACCTGTATGCATGAGAGTCCACATCTCTGCCATAGCAGACCCACCCACGTGCAGTACCACCATATCTTGTAAAGGGTCAGTTTATTTATACAAAATGCAGAGTGATGTTCTCAGCCTTGATTTTCCAGATGGGTGCATTTCTTGAAGGGAATTCTTGAAGGGAAGTCATCATTCATTCTTGAAGGGAAGCTAAATGATTTAGTTTGAGTAAACTTCAAGTATGTTGCTATGCTTCTGTGTGATGTCCTTGCTGCCAGACATGAGGAAAGCAATGAGTGGGATCTGCTGAAGGTTTAGCTCCAGAGGGACACACTTTGCACAGCTGTGTCAGGCAGGGCTCTCCATCACATGACTGGCCAACCTGGTATCCAAATACCCTTGCCCAGTGCTGTCTCTGGCTTTGGGAGGTGCTGGATTGCAGTGGAGATGCCCAGTGTACTGGCTGGCCCTGGGGAAACCTTGTCATGCCATGAGTTTGTCATCCTTATCCCTGCACTTCTGTGGCCCTGGGGCCAGGGCAAGGTTCCCCCCAGCTGCAGTGAACAGCATCGTCCAGACAGCTCTCCTTGTGCGTACTCTATGTGGAGGCTAGCAAGGGTCCCAGCTCATTCCTGCTTCAAAGAGTATTGTGAATCAAACTCTTGAAAATTTGTGCAGCATTCTGTGTGGGAGAAAACTCCATTCTTAGTCCTAGGAGTTCTGGGGAAGGCTGTTTAGAGCTCTGATGGGAGCTGCAAGATATGGCTGTGCTCTGCCCTTCCCATTGTTGTTCAGCACCTGCCTTAAAATGTGTCAGTGGATGGGGGAACAGCACATTTCAGGGATGTGTGCCTGGATGAAACCAGTTTAGGAGGCTCAGTGTTTTGTGTGCTTGTTGGCCATGTCTGGTGATTCCCTTTGAGTTAGAAGAATTTGCCATTTCCCTCACAAAATGGACTCATGAAACCCCTTTCACACTTGTAATAAAAACCATCTATCTGACTATTGGTTGTAAATAAAGGTTTCCTGTTTTGGTTTTTGCATTATTGTTGTTTTTCAAATGCAGTAGCTACCTTTGTGTGACTGAAATCATGGAAAACATTTTCAGAAATGAAAAGATGAGTACATACACAATGGTGTCTACATTTTGCCTGCAGACTTTTTTTTCCTCTAGTATTTTCTCTTCTTTCAAAGAGCAGTAGCAGCCAGTCTCCTCCAGGAATGTTTGGCTAAGCAGAATCTGATGCACTGATATGAAAGACCCAGGGTATTCCCTGGTAAGTGGCGGTAGTGTGGCCCCCTGCAGCCCTCCCAGGGGGAGAACTAGCAGTGTCTCCTGGGATCCAAGCCATGTTGGAACTGAGGACTCTGGGAAGCCAAGCCAGCACCTCCCCTCCGTGGTAAGCGGCGGTAGTGTGGCCCACTGCAGCCCTTCCAGGGGGAGACCTAGCAATGTCTCCTGAGATCCATGCCATGTTGGAACTTAGGACTTTGGAAAGCCAAACCAGCACCTCCCCTCCCTGGTAAGTGGAGGTAGTGTGGCCCACTGCAGCCCTTCCAGGGGGAAAACTTGCAGTGTCTCCTGAAATCCACACCATGTTGGAACTGAGGACGCTGTGAAAACAAATGACCATTCTACCTCCCTGCTTAGCAATAGTGAACCTACTGCTACATGGCCTTGAGTCAAATATCCCACTTCCCCTATCCTCCTTCCCCTCCTCCTAACCGCACATTAGCAAGTGGGACCCAGACATCTGAGCATCTCCTGTGAGGTTGACAATAGCAAATAAGGGGGACTTCTTTCTACCATTTCTTTGAGGGCAAATATTTTTATTACTCTTTTGCTCTTTTCTGATTAATGGTACAGCTCTATTTAATATTCTGTTTTGATAAGTTCTATAGTGTTCTATATTTCATCTCATTTTGATATACAGGATTGAAAGAACAACTATTATAAAGATAACAAAATATACTGTGATACCTATTACTATTATCCCGGTAACCTGCTGTGAAGTTCTGTAAGAATTTCACTGTACAATCTTAGTTGGCTTTATTCTGACTTGTTCTGTTGTATACTTTCAAAAGAAAAAAAAATAAAGACCCACCATAGTAAATCACAGTGAGAGAATGGTCAGCACTGGGTGGGGACTAGCAGGAGAGAACAGGGGTATGGATGGGTCCAACACTGAGCCGAAAGCTGGCACTCGACAGATGTGAAGATTGTACCAATTGACAATGTGCTTACGTGTGACTCAACTGAACATGTGGAAACTAATGAAATCTCAATTTAAAATTACCTTAGAATTTAATGTTTCAAAGAACTGCAGACCTAGAAAGGAAAGGAAAGGAAAACTGAGAGAAATAGAAGAGGTAAAGGGAAGGGGAAGCGAAGGGCAGGTGCTTTGCAGGACTTGAGCCCTAAGTGGAGCTCCGAACACCTGCCATGGAGCCAGCGACAGACCTACCTTGGAATTCCACCAGACCAAATATCTGCCCTTAGTTTTCAGGTTGATCCTGGAGCTGGTGAGGTCATTGGAAGTGGAGCTGGCACAAGATCTGTAAGTTGACTTTGAGCTCAGTCCGGTACCCTGCCTTAGAAAAATCCCCAACTGTCCTTGCTCCTTACAGGCCTGAAAACCTCCCAGGGCCTGTCAGGGACAGCTCTGTGCACAAATGCACCGCAGAAAATCTTCCCATTCTGTCTCACCCCACTCACTTCTGCATGCCTCTGTGTTGCAGGAAGCCCCAATTCTGAGAGTCTTTCCCCCTCTAAAGTGCCCCGTGTCTTCCTCAGAAACCAACAGACCCCAGCCAATTCCTTCTCACTGTAGTTCTCATTTTCAGTGTGCTAGGCTTGGCCCAACTCAATCAAGTTAGATTGGGTTGATTGTACCACCTTGCTTAGCAGCACCTGCCCGGAGCCAAGAAGAGAAACTCTGGTTCTGAGGAGGACAGGTGTAAGCAGCACTACAGGTCTGGCCTCCTTCCCAAAAGGCCCTCCCAGGGTATCCTGTGTGCTAACCATAAACAGCCCTCACTTGCGGTCAGAGGTCCCTGGACAATGCTATTACCATCTGTCCTCCACTCTGCAAGAAGCCTGAAATGCAACTTCCTTTTCCACCCTTGTGGCCCGTTGCCTCTGTGAGAAAGCAAGTGGAGTCTGCAGTGTTACTCTAATCATGGGTGCTCCACAGGGTGCTGCTCTGTAACTATCTGAGAAGTGAGTGGACAGTGGGAGTGCATCCTGCCTGCCTTTCCTCCACATTCAGTTCATATACTGATGCATCCCCCCATTCTGTGTGCCTTTGTGAGTCTCCCTTTCCCCTATTTTATGTCCATATGTACAGAGGCCAAGAAGTTAGGCACATTCACCATAATATGGGTGGTACATGGTCTGCTCTCCAGGGTGACTGTGTGGCCTTCATAACATGGAAGCACAAGAGACCAGTGTTTGTATCTGCTCTGGTCATTTCATCATGTTCAATGCCTGGTACACTGATGATTTAAGGCACCCACCAGCTCCCTCCATTATGTCTGTGTGGAACTGGGTCATCTGGCATCCCCCAGAGATTCTTGCTCTGGATACCATGAAAGCACATGGAATGACTGCCCAGTGTCCTTCAGAGTGAAGACAGCAGCTCCACCCAAGTGATGGATCCTTGGCAGGAGGCAAAGCTTCCCCACGGGAAAGGCAAAATTGCAATGAAGCAAGGGTCCCCGGTCTGAGAAGACCTAGTTTTATACCCAAATCCTCCTTCCAACTTCCCTTGTCAACTTAGAAAAGACACCATACCTCTCAGGTCCTTTCCAGTGTATCCCCCTGAACTGTGGAAGTCATTTTGGCATCTGCTTCCCCGGGACATCATCAGAGGTGAGAGATGACTAAAGCTTGTGAGCTGGTGTCATGTGTACACAGTGTACAGAATTAGAGGTGAAATCCATGAAGGGTTGGGAGGGAGGTGAACACATTGCAAACAGGCCTAGATCTTGCTGTATGGTGGTGTAAATGACACTCACCTCCTGGACAGGTTTACCTGGTGGCATCATGAGGGGGCAAAAGTTCATCAGATCCGCCATTATTATGTTCCCTAAACACCTCAATTTCTTCTATGTATTGGTGCTGTGGCCTCAGACCTCACACAGGCTAAGCAAGCACTATGGATGCAGATGCACTCCCAAATCTACCAGCACTGTGCCTACATTCACACCTGTGTGAGTCACTACACCCATGGCAAGCATGCTCAACTGCTGACAGCTCACCTTCTGATGGCCACATGAATAGCTCATTCCTTGAGCATGGGTCACAGGTAGTGAATTTTGTCCTGGTTTGTATTAGCCAGGCTGAAATTGAGCCCAGGTCCTCACACATGGTAGGCAAGTGCTCTACCTGAGCTCTCTCCCCAATTCCTTACTTGTTCTTAATAACAGAACATGGCAGACGTGATGGGATGTGACTATCAAGGTTCACACATAGAAAGACTGACTAATCTCCTGCTCTCTCCCTCCTCTGTTCTTCCTTCCTTCCTCTCTGTTTTGTTCTGTTTTCCTCTCTATATCTCTGACTGTCTCTGCATCTTCCCTGAGGACAGGCTCACTCTTTGCAGAGAAAAAGGGTAACAGACAGAGCAGACATCAGACCTCCATCCTAACTGTGTTCCTGCCTGTTAGTGAGAGACCCTGAGAACAGATGCTGCCAGAGTTGTGCTTCCACTGAGCCTGCAGCCTTGTCAGGAGAAACTATGGTGGGTCCCCCAGCAGCACCTCCTGAATTCCTAACCCACAGAACCTGAGAGAACTGAAGTTTACCTGTTGTACCTAAGTTTGCAGGCATGCAATCATCAGTGGTCACGGATGAGCTATAGCAGATGTGAGGTTCTGCCCCCACCCCTGTCCCACGCCCACTCCTCCCCTCCCTTATTCTCCCCAGGCCCCCTGTTCTCGCTTCTCATCTTTCTTGACTAAAAAAAATTGACTTTGAATCTCTAAATGGTTGGTCCTCTGTCTTCTGCCACACAGACTCAACTCTGTACAGCATTAGGGCCTGCATGTCTCAGGTTCAGACATCAGCTCCATCTCAGTGAGGCTGTTCAGATGCCCCCATGTAGTGACCTTGACCTCTGTGTGCCCTTGCTTTATTGGGATATAGCGCTGGGTCTTCTCTTCCACTACATTCTGCAGTGGTTTGTCCCTCTCCTCCAGGCTTCCAGCTTCTGGGTGGCCAGTGACATATTGTCCTTATTTTTATTGGTGCCAGCCAAGTTCAGCCCAGGAATAAGGTGAGAATTTGAGGCATGTAGCTTGAATAAATCAGATCACTTTTCCTCTGAGCATCCCAGTGTGTGCCCATGGCATCACTGTGTGTTCGTGTGTGTGTGTGTCTGTGTGTGTGTGTGTGCGTGCGTGTGTGTGTGTGTGTGTGTGTGTGTCTGTGTGTGTGTGTGCGTGCGCGCACGCGTGTGTGTGTGTGTGTGAGAGTGCGTGTGTGTGTGTGTGTGTGTGTGTGTGTGTGTGTCTGTGTGTGTATGTGTGTGCATGCTTGGGATGCTGCTTGAAATCAGTCCCACATGTTTAGGCTCAGGTCCCAGGAGCTTGGGGGCTGCTTTTCTAATGCCTTTGGGATTGGGATGGGTCCTGTGCTAGGAGGTCTTTCTCCTTTGGATTTCTCCCCCATCCTTTTCACTCTGCCCATGTCCTGTGACTTGGGACTGGCATTGTCCCTCTCTGGGCACTGGTTCTAAAATGTCCATTGGGAGTGGAATAACATGCATAGTCCTTTACTGTGGAGATTCTAGCATGCTTGGGGGTGAGGCACTAGAGGGTCACATGGGGTTCTCTTCACCTGGGCACTGTCCCCATCCACACCTGCCTGTAATTTGATACCATCTCTAATAAGGCCTTTATCTTCAGGTTACCTCACTTTGCCATTGTCACATGCAGTTCATCGAGCAGGGCAAGGCCTGGACTTAGAACTCACCACTCACTGTCCCCGAAACCTTGCCCCAAACCTGTGACTCTTTATAGACTCCCTTGGTTCAAAGACCATGGGAAAACTTTCTATCATCCATAGAATTCAGGAGCTACACCTTAGTTCACCCTGGGGCACCCACATGCTCAGCGATTTCTTTGTGGGAAACCCAGGGGCTGCTGAATCAGTGACCTAATCTCTCCTGCTGCCCAGCCCCCAGTGGCAGCACAGTGCAGCCAGGCCTTGGGGGAATAACTTCAGCCTGGAGCATTTATAGCATGGAGCAAACAATCGGCTGGCCTCTGTGAAGGCTGCAGGGGTTTACACCATGACCCAGCAGATCTGTGATTGAAGACTTCATCCCAGCTCCTGAGGAGTCATGGAGAGCTCTTGGGTCCCCCCATCTACCCCAGCCTGGCAAGGAGCCTGGTGGATTCGAGTTCTGGGCTGGTTTTTACTACCTGGGACCTGATGCCACTGCTGTTTCCCAGTGCTCATTTCTCCCACGTGTTTGCCTCCTTGACCATTATATTTCTTTTCTTATGTACACAAGGCCTCATTATTCTTTTTTTTTTTTTTTTTTTTTTTT
Source organism: Cavia porcellus (assembly GCF_034190915.1). NCBI lineage: Eukaryota > Metazoa > Chordata > Mammalia > Rodentia > Caviidae > Cavia > Cavia porcellus. The sequence continues at coordinate 890,507 of NW_026947518.1, read as the reverse complement.
TTTGGTCTTTTTCGATATATGGATACCAGGAATCGAACTCACGACTACCTGGTTGCAAGGCAGGCACTTATGCCACTGAGCTAAATCCCCAGCCCCTCATTATTCTTAATTGGGCTTTGTTCATGTGTCTTGTTCTTTGACCAAACTACTGGGTAAGAAGTGAAACTTATAGTTGGTGATACATTGAGCCAGACTTTATGCAAATTGACTCTGTCCAGAGAAGAGGACATAGGCAGCCATATTCATGACATTGCACGGAGATAAACCACAGGGGAATTCAATGGACACACTGCCTGTGACACTGCACTTTCTATACTGAGTTATAGACTTTCCTTGGAACCACACAGTGCCTCACATTTTAATGGTTGTATTACAACTGCAATACTTTACTTTTGTGATTTTCTTTCCTGTTAAGCACTCATAAATTAAAATTAATAATTTATCATGGAAAATATCTAAAGTATAAACATGAGTGTGACACTCCCATGGTGCTGCTCTTGTAACAAAAGAAAGTGTGTTAATCCCCTCCATATGAAGTAGACATGAAATGACCTACATATAATTAAACATGGAGCAGTTTTGATGTGTATATGTCTATAAAGCCAGGAACATAATTAAGAAAATAAAGAATCCTAAGAATTACAAAAAATTCCTGAATTCTTTTTCTATGCCCTGCCAAGAGTCCATGAATATGTGAATGAGAAATTGATGCAATCTGTCTGGATTTTCCCTTCTCAGACAAGGCGAGATTAAACAGTTACTTACATCAGGGTAAGGCAGAGGAGAAACATAACTGCAGTGATGTGGAAAAGGTAGGAAAGGTAAATTACAAGGACATAGGATGAGTGGTGGCCAGGATCTAGTAGGAAGGAAAGTAAAAGAAAATATATTTGTGTAGTGAGTTGATGAAAATGTTCTGGAAGAGGACACTGGTGAAGTTTTCACAATATGGAGAATGCACTAAATCGTACCAAACTCGTCAATTGAAACAAGAATAAAGTCTTAAATTTCATTTACAATGATGCTATCACTGGCATCCCAGAATAGAATAATAATAAATAGAATAATATGTAAATCTGAAAGAGAGGGGAATGGCACGTGTGGGTCAAGAGCTGCCTGCAGGTAGAGGTCAAGAGATGACTCCTGATGGGGAGCCACCAAGAGATCCAGCTCTACAGCTGGTGGAGAAAGGAAAACATGTGCCTGCTCTTGCTGTGAGGACAGAGCTGGTGAGGGAGCTGCAGGTGGACCTGGCACGAGCTCTGCGGGTGCAAATTCAGCATGAACTGGAATTGCCTCTGCAGTTGCAGGAGAAGAAAACATCACTGACTTTCCAGGGACTTCTCAGGGCCAAACCTTCCCACTGCCTCTCAGAGGCAGCTGTATGCATGAACACAGCCCATTAAAGCCTCGCAGACTGCATCCCCACACGGACTGCTGAGGGGACCATGTTCCTGTGTCTCCCATCATCTGGGCACATTGCTGAGTTCCTTAGAACATTCCATCCTCTCAAGGCCACAAGCATATCCCAGGGATCCTTACACTGTGACTTAGGTGCCAGGGACTTAGGAGGCCCCAGCTGGTCCATGAGAAGTTTGGCCTGGGGATCCACCTTGGAGTTCAGCTCCAGTGAGGAGTCAAGGACAGGAGATGCAGACCTGGAGCAAACAGGGAGGTAGCAAAGTGAGAGGTCTGCCCTCTCTTCTAACACTGCCTACACTGGTTACCTTCAGGAGGGGCACATGGGTCTCTAGCCCAGCAAATTCAGTGTCCACTGAACTTGATACCTGTGGGCCACAGACACTTTGCCATCCCTAAGAATTCCTGCCCTGAGCATACCCTGAAACCCCTAGAGTGACTCTCCAATCTCCTTTCCAAAGAACAGAACAGTTTTCCCCATGTGTGTGTCAGTGAGGGGGGTGGAAGGTCATCCCGGGGAATCAGGACAGCCTCTGTAGCAGGTCTTCATGGGGCCTAGGCCACAGCTAATCCCTTGCCATGGAATCCCCATTTTAATATCAGTGACCCTGCACTCTGGAGCCACTCAGCACCCCAGAGTTCAGTGTTGTCAACTGAGACTGATGTGCTTGCACATGGCCAGGACTTGAATACACATGCAGTCCAAACCCACGGGGCTGCTCAGATGAGAACTTACCTTCCCTGTATCTGAACTAGTCCTGGACTCAGTGTCTCTGAATGGCTGGTGGTTGAGCCTAGGAATATGTGTTCTGGGCTTCCTCTTGTCTCTGGGTGCCTCTGGGCGCCTCTGTGTGCCAATGAATCCTGGCCTGAGCTGCTGACAGCTGGGTATTTCCAGTTGAGCTTCCTGAAGCATCTGGACCAAGTGAACCATGCTCTCCGTATGTCCCACATGGTTCTCTGACACGGAGTCCTGATGCTGGGGCCACTAGCCCTGGGAAAGCAGTGTAGCATGTTCCTTGTCCACTCTCTCTAGCCAGCCATCCATGAAGGCCAACTATGACCAGACCACAGTGCCTGGTGACAAGAGCCTTCAGAGTTCTGTTTGGACTTGTAACCAAGGAAGTGAGGTCATGTGCTGGGGTCCACAGTTGAGGCTCCCCCTGATGGCTCCCCCTCTGATGGCTCCTTTGTTTTCATTGTGAGCTGTGTCCTTGTCAGAAACAGCAAGTTAGAAAACTAGCAAAATGTGTGTGTGTTTAGATTTTCCATGCAAAAGATCCTTTCCCTTGAGGATGAGGTACACAGTTTCTTCATTTAGAGATTCCTCAAATTTTATTTTGACTGTGTTTTCTGGACTTATGTTAGGTTCATTTCATTATTACTAAGGAGCATGGAGATGTTCCCAGAATGCCCATAATAATTTTCCTTGAAGGATATGAAATGTTTCATGTTATAACACCCATGTGTCCAGGAAAGGAGGATTCATAGCAAGTTTTACTCTCACATGCCTATGAATGATCATTTCATCCTTAGATGTTTACCTCAGCCACACACTGTAGTGCTCCATATACTGACCTCCTTTGAGGAGGGGCAGCAGGTGGTGAGGGCAAGGGGAGGCTTTGCAAGATCGTGAACATCATCACCCCATGATGATGAAGGACACCTAGGCATCCCTCCTGGGGAATTTGTCTCCTAGTCACTGTTTTCACTTCCTGTTCTCCCATCCCAAACAGATCATGGGATTTGTGTCCCTGCTGGGTAGTTTGCCTTTCCTAGAGGTGATGGCGCTGAGCCTGTTCAGTCTCGATGCTCTTAGTTGGTCTCCTTCAAGCAGCATCTCTGTGCTGGGCTCTCCATGTACTGCAGCTTATTGGTGGCAGAGCCACCACATACTGTCATGGGGCTGAACCCACAAACTGCAACTTGTTCATGTATCTGTCACCTATCTACTGATCCCATTTGTTTTGTTTCTGGGTTGGCCCTGGAAAGCCAGCTGCCACAGCCATTATTATACATGGTCTTGAGTGGACATACACTTTTATTTCAAAGAAAAAGTACTTAGATGTGAAATTGCCAGATTATATGTCTTGAGTGTGATTAGCTTACAAACTGTTAAGGTACACTTGGAAGCATTTTTAAAAATCAGAGTTAGGTGGTTGTTATCTTATTGGTACTGAGGATTGAACTTATGACCTCAGGTTTGCCAAGGGGGCACTTATACTGCTGAACTAAACCTCCCACCTTGTTTTCTTATTTTGTTTTGTTGTGTTTTTTGTGCTATAATATGTTATGTTATGTTATGTTATGTTATGTTATGTTATGTTATGTTATGTTTAGTGTTGGTGAGGATTTTGAGTCTCCTTCAGTGCATTTTCAGTGCTTTCTGATTTCATTTTGTATAACTCACCTGATAAACTATGACATATCACAAAATCCTGGGTAATTTAAATTTGGAAAAAATTAAAAAAATAAGTGAGAGCCAGGTTTGGTAGTAACCATCTCTAATGCCAGAAGTTGCAAGGCTGAGGCAGCAAGATTGCTGTGAGTTGAGGTCAGCCTGGGCTACAATGTGAGTTCAATGAAAGCCTAAACTTCATAGCAAAATCCTGTCTCAAAAATAAATAAACATATCAAAATAAAAGATACATTAAAAAGGTTTAAAAAGACACAAAAATCATCTATAAATCAACAAATCAAATCTTGATAAATTTTTCTTACATACGTACTTTAGTCAGCACACTGAGCATTAGGTTTACCATCAGGTAGACATTGATCTACGGCCCAGAAGTTGAAGTGTTTCAATTTTTTTGACCTTTTAACTGAAATGAATGTAGATATGCTACTGAATTTACACTCAGGATTTGGAGAGCATAATATAAAGAGAATTTGATGTTTCTGTTTATTTTTGTACTAACTTTATATATGGAAGTAGGATTTGAGCAAAGAATTACTGTTTTTTGGAAACACTTTCTTGTCTTATTTTAATGTAACTCAAGTACATATTAATAAGGTCCACATAAAAGATGCTATTGTTTTTTTTTTTTTTTTTTTTTTTTTGGTCCTTTTCATTTTTATCGGTACCAGGGATCAAACTCACGACTGCCTGCTTGCAAGGCAGGCGCTTATGCCGCTGAGCTAAATCTCCAGCACTAAAAGATGCTATTGTTAAGTCTGTAAAAGGATAAAATACAGAAGAATAATGAGAGAATAACATTGACTACTGTATTGTGCACAATGATTTCTTAATGATCTATATTTTCATACATTTGTAAAATTTGTTAATCTTTTTACAAATTTTAAGGCGTGATCTCACCAAGTTAGTGAGTTTCCCAGGTCAGGCTTAAATGTTTCCTTTTTCAGTCTCCCTCCCACACCCAGAGTGCTGGAATACAGATGTACATTATCTTGAGTTGGTAAACAGCAGTAATTTTTTTGCACTCATAGAATGAAATATTTGGCTTTGATCTTTAGACACTTTGCAGAAAGAGTCGATCTAGTTAAGCTATATACCAACTTCCTAACTGGCCATTTTTTTCAGAGTAGGATTGAAAATCCCATTAACACTGTTTGTAGATTCTCTGTTTTGTAACTGCGGTTACCATGTGCTTCAGAATATCAGTGCAAATGCCTTCTGCACTGGGACTGAGGCTTGGTGTCCTTGAAGCACATTCTGGGTTTTTTTTTTTATCCCTCATGGATTTTGATGATTGTTTGAAGTCAAACCACATGAAAAGTGTGAAAGCTAATGCCACTTGGGGCACACTACACTCCAGAAGGCCAGTACAGTGTAAAATATTATTTTTTCTACCACTGGACTTTCCAGGTTTTTTTGTTTTGCATTCAGTTTCTATGGATTGAATACAGAGATTTGCACTTAGCTCCATGGCCTTCCACATTTAAAATTCTTTTTATTTTCATCCGTGTTCTGGTTAAGTGGCTGCATTGCGGAGGCTGTCCTTAAATTTGTGATGTTGCTGCCTCAGCCTTCCAGACTGCTGGCATTACAAGACACTCCACCAGACCTTGTTTCATCATAGTGCTCTTAAAAACTCATTGGCTGAGCAAGGAATGTTGAAAATGCCTGCAATGCCTGCACTCAGGAGGCCGAGGCAGCAGGATTTCTGGGAGTTCCAGACAAGCCTGCAACACACTCTGAGTTCAGCTTAGGCCAGAGCTACACAGGAAGAACTTGACCAAAACTGAAAAAGAAAAAGAAAGAAAACTAAAGGAAAGGGAAGTGAAGGAAAGCAGAGGGGGAGGGGGAGGCGAGGGAAGGGAAGGAAAAAGTATAAACAGAACAAAATTCCTGGTGACTGTATGAGTTTTTCTCTACTGGGCTGGCCTTTCTAATCTGTGGTGCAGTTCTTGCAGTAAAGGACCCTTTGACTGTTGTCACTTTATTATATACCAGAAAAGTATGTATTTTGTTGCCTCTAACTTTAATGTTTTTTCCATGGCTATAGGATGACACTTTGTCTTTCCCTGTGCATTCTCATTTTGTTTTTTCTATTTGTAGGAAAATGGCACTGATATTTTGACAGGAATGGCTTTTAAACACCTGGTTGCTCTGGGTAGCATGTACATTATAACAACATGAATTCTTTCCATCCACCATCACAGTCTGTCTTTTCTTCTCTTAGTGCCACTTCACTCATTGTTTCAATTTCTACAATTTTCCAAGAACAGGTGAGTTTGGTTTAAATTTTACATAACTATTAATTCTTTTGGATGAATTATGAAATGAATTGTGCTACTTGTATTTGAGGCTGCAGTTTGTTTGAAGCACATAGATATGAATTGATTATGACATATGGATTTTGTACTTTGAAACTGAAGTTATTTGTCCATTTGTTTTAAAAGTTTTTCAGTGGAGTTTTAAGTTTCTTATATGAAATGTTGTCTCCTCAGGAAACAGAGAGACCTCTTATTCTTCCTTTCTGATTTGGTAAACTTTTGGGTTCTTATTGTTGACTAAATTCTAGGACTAGGACTTGAAGTAGTGTGTTGAAAAGAGTCCAAAGCTTGGTCTTGTTCCTGAACTGAGAAGCAAATCTTGCAGCTTGTCAGCCTCTGAGCATGATGTCAGTGCTGGTCTTGTCATGTCTGTACTTTGCTGTGCTGAGATTCATTCCTCCTACACATGGTGTGTGAATGGTTCTTATCATGAAAGGATGGTGAACTTTTCAATTTCTCAAAGTGATTTTTCCAAATCTCTTGAGGGGTTAGCTGTGCCTCATGCTGTGAATGTGGCAAGTGACACTGAATGATTTGTGCAAGTGGAACCATTCTAGCACCACTGAGGGTGAACCCAGTGTTTATTGTGGTGTTTAAATTTTGCATGTGCTTGTGAATTTAGCTGGTGAGCATTTAGTTGAATATTTTTGTGTATGTTCATTAAGAATATTGGTCATTAGAGCATTACCATTTTTTTAGTGAATTATGGTCTGGTTTTGTCATCAGGGTGACTTCGTCATCTAAAAGGAATTGGTGGTGGTTCCCTTCCCTTGAAAGATGTGAAAAATAATTAGTATTTATTCTTTTTCAAAATTTTATTCTGAAGGTAGTAAAATACAACAGAGCAAACAGAACAAAGCAAATCGAGACAATGCAGGGAAATTGTTACCGACCTTCACAGCAGGGTCCATGATAACAGTAATAAATACCATAGTATATCTCATTATCTTCACAATTGGATTCCATTCAACTAGTTATAGTGAAATCAAAACAAACACAGAACATTTTAAAAGCAGTCAAAAGATAATATTGAATAGAGCAAAAAATTTCATCAGAACACAGCAAAAAATTAAAGACATTTGTATTCAAACACAAGATAGAAAGAAATCCCCCATATTTTCTATGTTGCACACAGTCATCTTCCCATGAGATTCTCCGAATTCTGCCTCTCCTTGCTAACCAAGGGTGGGCAAGTGGGATGTACAGTTCGCCATCCATGCACCAGTAGGCTCATGGGAGATGCTGACTGGTTCTCCTCCTCCCTTACACCAGGTGTCCTTGCCAGGAAGGCAGGAAAATTTTTTTCTTGTTCAGATGCCTATGTCCCAACATGGCCAGATCCAGTATTTATTCTTTAGTATACACTTCATAAAAGTCATCAGGGCAATTATTGTATCCTGGCATTTGTTGTTGTTATTAAGCAGTTATGATTGTTGACTCGTTGCCTGTGTTTGATAATGCTAAGTCAAACGGTGTGTATTCTTCTGAGGGTGTGGGTCAGGGACATCATAGGATATCATGTAATGATTAAGGGTCACATCACATTTAACTTAGGGACATAGCACTTTACTTTTGTATTTTCAAACTTCCCCTTCAGTATATATTTTTGTGAGTAATCTGTTAAGATATTTAGTCTTTTAAAGCACATTGTTGCAGGGTGCAGTTACTCCTGGAGGACACTGGGGCAGGGTAGGGCCAGGTGTCTTATTTCAGGCTTTGTACCCTTGCCTGCCTGCAGTGTCTCCACCTCCTGAATGCTTCCTGTAAACCCCTGTCCTCCTCCACAGCTGTGGTGAATCCACATGTGGCAGTTGAGATCTCACCTGGGTGGAAGACATTCAGTCAAGGTAGGCTCTGAAACATGCTGATCTTCTTGTACAGACTTCCCCTGAGTGAGGCATGGGGCCTCAGGACTGCAGGGAGGAGCTCTGGCAACAGAGCCACAACAGCCCTCTCTTATCCAGCATGCAGTGTATGCTGTTGCTGAGAGGCCTACTGATGGATCAGGAGTCCTGGACCTGAGACTTTCTTGCACATGGTACACTACTAGGTGCCATGGTGTCCTCCACATCTGCATGGTCCATCTTTCCCCTACTTCAGATTTCCACAGAGATCTGAGCAGCCCAGGGCTTCCCCTTCCAGGCTCAACACTATGGTGAGTTTTAGTGTGAATTTTATGATCAGGAAATTCAATTTATATACATTTAACCTGGAATTTCCACTTCTATGGCCTCATTATAAAAAATGAGTTTGAGAGACACCCATGATCTTTTTATTCAGTTATGAGTGTGGATAGTTAGAAACCATGAATGTACAACAGCAACGCTGCTGAGCTAATTATAAAATTATACTCATAGAAAATGCTGAAAGAAGGCCATGTCCTGGATCCTACCTGAGATGATAGAAGAGCTCATAGCCTGGCCCTCTCTCCACCCAGCAATGAAGAGTACCAGGCCTGAATAGCAGGTGAGGACAGAAGAGAGGAGCTCCTGGAGAGCAGAGCACTGGTCCTGGGGGGAAACCTTTTGGTGTTTTTTCCATTTTCCCATTCCATTGCATTATTTGTAGTGTTCTATTCAATATTCCTTTTATTCAAATCAGTTAATATTTAATTGTGGCTAATTTCTTGAATAGGTATGTGAAAATGGGTGATTTATTTTCATTATATATACTGAAAGTTATGCACAATACAGACACTTCAAATATCATTGCAAATATAAAATAAGGAGGCTTGGTATTCAGCCAGCCAACACATCATTCATGACTAACTTTTAAAAATTCCAACACATAAAGCCATGAGGATCCTGCTGTGGAGGGAGTCCCTGCCCTTCCTAGGATAAAAGCCACCGTGCTGACCTGTGTCTGCTACTGCCAGAGAACAGCAAGAGTTTTTCTTCAGTGTCTATTTTTCCAGCAAGGAAGTCCTGAATCTTCCTGCTTTCAGGCAGCACAGGGAGTGTGCAGCTTGCACAGGATCCTAGCACTGCCTGCCTTACACCCTTTTTCCCCATCTCATTCCGTGCTGCAGCCCTGCAGCCAAGGGAAGGCAGAGCAGCCAGGATGCAGCAAAAACTCTGATTCCTCAGCCCAGGGGGCCTCACTTCCTGGGCCCTGGTCTCAGCCTACACCAGGATTCAGGTGCAATCCTGAATTCATCTGGCTTAGTGGGCAGGGCACCCAATCTGCACCTCTGGGGATAAAGACCATGAAGACCACTGTCTTCTGTGACCCTTACTCTGCAAATTTTGCTCCTATCTTTGAGACTGAGGCAGTGGCAGTGACAATATTGTCATTACATATCTTGTTGTTATTATTTTTTTCTGCCTTCTTTGTTTATTTAAGCATATATTTAGAACTGCGTTTTGCCAAAAAATATTTCCTTGTCTTTTCATTACCCAGTTAACAGAAGTTTTTACAGATTTCTACAGTAGTTCAAACCCTATGTGGTTGAATGCTGAGAATCCACTTTCAAGCTTGGTAGAATGAGGGAAGCAGAGGAGAAACTGAACTTGGGGTCACTGCTGTGCCTTCCAGCATTTTGTACAGCAAATCCCGACTCATGCCTGTTTACCCATAGCATATGGGCTTCAGTACCAACTGAATCTGCCACTGACAAATGAGTTTCCTAAATTTACTTAAAACAATCCCATTTCCCCTCAAATTGCTAAGCACATGGTCTAAGGATTCTTACACCCAAACTTGAAAAATAATTTCCAGTAAACAAGAAACTGCTACCCATGCTGAAATCATGATGGGATTTTATGTAAAGACGTAGTCTAATCCACACCAAAACAATCATGAGCTGAGAGGGGCAGAGATGGCTCGTGCAGATAGAAACACCTTGAAATTGTCAACCAGCAGCAGCATCAAGCAGGGAGCAGAGCTGCTGAACCCTTACATTTGGAGTCGTCTGTTGGGTTTTGCCTTGGGTTCACTGAGGTGGCTCAGTAAATCTAGGTTGCTACAGTGCAGTGCCAAAGGGAAGTCATGTCCATGTAGCATTTATTTGGAGTTATTCTTTTGCAATTGTGAAACCTGCATGCATGAGGTTCCACACTTCTGCCATTGCAGACTCACCCACAGGCATTATTTCCATGACTTGTAAAAGGTCAGTTTATTTACACAACATGCAGAGTGCTGTTCTCAGCCTTGTTTTTCTCAGACTTGTGCATTTTCAATTATTTCTTCAAAGGAAGCTAAACGATTTCCTCTGAGCAAAATTCAATTGTGTTGCCGTGCTTCTGTGTGACGTCCTTGCTGAAAGACCTGAAGAAGGAAGTGAAGTGGACCAGGTGGGGGTTCAGCTCCAGAGGGATACTCTGCTCAGCTGTGTCAGTCAGGGCTGCCCCTCACCTGACTGGCTACTCTGGCATCCAAATGCCCTTGCTCGGTGTTGTCCCTGTTGTCAGGAAGCACTGGTTTGCAGTGTAGACTCCCAATGCAATGGTTAGCCCATGAAAAATCTTGCTGTGCTATGAGTTTTTCACCCCTAGACCTGCACCTCTATGGCCCTGGCCAGAGTTCCCTCCAACAATCATGCACAGCATTCTGCAAACAGCTCTCTTGTGCGTGGTCTACGTGAGTGCTAGGGAGGGTCCGAGTTCCTTTCTGCTTCAAACAGTACTGTGAATCAAACTCTTGAAAATTTGTGTATCATTCTGTGGTTGAGAAACCTCTCTTCTTAGTCCTGTGAGGTTTAAGGACGGCTCCGTATATAGCTGTGCTGGAGCTGTGGGACAGGACTCTCCTCTGTCCCCCATGTTCTCTCCAGTTCTGTTCAGATCCTGCCTTAAAATGAGCCATTGGATGGGACACACCACATCACAGTGACTTGTGCCTGTGTGAATCAACTTTGGGAGGCTGAATGTTTTCTGTACCTGTTGGCCACAGGAGGTGATTTCCTTTTGAATTACAAGACTTCCTCACTTCTCTCACAAAATGGACTGGTGAGACCTCTTTTACTCCACTAATTCAAACCCCGGGAAGGTGAAGCACTTTCATCACCAATCACAGCACTAAACAATGAACCAATCACAGATGCTAGGTTTAGCTGCCTCTGTGACTTCATGAGGCTTTGGTGGGGACACTCAGATACAAACCATAACACCTTCTAAAGTAAATCCTCTGAAGATGCCCATGTTCTGGACTAGAAGATAATTCCTTGCCTTAGTCCAGGGTTTATCGTATTTTATTTTATTAATTTATTTTTTAAGACCCTCTCAGTGTAGTTCAGGTTGACCTTCAATTCACTATGTACATTAGGCTGACCTAGAACTTGTAACAATCCTCCTGCCTCAGCTTCCTAAGTGCAAGGATTACACGCATGTACCATCACACCTAGCTATTGTTTGTTAAGCTGTATTTATTGATTTACTTGAGATTACTCAATTTAGTTACCTTTAATATACTTCAGTATATAAAAATGCTAATAAGTATAATAAAATTCCAGCCCAATGTAAACAACTTAGCAACTTAGCAAGGCCCTGTCTGGGAATAAATTATGATAAAAGGACCAAGGCACTGGATTCAATCTTCAGGACAGCAAAGTTAAATAAATCTATAAATAAACAGACTTCATATAAAATGATGTATAAATAAACAATACTGCTTAGAAATAAATCTATAAAAAACAAAATTGCTTGTCAGTAAATCTATAAGTAAATAAAGCTTTTGTGGATAGCTCAGATGAGAAATGTTTTAAAAGCAATTTTATTTCATTATAATTGACATACAATGAACTAACAGGTTTAAATACAAAATTGGATGAATCTTGACATGGGCCAGGGATATAGCTCAGTGGCAAAGTGCTCCCTGGCAAGCACAGGGTCCTGAATTTGGTTCCTGGTACCAAAAATAAACAAAACTAAAACTAAAAACAAACAAAAAAATCCTCTAGGAATCTTGTTATACATGAGCCCCCTGAAAATCATCACCGAAGTGGTGATGTTTATGTGACCTTCATATTTTCCTTATAACTCCGTATAATTGCTTCCTTCCATCATAAGCAATGTGTCTGCTTTTTGTCTCTGGGAAACACTTTGTATTTTCTAGAGGTGACAGGTCTGTAACCACACAGGATGCAGAAGATTTTTGTTTTTGTTTTGGGGGAGCTGGTGGAGCTTATTGAATCCTCATTACCATGTTAGGTTTCCCAAGTGCTGCTCCTTGTCAGTTTCCCAAGTGCTGAGCCATCACATCCCATTGTGTGGATGAACCACAGATCCTCATGTGTCCTTCAGCTGAGGCCCTTTTTGGTGTTTCCAGTTTTGAGCTCAAACATAAAGTTGCTGTAGTCATTCTTGTGTTTGTATAGCTGTAGCACTGATTTCCAAGGGGAAGATACTCAGTTTGCAGTTGAATATTTCAGATCTTGCTTGTTTAACTCAGAAATTGTTTAAGTGTCTTTGAAGTAGTTGTTCAAAGCAGAGTAAAGATTTCTGGCTCTTCCTGTGACTATTTTTAAACCCTGTTCTTTTTTAACTCTTGTTCATTTATTTTTCAGTCTTTTTCAGTTGATTTCATAAAATTTACCTAAGGAAAGTTTATTTATATTACATAAAATTCAGCATTTTTTGAATTTGGATAGAATTCTATAGGTGGAAAAAACCCAAAATACTGTATATATGCACATATTTAAATGTCCTATAATTTTCACATCACAACACTTCTGCTATGTGACGATTAACTTCATTGTCAACTTGATGGGCTTGAGAGCTGTCCAAGAGATTAGTAAAGTGTACTTCTGGGCTCATCTGTAGGGGTCATGGAGGAATGACAATAGGTACTCCATTTGGTCTCTGGCTCCTTCCTCCCTGGCGCTGTCCCTCTACTCTGCTTCCTGGCCACCATGGACTGCTTAGGGCACTATACAAGAATGTAAATATGAGATAGCAAACTGTAAGAATTATACAACAAAAACAGTGGTTCTCTGCTCTGCTCCACAGCCTGCCACTGTTGCTGATGTCTTGAACATGTACATTCTCTGACCTTAGGAGCTCACCCAAGAAAATCTTCCTTGAGTTCCCAAAGCAGGGCAACAAGTGTTCACACAGTGCCCATGAACAGCCCATGTAACCTTCAGCCAATTCTTCAGCATCTCCAAGGAGAACATGGCCCTTTTGTGTTCTCTCCGTGACTCTGCAGTTGGCCATTCTAATCCTACTTTGTAAATCCTTTATGTGTGACACATACACACATACACACACACACACACACACACACACACACACACACACACACAAAAATTAAATCTGACCCTCTGGTGAACCCTGACACAAACTGCCTCTAGCTACCTGTGTAACCTCTAATGAACAATTTCATGACTCACTCATGTGAAAAATCCAAAACACAACTGTAGCAGTGATGTGCCAAGTATGGGTTAGTTAACGGAGGTGTTGATATGAGGCCCACTGTGTTAAAATTCTGTCCACTTGTTTGTCATTGGAAAAGGTATTAAATGTTGGTGTCTCAGCTCACACAGCTATGAAAATGAAAATAATTCCTAACCCCTACTCTTGTAAGAATTAACATATGGAAAACACCTCAGAGAGGCCCTGGCCTCACACCTGTAAGGGTTACAATGCTTGTTAGCATGTTATATTAACATGTAAACATATATTTAAGTTATGAAGACATCAGACAACGGATACCGAAAGCACTCATTTCTCTGTAATAAAAGAAGGGCAACAACGCAAATAACAATGGCATCTGAGCACTTGCTATATGGTTGGAACCATGGGAAGACTCTGCAGGGTTTTTATTGGAGCTTCACAACAGTGCCAAGAGATGAGTATTGCCATTCATCAGTTTGTTTGTTTTTTTTAATAGAAAAAAAAGCACAAAATATTTCAAAACAAAATAATATGAGAATAAGAATAGTTTAAATTGAGGCTCCTAGAAGAGAAGCAGTGTGCCTAAGGTGTCAGGCCTGGGAAGATTTGAGTCCAGACGTCTATAAATTCCAAGCCTCAGACTCAGTCCACTCCTCTGCTTCCTCTCACAGCAGGCCTGGGGCTCAGTCTCCCAGAAGCTCAACCTGCAGCCACACCCAGCGTCAGAGAAACCGTAACCCCCACTGCCACGCCCACCGCCTCATTCTTGCCTCCTGGAGGGCTCTGCACCTCCTGGGTCCCAGATTCTGGCCCCGCCCCTCACATCACTTGGCCCCACCCCCTGGCCGGGATCGAAGATTACACTCCACCCGGCCCAACCTGGGCGGCCCTCGCCCAGGGACGGTCCCTAGCCACTGGCCTCCACATCCCACTCAGTCCCCCCGCCCTGGCCTCGCTTCACAGTGGATGCACGGAGTGGCCATTTTGCCGCTAGTGACCCCTTCTGGAGACCTGAGCACTCTTCCTTCCTTTCGGCCTAGGTTGTGGCTGGGCTGGGACTGGGCTCTGGGCCAGGTAGGCGGGCGGCAGCCTGTGTTGAGTGGCAGCACGGCGGTGGCCCCGATGTTAGCGGCACAGGTGCCCTTGGTCGGGGGTCCTGGGAGGCGGCAGGCGCGGCACTGGGGCGACCTAGCCTCAGGTCTTCAGGGCCCTCTCTCCTTTCCTTCCTCCTCTCCGTCGGGGTCCAGGCCTGGCGCGTGGACCGGGATCCTTGCCCCCCGCCCCCAGGTGCTGTTGGGAGCCCAGCCCTTGTGTGGTACCTGTGGGCAGGGCAGCTGGGGGTCTCACATGGCCTCTGCTCTTAATGAGCCTGGCCCTGCTGAGCCACAGACATTTACCCCAACAGGACGATTTCATTCCACTTGGAGCTCCTCCCTGCAGACTGAGAGAGGACCTAGATGTTATACTAAGACAGCAGTTATTATTCTACCTGCACATGCTGTGTCTCCAGTCCATTCCATTGATAAGGGCTTTCTACTTGTTTTAATATTGGTCCTCTTGGGTGTTTAAGCTTTGTGAGGAGTCTGAATGTTGCATGGGGCTTTGAGGGATGAGAAAGTGTGATCAGCAGTTTAAAAATTTAAATCCACAAAAAAAATATAATAATTCACCCACATTGTTGAACCTGCTGCAGAATACCCATCTTGTCAGTATTCGGCTGTCTCTAACCATACTCCCCAGTTCTGCTCACATCATTTAAGTATTTGCGTAGTGTTGAATATTTATATTATATTTATAGGTAGAGTTTTACTTAGTTACCCTGCTACTGACCATGTACACACGTCTAGTTCCTCTTAGAAAAACTGCATTGAGCATATATCTTTTTTTCTTGGGATAAATTCCAGACATTGGAAATAGTAAATCAAAGTTCTGTGTTCTTTCCCTGGTACTTGATATGAATTGCTTCTTAGACAAGACATGTTAACAATAGACACCTTGCAAAATTTAGGTATTTTCCCAATTATCTGGAGAAATTTGGAGTTCAGCTAGGTGGTGAGTCATTTTCTATACCAGCTGAGAGGCCACACAACCTATTGTTGGATTTTATTTTTAACTGATGTTCCATGATCATCATTTGTTTTGATTGACTCTATTCTGTTTTATTTCATTTGGTTTTATCCTCTTGACAATTAAAAAAAAAACTCTTGCAAGGCATGGTGGTGCATGCCTGTAATCCCAGCACATGGGAGGGTTAGACACGAGGATCACAGGGAGTTAAAGGCTAGCCTGAAATACTTGTTGAGTCAAGGTCAGCCTGCAGTACATAGCAATACCTTGTCTCAATGGAAAATAAAACAAACAAACAACCAATTTTTTCTTCTTTTATATTTTAATGTAGCACAGGTAGATATTAATAAAGTATGAAAACACTTTTATAAATAGATTATTTTTTTCATAACAGAATACTGGTTAATACTCTGTGTTCAATGATCTCAGGGATTTCTGTATGAGCTATATGCCCATGCACTTTAAACACTTGTCACTGTTTTTTTTTTTTTTTTAATTTTTGAGGCAATCTCTAAATAATTTACTCAGCTCTCCAAGTTGGGTTTAAACTTGTGGTCCTCCTTCCTTACTCTCCCTGGGTGCTGGGAGTACAGGTATAGGATATCTTCCTTTGGTAATTCACAATAATTATGAATGTTTGTGGGGTAACATGTGCTTTTGATCTATGTCTCCTTTGTAGAAAGAATCAATCCAGTTAATGAGTCTACCATGTGTCTACCACCTTAATAACCTACAAATACTTTCAGAGTGACTACAACTACAAATCTCATTGTTTAGCAGTTTTGAAAGCTATCCTTCTTATTAACTGTGGTCACCATGCAGTTTAGTAATCACTGAAAATTTCTTCTCCATTGTTAATGAGACTTTGTATTCTTGGATGAAAATCCTCCATTCCCCATCCCTCATGGAACTGATCATTCTTTAAAATCAAAGTGCCCAAGAAAGATGTGGAGGCTCAAGCTGCTTGGGGCACACTGCTCTCCAGAAAGACCAGGTGATGGTGCTTTGCTGCCCTTCAGCTTGCTCCCAATTTTTTTCCTTAATTCAGTTCTGGGAATTGAATGCAGGCCCGTGCACTGAACTACAGTAAATTCTTTTTTTATTTTGAGTCAGGGTTTGCATAAGTACCAATCTTGGGCATAGATTCTTACATGTCTGTGTGTGAACACACATTGATGTCAGAGACATTTCATTTTCAAAAACAAGATCCTCCATGCACACATCCTACTCTCATCAGTGTATTACTTCGTGATCATATTCCTTTTCCTCTTTCCTTGTGGGCCCAGAGAGACTGAGCTCAGCATCCCTGCAGCTTTCCCTGGTTCTTGTGACACACAATGATGCCTTGAACTCTCTATGTGGAGTGTAGCAAGGCTCCCAGTTTCCTACTGCTTCAAACAGTGTGGTGAATCACTGTCTTAAAAAGAAAACTTGAAAAGTTATGCAGATCTCTGTGTGGGATAAATCTCTATTCTGAGCACTGCAAGGTCTTGGGATACCTATGTAGAGCTGTGATGGGAGCTACTGGACAGGGCTCTTCTCTGCACAGCATGTTGTCCCTAGTGATGTGTTCTTGCATGAATCAGCTTTGGGAAGCTCAGCATTTTCTACATTTGTTTACATGTGGTGATTCTCTTTTGAATTACAAGAATTTTTCATCTCTCACGGAATTGATTCATGACACCTTTTTGTCACTTCTAATACAAACTATTTATGTGCCTGCTGCTTGTAAGCAAAGATTTCTTATTGTGGATTCTACATTATTCTTGGTTCTGTTTTTCAAATGTAAAGACTCAGATCTTTCTCTCTCCCTTGTACCACTGAAATCATGGGAAAACTTTTCCAACATGAAAAGATGAGTAGATAAACAATAGTCTTCACATTTCATCTGTACACTTTGGTGTACCTGGGATTTTCCCTTCTATTGAAGAGCAATAGCAGCCAGTCTCCTCTAGGAATATTTGGCCAAACATAATCTGATGCATGAATACTAAAGACCCAGAGTACTAAATCACAGGGTGAAAAAGTCAGAGTGGGTGGGGAACAAGAGAGTACAAGGATATGGAAGGGTCCAAAACTGAGCAGAGTGCTGGAACTCAATGGATGTGGAAATTGTACAAATTGGTGATGTGATGACGTGCTACTGAGTTGAATATGTTGAGATGCATGATATCTTAACTTTTAATTAAAATTATCTTAGAATTTGATGTTGAGAATATAGACATAGGAGTAAAAATCAAAACTGAAAGAAATGCAAGGGGAGGGGTTACAAGGACTTGGCCTAAGTGGAGTTCAAGACACCTGTCATGGTGTGAGTAAAAGTGCCAGTTATGGAATTCCTTAAGACAAGTTGCCTGACCCTAGTTTTCACTTTGATCCCAGAGCTGGTGAGGTCACTGGAGGTGGGGATGACCAAAGCTCTACAAATGGGACTGGAGGTTAGTCAGGTACCAGCTCTGCATCAGCAGAAGGAGAACAATCACCAACTGTCCTTGCTCCTTGCAGGGCCCAGAACTTCACAGTGCCTGTGACAGACAACTCTGTGCACAAATCCACCCCAGCAAAGTTTCTCATTCAGCTTTGAACAACTCATTTCTGCATGCCTCAGGGTTGCAGGAGGTCCCAAGACTGGCAGTCTTTCTCCTTATCAAGTGTCCCATGCACTCCTCAGAGTCGCACAGGCCAAAGCCAAAATCTTCTGAATGCAGTGCTTAGTTTCAGTGAGCTCAGGTTGGTCCATTTCAGCTGAGACATCTTGTAGAATTCGACACCAGCCTCCTGGAGCAGTAGCAGAGAGCCCAGCCCAGTCTTCTCTCTGCCTTGAGTGGGGCAGTGCTGGCCCAGGAAGACTTCCCCTGCTGATAGCAGTCGCTAAAAGTGATGTGACCACCTGTCTTCCACTCTCTAGGAAAGCATGAAATCCATCTTCCTTTCCCACCCTTGTGGTGTTGTCTCTGTGAGAAAGAGTATGGTGTCTGCAGTGTTACTCTACTTGTGCTTACTCTACAGGGTTGGTGCACCGTAAATATCTATGAGGTGAGTGGTCAGAGGGAGTGTGTTCTGCCTGCTATTCCTTCCTCTTCAGTTCATATAGGGATGCATCATTCCATTATGTGTGCCTTCTGGGGACACCTCTTCTCCTATTATGTGTTCACATATACAGAGGCCAGGAAGTTAGGCACATTCACAGTAACGTGGTTATTACCTGATCTGTTCTTTAGAGGGAGTTCTGTCCTGGATAACAAGGAATCACAAAAGAACACTGGCTACATTTGCTCTGGTCATTGCATCAGGGTAACAGCCTAGTAAATTGGTGGTTAAAGGCACTCACCAGCTCCTTTTATGATGTCTGTGTGAACCTGTGTCCCATGGTATCCCCCCGAGATTCCTGCTGTGGATACCTTAGAAGCCCATGGAATGACTCTCCAGTGTCCTTCACAATGAAGAGAACAGCTTCACCCAAGTGACAGATCCATGGTAGGAGGCAAGGCTTCCACAAGGCTAAGAAAAACCAGCAGTTCTGACAGGGTCACAGCTCTGAGGAGAAAGATCTGGGTTTAGACCCAAATCCTCCTCCTGACTTCCTACGTAAACCTAGACAAGACAACATGCCTCAGGTCTTTCACATAGGGTCCCCATGCACTATAAAGGTAATCCTGGCATCTTCTTCCTAGGGACATTATCACCAGTCTGAGATGACAAGTGTAATGCCTGTTGGCTGGTTTCTTGTGTACATAGTGTACAGAATCATACGTTAAATCCAGGAATGGGTGTGATGAACGTGGAATACAGTGCTGCCTGGTGGTAGAAATGACACTGACCTCCTGGACATATTCCCTGGTGGCATTGGGAGGGGGCAGAAGTTCTTCTATTCAGTCATCTTTATGTTCCCTAAGCATCACAATCTCTGCTATGTACTGGTACTATGACCTCAAGTTAGGACCTCACACAGGCTATGCAAGCACTATGGATGGAGTTGCACCCACAAATCTTCTGGCATTGGTTCTACATTCACACCTGTTTGAATTAGCACTCCCATGACCAGACTCCTACTCAATAGCTGACAGCTGACCTTCTGATGCCAAAAGCTGAGTAGCCCATTCCCTACATTATGAGCTTCACTTAGTGAATTATTTTATTATTATTATTATTATTATTATTATTAGTGTTGTTATATTGCAATAGCAGTGATGAAATTGAGCCCAGGGCCTCATGCATGCTAAGCAAGTACTCTGAGCTCAGTACTCAGCAAGTACTCAGTACACTGAGCTCTCTCCCCAGCTCCTGACTCACTCTTAAGTTACTGAATATGGCAGACATCATGTGATGTGAATACTAAGATTCACGCATTAAAATAACTGTTACGCATCTTCTGTTCTTTCCCTCTTATGTTCTCTCTTATATTTTACTATTCATTTTTCTCCCTCTCTGGATCTCTGGGTATGGGGAAGCCACTGCTGTCTCTGAAGCTTGCAAAAGGAGAGGCTGATGAGCTTTGAGTGAGAAAAGGGAAAACAGTCCAAAAGGCATCAGGCTTTTGCCTTGGGTCCTGCCTGTAAGCAAGAGGCAGAGCCTGAGAGCAAATTTTGCCCTAGTTCCATCTCCCCGGAGACTGTCTTCACAGAGATATGATGGTAGCAGACCCAGCAAAGCCTCCTGGATTCCTGATACAGAGCAATTCTGAGAGAATAGAGTCTATCTCTTATATGAACTGACCTGTCCTCTATCACACGTGTCTTGTCATATTTTCAAAATATATGTAATGACTGGACAGAATTTGACCTCTCTGCCTCCTTTCATCAATCATAATCGTTAAGGATTATGTACAGTGAGATTACTGTACAGTGTTTTCCTATGGATTTTCTTTATTAGGTTCTCACTTCATGTTTGCCGTGGTTTGTTTATTCATTCAAATGTTATTGGATATTCACATTGCAGTTTTCAGTTGTTGGAAACAAAGTTGAAATGAATATCTTATAAATTTGTCTTCATGACATAGAGGATTGTACGCACAGAATCCTAAGATAGTCAGATGAGTTAATCTGAAATTAACTGCCAAAATGTTATCTGAAGTGAATGTAGCACAAGCAACACAGAAGAAATTTCCTTCGTGCACTTCCTCACCAGTACCAGTGTGTTTTGAACAAAAATGAAAGTCTGCTTTGTGCTCTTCCAAACATAAACGGGTTTCTCTTGTGGGATGAATATTCTCTTACCTGATAATTGACAATGAAGGAGGCATGTAGAAACTGGAAAGGGTTCATGTGACTGCCAAGGGCATGTTGAAGGCATGTTGAGTGATAGACTTGTGAGTCCACTGGAGGACTTGGAATCACAGCTGGCTCCTGTGGAAGTCATACTACATGACCCAGGGAGTACTGACTTCTCCTGAAGTTAAGGCCCCATGACTAGGACAGTTCTTGTGAGAGTTCCCTGGTATTGCATGACAGGCCTATGACTTGACAGAAGATGGAGGTGGAGGAGCCCCTAGCCCAAGGAGAGGGACTCAGGGGACTGTTCCTCTCTACCCATAATACATGTGTACAATCTAGACAGCTTTGACATATGGGAGTGGTCGAAAGAGTTAAAGCAAAATGTGAGTGAAACAGTCCCACCATGGGTGTTATACCTATGGGAAAATGACAAAAAGAAAAGGCAAAATGCAATCTCAAACATCTAGTCCATCAGGAGCAAGACCAACTGACATTGAAATAGAGGACTTTAAAAGTCATTCATCAGAAAATTCAAAAGATAGCAAGTGAAGTAAAGAAACAAATCCATGAAGGTATAGAGGAAATCAAATTAGAAATAATGTCTCATGTAAAGAAATAACAGAAGTAACAACTGTAGTAAACAAGTTTCTCAACATAGCTAGAGAAGAAATAGTTAAAACAAAAAATACAGGAGCATGGTAAATTGAAATTGTGAATGAACAATATAGAAAACAAGCAGAATCCATGAAACATATGCAAAGAGATATCCAAGCAACAAAAAATATATATTGAAAGCTGGCAAAACCATTTAAATGAAGCTGCGGATAGAATTTCATAATTTGAGGACAGTATTGCAGGGAGTGATCATGAAAGTGTAGAACAAATAAAAATAGCAAAGCATCATGAAATGACAATCCAGCAGCTTCAACATGATGCAAAGTGAAGAAATGTAAGTCTAATAGACATCAGTGAAAATGCAGGAGTCAATGCAAATGACACAACTAAGCTATTCTCATAAATAATAACAGAAAAATTTCCAAATATGAGGAAAATTCTGATATACAAAATAGTGAGACACACAAAGTGCAAAACCGTCACAACAAACATAAGTCTATGGTCAAACATATCATAATTAAGATCCCAGACATGCAGCTTAAAAACAGAATACTAGAACTGTTAGAAAAAAGACACAACTCACCTGTCCAGGAAAGACTATGATTACTATTAAGGCAAACTTTTCAGCACAAACCTTCAGGTTAAGACGAGCTTGGAGTGAACAACTTCAAGCCCTAACAGAAAACAACTTTCAACCCAGACTGATGTACCAAGAAAAAGTGTCTTTCAAATTTAATGGAGAAACAAGATACTTCGATGGCAAAGAACAACTGAAGAAATTCATGTCCACCAAACCAACCCTAGAAGGATTACTGAAAGACATGCTACATAGAGATAAAAATGACCACAATCTCCAGAACAACAGAAAGAAATGACCAGGCTGCGCAAGAAATTGAACAAGGGAGAAAAGCAGGAAATCAACAACAGGAATACAACATGGGAAAGTCAAGCCAGTACATATTAGTGAAATCCATAAAGGTAAATGGGCATAACTCACCTATAAAAACAATCAGGTTGACAGAATGGATCAAGAAACAGGACCCCACAATATGCTATATACAACAAAGACATCTTACTCAAAATTCATAGATTAAAAGACAAAGGATGGAAAACAGTTTTCCATGAAACAGGAACCCAGAAAAAAGCAAGGTAGCTATTGTGTTTGTAGAAAATGTGAACTTTAAACCTAAAATGTTTAAAGGAGTTGAAGAAGGCCACTACATACATGTAAGTGAGAAACTGCAAGAGGAAGAATTAGAAATATATATGCACCAAATACAGGAGCGCCCAACTATATAAGGCAAATACTAATATACATGAAAAACCAAACACAAGTATATAATTGCAATAGGAGACTTTAACACCCCACTGTTAGAGATAGATCAATGAGACAAAAAGTCAGCAAAGAAATAACAGCACTGAATAATACCTGTGAGCAAATGGACTTGATGGATGGGTGTTTACAGTGTGTTCCACCTAACTGCATCATAATTTATATTATAATACACATTATTCTTAGTTGTTCATGGGACCTTCTCCAAAATAGGTCATATATTAACTGATACAGCATGCTTAACTAAATGCGAAAGGAACAAAATTATCCCATGCATAATATCAGACCATATCTCAATAAAATTGGAAATCAATGGCAAAAAAGTGCAAAGCCTTCATATACATAGGAATTAAATAACAACTTTCTGAATATCCAATGTGCTACAGATGGAATTAAAGGACAAGCAAAACAATACTTATAATACAATGAAAACACAGATACAACATACTGTAACCTATGGAACACAATGAAAGCAGTCCTCAGAGGGAAATATATAACAATAAATAGTCACATGAAGAAAATGGAATGAACACAAATAAATAACCTAATGCTACATCCCAAGTTTCTAGAAAAGGAGCAAGTCAAACCCAACACTGATAGCAGAGAGGAAATTGTAAAGATTAGAGCAGAAATTAATGCAATTGAAACTAAAACATGTTACAAAAATTAAGGAATCAGCTGGGGTGTTTTTTTGAGGGAATAAACAAAATTGACAATCCCCTGGCCAGCGTTATCATGAAAAAGAAAAAAAAAAAAACTAAAATCCACCCAATAATTACTGAAAGGAGGGAAATTACTACAGATTCCATGGAAATTCAAAAGATCATGAATAACTACTCTGAAAATCTCTATTCACATAGGGTGGAAAACACAGAGGAAATGGACAGATTTCTAACAACATGAACTATCAAAGCTCAATGAAGAAGATAAAACAATTTTGAATAACCCAGCATCAGCTACTGAAATTAAAAACAATTTAAAACTTACCAACAAACAAATGCCCAGGTTCTGATGAATTCATGGCTGAATTCCATACGAAGTTTAGAGAAGACCTAACTTCAATACTCCTTAACTCTTCAATGAAATTGAAAGAGAATCAGTCCTCTCTAACTTCATTCTTGGATGCAAGTATCACTCTGATAACAAAATCAGAAAAAGACCCAACCAATAAGGAGAACTAAAGGCCAGTCTCACTAATGAACATTCATGCAGAGATTCTCAATAAAATATTAGGAAATAGAATGCAGCAAATCAGCACGAAGATTATACACTATGACCAAGTGGGAAAACAGGAATGGTTCAAAATATGTCAATAAATGAAATACTCCAAATCAACAGAGCCAAAACTAAAAATCGCATGATCATCTCAAAAGACACAGAAAAAGCTGTTGATAAAGTCCAAAACCTGTGCATGATGAAAAGCCTACGGAAACTTGTAATAGATTGTATCTACCTCAATCTCATAAAGACAACTGATGACAAACCTATGGCCAACGTTATACTAAATGGACAAAAATTGAAAACCTTCACACTAAAATCAGGAAGAAGACAAATATGTCCAGTATCACAACTCTTATTCAATATAGTTCTGCAAATATTATTCAGAGCAATGAGACAAGAGGGTGAAGTCAGAGGAAGCAAAATAAGAAGTTAAATTATCATTACTTGCAGACAACAGTCCATACAGAAGACCCCAAAAACTCCATTAAAAAACTACTAAAGGTAATAAACAAATTCAGCAGTGTAGCTGGATACAAAATGAACACTCAAAAAAATCAATAGCATTCCTGTACACAAACGGCGTGAGAGAGAAATTATGGAAATATCACTTTTCATAATAGCATGTAAAGTAATGAAATATTTAGTAATCAACCTAGCCAAGAATATAAAAGGGTTGTGTGCTGAAAATTATACTATGCTAAAAATAGAGATTGAGAAGGATATTAGAAAATTGAGGGATATTCCTTGAGTGTGGTTAGGAACAACCAACACTGTGAAAATGGCCATACTCCCAAAACTGTTACACAGATTCAGTTCAATCCCAATCAAAATATCATTAACATACCTTGCAGATCGAGAGAAAATATTACCACAATTCATCTGGAAACAGAAGAAATGTAGAATAGCAAAGGCCATTTTGGGTAACAAAGGCAGGACAGGAGGGATCTCAATTCCTAACTTAAAACTATACTACAGAGTCACAGTAATAAAAATCAACATAGTACTGGCAGAGACCTGAGGATCAATGGAATAAATTAGAAGATTCAAACACTACCAGCCACCTTACATTTGACAAACAGGTTAAATATGTTCCGTAGAAGAAAGATAGCCTCCATAATAAATGATATTGGAAAAATCGGCTTTCCACATTCTGAACACTGAAACTACACTCATGTTTAGCACCATACACTAAACTAAAGTCCAAACAGATCAAGGATCTAAATATTAAAAAAGGAACACTAAATCAACTGAGAACAAGATAGGTAGAAATCTTGGGGACATTGGGGTTGGCAGAGAATTTGTGAATAAAATGCAAACCACATAGGAAATACTTCAAAGAATCAACAACTGGGATCTCATATTATTAAAACACTTTTCACTTCAAAATAAATCAACAACTAAGTGAAAAGTAAACTCACAAAATGGGAAAGAATTTTAGCAAACAACCACTCAGACAAGGACTTATATCCAGAACATAAAAAGAACTGAAAAACATCAAGCCCCCCATATTCGAAGACCATCTCCACAAATGGGCATCAAAAATAAACACACAGTTCTCAGACAAAGATATACAAATGGCAAATAAATATATGAAAAAATGTTCACCATTAATGATCATTTGAGAAAGGCACATTAAGACAGCGTTGAGATTTCCTCTCACTCCAGAAAGAATGGCTGCCATCAAGAAATCAACTGATAACAAATGTTTGTGAGCCTGCCTGGAAAAAGGAACATCAAGCATTACCCATGTTCCTGGGGTAAATCCCACTTGGTCATGGTGTATAATCTTCTTGATGATTTGGTGGGAGTGCAGACTGGTGCAACCACTGTGGAAATCAGTATTGAGATTCCTCAAAAAACTAGGATTTTGAAGTTCCATTCAATCCAGTTATTCCTTTCCTGGGTATTTTCACAGAAAATCTGAAAACTTCGTGTCACAGTGATATATGTGCACTCATGTTCATAGCAGCACAATATGTGATAGCTAAGTCATGAAAACAACCAAAATGGCCATCAGCTGCAGAGTGGATGAAAAATATATTTTTATACATTTTTACTACTACTCTGATATAGAAAAGGATGCTCTTGAGTTCTTTATAGGTAAATGGAGGCAACTTGAGAATATACTCATAAGTGAAATAAACAACACTCACAGTAGTAAATATCACATTTTGCCTATGGTGTAAAACATACTAAAAAATGACAAAGTAATATGATCCAAAAAGTATAATAGATATTGTAAAGGAGAAAGGAAACTGCTCTAAAGGATATAATGATATGTATAGTGTGTAAGATAGATGTCCATATTACTAAATTTCTGTTAATCATTGATAAGAATGATTTGCACTGTAAATGTTTGAGTGTTTAGCCACATTTTATGCTTTTTTTAACTTTAACAATTATTTTTAAGATGACAATATGTAATATATCAACTAGCCATTTTATGATGTTAATTTATTTGAGATCCGTGTGCTACCATTTTTATTGTTTCTTTTAACAAAAAAAATTTTTTTAAAGAAATGGATGTGGAGTTCTCTGCCCACCAGGCCTTGTAGCAAGACCTGCACATGCAGTGGAGAGAATCCTTGGGATCCACTTCACTCTGGGTGGCCATAAGCTGCACTGTAGTGGGATTAGTGGTATTATGCTTTACATTTCTTGTGGTTGTGGTCTTTGTGTGCATGAGTCCACCCTATGTGTCACTTACAATAAGCATATTTTCCCTGATCTTTGAGATGGTGGAATGTGGGAAACCACTTCACATTGTTTCAACCCCAAAGGCTTTGAGGACCTGTATGGACCTGACCAACTGAATGGCATATGCACAGCATGGACACAAGTCTATAAGCAGAACTTAGCATAGACAGCCATGGATGCGCTAAGGTTTGTGACAGTATGCAAGAATGAAATGCCTAATGATGGACGATATATTCAGGCTTGATAATAAACATGCTTATTTATTGCTGTTGCTAATGTTGGCTCTGTGTGGTTTCTTCTCCTTTTACCCACTAAAATATCCATTCACCACCCTATCTCAGAGAAAATCTCATACCACAGACACAGGGAACTTTAATACCCCACAAAACTAAAGCCTCTGCCCCCTGTTCCAAGGCACACATAACATCCTAAAGCCCAAATCTCTTTTGGGGTACAGCTTTAGAAAAGAGACCAAGTTTCAAGCCTGCACCTTGAAGATCAATTCCTAAGCCCTGTGACAAACATCTGCCTCACTTCCATCCCTCCTCTGTATGCACAGAGCATTAAAGGTCTAAAATGTTCTGAACTTGACCTAGAATGCAGCTCCCCAAGCAACAGATGTGCAGCCTTCAAGAAGACTGGTCAGACAATGGGCTCAGATGAGTCAATCCCCAGGCTGAAGGCCAAGGACAGTGTTATCTGTAGACCCCACTGTCACACAGTGGAGTTACTTACCAGAATATCTTAGCCTCCCTTGATTCCTGAACCCATGGGGACTCACTTTTCCTGTGGTTCATAGTGTGTTAAAACCAGGCACAGTATTAATGTGTGATAGGGAGAACCCATGCCCATCACAACCCCTATTGAAAAAAGGTCCTCATGTACTCTGTAAGGCACCTGTTCTTATCATGTCACATATAAAATTATGTTGGTAAAATGAATGTTGAATGCCCTGCTAGCCATCTGCACCAAGCCAGCTTGGCAGCAGTTCAGCCTTCAAACCTCCATTGGGCAGGCAGGGGAGGAAAGTAGAGGAAGACAAGGGGCTTTCTCGGCCAAGACAGAAAATATAGAAGGACAAGAGGCACCTCCAGCTGTAAGTGTTACACCCACTTCTGAGCCTGTATCCTGAGGCCAGAGTTGAGACAGCTATTTTGATCACTTTGCAAGAAATCAGGAGTCTGAGCAGAGCTAAAGGCTAGACTTGGGAGCCCAACTGAGGGATCCTCCAGAAGATTTGCCTGCATTTTGTTTTCACTTTCTGTTCCATGACTTAGTCTTCACCATCTGTTGGCAGTGTGGGTTCACGTGTCTTCCCAAGTGAGCTGCTTCTGGGGATCTTGGGTAGTCAGCACACAGTGAGATCTCTATGTGTGTCTGATAGGTTTTGCATAGAGCAAAGTATAAAAGTGCAGTTCCCATGATAGTAAGGTTGGCCCCAAAATTCCATTAGTGAGGTCTTAGTTTGAGGGCAGCTGATGCTTTGATCTTCAGGTTTGCATGTGCATAAAGGACTCAGTGCTGGCCAGGTAGAGTGTGTCCTTCCTGCATGAGGCTTTTCATCAGTTGTGCTTTTATTCCCACATATCAGAAGTGGATTTTCTTGCTGTGTGTTTTGCTTATAAATTATCATATTTTTATTACTACATATTTACAGTGTGTACTGATTATGTTTTTGATAGGTCCATGGCACATGTGATGCATAGAATGGAAGTTAGGCCCTACCTTGTGCACAATGGTGCAGTCCATCAATTCAGGACTGTTCTCAATGTTGCGGGCATTGAGAACCTAGCTCAGGGCCAAGTCATTGCCAGCACAAAGTACTGCTTTGTCTGAATTGTTCTTTCTTTATGATCCCTGCAGTGGGTATGATGCAATATTTGGAAGCTTAGTCCAGTCCTAACCCTAACTCTAACTGGAACCCTAAATCTAACTAACCCTAAAAAGTCACTACCAGCATTCTCTGGGCAAAGAAAACTTGATGGCATTGATGTGGGAAATGTAACATAAGTTAATTATAAGGACATAAGATCACGGGTGGCTGGGGTGAAGCAGCAGGGGAAAGTAAAAAAAAAAGCATTGTGTAAAAATTTGAAGAACATTCTGGAATTGGACAGTGGGGAAATCTGCACAACATTGAGAATACACTAAATGCCAGCAAGCGGATTACTTAAAACTTCATTAAAATGTTAAATTTTATTTATTTTGTTCTGTCACTAACAAATCTCTGAGAAATAACAGTAGTCATGAATACAATGATAAATAAAACGGGAAGAGAGGGGAATGGCAGGTGTGTGTCAAGAGCTGCCCACAGGTAGAACTCAAGAGATGACTCCTGCTGTGGAGCACCCAGGAGGTCCAGCTCTGCAGCTGATGGACAAGGGAATCCAGGTGCTGGCTCTTGCTGTGGGGCCAGAGCTGGTGAGAGAGCCACAGGTGGAGCTGGCACAAGGTCAGGAGGTGCAACTTATGCATGGACTGAAACTGGCCCTGTAATTTCAGGAAGAGAAAATATCACCAACTGCCCATGGATTTCTTGGGGCAAAACCTTCCCACTGCCTGTCAGAGGCAGCTGTGTGCACCAGCTCAGCCCTAGCAAAGCCTCCCACACTACATCCCCACATTGACTGCTGAGGATCTCATGCTCCTGGGTCACACAGCATTTGAGCACTTTGCTGAGTTCCAAGGCATATCCACTGCCCACAAGCCCATAAACTCTGGGAGGTTCAGGATTCTCTAGCTGTTCCTAAAGAAGCTTAGCCTGGGGATCTACATGGAAGTACAGTTCCAATCAAGAGTCAAGCACAGAAGATGTGGAGCTGGGGCAGAAGGGAGCCAGCTGAGTGAGAGGCCTGATATAACTGGGCAACTTATCTGTGGGATGGGTGTAGGCCTTTTGCCCAGTCTATGCAGCATCCAGCCAAGGCCTCTCCCACCCACAGTGGGGCACTTTGGGCCCAAGGAGCCCTTAGAGGCTGAAAGAAGTCTTTGTGAGAGGGAGACCTTGCATAGTTGTATCACACTTGAACTTTCTGACACGTCTCCTTGACCCTCCCCAGTGCAGTTAGCTTGATGAAAGGAGTGACTGATATATGCTATATCATTGCACTCAATGGATCAGGGCTACTGCTCCATGAATATGTGAGAAGTGAGAGGTCAGTCGGTATCTGTCTTGCCTCTCTGCTGTCTCTAGCTTAGGCAGTGATTCCCACTTATGCATGGTCTGTACCCACAACGAGAGAGGCCTGGGGTCCAGAAAAATGGCTTTTAGGTGAGCAATATCTGTTCTGCTGAAAATGGTGACTCTGTGGCCTCCAAAGAACATTGTAACTCAAAAGGCCAGGAGTTGCATCTGCTCTGCTTACAAGGTCATAGACAATACCCAGAAATGAGTCTGCACACAGTGTGTCTTCATATGTATTTGTAGCATAATTAAACCTGTTTGCTCTTCCATGATATCTGACAGTCATGGATTCTTTGCTCTACTCAGGGTATCCTGTGTTGAACAAACCCTGAGGCCCATATAGTGACTCTCCAATCTCCTTTCCAAAGAATAGAAAGCTTTCCCCAAGTGTTGGTCAGTAAAGGGGATGGAAGATCATTCATGGGAATCAGCACAGGCTTTACTGTACGTCTTCATAGGGCCAAGGCCACAGCTAACCACTTTGCACAGAGCCCCCATTTCATCCTCAGTGATCCTGAGTTCTCAATTTACTCAGCACCTCATCATTCAGCATTGTAAACTGGGGTTGAGTGATCAACTTGCACATGTCCAGGACCTGAATCTGCAGGTGGCCAAGTCTTGCTGGGCTGCTAAGGTAACAACGCACCTTCTCAGCTTTGGTGCCTGTGGGGTTGAGATGTCAGCCATGGAGGAAGCCAGAGAGGAATGGCCAGAGCTGGGGCAGCTGTCCAGGAAGGCTAAGTCCAGAGTCTCCTTCAGGCTGTGAGGTCCATCTGCCTGCACCTGGCTTGCTGTACGGACATCTGCTGGGCTCTCTGCTGGCTGACTTCTGATCTGTGATGAGACAGTGGGGAGACATGGAATTGGTGTCGTGCACATGACTTCTCAGAAGGGTTGGAGCTGAAGGAAAGCCCACACTCTAAATATCCCACAGAGGCTTGTGCTACAGGGCTCACTAAGGAATACTACCATGCTCACATCACCTGGACAGAGGAGAGGCAGAAAAGAAGTCTATGCATTAACAAAACCTATGAGTCTTATGACGGCCGCCAATTTTAGAGTTGAGAAAATGGAGGATCATTCTAGATGTCCAGATCCATTAATGAGGCCCCACAGAATGTTCCCCAGTTTCCTGATAGAATGTCCACAGGAAGAAATTAAGCTACTCTTCCATAGCCATGGAAGGTGAGCAGCTGTGTTCACTGTTCTTTTCTTGTGCTCATTTAGCCCTGAGGCTCCTATGATAGGAAATGCGGTGCCTGAAAAATTCCTGTAAGACAAGTGCCTGAGAAATGGACAGAGTGGACTGACATTTGAGGTGAGCACATGTGTGGTGGTTCGATGATGTGTAATAGCTGGAGATAGGGTGGAGAGACAGCCAGCTAATGGTCCATGGACCCCAGGCCTAGTGCTGAATATGAGACACAATGGCAGAATTCAATCATGCCAAGAAATGAAGTGACTTTGTGTTTGTGTCCCATTTCCCCTTCTCAACCAATGTGTGTACAAAGACCTTGCCTGTGACAAGGTAGACGCTGAGTAGAGAGCATATGGTATTTGAGCACTTGGAGTCTAGATTCCTTGAGAGCAGACCACAGGGGCAGTGTTTTACAAGTCCTGGATGGATGTGCTTAAAGGGTTAATCTGACCCTAAATTCCCCTCAGTACTCTATGGTCCACTATACAGTCCCTTCTGCTGACAAACCCTGCACCAGAGCAGATATCTATTGTTATTGTGGGTACCATGTCTGGAGGAGGGACCTGTCACACAGGGCCCAGCATCCAGCTCCATGCCCATGTCCTGTGTACAGCTCTGTTGGGCCAGAGCCCCAAAGCCTGGAGAAAGCCTGAGGCTCTGAGAAACCACAGGATTTACTTTGTTAAACAACATAAACTTATGTTCCTGAAAGACAAAAAGCACTATCCCAGACTTCTACCCAGGAGGACAGGAGATCACTCTGGAGGCTGTGGATAAAACATGGTCATTGCCCTTCTCCTCCTGCCAGCCCTGTCCTAGATGGGAATGTCAACATGACAGTGGCCCAGGCTCAGTTTCCCTGTCCCTGCCCAGGAGCATCTGCCCTCAGTGCCTGTCCTCAGACCCCCTCACAATGATGACCTAGGGAGGGAATTGTTCGTGCAGACTTACAGTGGTGGCCAGGTCTATATAGCCTTGTCCTGGAGTCTGTGTCTCTGAGTGGCTGGTGGCAGAGCCTAGGGACATCTGGCCTAGGCTCCCTCTTCTGTCTGGGTGCCTGGGGACTGGGCCTGGTGAATCCTGTCCTGTGCTGCCTTTGATGGTTGCGCAGTTCCCGGAGAGCATCCTGAAATATCTTGGCTGAAAGAACCATCCTCTCACTTGTTCCCAGGAAGTTTTCCCATGGCGGGTCCTGAGGCTTGGGTTTTTAGGCCTGGGAAAGCAGCATAACATATTGACTGATCACTCTCTCTAGCCAAGTGCCTGTGAAGTTCAACTATCACCAGACCAAGGTGCTTGGTGACCAGAGCCTTCAGAGTTCTGTTTAGATCTGTTGCCAAGCAAATGAGGTCATACGCTAGGGTCCATAGCTGGACTGCCACCTCTAATGCCCAATTTATTTTTACAAATCTGTTCTCCTTAGAAACAGCAGGTGAAAAACTGGAAAACTGAGTGTGGTTTTACACTTTGCTGAACTTTGAAAATTTAAATGCAGCAAAATTGTAGATGCTTCAGTTGTGGCAGGCATGGTGCCAAGCACACAATTCCATCCAAAGGGTCCCTTGTCTCTGAAGATGAGGTGTTCAGTGTCTTCACTTACAGATATGTCACATTTTCAGGTGACTTGCTTTCCTGGGCATGTGTTAGTTTCATTTCAATTCCATTAGGGAGCATGGAGATGTTCCCAGATTGCCCATAATATTTTTCCTTGAAGGATGTAAATGTTTCATGTTAAAACTTCCACATGTCCAGGGGAGGAGGATTCCTAGCAAGTCTTGCTCTCACATGCCTATGAATGATTACTTATGAATCCTTGGATGTTTACCTCAGCC
This sequence comes from Cavia porcellus, assembly GCF_034190915.1. Lineage (NCBI taxonomy): Eukaryota > Metazoa > Chordata > Mammalia > Rodentia > Caviidae > Cavia > Cavia porcellus. The sequence continues at coordinate 857,660 of NW_026947518.1, read as the reverse complement.
ACACACTGTAGTGCTCCATACTCTGACAGCCTGTGAGGGGGGACAGCAAGTGGTGATAGCAAGGGAAGGCTTTGCAAGGCCATGAACATCATTGCCCCGTGTGGATGAAGGCCACATGCGTGTCACTCCTGGGGAACTTGTCTCCTAGCAGCTTCTATCACTTCCTGTCTTCCCATCCCAAACAAAGCATGAGCTTTGTGTCCCTCCTGGGTAGTTTGCCTTTCCTGTAGGTGATGGTGCTGAGCCTGTTTAGTGGCAATGCTCTTTGCTTGGTATACTTCAAGCAGTGTCTCCGTGCTGGGATCCTCCTGTGCTGTCACCATCTGCTATTATGGGGCTGAACCAAACAACTGCGACTTGTTCATGCATGTGTCACCTATGTGCTGATGGGGACTTGTTCTGTTTATGGCTTGATTCTTGAAAGCAGGATACCACAGCCATTTTTATTCATGTTCTTGTGTGTATATACACTTTTATTTCAAAGAATAGTGCTTGAATGTGAAATTAGTGGATCATATTTCTGTTGTATGGCTACCTTAGAAATTCTTAAAGTATCTTTGGAAGCAGTTGATTCAAGCAGAGTTAAGTGGTTGGTTTTTGTTTTGTTTTGTTTTATTATGCTATACTATGCCATGCTATGCTATGTTCCACTATGTTATGTGTTGGTTAGGATTTTGAAACTCCTTCAGCATGTTTTCAGTGCTTTCTGATTTGACTTTGAATAATCAAGCTGAGAATATATAAGAATATAACATAATCTGACTAATTTTGTTTTGGAGAAAATTTAAAAAGGAAAACCCAGTCAGGGATGTTGGTGCACACCTATCATTCCAGTACTTATAAGGTTGAGGCAGGGGGATTGTAGTGAGTTTGAGGTCATCCTGGGCTACAAGATAAGATGAAGACCAGCCTGAAATGCATAGCAAAACCCTTTCTAAAAACAAAATGAAAGAAAGAAAGATGAAATAATATAAAAATGAAAAGTCAAAAGTCACCTGTCAATTGAGAAATCAAATCTTTGTGAGGTTTTCTTGAATATGTGTTTTAGTCAACACAACTAACATAAGATTTACCATCATGTAGGCATTGATGTTTTGCCTGGTGTTTGCACTGTTTTAATTTTTTAAAGTTTTTACTGAAATGAGTGCAGATATGCTACTGAATATACCCTCTTAGGATATGAGTAGCTCAGTATGAAGAAAATTTGATCATTCTTATTTTTTCTGTCCTAAATTTATATTTTGAACAAGAATTTGATCAAGAGATTACTATGTTTTTTGAAATAATAATAAGAATCTTATAAAGATACTCTTTTTGAGTGTATAAAATGGTAAAAATGATTATAGATTAATAGTGGTTAACGTACCTTGCACTGGGATTTCTGGAATTTCTAAAGGATGGATATTTTCACACATTTGTAAAATTATTTACAAATTTTAACACACGGTCTCATTAATTTTCTAAGTTTCCCAGGCTAGGCTTAAATCTTTCTTCATCCTTCCTCACCCTCCCAGAGTGCTGGGATTACAGGTGTACATTATCCTGCATTGGCAATTGATAGCAATGTTGCGTATTCTTGGAATAAAATGTTTAGCTTTGGTTTTTAGACATTTTGCAGAAAGAGTCCATCTACTTGAGCTATCTCCTACCTTTCTAGCCTGCTATTTCTTTCACAGAATAAGACTAAAAATCCCATTAACACTGTTTTAGATTCTCTCATTTTTAACTGTGGACAGCATATGCTTTGGATTGCCTTCTGCACTGGGACTGAGGCTTGCTGTCCTTGAAGCACATTCTCTTTTTATTTGATCCCTCCTGGAATTTGATTATTGTTTGAATTCAGACCCCCAGAAAGGTGTGAAAGTTAAAGCTACTTGGGGCACACTGCCCTCCAGAAGGCCAGGCCAGTGTAAAACATTATTTTCCCTGCAGTCCTACTTCCCAAGGGTTTGTTTTGGTTTTTGGATATTGATTTTTGTTTCCAATTTTTGCTCTGTTCATCAGTGTGTCTGTCCTTGATGTCTGTGGGTCAGTGACATCAAAGGAAACCACACATCCATTAAGGGTCATATTTCATTTTACTTAGAGATGCAGCCATTTTCTTTGGTATCCTCAAACTAACCCTACAGTGTATATTCTTGTGAGTAACTACTTTCAGTTATTTAGTCTTTTAAGTAAAATATTCTCATCATGCTGCTTCTACTGAAGGAAACTGTAGCAGTCATGAGCCCGTCTCTTATTTCAGGCTCCATACCTTGACCAGCCTGCAGTGTCCCCATTTTCTCAACTGCTCCACAGCTGTGAACAGGGTGTCAAAAAATTGTCCCTGAATTCACTCATCTCTTCTGTCCCATTTATCATCTCCTATCTACTATTGAAAATATGTTAAAATATGCACAACACAAAATCCACTAATTTTGTCAGTGAGTTAAGAACATTTACCTTGTGCAATTATCAGCACCGTCCTGCTCCAAAACTGTTTCTGAACAGAAACTGTGAACCCTCCCAACAATAGCATCATTTTGCTACCTTCAACTCCTAGAAATACCATTATACTGTCTGTCTCCATGAAATGGACTCTTCTGGGCCATGATGTATTTGGAATCATATAACATTTCATTTTCCCTCTGTTTTATTTCCCTTAACATAATATTGCAGGATATATACATAGCATCTTTTGTTCATCCACCATTTGGGGTTTTTTCCCCATGTTTTGGCTCTTAGGAATAATCCTATTGTGAACATGGGAATGCATATATCTGCTTGAGCTCCTGATTTCTGTTAAGCTGTATAAACATATTTAGAATTGTTGAATCATAGAACTATTCTATAGAATTTGGAGAGGAAGGCTATGTTTTTCTCTACAGCAGTCAGTCCATTTTACAACCCTATCAACAGGACATGTGGTTTGGGTTTCTCACTGAGATCCTCTTGGCCAGGGAACAGTCACGGAATCTAATCAAGCTGCTGTCCCTGATCCTTGGTCTGCAGAGCCTCAGACTACACTCCACGTGATGGGTTTGTGTGGCACATGAGGCAGTAGAAACAAAGAGGGACTGGATCCAAGCCACACCCAATTTAGGGTCTGTTCTGCAGTGATGTGAACTCTTTAGAGACTGTCCCCTTCTACACCATGGAAACCAGTAGCCTAGTGACCCACACCTTGCAGCTCCCCACTCCCCAATGAAGCCCAGATGCTACACAAAGCTGACCCTTTTCAGGGTGAATGTGTGGATGCTCCACTTTCTGTGTTTTAGGGGAAAGAGGTAGATGAATCAGCTGTTGCTCCTACAAGTTCAGCAGAACTCTGATTGGCTGTGTCCCAAACTTAGTTGCTGACTCTCACAGTTTCCAGTGCACTGATGTTCAGGCTGGGGTCTGCCTTGTGTGAGCTGAAGAATCAGACCCTGTTTGAATGCCCTGTCCATGCCTGGGACCCCAGTGAGTGCCAGAGGCCATGCAGGAGACCTGGGCATGGAATCCTCACCCTTCAGGTCTCCTGGATCTGTTAGAGGAAACCTTTTAGAGAACAAGGGCCCATGCTGCAAGCCAAAACACAATTATTCATTGCACTGCCTACACTGCAACTAGATCTGAATACTGAACTGAAGTTTTAGTTTAGAAAAAACTGCTCATCCATTGACATACTTTGCTGGAGAGAAAAACACAATCACAAAGCTTTCAATGATACAACCCTTTATTGAAAGTGATGGTTTGCATTTGGTATGCTTTCACACAATTAATGTTATCTTGGCTGTTGCATGCACACTGATAGTTGGTCAAAGGTTGGCTCATACTGCATTCGTTTCAGAGCAACACATGCAACACTCAAGTCATCTGTTGATCTGTTTCATGTATCAGATTTAAAATAATTCAAAGCTGAAAACAGTGGCCCAAAATCATAAGATGATCCACAGTAACAAATGCAGTCCCCAGTGTTTTCATTGACTTAATGGTTTTTTGTCTTTTTGAGACAGAGTCTCACTATGCAGTTCAAGATGGCAACCAACCTGTGAGTAGAAGAGACCAGCCAGGAGAAGGAACAAATGAAGGTAAGAAACACGGAGCCATGAGAAGAAAGACATCTACAACTACATGAAGCAGGTCATAATGTAATGGCTTTGTGAATGAGTCAGTGTGTAAATCTCGCAAACATAACGATAAATGAAAAAGTCAGACCCTCAAAAAACACAAACTGTAAAAGCACATATATGGATATAAATGAGCATGCATATGTATAACTGATAAAAACAGGACAAACTAAACACTGGATAGTATTTATCTTGGGGGAGGAGAGGAGAAGCAGCCAGCAAAGAGCATAAAAGGTGAATGTTCATTTCATTTATGAAAACTCATTGAATTCAACATTTTCCTTTATTATTCTTGTTACCAAAGCTTCACTTTCCTTGCTGCCTTCCTACAAAACTTGTCAAAGTTGACTCGCTGCTCCGCCGCCACCTCCTGGCCATTCAGTAAACTACAATGCTGCACTAGAGAGGGCTCCTGGTGCAGTTGGGCTGAGTGAGAGGGATGCTGGTTAATACTTTTTGCAGAACACAAAGCCAGCCAACCAACCAAGCCCTGTCACTGTGCAAACATCACTTTAGGGACCTTGTGCAAACAGCGTCTCTCTGACCCAAACCCGCATGTGCACACAAATGGAGTGGGACAAAGTCATCAACCTAATCACCTTCCTCTGGTTGCCATCTCTCTTACGTACCCCAGATCTCACCTACTACTGTAGTTTAGAGTCATCAGTACGATAAGATGTCTTTCTCACATGCTATATCATATAAAACCCTTCATCCTTGATAAAAGAAATGTATTTGATATACCATGAGGTTAGCAATAATTAATTTCAATGCCATATAAAAACTTTGTGTACATTTACTTAGATTTTACACTTTAGGCAAAATTTAGATTTTTTAACAGACATCTGTAGAAATCTAATAAATTTAGGATAGAGCATTAACGACCATATATCTATATCTATATCTATATCTATCTATCTATCTATCTATCTATATATATATAGTTATTAACCAATACAATTATATCTTATTTATGCAATAACAAAATGCTTATTTAATAAATTCCTGTAGATGTAGATCAAACTTTAAGTCCCATGACCAACTTTACAGAGATGTTGAAATATTTTACTGCTGTTTAACCTTTAGTTGTACACTGTGTGATATAGAGCACTTGTTATTTTTGTATGCTCTAAAAATATGCAGTCTTAACTCTGCACCTGAGATTCTCCTGAACTCAACAAAAATTGTCCTGGGACGGGGACAGTACAACCAACCATGGAAGCAGTAGGCAGCTACACCCAGGGCTTTTCTTGACTTAGTTCATTCAGGAAGTTGCCACAGTCTTCTGTGCCACCACTTTGGGCCCCGTTTGTGTTGTCAAGAAGTTTTTCACAATACAGGGACCTTCCTGAAAGAGGCAGGTTCCACTGTGAGGGGTTCACCAGTGGAGGACAGAGAACTCCACATGCACCTAGGAAAATTAGGGATGTACAGCTGCAGGCCAAGGTCAGGTCAGGGAGCTGACAACACTAAGAGTGAGCAGCAGATGGAAGGGAGCTGTTTCCTGACAGCCTAATGGGATGCTTGCAGAGGGCAAGCCAGGCAGAACAGGTGTGAGCTGCGTGATGGTGGAGGATGAGGAGCCAATCGGATGTTAAGGGTGATCAGACATCAGGGATGAGGCTTGTGGACAACTGCCTTAGCAGGACACTTGCTAAAACTGGATAATGCAGATATGAACATAGAAGCCAAAAATGAACCGAGAGTGAGAAATATGAAATAAATATAGGTGAAAAGTTAAAACAACACTGAGATTCCACCTCACCCTGAAAAGAATGTTTATGTCAAGAAATCAACCAATAAGAAATGCTAGAGGTGTTGTGGGCAAAAAGGAAGCTTCTCCACTGCTGGTGGGGCCATAGACTGGTGCATCCACTGTGGAAATCAGTGTGGAGATTCCTCAAAAAACTCGGATTGCTGGTCCCATTTGACCCAGATATGGATAACAGATTAACTTAAACTAGATTAAGTTCTGGTCATCCCAGTGACTTTGTGCTATACTAGTCCATATGAGTGTTTGTTCTGGAGGAAGTTTTACAAATGCATTTTGTTTAAGGTAAAGAATGCAGAACCTGGAGTCTCAGTTGGAATGCTGCTGGGACAGCACAATTTGGTTTGTGAAGATGTGTCCAGAGGACTGGTAAATGTGAAGGCCATGTATAGCCAGAGATGGTTCCTGGGAAATCCCAGCTTCAGGATACAAATGTATCCAAAGTTACAATGTCTTTTTTTCCTTCCAAGAAACTCACTGAAAAAAAATCCACTGTCATCAAGATAAAATAAGGCCTTAAACTGGGACTTCTTTTGCCTTTTTCCTAGAAAATGGGCCATTGCCTGTTGCCTGTAACTTGAGCCCCTGCCTTCTATAGATTCACAAATTCCACAGATTTCCATCCCCCATAACACAGAAGCTCCCCAGCCAAGGACCATAATGGGCCTCATTCTCTGAGCACCTGCACTCTGTTCTGACTGCCTGCATCTTTGAATCTGCTTACTAAATTTACCTGAGCCTCTCCTAGGGATACATAGCAATTCTCCTCCATGACAAGACTGTAACCTCTGCACCAGGCCCAGGATGAGTGGAGGTCCCCATCTCCTCTTTGTGGAGACTTCTCAGACACTATCAGGTGACCAGAGGATCCTGACTTGGGTTTGCGAAAGGAGAAAATAGTTGTGAGATAGGAATGCAAGTGACACATGTCACTACCCACTAGAAGCCTTAAGAGTCAGGGCTGTGAAAAACAATAAAACAAAATCAGGAAAGCTAAGACTTTCTGAGGCAAGTCAGGAAATGGCTACAGGACAGTATGCAAATCTGCTGAATGTGAAACTGAAAGATGTTCCCTAGACTTAGAGAACAAATGAATATCTTCACTCCTCTAACACCTCTCATGCAGGAACATCCTTGTTAAATAACAGTCAGATGCACGTGTGACTCAGGAGTCTGTGTAATCATGGAGCTGTCTCTGAAAATAACTCTGTGAATCCTCTACAACAAACTTCACTGCATTGTTTTATGGGGCTGCCTTGAGGGGGTGCACCTGAATTGCAATACGGTTTCCCATGTACCATTTCTTTAGACATCTATTTTTTGTAGTTGACATTGAATAATTAGAAAAAATTCTTTTTCCTCTGCTGTAAGAATTGCAGTGTCCCACTGAGGGGAAGGATGTACAGGCGACATGAGTTGGACACCAGTGTTGGCCCCTGGGTGATGCACACATGAGAAACGCTTCTTGTTTGTGTGTATGAGGCTTTCGATTGTAATTGTCCCTCAGATATCCTTGTGGTAGAGGCTTGGTCATCAGCCTGTGGCACCACTGGGAGGAAAGCATGCAAGCATGTAAACATAACAACATATACAGAGGCTGGACGATAAAGACACAACTCTCCCTGCCTGCTGCCTGCTGCTGCTGATGTACTGAGGTCTGCCTCCCTGCTGTCTTTGTGGACTTCACAAGCAATTTACCCCTTATCCTCCTCCTCTCTGATAGACGTAAAGGCAAGGGAGTAAAGCTCCCACCTGCAAGGAGCCAGTTCTGAGTAGCATACCCATAAGTGAGCCTTTATCTAGAAGTTGTTAATGGGTTTAGAAAAGAGATACCCTATGGAAGACTACCTACTTTTCATGGTTCAATCTATGTATTGTTGTGGGGAACCACTCAGACAGCTTCACAGTTCAGGGACATCTAAAGACAACTGAGAACATGGCCCTGCTTGTCTGCACAGGCGCACAGTGGGGTACAGTTATGTAACCATGACTCAGCACAGATGAACTCAAATGAACAAGTTAGAGCACTGCACAAGAATGCAAATATAAGGTAACAACCTGTGTAAGAATTATACATCAAGAACAGTGGTTTTCTGCCCTGTTCCACTCTGCCTACCACTGTTGCTGATGTCTTCAACATGTACATTCTCTAATTTTGTGACCTCACCCAACAAAATCTTCATTGAGTCCTCAAAACAGGCCAACAAGTGTTCACACAGTGCCCGTGCACAGCCCATGTACCCTTCAGCCAATGTCCTGCATGATCATTCTCTTGACAGGTCCCAGGAAACTGCAGGACAGTCAGCAGATGTTTGTGTAAGGTCCCTGGAAGGCCACAAGTCAGCAGGCTCCAATTTGGACTTCCTAACTCCATTTTGGGGCTGCTGTCCTTAACGCCTGGTAGAATTCTAATTCCTATTTCACTGATTCCTGTTACAGTGATGTAAACATAAATTAGTCACCCTGGAACCACATCTACAATAAATCATTAACAGGAAAAGGGAGGCTAAAAAATGTACCAAAGATAGTTACTTCTCTACATAGAAAAAGAGCCGATTTTGCTAATTTTTTCTCGTTGTTTGTTGTACTTTTTGAAATATGTAAATATTACCATAATTACCAAAATAATGATTGAGAGACAAACAGAAAAAGAAAAATTAGAGGATTCAATGATGAAACTTCAAAGCTCCCCACCATGGTGACCTGATTTAGGCCTCTGATGACTCTTACTGCAGGACCACCCACTGTCCTCTTGTTTTCCTTAGGGAAACAAGAGCCTTCTTCTTCATCCTTGATGGCCAAAGATGCAAGGCTGAAGGAGATGTTGCAAAACAGTTTCCTCTGGCCACCTCTAACTCATGAACACCATGGAAATGCTGTTTCTCACCTCCAGTCTCTATACTGCTGCTAACATAAGTGATCATTTGTAAGTGAGAAAACTAAGTGTGGAAAAGTGACCAGATCTGTTCAAGGTCATTTCTACAATAGGAGAGTCAGCATGCAGACCCTGTTCCTGGTGTCTGGCAGCTACCTCCCTGCCATATGAAGGCAGGGGATCTTTTTGCTATAGTACATGGCTTGGGGCGAGGGGACCTTCTATCATTTAGCTTCTTAGCCTTGGGCCTCTTGATTCATGTTCCACATGCAAGTGTCTGAGCCTTGAATATGGCCAATGATGTTTTCCCAGCAATCACTGCACTCCTATTACCTGCAACGCCCCAGGTGCATGGGATTAGCAAGGGATTAATCAATGTATGCATTAGCATGTAACTGCCCACATGCTTTAAAATTTGTTCCATCTCTTTTCCTTTTTACATATTATAATTATTGACACATACTAGTTGTATAGAGTAAGGGGATTCATTATGATATTTTCATATATACATATAATGTGTATTGGTCAAGTTTTTCAACCCCTCTCTTATCTTCTCACTCTCTCCTAACTCTCCTCCCAGGCCTGTATAGCCCCTCTTCTACTTTACTTTTTAGTTTTCACATATGAGAGAAAACATGCAATATTTGTCTGTCTGAATTATTTTGTTTAACATGATATCCTCCACTTCCCTGAATTTTTCTGCATATGACTGGATTTCATTCTTTTTTATGGTTGAATAAGGTATGTGTGTGTGTGTGTGTGTGTCTGTATGTGTGTGTGTGTGCACCTGCATGTGTGCATGTGTGCACATGTTCATGCCACGTTTGCTTTGCCCATTCTCTTGCTGACACATACCTAGACTGATTGCTTGTCTTGGTTATTGTGAATAGTGCCTCTCTTGCTCCTATCTTGCTCATTAGCCATTGTTGTATAACAAAGCATTCCCAAACTCAGTGCCTTATTGCAAACTTTTATAATAGGCACTCAATTTTCTGGTTTTACTAGGCTCAGTTGAGTAGATTACAGTGTCCTGTCAAATAACTTCAGTCAGCTTGGGGCTAAAACTGCAGTACATTCCCATGGCCTAAATTCCAGCAATAAGAAAGGGAGGACTGGAATGTATCTTGAGGGTAGAGCACTTGCCTAGCATGCAGGAGGTCCTGAATTCCATGCCCAGCATGAGATTGTATAGCAGCTTACAATTGATTTTTAAGACCATAGGGAGAATGGAACATGGATAGAGCAGCATTATTTGCTATCATAAAGCAAAAGAAATGACAAGCTTAGTGCCTACAGAGAGGAAAACTGATGAGACCTCATTTCACTGCAGAGCCTTGGAAGCAGTGAAATTCTGTGTGATACAAATCTATAATTGTGTGCTACTGCTGGTTTTCTTTCTGTCAACAAGAGCACACCATTGTTGTGTCAGGCATTGAGTTGGGTATTGAGAAACACTGATTACCAGTTGTGTGAGTTACTTTTCATTGGTTGTTGAGACAAAATTCCTGACACCCAACATGCAAGAAGGAAAGGTTTATTTCTTACAGGTCAGAGGTTTCAATCAATACTCAGTTGGCTCCAAGGCAAAGAGACATGGTTGAGGGGAAGCAGTTAATTGTGGCTGTAAACAGCAAGCATAAATAGCAAAAGAGAGAGACACGCCTTCTTCCCTCAGGTACACTGTATGCTGGCTCCACTCCTGGGCAGGTGTAGCACTCATACCACCAATCTCAGTGCCAGACAATGAACCCATCAGAAATACTGGATTTGTCCACATTCATTATTGCATGATGCTTGGGAGGGGCACTGACATAAACTATGACACCAGTAGAGGCAAAGAGACTGCTCTCATACTCTCAGCATGAAGCTTATGGTCTACTGTGGTAGGGGGATATTTATCAAATCACTATCCAAGTATAGGCTGAAAATTCCTAATCTGAAATCTGAAGTGTGAAATGTTTCAAAATCCAAAACTTTTGTGTACTGATGTAGTGCCAAATTGAGAAACTCCACAAAAAGAAATTTTGTTTCAAACACAAAATGTTATTTAATTAAGATTATTGGTACATTTTAGATGTAAATAATGGTCATGTTAATCATGGAAAATTTGTACCATACATGATATGAATCTTTTTTTTTCTCCATTCCTGTACATTCCCTTCAACTCCCTCCCCCTCCTTATTTATGGAAGGCTTCTTTCCTTCTTTTCTCATCATTTTTTTCATTTCCCTTCTTCCTTTCTCCCTCCTCCATCCATAATTCCCCATCTCATTAGAAAATGTTCAAATATCTATTTTACTTTAGTCCTTATCTACATTTTCAGTTTCCCACACCAGAGAAACAACACAATACACATGTTAACCACAAAATTAATACAAATATTGTATAAAATTATCTTCAGGCTCGGAGTATGAAGTATATATGAACTATAAATAAATTTCATGTTTAGACTTGGGTCACATCCTAAAGACAACTTATTATGCCTATGCAAGTTCTCCAATAAATAAAAAAATCTAAAATTCAAAATACTTCTTGTCCCAATCCATTTGTATAAATGACACCTCAAGGAAGAAGTACAAGGGCTGATCAAAATATACACCTAGGATTCAAATTCTTTACATTTACTACAATAAGTGATACATACTCATTAATCCTCCTTAAGAAACACATTCTGAAAATAAATTAAATAAAATACACCTCGTTGTTTCAAACTCACTTGTCCATTTGTTCTTGCAATTTTTGGAGCAGTTTGCAAGTCCTCTTTTGCGAGTGTCTTTACAAATTGAGATTTAAAAAAAATATAGTGAGTGCTGCTGCTGAGTGCCATCTAATGGAAAGAACGGCTCATATATACACTATGGTGTGCCCTTATCCACCTGATTCACCAGATCCGGACCCTGTGACTTCTGACTCTTCTACAAAATCAAAATGACCATGAAAAGTAAACAGTTTGAACTGCTTCAAACATTGAGGTAGCCACAACAGCAAAATTAAAGATCCTTATATGAGGGCTTCCAGAATTGATTCAGAAGAAAATGGCAAGAATGCTGGAATCAGTATAATCAAAGGAAGGAAGAACACGGTGTGGTGGTGTATACCTGTAAACTCAGCACTTGGGAGGCTGAGGCAGGAAAATCTGAGTTTGAGATTAGCTTGAGCAATACAGTGAGTTCAAGACCAGCCTGAACTCCATAGCAAAATCCTGTCTCAAAAAACCAAAAACAAACACAAAGAACAACTAGCTGATTGTTTTATCACAGTTTTGTGCTTGTGTGTGGATTGCTGACTCACTGAAGATGGAAGACCTTCCCTGTGTGTGGTGGGCAACCAATAGGCCTGCATCCTGCATGCAGTAAAAGGGAAAGGAGAAAGTCTGGCTTCTGCCTCTTCAGAAGTGTTCAAGTCCTTGCCATCACCTTAGGTGTCATTTCCAGGCTCCTAGCACAGATTCTTCTGCTTCCTATCAGAGTCTCTCCCAGGACCCTGCTGTGAGCTCCAGGCCTCAGGCTTGTGATGGACTTCCTAAGACTCCTTTGTAAATCCTTTGTCTGTCACACACACAAATTAAATCTGATCCTCTAGTGAACCCTGACACAAACTACCACTAGCCACCTGTGCAACCTCCCATGAACAATTTCATGCCTGACTCCTGTGAAAAATACAAAGCAGAACTGCAGTGATGCTGTGCTAATTATGGGTTAGTTAACAGAGATGTTGGTGTTGGCCCCAATGGGTTAAAATTCTGTCCACTGCTTTTTTATTGGAAAATGTATTTAATGTTGGTGTCTAGGCTCACACAGCTATGAAAATGAAGATAATTCCTAACTCACACTCTTGTAAGAATTAACATATGTAAAGCGTCTCAAAGGAGCACTGGCCTGACACCTATAAGTGGTACATATGCTTATTAATATGTTATATTAACATGTAAATATACCTTTTTTTAATCAGTACCAGGGATCGAACGCACGACCGCCTACTTGCAAGGCAGGTGCTTATGTCTCTGAGCTAAATCCCCAGCCCACATATAAAGATACTTTTAAGATATAAAGAAATCAGATGATGGATACTGAAAGCACTCATTTCTCTGTAATAAAAGAATGGCAACAACACAAATAACAATTGTATCTGAGCAGTTGCTATATGCTAGGAACCATGGGAAGAGCTCTTCATTGGATCTTCACAGCAGTGCCAAGGGATGATGATTGCCATTCATAACGGTTTGTTTTTTAATGGGAAAAACCCCACAATGTTTCAAAGCGAAATAATAGGAGAATAACAATAGTGGAAATTGAGGCTCCTAGAAGAGAAACAGTGTGCCTAAGGTGTCAGGCCTGGGAAGATTTGAGTCCAGACATCCATAAATTCCAAGCCTCAGACTCAGTCCACTCTCTGCTTCCTGTCATAGCAGGCCTGGGGCTCAGAGTCTCCCACAAGCCTCCTCAGAGACCTGCAACCACACCTCGCTTCAGCCTGACCCACCCCCAGTGCCACGCCCCCTTCCTCATTCTCCCCCCCCACAGGAGGGCTACATACCTATTGGGTCCCAAATTTCTCGCCACGCCCCTTGCTCCCAAGTCGCTGACTCCCACCACTGACCTCAAGTGAAGATTACATTCCACCTGGCCCAACCTGTGTGTGCCTCGCCCACGGACTGTCCCTCGCCTTGCGCCTGCACATCCCACTCAGTCCCGCGCCAGCCCTGGCCTCGCCCTCACAGTGGATGCCTGTCTTGTGCACGGAGTCGCCATTTTGCCACTAGAGAAGCCCTCTGGAGACCTGAATGCTCTTTCTTCAGCAGCCTAGCCTGCGGCGGGGCAGGGGTTGGGGTCTGGGCCAGGTAGGCGGGCGGGAGCCGGCTGTGAGCGGCGGCGCGGCCCGGTGGCCCCGAGATTAGCAGGCGCAGGTTCCTCGGCGGGGAGTCCTGCCGGCGGGGTCGCGGGCCCAGGGCGGCGGGCATGGCTCTGGGGGTGACCCGGCCTCAGCCCGCAAGGCCCCTCTCTCCCTTCCCCCTTCCTCTCCTTCAGGGGTCCGCACAGCCAGGACTGGCGCGCATCCTGGAGTCGTTGGCCCCCGCCAGGCACTGCTGGGAGCCCGGCCCTGGTGTGGGACCTGCGGGAGGCAGCTCAGGTCTCACATGGCCTCTGCTGTTACTGAGCCTGGCTGTGCTGAGCGGGGGACATTTACCCCCAAAACGAAGATTTCATTTCACTCTGAGCTCCTCCCTGCAGAGACTGAAAGAGGCCCAAGGTATTACAGTAAGATAGCAGTTATTATTCTACCTGCACATGCTTTGGCTCAAGTCCCTTCCATTGATAAGGGGTTTCTGCTTCTTTTAATATTGGTGCCTCTTGGGTGTTTAGGTTTTGTGAGGAGACTGAATGCAGCATGGGGCTTTGACAACAAGGCAAAGTGTGATCAGTAGGGTTTAAAAATTTAAATCCACAAATAAAAATAATTCACCCACATAATTGAACCTTCCTACAAAATACACATCTTGTCCATATTCGGCTGTCTCTAATCATTACTACCCAGTTCTGCTCATATCATTTATATATTTGCATAGTGTTGAATATTTATATTATATGCATAGGTAGAAGTTTACTTAGTTATCCTGTTACTGACCATGTACAAAAGTCTAGTTCCTTTTAGAAAAATTGCATTGAGCATATATCATTTTTTCTTGGGATAAATTCCACAATTTGGAAATACTAATTCAGAGTTGTCTGTTCTTTCCCTGACACTTGACATGAACTGGTGCCTAAACAAGGCATGTTTACATCTTTCAAAATCTAGGTATTTGTCCAATTATCCTGGAAAATTTGGAGTTCAGAAAGATGTTGAGTCATTTTCTGTGCAGACTGAGAGACAGGCTACACAACCTACTGTTGGATTTTGTTTTTAAGTGATGTACCATATTCGTCTTTTTATTTTGATTGACTCTATTCTGTTTTGTTTCATTTGGCTTCATTCTCTTTAAAATAAAATTAAAAAAAACATTTTCTTGCTGGGCATGGTGGTTCATGCATGTAATCCCAGCACTCTGGAGGGTTAGACAGGTGCATCAACAGGGAGTGCCAAGCTAGCCTGAAATAGTTGGTGAGTTCAAGGTCAGGCTGCAGTACATAGCAGGACCTTATCTCAGAACAAAATGAACAAACACTTTTTCTTCTTATTTTAATGTAGCACATGTAGATACTAATAAAGAAAATAAAAAAACTCTTATAAATAGATTGAAGATTTCATCCTATGCAGTTTATATGCTATGAAACTATAGTATATTTATATACTATAGTATACTTTATATAACTATATACTCTAAAACTGCATAGTACGAAACTAGTATGAAGTGTGCAGTTTTGTATTATGCAGTTTATATTCTATGTTTAGTGATCCTGGGGATTTCTGCATGAGCTATACGACTCTGCACTTTTAAAATTTGTTTTTATTTTTATTTTATTTATTTTTTTTATTTTTGAGTCAGGGTCTAAATAATTCACTCAATTCCACAGGTTGGGTTTAAACTTGTGGTCCTCCCAGAGTGCTGGGAGTATAGGTACAGGCTATCCTTACTTAGAAATTCACAATAATTGTATATATTTATGGGATAAAAATGTGCCATTAATCTGTGGCTCCTTTGTAGAAAGAATCAATCTAGTTAATGTACCTACCACCTTACTAATCTACAAATGACTTCACAGTGACTAGGACTGCAAATCCCATTGGTTATCAGTTTTGAAAGCTGTACTTCTTATTAACTGTGGGCACCATAATGTTTAGTAGAGAATTCAAAATTTCTTCTCCACCGTGACTGAGATTTTGTATTCTTGGGTGAATATCCTCCTTTCACCATCCCTCGTGGAACTGATCATTTTTTAAAATCAGACTGCCAAAGAAAGGTGTGAAGGCCCAAGGTACTTGGGGCACATTGCTCTTCAGAAAGCCCAAGCCTTCACCTTGCTCCCAGTTTTTTGATTTTTTTGTTTGTTTGTTTTTTCCTTAACTGAATTCTAGGAATTGAATGCAGGGCTGTCTTAGTTACTTTATACTGTTTGCTGAGACAAAATACCTGATGCCGAAAGTTGGGAAAGGAAAGGTTTATTTCTTACAATTTTTGGAAGTTTCAGTCCATACTCAATTGGCTTTAAGGCAGGTGGCATGGCAGGGCCGAGGTTCATGGCTGCTGCAAACAGCAAGGAGGAAATGGGCAAAAGAGCAAGACAGGCCTTCTTTCTGCCATTACATCACATCCTGGCTCCACCCCTAGGTCAGTGCAGCACTCACACCCCCAGTCCAAGGGATAAACAATGAACCAGTCAAAAATGCGTAATAGAAACGCATGAGGCCTGGAGGCCACAGACATAAACTATGACAAGGGCCTTGCACTGAAGTAGACTAACTTCTGTTTTAAAATTCTTTTTTATTTTGAGCCAGGGTCACCAGAAGTAACTACAGTGCTGAGACACCATTCTTGAACATAGATTCTTACATGTCTATGTGTGGATGCACCTTGATGTCATGTTGGAAACCAATAGGAGGTGAAGTGGCTCTGAGCATGATTTAAATTTTACTAATTGGCTTTCTATGTTTAGCTGTCAATCTGTCCTAGGCCCAGGCCCCTTGCCTGGAGATGGGAGCTGATTCATAGTAAGTGAACCTCTGTGAATCACAGGTCCTGGCTGAGGCCTGTAGTGGCTTGTGAGGCCAGAGATCCCTGAAAAGGCAAGATAAGGCTACAGCTATGGACAGTCTGGCTCCAACACCAATTAACTAGGTAGAGACTGCAGATGCAAAGATTACTCCTGCAGTCTCACTTCTACCATGTCTTCATGATAAGACAGTGCTACTGAATTGACTTGATTCATTACTTGGAGATATCCTTGAAGTGACTCCCAAGGTCCTGCTCATTGCTTGTACTTTCCTCGGTTTCTCTGCCCTTTGTCCTTGGTCCTAATGTAAGTGGACTGACACAGAGAATCCTTTGTCTTTACCCTCAGAGTGGAGCCCTACAAATCATATAATTTCTCACGTTTTATTTAACCTCCACCATAAACTAGTTTGGGAGATCTGGGATCTAGGACAGAACCCCATAATGTCAGAGACAATTCATTTTGAAAACCGAGACCCTTATTCTCGCATCCATGTATTATTTCATGATCAGATTCCTTGGCTTCTTTTCCTGTGGACCCAGGGAGACCAATCTCAGCATCACCCCAGCTTTCCCTGCTTCCTGTGGCCCACACTGATGCCCATACCCTTTACATGAAAGATAGGGATGGTCCCATTTTCTTCCTGCTTCAAACATCCATGAATCAAACTCCTGAAAAGAAATCTTGCAAAATTGTGCAACTCTCTGTAAGTCATAAACCTCTGTAAGTCATAGCACCCTGATGGGAGCTACCAAATGAGGCTCTGCTCTGGCCCCTATGTTCTCCCCAGTGCTGTTCAGCACCTGCCTTAAAACCTGCTATCAGATGGAGACACAGCACATCTCAGGGATGTGTGCCTGCATGAAACAGCTTTGGAGGCTCAGTGTTTTCTGCCCTTGTTGGTCACTTGTGGTGATTTTCTTTTAATTTATAAGAATTTTTCTTCTCTCACAGAATGAACTCATGACACCTCTTCTACACCTGTATCACAAACTATCTGTCTGACTATGGCTTGTAGGGAAAGGTTTCTTGTTGTAGTTTCTACATTATACTTGTTTCTGTTTTTCAAATGCAATGAATCAGACCTTTCTAGCTCCCTTCTATCACTGAAGTTATGGGAACACTTTTCCAAAATGAAAAGATGAGTAGATACACAATGGTCTCTACATTTTCCTGATAGAATTGTCTACCTGGGGTTTTCTTCTCTATCAAAGAGCAACAGCAGTCAGTGTCTTCCAGTAAAATTTGACTGAACAGAATCTGATAAATGATTATTAAAGACCCAGAGTACTAAATTGCAGTGAGAAAAAGGTCAGAGGTGGGTGGGGTATAGCAGGAGAGGACAGGGGTATGGGGGGTCCAAAAGTGAGTAGAGAGCTAGAAATCAACAGATGTGGAAATTGTACAAATAGATGATGTACTTATATGCTAATGAATTGAACGTGATGAAACAAATGGTATCTTATCTTTAAAGGTAAGACTTAGTTGTAGAAATGTAAACTGAAAATAATACAAGGTGTACAATGAGAGCGGTAAGGAAAGGCAGGTGCTTTGCAGGAGTGGCCCTAAGTGGAGTTCAGGATGCTTGCTTTGGAGCCAGTAAAAGTCTCAATTCTAGAATTTCTCAACACAGGCTGCCTGGCCATAGTTTTCACTTTGATCCCAAAGCTGGTGAGGTCACTGGAGATGGATCTAGCATAAACTCTGCATGTGGGACTTGAGCTCAGTTAGGTACTACCCTGTGTCAGCAGAAGGAGAAAAATCACCAAATATCCTTGTTCCTTGCAGGCCCTAGAGCTTCCCAGTGCCTGTCACAGACAGATCTGTGCACAAATCCACCCCAGGAGAGCTTCCCATTCTTCTTTGACCCACTCACTTCTGCATGTCTCAGTGTTTCAGGAGGCCCAAAATCTTGGAGTCTTTGTCTGTCTAAAGTGTCCCATGCACTCCCCAGAGGCCCACAGACCTAGGCCAAACCCTTCTGACTGCAGTTCTCATTTTCAGTGAGCTCGGGTTGGCCTAACTCAACTGGGCATCTTACAGATTTGGACATCATCCTCCTGCTGCAGTTGCAGAGCCCTGCCCCAGCCTTTTCTTTGCCTTGAATGGGGTAGTGCTGGCCCAGGTGGTCCTCACGTGCTGACAGAAGTCCCTAATAGTGCTGTGACCACCTGTCCTTCCTTCTTCAGGGAAGCCTGACATACACCTCCCTTTCCAACCATTGTGCCTGTTGTCTCTGAGCAAGATTGGTGTCTGCAGTGTTATTCTACTCATGGTCACTCTACAGGGGTGCTGTACTATATATACCTGCAAAGTGAGTGGACAGAGAGTGTGGGTTCTGCCTGCCTTTCCTCCATATTCAGTTTATGTAATGATGCATCACCTCATTCTGTGTGCCTTAGAGGAACTCCCCTAACCTTATTATGTGTTCACATGTACAGAGGCCCGGAAGTTAGGCACATTCACAGTAATGTGGGTATTACATGGTGTTCTCTCCAGGGTGACTGTGGCCTGTACAACATTAAAGCACAAGACAACAGTGTTTATGTTTAATCTGGTCATTACATCTGTCAGAGCCTAGTAAATTGATAATTAAATGCGTCCACCAGCTTCCTGCATGATTTCTTTGTGGACCATGATATCTCACAGAAATTCCTGCTCTGGATAATAGGGAATCCCACAGAATAACTCTCCATTGTCCTTCACAATAAACAAAAGCTTCATCACCCAAGTGATGGATCCTTGGCAGGATGCAAATATTCCTATGGCTAAGAAAACCAGCAGTGCAGGCAGGGGCTCAGCTCTGATGCAAAATTCAGGGGTTTGGATAAAACTTGTTTTTCTGGTTTCTTATGTCAACCTAGACAAGACACCATGCCTCTCAGGAGCTTCCCAATGTGTTAGTGTACTCTGTGGAGGTCATCCTGGCATCTGCCACCTGGGAACATCATCAGTGATGGGAGATAACACTTGTAAAATCTGTGAGCTGGTGTCACATATACATAGAGCACAGAATTAGAAGTGAAATCCAGGAAAGGGTAGGATGGAGGTGGAACACAGTGCTCAAAATGCTGGCTCCTGCTGTGTGGTGGTAGAAATGAGACTCACCTCCTGGACATGTTTCCCTGGTGGCTTCATGAGGATGTGGAAATGCATTGATTCAGCCATCCACATTTTCCCTAAGCATCCCAATTTCTTCTGTGTATTGATGCTGAGGCCTCTCATCAGGACCTCACATAGGCTGAGCAAGCACTATGGATGGAGCTACATCCCCATATCTAAGTCCATAGCTCCTATATTCACACCTGTGTGAGCCAACAGGCCTATGGCCTGTGCTCCTACTCAGTAGCTGAAAGTTCATCTTGTGATGGCCATATCTTGAGTAGCCTATTCCCTATATTATGGTCCTAACTTTTTTTTTTGTCTTTTTCCTTTTTATCGGTACCGGGGATCGAACTCACAACTGCCTGCTTGCAAGGCAGCCGCTTATGCCACTAAGCTAAATCCCCAGCCCTATGTTCCTAACTTTGTGGCTTATTATTATTATTATTATTATTATTATTTTAATTTTGCATTAGCAGTGCTAAATTTGAGAACAGGGCCTCATGCATGGCAAGCAAGTATTATATCATTTGCTCTCTCCCCAGTTCCTGACTCACTCTTAAATAACTGAATATGGCAGAGGTTATGTGATGGTACTACTAAGGTTCACACAAAATAACTGTGACCAATTTCCTGATCTTTTCCTTTGTTCTCCCCAGTATGGTGTTTTTTTGTTTTTTGTTTTTTGTTTTTGTTTTTGTTTTTGTTTTTTGGTCCCTCTCTGGATCTCTGGCTCCAAAGAAGTCAAAGAAGTCACGGCTATCTCTGCAGCTTCCCTGAGAAGAGCCTGATGAACCTTGAGTGACAAAAGGGAAAACAGACAGGAGACATTAGGCTTTTGTCCTGAGTCCTTCCTGTAGGCAAAGTACAAAGCCTGAGAGCAAATTCTGCCCTAGTGGCATGTTCACTGAGTATGTAGCTCTGTGTACCAAACTACTATGGTAGCAGCCTCAGAAAAGCCTCCTGAATTCCTGAACCACAGCAACTCTTATTAGAACAGAGTATTATCCTGTGTATCAGATAGGCACAGACTGACCTGCCTTGTATATTTTAATATTTTGCAAATGTGTGTAATGACTGGACAAAAATTGTCCTCTCTGCCTTCTTTCACCAATCAATCATTCTGAGGTTACTGTACAGTCTTTTTATATTTTTATTAGAATTCCAAGTCATGGCTTACTGTAGTTTCTTTATTTATTTTTATGTTATTGGATATTCACATTGTAGTTTTCAGTTATTGAAAACAAAGTTGATGTGAATATCTTGTGAAATTCTCTTCATGACATAGGAATGGATGCACAGAATGTTAAGGTAGTCAGATGTGCTACTGTTAAATTAACTGCCAAAATGATTTCTGAAGTGAATATACCACTAGCAATGCAAAAGGAGTCTCCTTCCTCACCAATACCAGTGTACTTTGACCGAAAAAACAAAGTCGGCTCTTAGTGTTCTTCAATACATGAGCAGGGTTTTTCCTTGTGAGATGAATATTCACTTACCTGATTACTGATAATGTTGAGACATGTACAGACTGGGAAGGGTCCATATGACTCCCAAGAGCATGTGGAAGGCCTTCAGAAGTGATAGACATGTGGATCCCACAGAGGCCTTCGAATCACTGCAGGCTCCTGCTGAAATCATACTGCATGAACCAGGGAGCTCAACCTCCTTCTGAGGTTAAGGCCCCATGACTAGGACAGTCTCTGTGAGTTCCCTCAGACCAGCTACTTGACAGAAGGAGGATGTGGAGGAGCCCCTAGCCCAAGGAGGGGGTCTTGAGGGACTGCTCCTCTCTACCCATGATACACCTATACAATCTGTATAGCCCTGGAATATGGGAGCTGGTGAGACAGTTGAATTAAAATGTGAGTGAAACTGTCCCAACATGGGTGTTATAGCTATGGGATTATAGCTATAGCTATATGGTATTCCCATATATCCACGACACCATTAAACCCATTATTATGGACACACTGCAATATTGTGAAACTGTTCTATATGTGCCACCATATTGTACAGATGGCCTGGTGGTTTTCTCTGGTGGCTGTGTTGCTACCAAGGACAAAAATCATGGATCTAAACCCTTGTTAATGCAGGGCCCACGGCATTAACTTTACTTTCTAGGCTTGGTGTTGCACATGGATGAAAATTCTCAAATATGAAATTTGGTTTTGCAAAACCACATGAGCCTTGATTTGGGAACCACAGCCCAACAAGTTACTTGCACTGTCTTTCATGTAGAATATGGCATTTGTATCTCTGACAAACAAGAGATAGAAACAAGATGCCCTCCAATAAATGGATATTCACCTGAGACCCCCAGACTGCCACCATGGGTCTGCCCCACAGCCTGGCAACCAAGGGCACACTGAACTGCCACTCAGGCCCACACAGTAAGAAACTCCCCCACCTCGTGGACCTAGTATTATAGTTGATCTTTGGCTCTGACCCTTTCTCTTAAAACCTTGGACTACAGTGGATTACCATGCTGGCTCAATGAGAGACTCAGGAACCCCTCATGCAAACAGAAGCTGTCAGCAGGCTCCAGTCAGTGTGGTGAGTGTGCCCCTAAAATAGAGGTATGCAGTGGGTAAATAGGAGCAGAAATGAAGCTCCCTCCAACTACAAGCCCTTGGCAAACTTGGCAAGAGAGTGAGTGACACTCCACACAGAGAACATCAGACAAGTTGAGGAGTACACCAATATGGCCTCCCCTCGCTTGGAGAAAATTAAAAGAGCTTATAAAACACCCAGTGGCACAATAGGGCCTCAGCTGACATAAACACTATAGACAGGGAGATCTGGTGACCTGCAACAACCTGAAGACATAGCAATAGCAAGAACTAAGAGTTTTCCTAGATCTATTCTTTTAGGCTAGTTAGTCCAGGAAGAATATAGAACTCACAAAACAGACCCTGCAGGAGGAAATCAGGTGATAGGCTTTCCTCTTCATCTGGGTACCCAGCAATTGCACAAACATCAACCGCACAATAGGACCCTAAAATCCACACTGTGTTGGGATTGGAAGACCAAATATGTATCCAAAGGATGATAATGACAAGGTGAATTGGCAAAATGCAATGTCAAACATCTAGTCAATCAGGAGCAAGTACAGGTAACACTAAAATAGAGAATCTTAAAAATCACATACCAGAAATCTCTGGAAAGATAGCAACTGAAGTAAAGAGAGAAATCCATGAGGCTATAGCAGAAATCAAATTAGAAAGAATGTCCCATGTAAAGACAGAAATACCAACCTTATTAAACTTTTTGCACAACATAGCTAGAGTAGAAATAGATTTAAAAAAGACAAGAGCATGGGAAATTGATTGAAACTTTGAATGAATAATGTAGAAAATAAGCAGAATCCATGAAACAAGTGCAAGGAGATATCCAAGACAAAAACTATTGAAAGCTGGTAAAGCTATTTATAAGAAGCTGAGGATAGCTTGAGAACAGTGTCATACATAGTGATCATGATAGGGTAGAACTTCTAAAAACAACAGAGCAACATGAAATAACAATTCAGTAGCTTCAAGATGATGTGAGGAGAAACATAACAGTAATAGACATCAGTGAAGGTACAGGAGTTGATACTAATGACGTAACTAAACTATTTAGAGAAATAATAGTAGTACATTTCCCAAAAGCAGTAAAAGTCTGATATACAAAAAAGTGATGCATACAGACTGTCAAACAGTCAAAACCAACATAAATCTACACCCAGATATATAATAATTATGATTTAGACACACAGCATAGAAACAGAATACTGAAAACTGTTAGAAAAAAGACACAACTCACCTATCAAGGAAAGCCTATTAGAATAACAGCAGAATTTTCAGCACAAGTCTTCAGGTTAAGGATCAGATTGGTGTGAAGTATTTCATGAACAACAAGATAACAACTTTCAGCCCAGAATGACTTATCCAGCAAAACTTTCATTCAAGTTTAATGGAGAAACAAGATAGTTCCATGATAAACAACAACTGAAGAAATCCAGGCCCACCAAACCAATCCTAGAAAGAATACTGAAAGACATGCTAGATAGAGATAAAAATGACCACAATCTCCAGAACAACAGAAAGAAACCATCAGACTGGACAGAAAACTAAACAATGGAGGAAAGCAGGAAGCCAAAAACAGGAACACAATATGGCAAATTCAAGCCAGTATATATCAGTGATATCCATAAATGTAAATGGGCTCAACTCACCCATCAAAAGAAACAAGTTAACAGAATGGATCAAGAAATAGAATCCCAAAGTATGCTGCATAAAAGAAACACATCTGATTTAAAAAGAAACTCAGATTAAAAATCAAAGCATGAAAAAAAGTTTCCATGCAACAGGAAACCAGAAAAGAGCAGGGGTAGTATTCTTTTTGCAGACAAAGTGAATTTCAAATCTAAAATGATTAAAAGAGTTAATGAAGGCCACTACAAACTTGTATATTGAAAAATACAACACGAAGTACTAAAAATTATAAGTACGTATGCACCAAATAGAGACGCACCCAACTATGTAAGACAAATCCTAATGGACAAGAAGAACTAAACAAGAACACAGTTGCAATAGGAAACCTTACCACCCCACTGTCACAAAGAGATAGATCAACTAGACAAAAAGTCAGCAAAAAAATAACAGAACTGAATCATACCTGTGAGTGAATGGACTTAGTGAATGTTTACATAGTATTGCACTCAACCACATCAGAACATACATTCTTCTCAGCTCTACATGGGATGTTCTCCAAAACAGACCATATATTCTCCCATAAAATAAATTTAAGTAAATACAAATGGAGCAAAATTATCCCATGTGTAATATGGGACCATAGTGCACTAAAATTGGAAATCAGCAGTAAAAAGTCTGCAAAACCTGCATAAATACACAGATATTAAATAACAAATTTCTGAACAACCATTGGGTTACAGATGAAATTAAAGAAGAAATAAAACAATACTTATAATACAATAAAAATGCAGAATATCATACCACAACCTATGGGACACAAAGCAGTCCTACGTGGGAAATACATAGTAATAAGTAATCACATCAAGAAAATGGAATGAACACAACCTAATGCTACATCTCAAGCTGCTAGAAAAGGAAGAGCAAATCAAACCTAACTTTAATAGAAGAGTGGAAATTATTAAGATAAGAGAAAAAATTAATGAAATTGAAGCAAAAAACAGTACAAAGAATAAATGAATCAATGAATTGGTTTTTTGAGAAAATAAAATTGATAAAATTCTAGCCAAACTTATCAAGAAAAAAACACACTGAAAGGGAAATTACTATAGATCCCATGGGAATTCAAAAAATCATGAACACCTACTTTGAACATCTCTACTCACATAGGGTGGAAAACAGAAGAAATAGATTTCTAGAAACGTGAACTATCAATGCTCAATCAAGAATATATACCAATTTTGAATAACCCAATATCAGCTACTTTAATCAAAAGCATGATTAAAAACTTACCAACAAAGTAAAGCCCAGATCCTGCTGTATTCAGGGCTAAATTCCATAAGAAATTCAGAGAAGATCTGACTCCAATACTCCTTCAACTCTTCAATGAAATTGAAAGAGAAGCAGTCCTCCCTAACTCATTCTTGGAAGCAAGTGTCACTCTGATACCAAAACCAGAGAGAGATCCAAACAAATAGCGAACTATAGACTAATCCCACTAATAAACATTGATGTAAAGATTCTCAATAAAATATAGGCAAATAGAATGTAGCAAATCATCAAGAAGATTATACAACATAACCAAGTAGGATTTATTCCAGGAATGCAGGGATGGTTCCATATACACAAATCAGTGAATGTAATACACCACATCAACAGAGCCAAAAATAAAAATCGTGTAATCATCGCAATGCATGCAGAAAAAGCTTCTGATAACATACAACACCTGGTCGTGATAAAAAAAAAAAACCTACAGTAACTCAGAATAGATGCTATATTCCTCAATGTCATAAAGACTATTTATTGCAAACCTACAGCCAATGTTATACTAAATGGACAAAAACTAAAAGGCTTCATACTAAAATCAGGAACAAGACAATGATGTCCACTGTCACCACTCCTAGTCAAAATAGTTCTGGAAATATTAGCCAGAGCAATCAGACAAGAGGGAGAAATAAAAGGAATAAAAATAGTGAAAGAAGAAGTTAAATTATCACTATTTGCAGATGACATGATACTCTACATAGAAGACCCCAAAATCTCAACTGAAAGACTTACAGGGGTAACAAACAAATTAAACCAATTAAGCAGAATAGCTGGATACAAAGTCAACATTCACAAAACAGTAACATCCCTGTACACAAAAATCTCCATGAGAGAGAAATTAAGGAAATGTAGCCTTTCACAACAGCATCTAAACAAATGAAATACTTAGAAATCAACCTAACTAAGAATGTAAAAGTCCTGTATGCTGAAAATTATACTACTCTGTTAATGGAGATTCAAGAGGATATTGGAAAATGGAAGGATATTTCTTGCTCTTGGTTAGGAAGAGTCAATATTGTGAAAATGGCCATACTTCCAAAACTGTTATACATATTCAATGCAATCCCAATCAAAATATCATTAACATACCTTCAGATCTAGAGAAAGTATTTCTGAAATTCATCTGTTAACAGAAGAATCCTAGAATAACAAAAGCATTTCTGGGCAACAATGGAAAGACAGGAGGCATCTCAATTCCTGACTTGAAACTATACTACAAAGCACAGTAATAAAATCAGCATGGTATTTGCAAAGAAATAGACATGAGGATAAAAGGAACAGATTAGAAGATGCAAACACTACTACAAAGACACAGAGCCACCTTACGTTTGTCAAAGGGGCTAAACATGTTCACTGGAAAAAGATACCCTCATATATAAATGCTGTTGGAAACATTGAGTTTACATGCCAAAGACTGAAACAAGACCCATACTTATCACCATACCTTTAACTAAAGGCAAAAAGGATCAAGGATCTTAATACTAAAAAAGAAACAAAATTTTACTGGATGACATGGTAGGTAGAAATCTTGAAGTCATAGGAGTAGGCAGAGAATTCATGAATAAAACACAACCACAAGAGAAATACTTCAAAGAATCAACAACTGGGATCTCATATTACTAAAAAGTTTTTGGACTTAAACATATATCAAACAAAGTGAAAAAATCCCCACAGAGTCAGAAAGAATCTGGATATAAGACAAAGGACTTCTATGCAGAACATATAAAGAATTGACAAATGTCAAGCCCCCAAATTCAAAGATCCTTTCCAAAAGTGGGCATCAGAGATGAGCACTCAGTTCTCAGATGAAGATATACAAATGGAAAATAAATACAAACAACACCTGTTCATGATAATGCCCTACAGTAACTCAGAATAGACACTATGTACCTCAATTTCATAAAGACAATGTAGGACAAACCTACAGCCAATTTTATACAAAATAGACAAAACTGAAAGGCTTCACACTAAAATCAGGAACAAGACAAGGATGTTCACTATCACCACTCCTATTCAATATACTTCTGGAAATACTAGCCAGAGCAATCAGACAAGAGTGAGAAATAAAACGAGTAAAAACTAGGAAAAGAAGAAGTTAAGTTATCATTATTTGAAGACAACATGATACTCTGCATAGAAGACACCAAAAACTCCATTGAAAGACTACTAGAGGTAATAACCAAATTCAGCAGCATAGTTGGATACAAAGTCAACACTCAAAAATCAATAGCATTCCTACACACAAACAAAAAACTCCATGAGAGAAAAGTTATGGAAATATAGTCTTTCATAGTAGCATCTGAAAAAATGAAATACTTAGGAATCAACTAAGAATGTGAAAGAACTATATGCTGAAAATTATACTACTCTGAAAATGGAGATTCAAGAGAATTTTAGAAAATGAAAGGATATTTCTTCCTGTTGGTTAGGAAGAACCAACATTGAGAAAATGGACATACTTCCAAAACAGTTACACCGATTCAATGCAATCCCAATCAAATCAACATTAATATTTACAGATCTAGAGAAAACATTTCTAAAACTCATCTGATAACAGAAGAAAACTAGAATAACAAAGACAATTCTTGGCAACAAGAGCAAGACAGGAGGCATCTCAATTCCTGACTTGAAACTATACTACAAAGCCAGAGTAATAAAATCAGCATGATACTGGCAAAGAAATAGACCTGAGGATCAATGGAACAGATTAGAAGATGCGAACACTACTACAAAGACACACAGCCACCTTACATTTGTCAAAGGGGTAAAATATGTTCACTGGAAAAAGATAGCCTCATTAATAAATGCTGTTGGAAACATTGAGTTTACAGGCCAAAGACTGAAACTAGCCCCATAACTATCTCCGTACACTAAACTGAAGTCCAAGTGGATCAAGGATCTAAATATTAAAAAAGAAAAAAAATCTACTGGAGGACAAGGTATGTAGAAATCTTGGATATATAGGAGTAGACCGAGAATTCATGAATAAAACGCAAATTGCATAGGAAATATTTCAAAGAATCAACAACTGGGATGTCATATTACTAAAAGTTTTTATACTTCAAAAGAAATCAGACAAGTGAGAAAAAAAAATCTAACAGATTGAGAAAGCATCTGGATATAAGACACAGGACTTAAATGCAGAACATATAAAGAATTGAAAAACATCAAAGACCCTTTCCAAAAACGAACATCAGAGATGAGCACACAGCTCTAAGATGAAGATATACAAATGGCAAACAAATATGTGAAGAAATGTTCACCATAACTGGTCATTTGATAAATGCAAATTAAGACAGCACTGAGGTTTCTTCTTACTCTGGGAAGAATTGCTACCATAAAAAAAAAAAAAAAAAACTAAAACAAATGTTGGCGACCATGAAGGGAAAAAGGAACTTCCCCACTGTTGGTGGGAATGCAGAATGGTGAAAGCACTATCAAAATCAATGTGGAAATTCCTCAAAAAACTAAGATGGAAGTTTCATTTAATCCAGCTGTTCCATTCCTGTGTATTTTCCCAGAAAAATTGAAAATATCATGTCACAGTGATATATGTGCACCCATATGTGGAGCACAGTTGTGATCGTTAAATCTTGGAAACAACCAAACTGCCCATCAACCACAAGTGGATGAAAAAATTGTATTTTTACACAATGGAATACTACTCAGCTATAGAAAAGGATGATCCTGGGGCCTTTAGAGGTAAATGAAGGTAACAAGAATATTCTCATTAGTAAAATAAATATGACTCACATTAGAAAATCTCACATTGTCTCTCTACTGTAAAAAATAATAAAAACTGATGAAGTAATGGGACCCAAAAAAGTATAATAGATATTATAAAAAAGGGAAGAAAAGTGCTCTAAAGGATATAATGGTATGCATAGTATGTAAGATAAATGACCATATTACTAAATTTCTGTTAGATCACTGAACAGGAGGGTTTGCACTGTCAATGTTTCAGTGTTCAGCAACAATTTATGCTTTGTTTTTGTAACTTTAACAACTATTTTTAAGACAACTATAAGTAATGTATCAATTAGTGATTTTTATGATGTTAATTTTTTGGAATTTATATTCTATACCTTTTTGCTTTTTTGTATTTTGTTTCTTTTAATTTTGTTTTCTTTCTTTAAATAAAAAAAAATAAAAAATGAAAAAAAACCGTAATGGACCAGGAGTTTTGTGCATTTGATTCCTTGAAGGAGGAACTGCTCATGCAGTGGTGGGAATCATTGGGATCCAACTAGCTTTGCATGGCCATAACCTGCACTGCGGTGGTATTAGTGATATTATGCTGTACATTTACTGTTGTCGTGTTCTTTGCATACATGATTCCACCCTATGAGGCACTTACAATAAGCACATTTTCCCTGATTTTTGAGTTGGCGGAATGAGAAAAACTACTGCATATTGTTTCAATATCAAAGGGTATGAGGACCTGTATGGACCTCACACAACCCATTGGCATGTGCACACCATGGACATAGTTATATAAGCATGAGTTAACATAGACAGCCATGAATGTGCTCAGGCTTGTGACAGTATGCAAGAAATAATGCCTGAGGATGACTGATATATACAGGCTGGATAATAAAAATGCTTGCTTACTACTGTTGCTAATGTTGGCTCTGTGTGGTTTCTTCTCCCTGGGGATGTTACCCACTAAAATACCCACTCACATCCCTAACTCTGAAAAAATATCATACCACAGACACAGGGCACACCCCACAAAACTAAACTCCCTGTGCCCTGTTCCAAGCCAATCATCACATCCAAAAGCCCAATCCTCTGTTGGGATACAGCTTAAGAATGTAGACCGAGTTTTATGCCTGTGTCTTGGTGATCACTTTCTAAGCCCTGTGATGGACATTTGCCCCACTTCCATCCCTCCTCTGTACTCCACAGGGCATTAATCTTCCCAAATGTTCTGACCTGGAAGTGGAACACAGCTCCCCTAGCAGCAGACGTGCAGTTCTCAAGCAGCTTGGTCGGACCATGGTCTGAGGTGAGTCAGTCCCAGGCTGTAGGCCAGGACAATAGGGTCCATTGGCCCTTTCTCACATGGGTGGAGCTACTTGCCAGTATATCTTAGGCTCCCTTGATCCCTGAACACATGGAGACTCATTTTTCCTGTGTATCATAGTGAGTTAAAACCAGGCACAGCATTAACGCATGGTAGGGAGAACCCATGTCCAGCACAAACCCTCCTGAAGGCAGCTCCCCATGTACTCTGCAAGCCATCTGTTCTTAATATGTGGCACCACGTTGTAGCTGAATGCTATGAGGGAGAGCACAAAGCAAGGGCAGGATCGGGTGCTATGGAACCCATAGAGTTGGGCAGCCCTTCTCAGATATGTGTGGACCCCAGTGTCTGTCAGGATATAGTGATGGCCCTCTTGAATAGCTAGGGATATCCCTGCCTGGGGGTGTTGGGTCAGGGTGGCAGTAGACACTGGCTATGTCTGGCAGCCACGTTGGGCAACACAGAGTGTGTACCACTGCCCCATGCCCAGGACATCCTCCCACAAGGTCATTCTTTTGTCATTCCCCTACCAGACTTTGTATACCCAGGGCCCCCCTTTTCCATTCCAATCTTCACTGGACCTTTGAATGGAGTCACAGGAGAAGGCAATGCACGTGTAGCTGCCCAAAATCCAGTGTCACTTGTGTCTGATGTTACCCAAAAGTTATGGTGGGTAACAAAATCACTGAGTAGTGTCCATCACTGAGTAATTTGGGGCCTTTTTCTAATCTTCCTTCTTCCATTGCCGCATTCCTCAGGCATCCCTCCCTCCTCCTTCTATACTCTTCTCCTTCTAAGAGCACACAGCTGGGCTTGTGCTAGCCCTGGCTGGCCTAGGAGCTGCTCTAGGCCCCTTCCATCCCTTTTTGTCCCAGAGAGAATCCTTTTCCCACAAGTATTGGTTATCCCCTAGAACAAGCTTAATCCAATCTGTGTTGCACTTGCTCCAAGGCCTAGGATTGAGGTTCCTAGAAGCCGTTAATTTTGGCTCACAGCTCTAGAAGTTCTCATAACATGGTACTTAGAATAGAGGTCTCAAGGTCAGTCTGGAAACTCCAATCTGTGGAGCATCTAAGGAGCTGATCTAAACTGTGAGTTGCCATGTGATGCATGTGTATCTGGATATGTGGGGAGACAAATGCAGATGCTCCTGTTTGGCACAATCCAAATAGAAACAATTGAAATAGCTCCTGTAAAATAAGCAGAATTGGATCTGGCCAGGGAACAAAAGCTGTGTGCACCAGACCTTGAAGCAGGACCCTGAGATCTGGACCACACATTGGAAGGAAGGTAAATAAGGGTGCCCAAGCCCAACTGTGTCTGGGGACAAATTCTTCCCAACTGTTACAGTACATCTCTGTTCTGTCCCAAGACCAAATGACCATGTTATAAGGCCTGGAATTGTCATCACCCTGTTGTTGGTATATCTCTGGGTCCCTCAGGAGTGGACAGCACCTGGAAAGGAGATGGCCCAAGGCTCACCTGTGCATAATGTACCTCTCAGTGACCGACCCTCAGGTAAGGTGGTCATGGCCATTGTCATCTCTTTTTTCTGTCTGGTCAGCTAGTTGCCAGGCACTGCTGTGTTCTCACTTTCCTGCTCATTGGATCATGAGGGAAATACCTAGTGTTCGAGTCCTGGTGTCCATGAGAATTTATTCCAGTGTGGTGGAGTGTGATCAGCAATGGGGCAGCTGAGTTTTGAGTGGCCACAGAGTGGGGCAAGAATCCCATACATTTCCTTCCCCACCACATTGATGTGGGTATCTTGTTGTATAAAGCAGGGTTCCTTCCAATTAACTGGCACTTGTTACTACATCTTTCCATCTCATGATAATTTACTGAAAACTGTCTGTATGTGACACAGTATGTCCCATATAAAAGTATGTTGATAAAAGTGTATTGAAGGCCCTGCTGAGCATCTCTTCCCAGACTGCTGGGAAGCTCAGCCTTTAAAACTTAGTGGGAGTGACAGGGGAAGAAGGAGGAGGAAGACAAGGGGCTTTCTCCTTGAAGACAGCAGTTACGGAGGGGCAAGGGTCACCTCCAGGTGTCACTGTTAGACCCACTTTTGAGCCTGTATCCTGAGGCTAGAAAGAAGACAGCAGTTTTGACCCCTTTGCTAGAAATCAGGGATCTGAACAGAGTTACAAAGGCAGGACTTGGGAGCCAGACTGAGGGCTCCTACAGAAGACTTTTCTGTGTTTGGTTTTCACTTTCTGTTCCATGACTCAGTCAACACCAGCTGTTGGCAGTGTGGGTTCACTTGTCTCCCAAAGATTGAGCTGCTTCTGTAGATCTCTGGTACTCAGCACAGTTAGTCCTCTATGTGTCTCTGTTAGGTAGTGCATAGACAAAAGTATAAAGGTGCATATTCCTATGATAGGAAGGTTAGCCCCAGAAATTCCTTTAGCGAGGATGTACATTGAGGACAGCTGATGCTTTGCTCTACAGGTTTGCATCCACATGAAGGACCCACTGCTGGCCAGGTAGAGCGTGTCCTCCCTGTGTGAGGTTTCTCATCAGTTGCTCTTCTTTTCCCACATGTCTGCATAGACTTTCTTGCTTTGTGTTTTGTTTACAGATTATTGTATATTTTTATTAGTACCTATATACCGTGTATGCTGATTACATTGGTGATAGGTCCATTGCAAATGTGATGCATAGAATGGAAATTAGGCCCCATCTTGTGCACAGTGGTACAATCCAACAACCAGTGACTGTTCTCAAAGTTTTGTGCATTGAGCACACATCTCAGGACTAAGACATTGGCAACACAAGGTGCTGGTTTGTCTTGATTGTCCTTTCTTTATGACCAGTACAGTGGGTAATAATACAATATTAGGGAGCAATATTTGGGACTTAAAAGTCTGGCCAACCCCTAAATCTAACTCTAAGCCTAGAAAGTCATTACCAGCATTCTCTGGCCAAATTGAACTTTATGGCACTGATGTGGGAAATGTAATATAGGTTAATTATGAGAATATACAATCTGTGGTGGCTGGGATGGTGCAAGAGGGGAAAGAAAAGAAAACACCGTTGTGTAAACATTTGAAGAATGTATTCTGGAAGTGGACCTTGGGGAAATTAGCTTCAAATTGAGAATGCACTGAATGCCAGCAAGCTGATTATTTTAAACAACATTAAAATCTTAAATTTCCTCTGTTTGTTCTATCACTAACATATCTCTGGTAAATAAGTGTAGCAGTGAATACAGTAATAAGTAAATCTGGAAAAGAAGGGAATGGAAAGTGTGGGTCAAGCGCTGCCCGCAGGTAGACCGCAAGGAATGACTCCTGAGTGGAGGCACCAGGACCCTTCGATCTCCAGCTGCTGGACAAATGAATCCAGATGCTGGCTCTTGCTCTGGGATCACAGCTGGTGAGGGAGTTGCAGGTGAAGCTGGCACAAGGTCTGCAGGTGAAACTTCTGCATGGGCTGAACCTGGCCCTGTAGTTGCAGGAAGTGAAAAGATCACCAACTGTCCATGGGCTTCCTGAGCAAAACCTTCCCACTGCCTGTCAGGGGCAGCCATGTGCACCAATACAGCCCCAGCAAAGCCTCCCTGACTGTATTCACACATTGACTGCTGAATGTTTCATGCTCCTGGGTCACCAAGCATATTGGCACTTTGCTGAGTTCCAAGGCCATCACCTCCCAAAAGCCCACATCCCACATTCCAGGGCAACTTATTTTAGGGCTCAGTCCCTGGTGGTTCAGAAGGCTCCAGCTGTTCCAGGAGAAGCTCAGCCTGGGGATCCACATGAGCATATATTTCCAGTGGGGCATCAAGCACAGAAGACCTGGGGAGACAGAGAACTAGCAGAGTAAGAGGCCTGGCCTTTCCTGTCACAATGTCTGCACAGCTCACTTGTAGAGAGGAGTGTATGGGGTCCTGTCCAGTCTGTACAGCATCCATCCCCATCCTCACCCACCCATAATTGGGCAGTTACAGCCCAAGGAGCTCTTACAGGCAGACAGAAGTCTCAGTGGGTGGGAGTTCTTGCTCAATTGAATCACACCTCTGCTTTGTACAGGGAATCCTGACACAGTTTCTCCCTGCCCGTCCCCAGCGCAATTCAGTGTGTTGAACAAAGAAAGTGGAATCTTCCCTGTCTTTGCACTCAAGGGCTCAGGGCTGCCTCTCCATAAATATCTGAGAAGTGAAGGATCAATCAGTGTCTGTCCTGTGTCACTGCAGTCTCTAGCTCAGGCAGTGATGCATTGCCCAGTTCTCTTAGCCTCTGTATAACTCCTTGTTTATGGTCTGTCCCCACATCTAGTGAGTCCTGGGGACCAGAACAATGGCCTTGAGGTGAGCAATATCTGTTCTGCTGCCAAGGGTGACTCTGTGGCCTTCAAAGAACATCAAAACTCAAAAGGGCAGTGGTTGCACTGGCTCTGCTTATAGGATCATGGTCAATGCCCAGAAAACTGTCTGCACACAGTGTGTCTTCATGTACATTTGTGGGTTGATGACATCTATCTGCTCTTCCATGACATCTGACAGCCATGGAAAATTTGCTATTCTTAAGATTTCCTGTGTTGAACAAACCCTGAAGTCCACAAAAGTGACTCTTTAATCTCCTTTCCAATGAACAGAACTGCAACCACCAATTATTGGTCAGTGAATGAGATGGAAGATCATCCATTAGAATCATCACAGCCTCCACAGTAGGTCTTCATTGGGCCAAGGCCACACTTGGCATGGAGCCCCCATTTCATCCTTAGTGACCCTAAGGTCTTAATCCACTCAGACCCCACCCATTCAGCATTGTAAACTAGGGTTGATTGAGGCCCTTGCATATAGCCAGGACCTGAATCCAAAGGTAGCCAAGTCCCACTGGGCTGCTAAGGTGAGAACTCCCCTTCTCAGCCTTGGTGCTTGTGGGCTAGAGATGTGATCCTTGGAGGAGCCAAGCGATCTGCATATATCTGGAGGATCTATCCAGAAGCCAGCTCCATAGGCTCCTTCAGGCTGTGAGGCCCATCTGCCTGCACCGTGCTTCCTGTACAGACCTCTGCCAGGCTCTCTGCTGCCAGACTTCTGAGAATGTGGTGAGACTGTGGGTGGATATGGAATTGGTGTCCTGCATGTGGCTTCTCAGGAGGGTTTGGGGATGAAGCAAAGCCCACACTCCGATTGGTCCACAGAGCATCGTGGTAATGGGCTCACAGGATGGTCCTTGCAGACAAGGAATTGTCATATTAAAAGTTACATTTCACAAGGCACACTTAGGAATACTAGTATGCTCAGATCACCTCGATAGAGAGGTTGAAAAGAAGTCTATGCATGAACAAAAGCTATGAGTCCTAAGACGGCCCCCCATTTTAGGGATGAGAAAAGGCTGATTCTACATGTCCAGGTCCATTAATGAGACACCTCAGAATATTCTCAGGTTTCTGATGAAAAGTTCCCAGGAAGGAATTAAGTTCCTCTTCCATTGCCATGGGAGGCTGAGCAGCTGTGTTCACTGATCTCTTCTTCTGCTCATTTTGCCCAGAGGCTCCTGCAATAGTAATTGCAGAGCCTGAAAACTCCCATGAGATAAGTGCCAGAGAAATGGACAGAGTGGATGACATTTGAGGTGAGCACATCTCTATCAAGGTGATGCTGTGTAAGAGCTGGAGACAGCGGGGGAAAGACAGCTCACTAATTGTCCTTGGACACCAGGCCCAGGACTGACAATAAGGTGCAATGGCAGAATTCAATCATGACAATAAATGAAATGACTTTCTTCTGTCCCCTTTCTCCTGCTCCCACTCATATGTGTACAGTGACCTTGCCTGTGACAAGGTAGAGACAGAGTTGAAAGTATATGGTAGTTGAGCACTTGGAGTCAAGATTCCTTTGGAGCAGGACCATGGGCCCGGTGTTTGAAAAGCCCTGGAGGCAGGTGCTGGAAGGATTGATCTGACACAAAGTTCCTCTCAGTCATCTGCGGGTCTCCATACAGTCACTTCTGCTCACACACCCTGCACCGGAGCCGATATATGTTGTTACTGTGGGTACCATGTCTTGATCAGGGATGTGGCATGCAGGTTCCAGGGTCCATCACCATGCTGATGTCCTGTATGCAGCTCGGATGGGGCAGTCCCCAGCCACCAACAGGAAGCCTGAGACTCAGACACCACAGGTTTCACTTTGTGAACCCAGATAACCTATGTTCCTTAAAGACAAACAGATCTGTATCAGACGTCGACCCAGGAGGACAAGAGATGACTCTGGAGGCTGTGGATAAACATGAGCTCTGCCCTTCTACTCGAGACTGTCCTGTCCTGGGTGGGAACTTGACAGGAGCACAGGCTCATGCATCCCAGCACCTGCCCGTGCTGCAGAACATCTGTCCTTGGTGTCTGTCCTCAGAGCCCTTTCACTGATGATTTAGAATTGGAAATGTTTAGGAGAACTCACAGAGGTGGCCAGGCCTTAATGTCCCTGTCCTGTACTTGGTGTCTCTGAGTGGCAAGTGGCTGAGCCTAAGGACACCTGTACTGGGCTCCCTCTTGTCTCTGGTCTCTTGGGAAGCCTATGCTGTCCTTGGCATTTGAGCAGTTCCTGGTAAGCATCCTGTAGCATCTTGGCCTGGTGAACCATCCTTTCCTTCATTCCCATGTTGTTTTCCCATGTGGGATCTTGAGGCTGGGGCTTCAAGGGCTGGAAAGCAGCACAGTATATTCACTGGTCACTCTCTTGAACCAAGTTCCTGTGAAGGTCACCTGTTGCCAGAACAAGGTGCCTGGTAACCAGAGCCTTCAGAGTTCTGTTTAGATTGGTTGCCAATGAAGTTGTGTCATGTACTGGGGTCCATAGCTGCCCTGCCCCCTCTGATGCCCCCTTTCTTTTTATTGTGTTCCTTAGAAACGGCAAGTGAAAACTAGAAAATTGAGTGTGGTTTTATACTTTTCTTCACTTTGAAATTTTTAATACAACAAACATGTAGATGCCTCTGATGTGGCAGGTTGGGTGCCAAGTACACATTTCCATCCAAAAATTCTTTTCATTGAGAATTAGGTTTCACTTAGAGATCTGTCAAATTTTAGGATGAGATTCTTTCCTGGCTTCATGTTAGTTTCATTTCAATTCCATTAGAGAGTATGGATAAGTTCCCAGAATACCCATAATAATTTTCCCAAAGGATGTGAATGTTTCATGTTATAACCCCCATATGTCCAGGGTAGGATTCCTAGCAAGTTTTACTCTCACATGCATATAAATGATTACTTATCCTTAGATGTTTAACTCGGCCACACACTGTAGTGCTCCGCACTCTGACATTCTGTGGAGGGGTCAGCAGGTGGTGATTGCAAAGGGTGGGTTTCCAAGGCCATGGACAAAATCACCCCATGCTGAGGAAAGACAGATGCACTTGTCTCCTGAGGAACTTGTCTCATAGCAACTGGTATGACTTTCTGTCCTACCATTACAAATAAACAATGGGCTTTGTGTAGTTTACGTTTCCCAGAGGTGAGGGCCCTGAGGCTGATCAGGCACAATGCTCTTTGGTTGGTCTCCTTCAAGCAGTGTCTCCATGCTGGCCTCCAGGTGTGCTGCCACCACATGCCATTGGGGGGCTGAAGGAAACCAGCTGTCACTTGTTCATGCACCCCTCACCCATCTGCTGATGGCCATTTCTTCTGTTTCTGGGTCAACCCGTGAAAACGAGCTGTCATAGCCATTCTTATACATGGGCTTGCATCAATGCAGACTTTTAAAGAAAAACTTCTTAAATGTGAAATTACTGGATCATATTGCTGGTTTATGGCTAACTTAGAAATTCTTAAAGTATCATTGGAAGCAGTTGTTTAGCAGAGTTAGGTGCTTGCTTTTCATTTTATTTTGATTTGTTTTATGGTATACTGATGGTATACTGTGCTATGCTATGTTATGTTACATTACGTTATATGTTGGTGAGGATTTTGAAACTGTATTTTCTGTGGTTTATGATTTGATTTTGTATAATCAACCTGCGAAAATATAAGAATATCACATAACTCTGAGTAAGTATTTTTTGGAGAAAATTTAAAAATGAAAACACGGTCAGCGATGTTGGTACACACCTGTCATTCCAGTACTCAGAGGTTGACGCAGAGGGATTGTTGTAATTTCGAGTTCATCCTGGGCTACAAGGGAAGATCAAGGCCAGCCTCAACTGCATAGCAGAACCCTGTCTCAAACAAAGAATGAAAGAAAGAAAGAAGAAGAAAAAAATATATATAAAGCCAATATTGCCTGTGAATTCAGAATAAAAACATATGTGAGTTTTTTCTAGCAAGTGTACTGTAGTTAGCACACCTAGCATAAGGTTTACCATCATGTAGACATTGATGTGTTACCAGGTCTTCATTGTGTCAATTTTTTTGAATGTTTTACTGAGATGACTCTAGATATGCTACTGAATATAACTTCTTACAATTTGCGTAGCTCAGTATGAAGGGAATATGATCATTGCTTTTTATCATCTCCTAAATTTATATTTAGAATCAGAATTTGATCAATCGATTGCTACTTTTTAAAATAAAAATCAGGACCATACAAAAGATACTCTTTTTGTGTCTATGGAAAGATAAAAATAATTGTAGAATAACAGTGGTTAAGGCACCTTGCACAGTGATTTCCAGGATTTCTTAATGATCAATAATTTCATACTTTTGTAAGTTTTTAAAAAAGATTTTAAGACATGGTCTCACCAGTTTTCTGAGTTCCCCAGGCTAGAGGTAAACCCTTCCTCATCTTTCCTTTCACTCCCAGAGGGCTGGAATTACAGGTGTACATTATCCTGAGTTGACAATTGGCAGTAATTTTGTGTATACATGGAATAAAATTCTTGGCTTTGATCTTTAGACTCTTTGTAGAAAGAATTCATCTAGTTAAGCTATCTCCAACCTTCCTAATCCACAGTTTCTTTCATAGTGAGCAAGACTCAAAATCCCATTAACAATATAGGTAGAGTCACTGCTTTTTAACTGTAACAGTGGTCAGCCTGGGATTCAGGAGATCACCCCAAATGCCTTCTGCTGAGGGACTGAGGCTTGGTATCCTTGAAGCACAGTCTCTTTTTCTCTGATCACTCATGGCAATTGATGACTGACATCAAATCCCAAGAAAGATGTGAACGTTAAAGCTACTTGGGGCCCACTGCCCTCCAGAAGGTCAGGCCAGGGTAAAACATTTTGCTTTCACCATTTACTTTCCAAAATTTTTGTTTTGGTTATGATTTTGGTTTTACACTTAGTTTCTAGAATTGAATACAGAGGTTTTGCATTTAGTTCCATTACCTTCCACTTTTAAAAGTCTTCCTTTTTTGAGGAGTTTCTTAATAAGTTGCTAAGTTGGTGAGTCTCTCCTTGAATTTATAATGTTCCTGTTTTAGTCTTCCAGAGTGGTAAGCTTACAAGCCACACCACCTGATGAGGTTTCATCATGGTGTTCTTAAAAACTCATTGGCTGTGCAGGGATTGGTAAAAATGCCTGTCATGTCAGCATTCAGGCCACTGAGGCAGCAGGATTCCTGGGAGTTCCAGACAAGCCTGCAACACACTCTGATTTCAGCTTAGGCCAGAGAGACAGAGGGAGTCCGTGACCAGAAAAAGAAAAGGAAAATATAGGAAAGGACAGAAATGGAAGGAAGATACAATACCAAATTCCTGGTGATTCTATGAGTTTTTTGTATCCAGGCTAGTCATTTTAATCTGTGGTCCTATTGCAGTATAAGACCTTTTGGACTGCTGTCACTTTAAAATATACCTTGACACCAGGGATTTTGGTACTTCTAAGTTTAATGTTCTTTACATGGCTAGACGATGTTGTACTTCTTTGTGAATTTTCATATTAATTTTTTCGATTTTTAGGAAAATATCAGTGGTATTTTGACAAGAATGCTTTGAAATGGCTGGTTCCTTTGGGATGCACATATATTACAACAACGTGAATACTTTCTATCCACCATCATGCTATGTGTTTTCTTTTGTTAGTGCTATTTAACTGATTGCATCAATTTCTACAAATTTTAAACAACAGGTGAGTTTCATTAAATTTATCCTAAGTGTTAATTCTATTTGATGAATTATGAAGTGAATTGTGTTCTTTATACTTGAGGCTGTAGTTTGTTTGAAGCACATAGATATGAATTGTTTAGGACATATGGATCTTGTACCCTGCACCCTATATTATTTATGAATTTGTTCTAAAAGATTTTCAGTGAGATATAAGTTTCTTATATGAAAGGTTGTGTCCTCACGAAACAGAGAACATGCTTAATTCTTCCTTTCTGGTTATGGAAGCCTTTGATTTCTTATTCTTGAGTAAATTCTAGGGATAGGTATTGAAGTACTGTGTTGAAAGACATTGCAAGCCTTGTCTGGTTCCTGATCTGAGAAGAAAATTTTGCAGCTTGTCAGCCTCTGAGCACAATGTCAGGGATGGGCTTCTCATGCATGATCTTTGATGTGCTGAGGTCCATTCTTCCAAAATATCATGTGTGGGTAGTTCTTACAATGAGAAAATGTTGAAACTCAGGATTTTTCAAAGCTATTTTTCCAAATCTATTGAGAGGTTACTTCTGTGTCATTCTTTCAGAGTAACAAGTGAAGCTGAATGGTTTTTACAGTTCTTGCATCACTGAGATTGAGCTGAGTGTTGATCATGGTGCTTAACATTTGCATGTGCTGGCAAATTTAGCTGACAAGTATTTAGCTGAATAATTTTGCTTATGTTCATTAGGAATATTGGTCAATAGGATGCTTTCATTTATTTTATTTTATTTTATTTTTCAATACATTATTGTCTGGCTACATTCTCAGGGTGACTTTGTCATCTAAAAGAATTTGGTGTTGGATTTTTCCCTTCAATTTCCTGGAAGAATCCAAAAATGATTATTATTTATTTTTTATTATATACTTGAAAAAATTCACTGGGTCATTTGCCTTATCCTGGTTTTGTTGTTGTTATTAATGAGTTTTGATTGTTGACCCATCGTCTATATTAATTTTTGCTCTGTTCATCAGTGTGTTTGTTCCTTATGGCTATGGGTCAGTGACACCAAAGGAGACCACATTCCCATTAAGGATCACATCTCATTTTACTTAGGGATGCAGCCATTTACTTTTGTATTTTATATATTTTTGTCAGTAACACCTTTCAGTTACTTAGTCTTTAATGCATACTGTTCTTGTTGGGAGTTTACTGCTGAAGGAAACTGGAGCTGGTCAGGTGCCCGTATCTTATTTCAGGCTTCATACTCTGGCCTGCCTGCAGTGTCCCCATCTCCTGATTTGCTCCCTGTAAACACCTGTCCTGTTCCATAGCTGTGTTGAGTCCACATGTGGCAGTTGAAATCTGCACCTGGATGGAAGACATTCTGTCAAGGTGGGCTCTGTAAAAGGCTGACCTTCTCGTACAGTGCTTCCCTGAGTCAGCCAAGGCGCCTAGGGCCTTCAGGAAGGAGTTCTAGGAGCAGGGCCACACCAGCCCTCTTCTGTCCAGCGTGCAGTGTATGCTGTTTTGCTGGAAGCTGACTTGTGGGTCAGGAGGCCTGGACCTGGGCCTTTCTTGCCCCTGGTGACACAGTGTCCTCTGTCTGCCTGGACCATTTTCCACTGACATCAGATCTCCACAGGGATCTGAGCACCCCCTAGACTTGCTCTTCCAGGCTCCAACTCAATGTGGAGACTTCAGGTGTGAAATCTGTCACTATAAAATTCAACATGTATACATTTTTTCTGGAACATCCACTGCTAAGTCTTCATAACAAAAAGTGAGATTTACAGTTTCCCATATTCTATTCTTACTCAGTTAAGGTGTGAAAAGTTAGAAGCCATGAACCTATGACAGCAAAGCTGCTGAGTGAATTATAAACTTACAGGCACTGAAAATGCTGAAAGAAGGCCATGTCCTAGGCCATGACCCCAGTCTTACTTGAGATGACAGGAGCTTGTGGACTGGCCCTCTCTCCACCCAGCAGTGAAGAGACACAGGTCAGCACAGCAGGTGAGGACAGGAGAGAGGATCTGTTCAGTAGCAGACCACTCATCCTTGGAGGGATGCTTTTGTGGTTTTACAATTTTTAATTTCCATTGAATTATTGCTAGTGTCCAACTCACTATTTCTTCTCTTGTACCCAACCTAGTTAAGAAAAAAATAGTATGTAATTTCTCAAACAGATGAGTGAAAATGGACGACTTAATTTTCATTTATGTAAAATGAAGGATATGCACAGTAAAGAAACTTCAAACATCACCTTATAGATGTATAAAATAAGGAGTTTTGTGATTCAGAAAAACAACACATCATTTATGACTGATTTTTAAAACCTTAACACATGCAGAGCCCTTCCATGGCTGGGTGGTGCTGCCCTCCTGCCCTAGAAAGCATCAGTTCACCTGTGCCAATAACTCTCAGAGGACAACAAGAGTTTTTCTTCAGAGTCTTTTTACCAGTCAGGAGGACCTGAATCTTCCTGCTGCCAGGCTGAACATGGAGTGTGCAGTGTGCAGAGGAGCCCAGCACCGCCTGCTTTACACTCCTCTCCCCCAACACATCCATGCTGCAGCCCTGCAGGGACAGCAAGGCAGAGCTGCCAGGATGCAGCCAAGACTCTGCCACATCAGTCCTAAGTCTGCCTCCACCAGGTGCCTGATACTGCCTGGGTGTTGCTCGCATAGTGGGTCTACACACCCTCAGCCTCCTAGGCCAAGTGCATTTACCACAGTGACCCTTCCAGTCTGCAAATTTCACTCCTCTGCTTTCTGACTGTGGCTGCAGCATTCGAACAAAACACAGCATTAACATTACCTTTGTTTCTTCTTTGTTCTTTTCCATTTTGGGTTTTTTTTTTAAATTTATTTAACTATATATTTAAAACTGGATTTTGCCAAAAAAGCTTTTCTTTTATTTTTACTCTCCACTTGCCTGAGGTTTCACAGATTTCTATTGCAGTTCAAACCTTAAGTTCTTGGATGCTCAGAATCTACTCTGCAGCTTGGTAGAATGAGTGAAGCGAAGCAGAAAGTGAACTTGGGCACATTTCTGTGCCTCCCAGCATCTTGTACAGCAAACCCTGACTCATGTCTTTTTATCCCCAAAATATGGGCTTCAGTAGATTCAGTAGCTTGAATCTGCCACTGCAAAATGCGTTTCCTAGATTTTTCCAAATAATGTCATTTCTGCTCAACTGGCTAAGCACATTGTCTAAGGTTTTTTATGCCCAAACATGAAAAATAATTTCCAGTAGACAAGAGGCTGCCACCCATCCTGAAATCATGACGGGATTTTATGTAAACACATAGTGCAATCCGTAGTCTGAGAGCATGGTGCCAGGGCAGGGTTCTCTCCAGCAACCGTGCACAGCATGCTCCACACACTCTCCTACTTCCACCTTACCCGTGGTCTGTGACTTGTGGGAGGGGCCACCCTGACCCCTCATTGTAGGAGTACTGAGGCTGGTAGACATTCCCAGAGCCACCACAGCCTGGCTATGCTAATCACAGAATCTTCAAGTTCTCTTCCTTTCCAGGAGAAGAGGAGACACTGTCTCTCCCCTGTGTCAACGCCATTATCTCAGTGACTGTATTCAGCTTAAGTCCTCATATTTCTACACTGAAGGATTTTTAATGAGCAGAACCTACAGCAAGACCATTCATATCTG
The DNA here is from genome assembly GCF_034190915.1 of Cavia porcellus. NCBI lineage: Eukaryota > Metazoa > Chordata > Mammalia > Rodentia > Caviidae > Cavia > Cavia porcellus. The sequence continues at coordinate 813,981 of NW_026947518.1, read as the reverse complement.
TGGAGCAGCTGAGTGGTACACGGCTTCCCACCTTTCCTACAGAACTAGCCAATGTCCAAACAGCTGACATGTAAATACTTTTTAAAAATTTAACATGGTCCTATTGTTCATGCCTCTGGTGGCTCCTTTTTCAGAAACTCTTCTCACCTGGTAGTTGTGTTGTTTTCTTGTTAGTTTTTAACTACAGAAAAAAATCAGACATAGTGGCCCTGTAGGGATACTGTGATCCCCTCTCCCACAGCTGAGCCCTGGTCTTCTTCCAGCCCAGCCTTGTACTCTGTGCTGTGTCCCTGACCTCCCCACTACACACTGGGAAGTTGTCGCATCTCTCTTTGATTTAAGTAAGGAGTCTCAGGTGACATTTTTCAACACTGGGTAAACCCCATTTCCCCCTTATATGGACCTCACTTCCCTTCCCTCACCCCACTGTCTTCTGAGTCTGCTAATGACAAGCCCATGGATGACTCTGCTACTGGAGAACTATGTGTATGTCATTAATATATTCTCTCATTGTAAATGCCATATTTAGAAAAAGAAAAAGGAAAATCTTAATCTATTTCTCCAGGTTCCTGTTACTTCCTGGTGCCACTTCCCCACCGAAAGATGTCATTGTACAATAAAGGGCTTTGAGAGTAAAACCGAGAAGAGTGTTCGTATTTTCTGTCCTCTGCAGCTTCACTTCATTAAGTGATGGGCAAGTCTCCCAGGCTCTGCCTCACTCTCATCTGTCACTCTGCCTCACACACATCTCTGTGTGTATGCACATTGATGTCAGAAGTATTTCATTGTAAAAACCGAGACCTTCCTCACACACATCCATCTTGCATCCATGGTTATTTCATGACCAGATTCCTTGGCCTCTTTCCCTGTGGGCACAGAGAGACTGAGCTCAGGATCCCTGCAGCTTCCCCTGGTTCCCATTGCCCATACTGGTGCCCGCACCATCTACCTGCAGGGTAGGGAGGGTCCCAGTTCCTTTCTGCTTCTAACAGTGCTGTGAACAACTATCTTGAAAGGAAAGTTAAGAAGTTATGCAGCTTTTTCTTTAATTTTTTGTGTTGTTGTTGTGTGGAAGAAACCTCTATGTGGAAGAAACCTCTATGCTTAGCTAAACGATGTCCAGGGACCTGTGTAGTGCTCTGATGGGAGCTAAGGGAAAGGGCTCTGCTCTGCCCCTCCATTTTCTCCCCACTGCGCTTCCCCACCTGCCTTAAAACCTGAAGTCAAATGGGGACACAGCACATCTCAGTGACATGTCCCTGAATGTATCTGCAGTGTGATACTGTGTATTTTTTATACTTGATGGCCATATGAGCAGATCCCCTTTTGAACTGTAAGAGTTCATCTCGTATTTCACAAAACAAATGGAAAGGTAATTCCAACCTCAAAGATGAATGTATTCAATTTTTACTTATATCCCATAGTTTATCTAGGATAGTCCTCTTTATGAAAGACAAATATCAGTTAATCTCTTCCAGTACTGCTTGGCCAAACAGCTGTGATGCACTGATGTGAAAACATGGTGTAGTAAATCACAGAGGCAGAAAGATTACTGGTGGCTGGGATGGCAGGGAAGAGAGGGAATGGTGTCCAAATGGGAATGAAGTTGGGGGAAACATTCTGGAACTGGGCAGAAATGAAGGCTGTACACATTGAGATTGTGATAGTGTCACTTCCCTGATGATTTTAATTAAAATGAATGAAATCCTATAATTTGTTTAAAATTAATTCATGCCATAATATTTAAAAGGAGTATAGAGGTAAGTGCAAGGAAATGGAAAAAACAGTGGAGGATATAGGAAAGTCAGGTTTTCAGCAGGAGCTGGCGTCAGTGGAGTTGAGGAGCTGACACCGGCTGTGGAGCCCCTGTTAATCATATGTCTGAGCTGACAGAGATGGGCTTCCTGGTGCTGCCTCTTCCCTTGGTCCCAGAGCTGATGAAGGCATTGGAGATGAATCAGGTACAAACTCTTCAGCTGGTCCTTGAGCTTGGTGTCCAGCTGAAACTTCAACAGCAAAAGGAGGAAAGGTCATCAATTTCCCATGTTCCTTGCAGAGCAAACAAACTTCCCAGTGCCTCTCAGAGACAGCTCTGTGCAAAAATCCACTATCAGGAAGTTTCCCACATGGCATCCACCCACTGACTGCTGTGTCTCAGAGTTGCAGGGTGGTCCCTTAGCTTTGTCCACCTCACATACCCACAAGCCTATACCCAGTCCTTCTCACACTTGTTCCTGCCTCAGTGGGTTCACAGTGCTCCAGCTCAGCAAAGTGGAGTTGCATTGGAGGGTCCATGTGGGTTTGCAGCTGCTGCTTAGAGCTAAGAAGCAGGGCTGTGGTTCTGGAGGAGACAGGTGTGGGGAGCTGAGTGTGAGGTCTGGCCCTCCCTCCCAAACTGCTCACCCAAGGCAACCTGCTGAGTTCGACACCTGCCTGCTGCTCCAGCAGTGGAGAGCCGAGTTCACTCTATCTCTACCACCAGTGAAGCAGTGCTGGCCCAGACAGCCCTGAGAGACTGACAGATGACTCCATGGCAGAGTCTGTGGACACTGGGGTGACCATCTCTCCCTTCTTCAGGGAAGCTGTACACACATCTGTCTAGTGCTCCCCAATAGCATGTTGCCTTCATGGGGGATGGAAAATGTCTGCTGTGGAACAGGGGTTCTCTTCCATAAACATGTGAGAAGTGAGGGGAGAGAGGGATGTGTCCTGTTCCACCTTTCCTCATTTGTTAGATTGCGCAGTGACTTGCCACCCAGTACTCTGTGCTTCCTCTGGGCTCCTCTTCCACTGTTGTGCATCCTTGTCTAGGGAAGCCAAGAGGGGGTCTCATGTACCATAATGTCAGTGATACATGATCTGCCATTCAGGGTAGCCCCCACTAGTGTGGAGGGTCAAGAGGGGAGTAGATACATATTTCCTGGTCATTGGATCATGGTCAGTACCTGGAAAAGTGTCTGTGCATGTTGTAGCTCTATGTATATTCATGTACTCATGGTACCAACTGGTTCCTGCCCTGATGTCTCAATGGGCCTGATGCCTCTGCCAGCACCCAGAGAATCTGGCTCTGAGTAATACATCCCAAAGCCCATAGAGCAACTCTCCAATCTCCTCTACAATGAAGAGAGAATGTTTACTCAGTGTAGGGGTCAGTGCAGGAGAAACAATCCTTTACCATGGAAAGAGCACCTCAAAGGAGAATAAACATGGCTACTCAAGCAGGCCTTCCACAGAGCCTTGGCTGGGGTCAGCAATTGCCTGGAAACCCCATTTTGTTCCATAGGGACCCTGTAAGATTGGCCTTAGGTGCAATTCAGTGTTCTGAGAATTGTACTGCTACTGGGTGCAATTCTCAATTCTCAGTGAACTGAGGCGAGAGATATAAGCACATTTCAAAGACTCAGCTCTAGGTGGCTGAGTCACACTGTACCCCTGAGAGCAAACTCACCTTGCCACCTGTGGGGTGGAAATGTTGGCCCTTGAGGGACCTGGGAAGGAAGAGCTGTGGATAGGGCAGCTGTGCAGAAAGTCCTGCCCCAGGGGTTCCATCAGGCTGTGCAGCCCTTTTGCCTGTGTCACCCTCACTGTGCAGACCACTGCCAGGTTCTCCACTGACTGATTTCCAGTCTGTGATGAAACATGGGAAGCCTGGAGTTAGTGGCCCAGCCATGCCCCACCGTGAGTGCTGGAAGCTATAATGATACTCAAAGGTTAAGGAGCAGTTAGAAATAATAGCATTTTCAGATCAGTTGTGAGCAAATAAGTCATTAGCTTCCTACATGAAGAGTATCATCCCACGTGTCCTGTGACAACCACACATTCTGGAAATGAGAAAACAGGATTTTCCTGGATGTGGGAGTTCAGACCTGTATGCCATGACAAACAGAGTACTTCCCTGTGGTGCTTCTGAAGAAATGGGGTCCATTTTCCTTAGCCATGAAAGGCTGAGTGGCTGTGTTCACTCTCTCCTGGTACAATGTCATTTAGCCTAGTGGGGCCTCAACCTCTGACCTGAGGGGCCTGGATAATTTCCCTGAGACATGGACAAGGTAGCAAGGGCCTATGTTTTGGGTGAGGGCACCCCTGCTGTGTGATGATGTGTCAGAGCTGGGGACAGGGTAGAAGCACAGTCACACCAGTGCCAAAGGGATAAATGGGCCCAGGCATTACAGTGCACTAAAACAGTAGAAGTAAATCATGACAGGAGGTAAAGTGACTTAGTGTCCATGTCCCTATTCTGAGGCTCCCACTAATGTGTGGACAGTGACCTGGCCCCTGGCCGAGGTGGCTGAGCAGAGAGGAGGTGATAGTTGAAGTATTAGACCCCAGTTTCCTTTGGGGGCAGGACCACAGGCCTGCTCTTTACATGCCCTTGAGGGAAGTGCTGAAAATGTAATCTGACCCTGAATATCCCCTGTCCTCTTTGGGCCTCATTACAGAATCCCCTTAGCTCACTCTCTCCCCCTGCTGGCATCTGTTGTTATTGCAAGGCCCCACTGTGGTACAGGTATGTGGATTGCAGCTTTGCAGGGACCTGCTCCAGGCTGATGTCTGGGGCAGCACTGTTGGTGCAGTGACTAGTAGTGTGCAAGAAGCTTCTGAGATCTCAGACAAGCAGAGAATGGGGCCATCAGGACTCCCCTAAAGCATCCCAGAGTTCTGAGTGTAGCACAGAGAGACATGGCAGCTTCTGGAAGCACAGGCTGCACATAGAGCTGCAGGGTCTGCCCTGCACAGTGAGCTGGGAGGGGCCATGTCCTGTTTCATAACCCTGCTCCCCCATGGTAGGGATGATAGGGACACCCAGGCCCACAGAGCAGATAGTCACTAAAGCATGTTTACCAGCATTTATGATCCAGGAAGCCCTCAAAGCCACCACCAGCCAGGACAGAAAACCAGGAGGTCTCACTTTGTCTGTTTTGGGATTACCTAAGTGGGAAAGGATTCACCTTTCTAGTGACAGCACAGAAGCCACCAGCCATGTGATGAACCACGTCCTTTAGTACAGTTCCCCATGGCAGCCTTTCAGACAGCACCTGGGGCTTGCTGGCCTGCTGGGGAAGCCAGGCTGGGTCCTTCTGGAAGCTGATCTCACCCACCTTCCCCTCCCCATCTAGAATTTATTCTCACCCTGGGGTTCCCCAAACCCTGGACCAACTCAGGCTCACTTATCAGCCCCCAGCTGGCCTTCCTCAGAGCCCTAGTGAATCTCCCTCTACCTGGGTTGGCTGGCCTCTGCTTTGCATCTGAGGCCTGAAAAAACCCCATCTCTATTCCTGTTTCCTGCTGGGAACTCATGGCCACCTGACTGAGCACTTGGGTAACAGAGCTTTGTATGTACACAGGACGGTTCTTTAGAAATTAAGCAGTGAGTCCCTAGCTTCTGGATTGAAGTTTCCACATTAGAGCCAGGTCAGAAGGCTGTACCATCTCTCACTGGTAGTACATATTGCACACATTACCTTTTGTGTCTGGTTGTACCCCCAAAGCCTCATCTAGTCTCAGGAGAATGGTTTTTTGAAAAGTTGTTGAAACTAAGTTTGTGATGGATTCATGGTCTAATGCTGAGATTAAGGGTGTTTGTGGAACACCTGCCCTAGGGCTGGTACCTGCTTACATTGTAAGGGATGGAAGGAGACTTCCTCTCCCCTCCTCACCTGTTGTTTTTACTGTTTTCCACTGCCATGGACTGTTGCCCCCTGCCATGTCCCACCCTGCCTTGAAGCCAGAGGTAATGGACTGAAACCTCTCCAAAGTGTGAACTAAAACACCCTGAACTTTTTAAATTTGGGTGTCTGTTATTTTGCCTCACCAGCAAGAGAAAAATAACTAAGACAGCACACAAGAGACCCAGCCTGCTATATGTTCCCATGCTCCCAGCCTCAGGAATTCTAGCTCACATTGCTGAATTCAGGTGAGTTTAACCCAATTCCCTTATAGACCACGCATCTGATACCCAAAGGAGCAGTGCTGGCCCTGTGTAATTAGAGACCTGCACTTGACCTTGTGTCTCACAGGCCACCTTTCAAGCCTTGTGCTCTCTGAGACTGGGCCTTTGACCTGTGAGATCATGGGGAACCTGGACTGATGAAATCCCACACCAAAATATCCAGGCTCAAGGCTGCTCAGCTCCAAAAAATAAGCTTCTGTCAAAGTCAGACTCCTGATGTGATTGGGGCTAATTATTAGTAGGAAAAGGCTATTCAGAGAGTGAGCTTCATGCTCCATGGGAGCTATGCAGAGTAAAATAGAACACCATGATGTGGTCTGCATCCAGGAGCTGGGTAGTGGCTTCTTCCCCACCACAAGGCTCTGTCTACACAGGAAGGAAGCCCCTCTCCTCCTGGGTGCACAGAATAGAGTGTTGGGGTCAGCAACCAAGACACTGCATGTGATCCTCTCAACCCATGCTCTCTATGGCTGCTCAAATATGTGACCTAATACTTGGTCATGGCCAAGGCCATGACTGTCTGTGTTGAAGCTGACTCACAGTGTCAGAATAACAGAGCAGCACTTAATGAAGGTTCCAACAGGGAACGGGTGAACCTGGGCCCCAAAAGGCTGAGGCATCTATGGAAGCTGTGCTCATTGGGAACCATACTCTAGGGGACAATATTCTGTCACCTGGAGCATGAACCCCATGTCAGGCAGGATGTGGTGGGTCCCAGGCACAAGATACTGTAGATTCCAGTATGTAACCAAGGTTTGGGAGGGAGGTAGAGCATCTGCCCAGGGAGGTTACTCTGCACCCTTTCACTTCCTGCCAGGCTCCCATGGACAGGCAGAGAGACCTGGCAGATGTCGGGGAATCTCCCTTTCTGTTCTGTGAGCCTCAGGCCACAGACAAGGGAGGCAGCTGCATCCCACCCCATGCTCTTCCAGAAGGCACTAATTTCATGGACTAGTGGCTAAATGACCTCCTGACTGGTAAGTATTTGACTGAGAGCAGAATCATCATTGGTTGGCATCTGCCAGCATCTTCAGAAATTCAGGCTGCCAGTTGCCTTCCTTGCACCCGGCCATCAACCTGGTTGGTTCATTGTTCCCAGCCCAAGAGGCAGGATTATGGGAGGCTCATGTCTCAAAAGAGTCTTGACAATGATGATAAATGTTCAGTAGTCCACATCTCTGGCTCCTTTGGTTTTCTGACACTGTTTCCTAACTACTAAAGGAACAGCATTGGGGGTGCACCCTGCAGAGTTCAATGCCAAAAGCATACACTGCCAGAGAATAGCAGAGTTAAGACAGATCTGTCACTATTGGCAATTGAAGAGAGCTGCTGGGGTAACTGTCAAAACTGCCTCCCCAACACAAGGGCAGCTGGATTGCACTGGAGAGACCTATCACACCCATATGGGAAGGACTGGTCCTCACCTCTAGAGGGAGACACTTTCCTGTTCTCCTGGAATCACATTATAGATCATGCTTCATTGTACACTGTGCATCAAAACTGGTGGATTAGGTGCCTCAGCTCTGAGCACACACATTCCAAACTTCAGTGCATTTTGTGTCTCCCTCCAGCAAACCTTTCTGAAGCCTGTGTTTTAAAAAATAGTGGAAGCAGGGCATGGTGGTTGCACACCTGTAAGCCCAGCACTCAAGAGGCTGAGTCAGGATTCTTGAATGTTTGAGACCAACCTAGGTTACACAGTGAGCTCGTCTAGCCTGAACTGCAAAGTGAAACCTTGTTTCAAAAAGACAAAATTAAACTAAACAAATGGTGGATTAGAACACTTCTGAGTAGAGATTTGGGCATTATAATGTGTGCATAGCTTCTTTTTCTGTTTAACTTCTCTCTCTCTCTCTCTCTCTCTCTCTCTCTCTCTCACTCGCTGGGGATTGAACTCATGGCCTTATGAGCCTTGCTTCATTCCTTGCTCTTTCTATTTCTGTCTCTGTCTCACTCTCTCTCCATTTTTTTGAGTCTCCATATTCTTCAGCCTAGGCTTCAACTTCTGATGTTCCTGTCTCAGATTCCTACAGTATGGGAATTGCAGTTGTGCACAACTATGCCACTTTCATAAGGTGATTGTAACAAACACTGTTTACTCTAGATGACTTAGGTGTGTGAGTGTGTGTGTGTGTGTGTGTGTGTGTGTGTGTGTGGTCTTTCGGTTGGTTTAAAGTAATTTGTCATTTTTTGTTTTGGGTTTTTCAGTAGCATGGAGGAAACTCACAACACTGCATTTTCTAAGCAGGTGCGGAAACTAATGAGCGAAGTCCTCAGCCTAAAGCAGTGACTTCTGTGGTTCTCATTACCTTGAGGATGTCATCTGAAATAAGTAAACAATTTAAAGGGATGTTTGCAGTTACTGGTAACATTTTCCAATGACTGCTTAACTCTATCCCCTCCTGTATAGCAGCTAAGTGTTTTGGGAATGTCTCCTCCTGGGCCACCAGTAAACTGGGAAGGTTGGAGGTTGTTCTTGACTTAATTGTCCTTTGAGGCAACTTCATCCTCTTTGGTCATTGTTACCAAATGCCTGCAAGGACTGTCATACCTCAGACACAGTGAACAAACCCAAACACCTTGTGCCCTGATCCATGGCACTGATGACTAACTAAAGCCCAAATCCCTGGTGAGTACACCTTTTGAGAGGAGACTGAGTTTCATTCTTCTTCCCAGGCATCATTTCCTAAGCCCTGTGATGACATTTGCCTCACTTCCATCCTGCCCCTGTGCCGCACAGGTTACTGAGGGTCTCAGCTGTCCTGAACTGGACTGGAACATGGTTCTCCAAGCAGCAGATGTGCCGTTCCCCTGCTTGCTCCTCTGACCACCTTCTGATGGGCATCATTCCCAGGCTGAAAGTCCAGGGCAATAGCATCTCTTGGCCCCACTTTCACATGTGTCAGCAATATAACTGGGAGTGTGGCCTCGCTTACTCCCTGAGCCTGAGGGGAGTCACTTGAACTGGTATTGTGCACAGCAAGCTGAAACACAGGATCAGTGCCAGGTAGCATGGAAAAATCAGGCCCCTCTGTGTGGTACCATGTGGGAGCCGAGCACCATGAGGGAGGGCACAAAACAAGGGCAGGAGCAGGTGCTGTGGAAACCACAGAGGTGGGCAGCCCTTCTCTGATGTGTGGACCCCAGTGCCTGTGAGGGCATCAGGATGGGCCTCTTGCATTGAACAAGGGAGTTCCTGGCCTGCTATTTCTGGGTCAGGGTGGCAATAGACATTGGCTCTGTCTGGCAGTGAAATTGCACAACACAGATTGTGTGACTGCTTGACTTTCTACCCAGGTCCTTCCTTGTCCAGCCCAGTCTTCTCTGAACCTTTCGGGGGAGCCACAAGAGGAGACACTGCATGTGTAGCTGCCCAAAATATAGCTGGTGCAGCTTGGTGCTAGCAGCCAAAAGGTATGATGGGTGACAAAATGAAGTGCCAACCAGCATGCAGCTCAGGGACTTCTTAGCCTTCTTCTTCCAGCTTCCATTTTCTCTTTCCCCAGGTATCCCTCCATCCTCCTCTTATACACACTTCTCCTCTGGGCTTGTGCTAGCCCTGGCTGCACTGGGAGCTGCTCTGCACTCCCCAGAAGAGAGCATCCAGTACCCACAGGTATGGCTGATTTGTTGTCACCCACAACAAACTAGAACCAAAATGTGTTGTCCTTGATTCACAACATGGGACTGAGGCTACCAGGAATTCTATTCTTGGCTCTAAGCTCTAGAGTTCTCCTCAGGACATGGTGGTCAGAACTGGGGGATCAAGATCAATCTGATTGTGGAGCAACCCAGGACCTGACCTAAGGTTTGGGTCCCTGTGTGATGCATGTGTTCCTGGATATGTGGGGAGACAAATGCAGATGCTCCTGTCTGGCAGAATCCAGGTAGATACAGTATCTTTGAAATGGCTCATATGATATGGGCAGAATTGTATCTGCTCAGGGAACAAAGGCTGGGTGCACCAGACCGTGAAGCAGGACCCTCAGATATGTGTTACACTTTGGAATAAAGGCAAATAAGTGTGTCCCAGCCCAAATGTGTCTGCGTGCAAATTCCTGCCCCCTGGGCTCATGCATTTCGGTCCTGTCCTAAGAGCAATGGAAGGTATTATAAGGTGTGGCAGTGTGGTCAGTCTTCTAATGGCCCAGCATCTGGGCCCCTCAGGAGCTGGACAGCACATGGACAGGAGACAGGCTCAAGGCTCACTTGTGTACTTTGTCTCAGTGACCAGCCTCAGGATATGGCCACCGTCAATTCTTCTTTTGTTTTGTTCGCCTAGTTGCGAGGCTTCCATTGTGTTCTCACCTGAATCACAGTAGAATTGATTTCCCAAGTCCAGCTGCACAGTGAGGTTGTAGGCCAGTGTGCTGGTGTGAGGCAAGCACCTGTGCCAACAGCAATAGGGCTTCTGTGTTGTGAACAGCTTTGGATTGTGGCAAGAACTCTGTTTTGATCCCCACCACATTGTTGCTGCAGTCATGATGTACAGAGCAAGATTCCTGCCACTCAGATGTCACTTTTTACTATAACTTTCCTTCCCATGATAAGTTACTCAGAAGCTGTGTGCCAGATAAATATATGTTCAAGGCCCTGCTAAGTGTCTCCACCCAGACTGTCTGGTAGCAGCTCAGCCTTCAAAGCTGGGTGGGAGAGACAGGGAGGGAGGTGGAGGAGGAAAAGTGGCTTTGTCCTCCAAGACAGCAGCTACAGAGGGGCAGGGGGCACCTTCAGCAGTCATTGTTACATCCACTTCTGAGCCTGTAGCCTGTGGTCAGAGAGGAGAGAGCAGTTTTGAACACTTTGCAAGAATCAGTGATCTGAACAGAGCTAGAAAGGCAGGACATTGGAGCCAGACTGAGGGCTCCTCCAGGAGATTTGCCTGCTTTTCATTTTCACTTTCTGTTCCATGACTCAGTCATCACCAGATATTGGTGGTGTGGATTCACTTGTCTCCAAAAGAATGGGCTGCTTCTGGGGGTCTGGGCCAGTCAGCACACAGTGAGATCTCCATGTGTCTCTGTTAGGTTGTGTATACAGCAAAGTATAAATGTGCATGTTCCTATGATAGAAAGATTGGTCCCAGAATCTCCATTAGCAAGGTCTTAACTTGAGGAGAGTTGATGCTTTGTTCTTGAGCCTGCATTTGCCTGAAGGACCCCTTGCATGATGCAATATACACTTTTTTGCAGTGTATATTGATTACACTGACGATAGGCACATGGTTTATTTATTATGCAGAATGCATATTAGATTTCATGTGGTGCATGACATTGCAACCTATCAGCTAGAGACTGTTCTCAAAATTGTTTGCATTGATCACCCAGAATTGAAAAAAAAAAAGTGGAAAAGTTTACAGAGAAACTCTTTCAGATACAAAAACATACTTTAAGTCAAATATATTAGAGAACACATAAAAAAAGAATAGATGAACATTGAAAAACAATGGTTGCCCAACATAGCGAAGAAATGGAATACATGAAAGAGATCCAAACAAGAGTTCAACAAGTTCAATGCTATATAAAAGATATATAAAACCTATAAGAGATTAAAATTATATGCACAGACTGAACAAAAGTTTGGTTTAGAATTTCAGATGTTGAAGACAAAATTGTAGCTATTTGTCATGAAAACAATGCTATCTTAAAAGTAGCAAGGGACTATGAGAGATCAATCCAACAGGTACAAAATGCATCAAAGAAGAATTACATGAGATTGTTTGGGGTCAATGAGAAATCCAGAGACAACACAAACACCATAAAAAACTTCACAAAATAATGGAATAAAACTTCGCAAACATGATTTAAAAACTTGCCATACAAATAAGTGAAGCATATAGAACTCCAAACAGACAAAACCAAAATAATACTACACCAAGACATATAATATTCAAGATTTCAGAAATACAGCAGAGAACACAGTATAAAATGCTGTTAAGGAAAATTCACAGATCACTTATAATTGAAAGCACATCAAATTCTTAGCAGTCTCTGTTTTAGCTTGGCATAACTGATATCATCTTGAGCCCTGCTTTTAACTGGTGGCCTATATTTAACCCAAGAGAATGGAAAATTACTCAGAGTACAAGTCCTGTGAGAAAAGCAGAATGAGCTGCATCACCTGGAGAAAAATTACCCTGCTCAACAAAAGAAACATGATACAGGTATCAACTAAAAATTAATGTAAAATTCTAGCTCAGTTGTTTCCAATAGGATGTCACTTTGTGGTTCTCTGTTTAAAAGCTTTGTAAGTCTCCAGTTCAGCCACTTGTTTGGACTCTGAAATTAGCAGGTAATCTAAATGAGTGGTCCTGAGCTCTATTAATCAAATTCCAAATTTATCAATTGTATGCTTTGATTCCTTTATTTTTGTTCATGAACCTACCTCAATCTTCTCAACAGAAATATCCAAGAAAAGAAGAAAGCTGTAGTTGAAACAGAAGATCAAGTCCTGAAGTTGGACAGAAATACAAGTCCTCAAAGGAAAGAACATCCAATCCAGATTGATGTATCCTGCAAAACTTTCAAAATTAATGGAAACATAACATACTTCCATGACAAAGAATAACTTAGAAATATATGACTGATAAACTGACTGTAGAAAAAGTAATGAAAGTTTTACTAGAGAGAGGTAAAAATGGCCACAATTTGAAGAAAAACAGAAACAACCATGCAGGACAAGTAATTAAACAGAGGAGAAAAGCAGAGAATCAACAGCAGAACAATATTACAACAAAGACAAACCAATACATATCATTGTTAATTGTCACACCTCATCGACCAAAAGAATAGATGGGTGAAATGGATCAAGAAACAAGATACAAAAATATGCTGTATACAGAAAAAAATGTTTAATTCAAAAAGAAATTCAGAGACTGAAATTCAAAGGACAGAAAACAATCTTCCATGCAACAGAGGCCCAGAAAAAAGCTTGAGTAGCTATTCTCTTTGCAGACAATATGAACTTCAAACCAAGAATGACCAAAAAGATAAAGAGTCTCACTGCATACATGTTAATGGAAAGTTTTTAAAGGATAAGATAACAATAATAAATATGTGTACATCTAATACAAGAGCACCCAACAATATAAGGCAATTGTTAAAAGACACAAAAATAAGGTAAACAAAAAATAACACAATTGACCCAAGAGACTCCAATATCCCACTATCACAAATACATGACCTAGACTAATAATCAGCAAACAAATAAGAAAGTAGAACTGAATCTGTGAACAAATGAACTGAATAGATGTTTACAAAGTATGTGACCCAACATATTCAGAATAAACATTCTTCTCAGCTGTGCAGGGCAGGTCCTCTAAAACATGCCATATAAACTAGTCTACAGAACATGCTGAAGTAAATGCAAAGAAACTGAAGTTACCCCATGCATGTTACCTGACCATAGTGCAATACAATTGGCAAATAATTGTAAAAGAAGGTACAAAAACTTCATAAATATATGGAAATTAAGTAACACTCAGCCAAATAATCAATAGGTCACAGATAAAATAAGGAAGAAACCTGAAAGTATCTACAACACAACAAAAATATAGATGCAAATCTTGGTTCTCATGGGATTCAATGAAAGCAGTTCAAAGTGGGAAATTAATAGTACTCAAATTTCACTTCAGGGAATGGAAAGAGCATAAATAAAGATGTACTGTTGCACCTCACACTTCCAGAAAAATGATGGCATGAAAACCCCAAAGCCAATAAAAGGGAGGAAACTATAGTAATCAGAGAAGAAAGTAATGCAGTGCAGAACATAAAACAATAAAAAGATTTAATGAGTCAAAGAGTTGGTTCATTGAAAGAATAAATAAAATTGATAAACCATTAGCCAACCAGATCAAAAGAAGAAAGAACCACTAAAAACCATTCACTGAGGAAGGAAAACAGTAAGGTAACTACAGATCATTTGAAAATTAAGATCATCAGTATCTACTTCAAAAACTCATGCTTCACTAGGTTGCATAACATAGAAATGAATCAAGTCCTAGATTCATATGACTTGCCAAAGCTGACTTAAGAAGAAATAAAAATTCTAGATAATGCAGTATCTGTCAAAGAGACTGAAGATCTAATTAAATTTTATTGGGTACTGGCTGGGTGGTGCATGCCTGTAACCCCAGAACTTGGGAGGCTGAGGTAGAAGGATTGTTGTGAGTTTGAAACTAACCAGGGCTACAATGTGAGCTCAAGGCCACTCCAGTGCATAATAAGACCCTCTGCAAAATACATTAAAATGAAGCAAACAATGACAACAAAAGGCAACTCACCAACATATAGAAGTCCAAGTCTTCAGGGATTTACTGCTGAATTTTGTAAGAAATGTATAGAAAATTGAAGGCCCCTACTCTTTAATGAAATTGAAAGAGAAGCAGTTCTCCCCATCTCTTTCCTGGAGGCCAGCATTACACTGATACTAATACCAGAGAAAGACACAACCAGAAAAAGAGAACCACTGGGAAGTTTTCCTAATGAACATAGTTGCAAAAATCCTTAATAAGATACTAGCAAAGTGAATGTGGCAAATCATCAAGAAAGTTTTAAAACCTGACAACTTGGATTCATCCCAAGAAGGCAAGGATGTTTCAGTACATACAAATCTACAAATTTAAATGTTATATCAACACAGGCAAAAACAAAAGTCACATGGTGATCATCTCAATAAGCAAATGATAAGCTTTTGATAAAATCAAGCACTGATTTGTAATAAAATCCTGCAGTATGTAACAATAGAGAGCCTTTACCTCAATCTGACAAAACAAGCAAGGACAAAAATACACCCAGCGTAATAGTAAATGGTGAAAAACTAAAACCTTTAACAGTACAATTAAGAACAAGAAAAGGATGATTACTATCACCACTCTTATTCAATATTGCTCTGGAAACATTAGGCAGAACAATTAGATATAAGAGACAAATAAGAATAATCCTATAACAGAAAGTTGGTAAACTATCAATATTCAAAGATGACATGATATTCTATGTAGAAGATGTCAATTACTCCACCAAAAGACTTCTAGACTTAACCAAATTCAATAATGTCACTGAACACAAAGTTGACAATCAAAAATCAAGAGCATTCCTGTACACAATCAACTCACTAAGAGAAAAGTTACAGAAAGCACACCCTTAAAATACCCTCCAAGAAAATAAAATGCTTGGAATGAACCTAACAAAATCAAGGACTTACATATTGAAAATTACAGTACTTTGTAAAAGGATACTGAAGAGATTATCAGAAAAAGGAAAGATACCCCTTGGCCAAATTGTGCATTGTCTTTTCACTGTGTTAGTGATTTCTTTTGATGTACAAATATTTTTTAATAAGATGGAGTCCCAGTGATCGATTCTTTGAAGTTGATTCTTCAAATTTTGTGTTTTGTTCTTGAAGCCTCATTAGTGTTTCTGTTGTAATATTTAGATCTCCAAGCTCGTTTGACTTTAGTCTATTTCATGGTGATAGGCATAGACTCAGTTTAAGTCTTCAGTATGAGGAAAGTCACTTTCTTCAGCATTATTGAAGAGGCTATCTCTCTTCCAGTGAACATATTTGGCTCCTCTATCAAAGACAAGGTAGCAGAGTGTGTTTGTAGTTGTGTCTCCATCTCCAGTCTGTTTGATAGATTATTGGGTCTGTTTTTCTGCCAGGACTCTGGTGATTTTGTGACAGTAGCTTTCTAGTATTATAGCAAGTGAAGAATTGTGATGCCTCCTGACTTGCCTCTGTTGCCCAGGAATGTCTTTGGTATTCTAGATCTTTTCTGTTTCCAAATGAATTTTAGAAAAGTTTTCTCTATATTTGTGAACTATACTAATAGTATTTGGATGGGCATTGCATTAAATCTGTATAAGACTTTGCAATATGATATTTTTGAGCTTTCCATATCCTTAAACATAGTTTTACTGGTTTTTATACTCACCTGATGTATCCTAAAATGTGTGATCCAAGAGTTTCAAACTATTGAGTTCTTTTTCTCAAGGATATCAGCAATAATAGATACTTTTTTCCTATTTGTTTGAGACAGGGTTTCCCTATGCAGTTCAGGCTGACTGTGGACTCACATCTTAGTCCAGTAAATTCACACTGGTGATCCTACCTCAGCGTTCCAAGTCCTGGGATTACAGGTGTGCACGTAGCA
Source organism: Cavia porcellus (assembly GCF_034190915.1). Lineage (NCBI taxonomy): Eukaryota > Metazoa > Chordata > Mammalia > Rodentia > Caviidae > Cavia > Cavia porcellus. The sequence continues at coordinate 797,881 of NW_026947518.1, read as the reverse complement.
CCTGAAAGAATTCCTGGTGTTATTTGAAAGATGAGAAAACAGTCATGAGATACACATGTATTCATTAACTGTCATTTTCTTAAAGGACAATTGTTCAAATAAACACATAATACCCTTGGAGTGTAGGGATTCAGAAGATGTGTTTCTATCTCTTATGGTCTGAGGATAACACACTACACTACCTCAAATACCGAGACATCACTGCTAGGAATATGTGTCAAATTTGAGCACCAGTATTATGAATTAAGAGTATTTATGGAAGATGAGTGAAAAGACCAGTGGAAAATAATGAGAGACCTGGTGACTTTAGCCTTTCATGACTGTAGATCAGGCTTTATTATAATGCTGAACATCACAAATACTGAAATAGTCAAATATTATGTGTGTTTTTACCTAGAAAATATTAAGGCTTGGCACTGTATCCTAGCTGTGTTGTAGCTTGGCATAAATCATACAATCTTGAGCCCTACATTTAACTAGTGCCTTGTATTTGAGCCAGGAAAATGGAAAATGACTCAGCATATAAGTACAATGAGAGAAGCAAAATGAGTTGCACCCAAGGAAAAAAGTTTAACCTGCTCAACAAAAAGAAAAACAAAAAAACAGGATACAGGTGTCAATCAAAAATTAACATAAGATTCTAGCTACATTGTTTCCAATAGGATGTTCTTTGTGATTCTCTCTTTTAAAGACTCTTAACATTCCAGTCCAGGATCCTTGTTTAGATTTTGAAATGGGGGAGGTTTTGAAACGGGAGAAGTGGTTACAAGCATAGCTATTTAAATTCCAAATTTATCCTTTGTCTGTGTGGATTCATATATTGTTCACAAACCGACCTCAAGCTCCAGAAAGGTTTACTGACACAAGAAAGAACCTAGATTAAATACAGTGTCACCTTAATGAAAGAATATTAGTGAAAACGAGGAAAGTAAAAAGACAAACACCATGTGTTATGATACCCACCTCTTTACCCAGCATTAAAGAGGCTGAAACAGGAGAATGGCCATGTATTCAAGGACAGACTACCTTACATAGTGAGTGCAAGGTCAGCCAGAACTACAAAGTGGGACTATGTCTTTAAAAACAAGAACAAAAAAAATGAAAAAATATAAAAACCGAGGAACAGAGAAAGACTATTAAAAGAAAACAAAAAATATTAGAGCTGAATGAAAGTTGACTTAACTAAAATGGGAATTATGGAATGATGTTGCAGAGGAAAGCTGGTCCTGAAGTGTTACCCAGGAGGCAGTGAAAAATACAGTTATGAATGGGACCTACTGTGCTACACCACAATAGTGACCTCCTTCCTCCAATATATCTGCAGTCTACTAGACAGGAGGTCCAAAAGTTCATGGAAATATCAAACTCAGAGCAAATAAGCAGCTTAAAATCAAGGCTTTGAATCATGGGCTTTAGCAGATGTTTGATATTCAAGTTGAAATAGGAGAAATATAATCCTACCTGGTTTGATGGCAAATTCAGCAAGTTGGTTGGCTCATGGCATTGAAGAATGAAGTCACAAATCAAAAGAAGTTCAAAAAGTTTTCTTGGAAAAAAAGACAGAATAGCCCTGCCTTTGCAGGAGGGGTCTTCAGTGTTTAGCCCACAGATCTATTGTCAGGGGTCATTTATATAGCAAAGTCAGAATGTGAGTACAGTGTGGGTCTCAAACTACAATTTACCTATAAGTGTATAGCTGCTTAACTAATATTATTCAGAAGGGCAGCAAGTCACCCAGAAAAGGTATGCAGAAAGAGCCAAGGAATTTTGTGGGAACAATAGCCCAGGTGTTCTGTTCATTGAGTATGGTAATAGATGCCTATCTGGACTTCCTGGGGAAGGTGGTGGTAACTGTAGCACATTTCAAGCTATTGTTTTTCTCTTTAAGAGGCATGTAGACATGGTCACTGCATCTTCACCTTCAGGTCTGGCTTTCTTCAGCTGTGCCTCTAGCAGGGATTGTTATATTTAATTTTTTACATTGATTCCTTTGAGGTTCCATTTCCTCTCTTATTGTATATCAATTTGTACCTTGGCCTCCTGTAGTAAAATCACAATACTACTTGAATGGATAAAGTGACATCTATACATTGAAGAAAATATTATTTAATAGGGGCCTGGGTTTTAGCTCAGCAGGCGAAAGTACCTGCCTGGCAAGAGCTGGGTTGTAAATTTGATCCCTAGTACCTTAAAAAAATGATTTAAAATGCAAGGAAAGAAAATAATTTCATTTGTGAAGATGTAGATGAACAAAGTTTTCAATTAAATCTGTCAATGGCAAATTAAAGAGTGGTAATAGTCGTATTTAGAATCTAAGGTTGTTCAGGCTGGGGATTGAGCTCTTTGGTACAAGGACGAGCCAGGCAAGCACAAGGTCATGAGTTCAATCCCTGGTACAAAAAATAAAATTTCTACAGTTGTAAACCGTGTAGTGCTATGAGCACAATTATTAAAATTGACAGATGTTCATTCAGTGGCTCAATTTTTCTTTTGTGTTCTACAAAATATCTACAGATAACATGGTAAATACAGTGAATGATATACTGTCCCCTATACTATGGGTATTTGCTGAGATTTGTTTTTAGTTTTTATTTTTTCACATACTTGAAACCTGAAAATATTTGGTGATGCTAGATAAACTGTGATAATTATTTTTTCATTTTAATCATATATTTCACTATATCCATTAAGTACATTTTATTTGCTACAATTATGCTAAGAGAAGTTGATAAGCGATTCTTAATGTTATGGGCAGCTTAGTTAGTTAGAAATATAAACAGTCAGACAGTGATATAGGGGAATGCAACTCCTGACCTACTATGTTGGGTATGAGTTTAGGTTCTCTAAAACTGAAGAATGAATAATTAGGAACAATGGAAGTAAGAGCAGAATAAATTTTTGAGAAAAATAAATTGACAGAATTTTGCTCTAGATGAGACATTTCAGCACTGGGAGGTGAGACCAGGGGACATTTACCTTGAGGTCACTTCCCCCTCTCCTTTGCAACTTACCTGTGGCATGAAAAGACTCCCAATCAGCTGCTTGCACATCAGCAATGCCACCTTTAAGCACCACCCCAATGGAAAACTATATGTACGTCCTTAGCTAACATTTTTACTGTGTATTCTCTCTTTTACCACACCAAAAATCCTATCATTTGGTTCCCTGACCAGTAAGGTAGATTGAGTGGCTCCAGGGAATCCCTCCCATTTTGAGTCCCTTTGCCTTAAAACCACCTGTTTCTTCCTCCTGGATGGTTTACTTGCCACTGCTAATATGCATGCAACAGCAACCTTACTCACTGAATAGGGGTGAGATACCTTCTGTTTTTTTGTTTGTTTGTTACTCTTCATTAGCAAGCTTGTGACAGAAAACCCATCCTGCCATCCCCAAACAGGGTTACTAGTTTCCACACCCCTTAGGCCACACAGCTGGAGGTAACATGGAGATTTTTATGTGCTGGGACCTCGCCTTGCTCTCTTTGGTTACCTGCCAAGAAGAATGGCTGTTGGGACTTTGCCTGTCACACTTTCAAAATAGATTATGATCTCTTCTGTTGTGAGTGACCAAGGACAGCTTCCATGTTCCTTGGGGGAGCTACAGATCTTAGTTCCTGATGTGAAATTGTTCTCTCAGCTCCCTTATAATTCTGTCATGGGGACCACTTCCTGCCCTTAAGAAAACACACTTCTTGGTGCCTGGTTCATAACCTTGGTGCTTTTGGCCTCTAAAAGGCTACAACAACCAAAAAGCTGATCTTTTATTTATGCTTTTGTCACAGTCATGGTAAGTTGGCCAAAACCCTTCATCTTTAGGCCTTCTTCACTTTAAGGACGTGGTTTTCTCCCACTCTGTCTTCTGTGATGGCCCAAGTACTCCTGGCTAACTCTGCTCCACCACTGAGTTAAATCCCCAGCCATGTTATTGTTTGATTTTATCAGCTTGAGGTAAAGGTCATCTGTGATTATTTACTGTGGCATAAGCATCTGCATTACAATTGTGTGGTCAGGAGTTCGATCACCAGTACTGATAAAAAAAAAAGACAAAAAAAATCAAACAATGAGAAAAAAATTCCAGCATCATACTAAATAGAGAATAACTGAAACCTTTCGTTTTACAGTTATGAAAAGGACATGGATCACTACTATGACCACTCCCATTCTGTTAGGGCCGACGCCGCAGGGAAAGAGACCCCAAGGACTCAACTCTTGGTGAGGAAAAAAGTTTATTTCCATGCGCATGGGGTCCCTCAGGCAAACAAGTGCAGAGGGGCCCCGAGGGGAATTTGTGTAGGGTTTTTAAAGGTACATGTAGGAGGCAAGCAAGTTTACAGAAGCAAATCGCATTGGTTAATTTTGAGCGGCGCAGGACCTGGCTAATGCTGATTTGAGGGTCTGGGGCTGAGTAACCATGGAGACCGAGGGTCTTGGGTTGACCTTAGAGTGCCAGGTGCTCCCTGGTCCTGTTTATACAGTACATTCTTTTTGGCCCTGCTCTGACTATCTCCTGGGAAAGGTTTAGGGAGTGAAGCACTCTTTACTGCTCTGTTCTGAGAGCTCCGGGGAGTTAGGGAGTCAACCCTTTCATTCCCTGCTCTGGGGAGTTAGGGAGTTAACCCTTTTATTCCCCGCTCTGGGGAGTTAGGGAGTTAACCCTTTTATTCTCCGCTCTGGGGAGGGGGTTGTAGCTGGGGGGTCGACTCTCACATTCCCCCCTTTTATTTCTCCAATGACTTTTAATCCTAAAAGTCCTGTATAGGTAAGGGGTCATATTGTTGACGTAGCACCATAACTTTTACCTGAGAGATCTGAGCCCTTACAAACCGGGTTACTCGGTTAATGAGGCAAGGGGCTATAGCCATGACTATAATGAATCCGGCCAGGGGTCTCAATAAAGGGAGGATATAGGGCAGAATTGATTCTCGGAAAGAGAACACTTTGGCTTTATTTGAAGGGGGCTCTTGAGATCTGATTTTCTCTCTCAACTTTTTTATTGTATCTTTTACAATCCCAGTATGATCAGTGTAAAAACAACATTTTTTTTTTAAGTGCGGCGCAGAGACCCCCCCCTTTTTTTTTTTTTTCTTAAAACAAAAGATCTTTAACAATTGGTTTTTTTTTTGCTTACAGGGGGACCAAAGCCGCCATGTAAGGTCGGCATTAATGTTATTAAAATCAAAACAAGCAAGCTAAAACAGTTAGTCAATTTTTAACTTTAAGGGTTACCAGTCTGTTGTGTAGTCCACTGAGTATGTCCCTCGTTGTCTGCTGTTTCCAGTGGCTTTACATGAGTGTAGTGAATCCGCGCAGTTTTTCTTGCTACCTTGATGGCAGTGGGGGTACTGAGCACCACGGTGAAAGGTCTTTCTCAGCGGGGTTTAAGGGAGTCACGGTGGTGACATCGAACCAAGACTGGAGTCCTTGAGGCCTTGGTCTCTGAAGGCAGGTCCAAGTGTTTTTGTCTAAACAGCTGGTGGATCCAGGCCAACACAGGTTGGAGTGTCTGTAGGGACTTAAGATTTTGATTAGTAATTTCAGCTAATTTGTCTTCTGACAATCTTGGAACCAATGGCGGGGGCCTCCCAAACATGGCTTTAAAGGGGGAAATTTTAGAAACATATGGGGTATATCTAGCTCTTAACAGTGCAAAGGGAAGAAGGCTCATCCAATTATTGCCAGTTTTTGAAGACAGCTTAGCTAAAATGTCCTTGAGACTTTGGTTCATACGTTTTATTTTCCCTGAGCTTTGTGGCTGATAGGCACAGTGGAGTTTTAATTAATCTTTAATGTCTGGGCTAACTTTTGGGTGACTCGGGCTATGAAAGCCAGGCCATTATCGGACCCCATTGATAGTGGGAGGCCAAATCAAGGTATGATCTCATGTAATAGCCTTTTAACTACCACTAAGGCTGACTCAGACTTAGTAGGGAAAGCCTCTACCTAGCCAGTAAAAATGTTTATTAATACCAAGAGATAGCAGTGTCCCTGTAAATTAAGTTTTACCATGTCCATGAAGTTTATTTTCTAATGTTCTCCTGGAACAATTTTTTGATGTCGGGTGGTCTCCAACGCAGAGCTCTTGGCTGAGTTGACTAACAAACACTGTGGGCATCTGGAGCTCGAAGAGGTGGTCAGTTTGTAGAGTTTTGGAATAAAATACTGAGTTCTGAACAATTCTGTAAGGTGAAACAGCTCCCATCCTAGTGCCTCCAGTAACAGTACTTGTTTATCAGGTAACTGGTATTAGCCCCTTGGGGTGGGAGACTTTATTCCAAGTTGAGATGTCAACTGTAGGTCTCTTTTTTTTTTTTGTGTAGACTAGTTCTGACAAGGTCAGAGGACTAGTATCAGAGCAGTTACTTTCTTGGTTGACCCCTCTGATGTGGTTGTTATTTTTTATCTCTGGTTGGGTGAGCCTTGTAAGGAATAGCAACCCATTGAGGCAGCCAGACAGCTGCCAGCAAATCTAGAATCTGTGGAGCATTTTTAGATGGCTTCCCCGTATATGTACAGTAGCAAAGGGATGTCTTTAGTAAAAAAAATGTTTACCCTCTTTTCCGTGGCTAGTTTTAGCCTCTCAGTCAAAGCAACAAGCTCTGCCTTTTGGGCAGAAGTGCCAGGCTCTACCCGCTTAACCCAGAGTACCTCCTTTTCGGTGGTCACTGCTGCCCCGGCCACTCGTTTGTCGTTTTGGATGAAGCTGTTTTCATCGAACAGTTGTTGGCATTTCCAAAAAGCTGGTCAGTAAGATCAGCCTGTAGGTTCTGCTGCAGTTCGAGGATGTCAGCACACTCATGGAGAGGTGTCCTTTGTTCCTCCGGATCATCATCAGGCATAAGGGTGGCTGGGTTTAAAGCTGAAGAAGTCTTGAATATCATTAACTCTGGGTCTAGAAGCAGGGCTTGACAGTAGAATTCTGGCATTTGAGAGCCCTTTTTTTTTTTTTTTTTTTTTTAGGGGGGGTTTTGATAAGAGTCTCTAAACTGTGAGAGGTTACCACAGAAATCACTTGCCCAAAGCGAGTTTTTTTTGTCTCCTTAAGTAACATCGTCACAGTAGCTAGTATTCTAAGGCAGGGGGCCATACTCCTGTCACTGGATCAAGTCTTTTGGAGAGGTAGGCTATAGGCCTCTTTTAAGGGCCAATGTCCTGAGTTAGGACTCTTTTGGCAATGTCTCTGAGTTTATCTATGAACAAGATGAAAGGCTTGGTAACGTCAGGGAGTCCCAGGGCTGGGTCCTCTGTCAAGGCCCGCTTGAGCTGTTGGAAGGCCTGTTTACATTTATCAGTCCAGTTCAGTGAATTTTGAGTTTCTCCCTTATGGGAGTCATATAGAGGCAAGCTTTTCAGTAAAATTTAGCCTACAGTATCCAACTGCCCCCAGAAAGTCTCGTCTGTTTTTTAAAAGTTTTTTCTCATAGAGCAATTTTAACATCTTGGCTATCTTTTTGTAAATTTTTCAGTTTTCAAAGACCTTTTTGTGCTATCTCTATTAACTGGCTGAGGGGCATTTTCTTAAACCTCTCAAACCTTTGTAATTTTTGTCTAACATGTGGGGCCGACTGAGTTACAAAGAGAACAACTGGCAATATTGGGAAACCTCCTTACCTCTGGATGTCCAGTCAGGGTGGCACAAAAGGAGAACATGGTTTTGGCATTCCGGATCAGAGAGCCGGCTTCATCTGGATGGCACACTGTTTTTTTGTCCAAGGGTGTCACGTGACAGGCCATTATTTTATTAAAATTATATTTTTAACAAAAAGGGCTTTTTCATAGGTAACAAAATTGTGCTGTATAATCTCCCAGATGTTTACAGCGCATGTAAGAACTTGTATCTTATTTTTAATATCACCTATAATCTCATTTTAATGAAAACATTTTGCAGCAAAGTACAATCTTATGTATACTTTTACCAAAACTGATCTAATACTGTCAAATTCTGAACACATTTACTTTTTGTCAAACCTGTTATTTGTAGTACTATAAACCAAGACAAATAAAATTCACATCCTCTTGAGCCTTCTACAACTTACAATAATACCTCTCAAACTAAGCTTTAATCTTTTTCTACATTCTGGCATAGCCAGACACCTTTACTTGAAGACCACTCTCTTTGTCCCTCTTTTTACTATTACCAGTCAATTACCTTTTTTTCTCATTTCTCAGACAACATCAAAACTCTCAACAAAACCCTTGAAGTCACCTTCTAGTAGCCCAAAACATACTTATTTTATGTCTTTTTACCACATAAAAATGTTGTATTTTAAAAACAAAACTGTAACCTTTTAACTGGCTCAAATATAGTACCGCCTGGTTTTTACTTGGCAAAGTTGACATGACTCTTAACAACCATAGATATACATATATATGTGTACATGTTTACATTTTCACCAGAGAGAAAAAATACTCCTTTTAAAAGGCATGCCGAGGTTGCAAGCAATCAATTGAAGTCTTACATATTAAACAAGGTGCCACAACATTAAAGACACAAACAAAGGGAGCTTCTTGCATAGTTTGGTCAGCTAAAGGAAATAATTTTTCTTATCATGAACCTTGAATCTAATAAGCCATATGGATCCTGCAACAGAAATGGGCAACAAGCCCCTAAGTTAGTAACAAGTTTAAACGGGCAACCAAGGAGAGGGCGGAGGAAGGAAGGGTTTTACCCACGGTGGGGGCTTCTCCCTGAGGTCTTGCCATACCAAGATGTAGGTGACCCAGTCGGGGTGGCTCTCTCGTCCAGGGCGGAAGATGATGTTCTTAACTGCTAAGATGAGGGGAAGGTGGAAAGTCCCCTCTGGTGGCCAATCCACGGAGAATGTGGGCCACTCAGACGAGCAGAAAGTCTGCCATTTACTTTTTTAACCTGAAAGGAGAGATTGTGAGCCCTCTCTCGAACCTCCGACCAATGGTCGAGGGTGAGGGACAATGGGGACGATGTCATTTGTCCCATGGTGTTCTGAAGACAAAGAGTGGTTAGCGTACGCGCGACACAACAAATAACCGATCACAACAGTCACAACACACAGGACAAACAGGCCGGCCACCTCACTCTCACGCATTAGTTTCACATCAAACGAGTCACCTTAGGGGGTGCCTCCAGATTGGCCCGGACGGACCACAGATTGGGAATGAAATTCCCCAGATTGGCCCAGACGGACCACAGATTGGGAATGAAATTCCCCAAACGAGTCACCTCGGAGGGTGTCTCCGAATTGGCCCTGACGGACCACAGATTGGGCCCCAAACCAATAGGAAAATCCTATCGCAGACGGTGAGTCACGGAAAACCGTGTGGGGCGTCCCCCGATCACCCAAGAACAGAGAACAGATAACAAAAACAGGTAACAAAAATTGCCCCTAGACCGGAGCCGTTTGGCTCGGGGCGTAAAATACCGGTAGATTGATCCTCAGAGTAAAAATAAGAAGCGACTGGTCGTACTCACCCACCGCAGAGCCGTTGAGGTCACCTTCCGTGAGACGTGCTATCTCGGTGGGGCCTCCAAGATGTTAGGGCCGACGCCGCAGGGAAAGAGACCCCAAGGACTCAACTCTTGGTGAGGAAAAAAGTTTATTTCCATGCGCATGGGGTCCCTCAGGCAAACAAGTGCAGAGGGGCCCCGAGGGGAATTTGTGTAGGGTTTTTAAAGGTACATGTAGGAGGCAAGCAAGTTTACAGAAGCAAATCGCATTGGTTAATTTTGAGCGGCGCAGGACCTGGCTAATGCTGATTTGAGGGTCTGGGGCTGAGTAACCATGGAGACCGAGGGTCTTGGGTTGACCTTAGAGTGCCAGGTGCTCCCTGGTCCTGTTTATACAGTACATTCTTTTTGGCCCTGCTCTGACTATCTCCTGGGAAAGGTTTAGGGAGTGAAGCACTCTTTACTGCTCTGTTCTGAGAGCTCCGGGGAGTTAGGGAGTCAACCCTTTCATTCCCTGCTCTGGGGAGTTAGGGAGTTAACCCTTTTATTCCCCGCTCTGGGGAGTTAGGGAGTTAACCCTTTTATTCTCCGCTCTGGGGAGGGGGTTGTAGCTGGGGGGTCGACTCTCACAATTCAATATAGGTCTGGAAACATTATGCAGACCAATTATACAAAAGAGAGAAATAAGAATAAATATATCATAGAAAGTAATTAAACTATCATTATTCAAAGATGATATGATATTCTAAATAGAAGATATCAAAAACTCCACCAAAACAGTCCTAGAATTAATAACGAAATTCAATAATGTAGCAGGAGACATAGTTGACAATCAAAAATCAATAGCATTACTGTACACAATCAACAAACTCACCAAGAGAGAAGTTACAGAAACCACAGCCTTTACAATAGCCTCCCAGAAAACAAAATACTTGGAAAGAACCTAACAAAGAAAGAAAAGGACTTACATATTGAAAATTATAGTACTTTGGAAAAGGATATTAAACAGATTATCATAAATAGAAAGATATTCCTTGCCCATTCTGGGCATTGTCTTTTCACTCTGTTAGTGATTTCTTTTAATGTAGAAATATTTTTTAATAAGATGGGGTCCCGGTGGTTGATTCTTTAAAATCTGTATTTTGTTCATGAAGCCTCACTATTTTTTCTATTTTAATATTTAGATCTTTAATCTAGTTTGATTATTTAGATCTTTAATCTAATATTTTAATATTTAGATCTTTAATCTAGTTTGACTTTTGCTTGTTTCATAGTGATAGACATGTCTCCAGTTTAAGTTCTCAGTATGAGAAATGTCATTTTCTTCAGCACCATTTATTGAAGAGGCTATCTCTCTTCCAGTGAACATGTTTGGCTCCTTTGTCAAACACAAAGTAGCAGAGTGTGTTTGTAGTTCTATTTGCATCTTCTAGTCTTTTTGGTTGACTCTCAGGTCTGTTTTTGTGCCAGAACTATGCTGATTTTCTAATAGTAGCTTTCTAGTATAATAGCAAGTCAGGAATTGTGATGCTTCCTGACTTGCCTTTGTGGCCCAGCAATGTCTTTGGTGATCGAGAGCGTTTCTGTTTGCAGATGAATTTTAGAAATGTTTTCTTTACATTTGTGAGCTATCCTAGTGGTATTTTGGTGGGCAATGCATTGCATCTATATGACAGTTTGCAATAAGAATTTTTCAGTTTTCTCCATATCCTTGAAGGTAGTTTTACTGGTCTCTTATACTCACCAGATGAAACATAATAGGTATGATCTTAAGAGTTTCAAACTTAGAGTTCTTCTTCCCAAGGATATCCACAATAATAGGATTTTTTTTTCTGTTTGTTTGAGACAGGATTTCCCCATGCAGTTCAGGCTGACTCTCGATTCACTCCCTAGTCCAGTCAATTCACACTGATTATCTTACCTCAGCCTCCCAAGTTCTGGGATTACAGGTGTGCACATAAAACTTGAAAGAATTCCTGATGTTATTTGAAACCTGAAGAAACAGTCATGATGCATAAGTATTCATTAACTGCCATTCCCTTAAAAGAAAAGTGTCCAATATAACACATAACATCATTGGAGTGTAGGGAATCAGAAGATGTGTTTCTATCTTTTATGAACCCCGGATGCCAGGATAGACTACTGCAGAAAAAGATGTCACAGGTAGGAATATGAATCAAATATGAGCATTAGTATTAAGAATTCAGAGAGTATTGTATTTAAGGATGATGAGAAAAAGACCAGTGGAAAGCAATGAGAGTTCTGGTGAGCTTCGCTTGTCCTGACTATAGATCATGCTTTACTATAAGGATGAACATCATAAACAGTGAAATATTCAAACATTATGTGCTTTTGACCCTAGAAAATATTGAGGCTTGGCACCATACCTCAGCTGTATTGTAGCTTGGCATAACAGATGCCATCTTGCACCCTGCATTTATCTAGTGCCCTGTATTTGACCCAGGAAAATGAAAAATCACTCAGGGTATAAGTTCCATGAGAAAAGCAAAAGGAGCTGTACCCAAGTAAAAAAGAAACCTGCTAAAAAAAGAAGCAGTATACAAGTGTCAACCAAAAATTAATTTAAGATTCTACTAAATTGTTTCCAATGGGATGTCTTTTGTGATTCTCTCTTTTAAAAATGCCTAACTTTCCTGTTCTGAGCCAGTTGTTTAGATTCTGAAATGGGGAAGGAGGTCTGTATAAAAGTGGTTTGGAGCTCAAATATTTAAATTCCAAATTTGTCCTCTGGATGCTTGGATTCCTATACTGTTGTTCACAAACTCACCTCAAGAAGCAGAAAGATTACTGACAGAAGCAAACCTCTGGATTAAATGTCAGTGCCGCTGAAATGAAACAATAATGCTGAAAAGGAGGGAAGAAAATGACCAACACCATGTGTTATGATGCCCACCTCTTTTCCACAGCATTAAAGAGGCTGAGACAGGAGAATGGCCATGTATTCAAGGACAGTCTAACCTATGCAGTGAGTGAAAGGCCAGCCAGAACTACAAATTGAAACTACATCTTTAAAAACAAAAACATAACAATGAAAAAAGTAAAAAACCAAGGAGAGAGAAAGACTACTAAAGAAAAACAAAAATAATAGAGCTGAATGAAAGCTGACCTAAATTGGCAATTATGGAATGATGTTGCAGTGGACAGCTGGCCATGTAGTGGCATCCTGGCAGCTGTGACAAATACAGAGTTAGGAATGGTACCTATTGTGCTATAGCACAACAGTGACCTCCTTCCTCCAATAAATCTGCAATTTGCTAGAATGAAAAGGTCCAAAAACTCATCGAAATCTTAAACTCAGAGCAAGCACGAAGCTTCATGCAAAGGCGTTCGAACACTGCTTTGACCACTAAGCTCAAAATGCAGCGCAACCTCTTCAGATTCTATATATGACTATTACCAATGTTTAATTTACCATTGACATATTTAATTAAAACTCTTGTTCTACATCTTCACAAATGAAGCTATTTTCTTTCTCTGCAGTTTAAAACTATGTTTTTTTTTTAGGTATGGGGGATCAAACTCACCACTTAGCCCTTCCCAGGCAGGTGCTTCTGCCTTCTGAGCTAAACCCCTGGCCTTATTGAATAATATTTTATTAAATGTATAAGCATCACATTATCCAGTCAAATGGTATTGTGATTTTACTACAGGAGGTCAAAATAGAGAAAAATTGATATACAGTCAGAGAAGAATTGGAACCTCAAAGGAGTCAACATAAAAAACCAAACACAACAATCCTTCTACAGGCTCAGCTGAAGAAAGCCAGACATAAAGGTGAAGATGCAGTGACCATGTCTACATGCCTTCGGAAGAGAAAAAGAATAGCTTGAAATGTACTACAGTTACCACTACTTCCTCCAGGAAGTCCAAAGAGGCATCAATTACCATACTCAATGACCAGAACAACTGGACTATTTTTCCCACAAAATGCCTTTGCTCTTTCAACATACTATTTCTGGGTGAGTTCTTCCCAGGTTAAATAATATTAGTTAAGCCACTCACACAAGCTTATAGGTTGATTGTAGTTTGGGACTCACACTGTAGCCACATTGTGACTTTGCTGCATAAATGACCCCTGACAATAAGTCTGTGACTTAAACACTGAAAATCCAGGGCTATTCTTCTCTCTTTTTTCCCAGAAAAATTTTGAACTTCTCTTGGTTTGTGACTTCATTCCTTAATGTTGTGAGCCAACAAACTTGTTGCATTTGACATCAAACAGGGCAAGATTATATTTGTCCTATTTCCATTTGAATATCAAACATCTGCTAAATGTTCCAAAACATTTGCATGAAGCTATTTGCATGATCTGCATTTTTAAAGACATATTTTGTCTTAAGACCTGGCCCATAACAAGAGGTATCTGCTCCCCCATAGCTGCAAGGTGTCTGGGCTTCTGCACTGGCCACTTCTAGGACCTGATCCTGTCTCCCTGGTTATATATTTCTAACTAACTCAGCTGCCTGTAACAATAGGGCTGGGCCCTCAGTGGAGCCAGAAAATAAGTTCAGATTGCTTGTAGCATTGGAAGAGACAATCACTTCCTGCTCTGGGCCAAATCTCAAAAGAAAAGGCAAGGAAATACAACAAAGTGCCAAGAACCAGCAGTCTAAATAGTTCTCTGATCACCCTGAGGAACTCAAGAGTCCCCATCCCAACCCCCTACAGGAAGTGTCCCTGCTCTTAAACAGGCCCACTTAGCATGTGACTTGCTTTCCCATTTGCTCCGAAATTAATCAATTTTACCTGAGCAATCAACCTTATTGGTTGACCACAGTCTTATTCCGCCTTATGTTAATCTTGAAAATTCCTATTTTTCCCCTCCTGTGACCCATCTGACCTCATGGTTTAACTCTGTACAAGCTCCGCAAAAGGACAGAGTCTTTGGCAACCCACTCAGAACCCCTTCTGTCTCTCAGAAGCTTTCTTTCTCCCAATAAATATGTTCCATTCTTAAACTTCATCATTCCTAAAATTCATTCTTTAAATTTAGTGAACACAAACTCATACAGGACATATAGTAGGTAAGGAGTTTCATTACCCTATGCAATTAACATGAGCCAAATTAGCATGACTATACTATATAAGATCTGAAATTTGCTCCTTATCCTGCAGTTTTTTTTTTTTTTTGTCTTTTTCGTTTTTATCGGTACCAGGGATCGAACTCATGACTGCCTGCTTGCAAGGCAGGCGCTTATGCCGCTGAGCTAAATCCCCAGCCCCTATCCTGCAGTTTTAAGTGATTAATACAAATCAAAGTGATTGTAGTCCTGGCAATATCTAACATTGTATACATCAGTCATTGTAAATGTAAAATAATTGGTTTCAGTGTATTATTTAGCAAGAACTAGACATTGGCATTGCAGTAGGTTATATCTCATTAAAGAGAAGATTCACCTATAATTGTTAAGAAAAGTTTCTACATTATTGGCTGCTTTAACAATTTTTCATTAGAAAAACTGTGTATTTTTGTCAGTTTCTAGAAGGCTTCTATTATATTATTGAAAGCTGTCTGTAGGTCTCTAGGACCTTGGCTGTATTTTAATGCATATTTGTGTTTTTAAATTTATATGAAGATTTATTTTTATTTTAGGATTAAACTTACTGCATTGACACTGATAGAGTGAAGCAACAGCCCACTGCATTAATTTCCATTGGGTCCTCGTGGCATTTAACATGAGAATTACTGAAGAGCTAAATTAGTTTCATACATACACAAGAATCAGTACTGTTACTGAAAGAGTTTTGGCTGAGACAGGACACTGTAGCCAGTGAGGCAGAACCAAGGAGCTCCTATCTCCCCCACCCCTAGGAATTTACCTGTGACCCCAACTTCCCTGCACCTAGAAATTTACCTATCCTGCCAAACAAAGACCAATGGACTACTTGTGCATCCCTAATGCCCCCTCAGGTTCTACCCCAAACCTACGTTGCTTATATGCCCCCATGCCACGAGTCCATGAGAGAGAAAGCCAGACTCCAGTGGTCAGGAAGTTTTTGTTTTCTCTCTTCACATTCTCAGAATAACGGCCTCTTTTGTTTTATACTTCTCATCTTTTGGATGTATTATAATCTTATCAGTTAGGATTTTGTGGCCCAATAGAGAAGCAGAATATAAGAAAAAGTAAAGGTGCCCTTTCTATTTAAAGAATGTGGAGGGGAGCCTACAGCCACCAAGGGTTGGCCTTTTTTTCTGACTGATTATGGGATTAAGGTGTATATGTGAAATTTTGCTCTATGTGTTGACTGGCAGTGACATTGATGTCATGCAAGGAGCTGATAGGAATTTTCTTTGGGCCCCTGGGAAAGGAATGAGGAAGTTGCAATCAAGGAAAAAAAGAGGAAGTAGCCATATAGGTAAGCATGGCTGATTTGAACTTTAACCCTGATGAACTACCACCATGATGTCCTGTAATTTATTCTAGGGCAAAACACTTTAAAGTACATCCTTCAGTTTGAATTCCAAAATGAAAATAAAGAATTTTTGCTATGTGTCTTCTTCCACAGTTAGTGGTAAACAATTCACAAGAAAAGATTTTAGTCATTTCCTTAATGAATTGTACAAGTAAACAAAACTACAGATCAGTTCACTTTCAGAAAACAGAAGCAGCACTTAAAGGCAAGGATAAAGCCCTTCAGTGCAAGTGTCCCTTAAGAGGTGAGATCAACATTTAAGAATACAATCATCTACTGATTTCTCTGACTTCAAGAAAAGAAAAATTTATAGTGGTATTGCTATAGGGGAATGAAACACCTGATCTACTATGCTGCTATGAGTTTGTGTTCTCTGAAGTCAAAAAAATGAATTTTAGGAACAATAAAAGTCAAGATAACATAACTATTTGGAGAAAGACAGCTGTGGGAGAGAGCGAACTCATCCTGAGTGGGTTGGCAAAGACTGTCTTTTCCAAGGATTTTTATAGAGTAAAATCATTTGGTGAGATGGGTTTAAGTTGGAGAAAACTGGGAACTCAAAATGCAGATGGGCATAAGATGGGACAGATCTATGCTTGTCAATAAGATAAATAGTCCAGGTAAAGTTAATTAAATTGGGAACAAATGGGGAAGGGAGTCACATAGAAAGCAGGCATTCTTAGGCAGCAGTAATCTACCCTTAGGAGGTTGGGAGGGTGACTCTTGATAGGAACTAATTACAATATCAGTCTTTAGGATATGGAGACATTTATTTGAATGGTGACTCCTGACTTCCTCAGAGTGCTAGGGAACTATTTAGAATATCAGTCCTTAGAGTATGGATGAATTTGTTGATTTTCTGTCTTGAGGCTTGGCCCATAGCAGGAGTTGTCCATTGTTGTAACCTAGTTCTAACCAATGGACCCCCTTTCTGTTCTGTATGAGCCATTTCAATAGAGATTAAAATTCCGTCTCCAGTAAAGACTTAAATTTCAGTTCCTTGTAAACCCCCCTCCCCTCCCTATTCTTTTTAGATTAAGTAAACTTTAAGTTTCAGTTTCTTGTAATCCCCCCAACCCCCTTCAGCCTATCTGCAATACAATGTGCTGTCTTTTAGAAAAATTTAACTACAGGGAAGTTATCAAACTGGGTCCAAGTTTGCAACATTCCTGTGGTTTGTGGCTTTAAAACCCAACCTTTTTAGCTGTAAGGCTGGCAGTCTCCAAATTGGCTCCTGGAGATCACATTGCCAGGCCTGGCCTAAAATAAAGCCTTTGCTCCCCAAATTTTAATTTCTTGCTTCCTTCAGTTTTATTCTGTACTCCAAACTATCACATCCATCTTATACATAGGTGCAAGGTATCTGGGTTTCTGCATGGGCTCCTTGGAGGACCTAGCCCAGTCTCACTGCCAATGGTATTTAACTATCTCAGCTTTCCATAACAGTATTTTTCTGAAAATTGAATACAGATGTCTTGTGCTCTGGGTGAATGATCTGGGGGTGACAGTGTACAATGTATATACCAGTGTTGCCCCCTGATTCACATGTTCTGAAATTTAGTTGTAGTTTATTTTTTCTTTTTATCCTTGAATTACAATGGATTTGGAAATGAAAAGCCAGAAGTAAAGCCCTTTGGTACACATATTCCTCTGTTTAGCTGAGATCAACATTGTAGAAGACAGCCAGCTACAGAAGTCTCTGACTACGTCTATCATTTGGGATCCTCTCTTGCCAGAAGGAGTTCCTTTCCCTGTTTATTTTTGACTCAGAAGGAGGGCAGTAGAGCAGCAGTCAATCAGTGATGAAGAGGCAGGCTATATGAAATGTCCAATTAGGCGAGCCATGATAGGCGGTCTCTTGGGTCTCTTCCATTGTCTAGGCATTATTTACTTGTTTGGAGCACAAAACTGGGAGCAGAATACTTGCTGCATCTCATTTCCTGGTTTTGAAGTCCTGTGGCCTGATTAGCGATGAACCTGTGAGACCCTCTAGCCACAGAATGGTGAGGCTTTGGATGGGAGGCCAGAAATAGGATGGAATTGGGAGAAACCAGTTACAAGTGTTTAGAAGCAGTTCTGGTGTCTGTAGACACAGGTATTTAGATAGCTTCAGCTCCTGATGTATTCTAGCATTGGCTTTGGGTCATCCACTGTCCCTTTTTACTCCCGCTGGGAGTAAGCATGATTTTGTGTCCCCAGAACCCTGACATAACTATGATAGCAACAGACTGGAGTATCATCTTTGAAATTCTCTACTACCCTGGCACCTCCATTATAGGGAGCAGAGGAAGGAGCTTGGGGAGACCCTGACTCTGCTGCAGTTTGTAGCTGGAGCAGCAGTACTGAGCTTGGTCTCTGTTCTCATTCCAGTTAGCAGCAATCTTTAGGTCCTAAAGTTCATAAATATCTGTAATGCAGGGCCTCATATCCACAACAGCTGTCCTTAAACTTCTGCTATTTTGTATTTATAGGGATAGCCTAAATTTATGGTATATTCTCACATTTCCATTCTCATGACAGATGATGACAAAAGTCCTAATAATTCAGAGATGTGTAGTGATGTGGCTCAGTGGAGGAAGGCTTCCCAAACACCTGGTGAACTCCTGTGAATTACACAGAACAGTGCAAAGAATTTCTGAACATACTTTTTGTTACCCACCTGTTCATAGACTATGTTTGTGAGAACAGTGATAGAAGTTTGAATTCTGAAAAATATGAAACCGATTTAAAATTGTTATCAAGGGCAGAGTAAAGTGTGCTTGCTAAGGACAAATTCCAGAAAGGGCTGCCTGTTAGATCCTCATGGACAAATTCCTATATTTAATCATTTGCATGAACATATACAGGTGGTATTGTTCTGAATGGAAAGGAATATGGGTGTCATCTCTGAATTAACAGCTGATGTAAAAGTTTGGTTGATCATAGACATTGTTTAAATATGGAAATGCTCTGCAATGGTCTTTACTAAGTCGTGTGAAGAAGATGTCCTAAATTGAAATTGTGCAGGAATATCAATAGTTTAGGCATGAAGGGTTTTCTGCTTAGGGTGGATCAGAAGAGCATGGAAAGGATGTGGAAGTGACTGGCAGGAAACAATGTGCCAATAGCAGGACATACAACAGAGAGCGTCCTCACTAAAAGTCAGGTATTCTTAGGGCAAGCATGAAGTTAAAGGTGGCTTATGGTTTCTTCCTTGAGGTGAAAAACACCAGGTCTGGTAAAAATCATTATTCCACATCTCTGTAAATCCATGAATTCTGTGTTCTTCACTTGAGATCCAAGTTTGATTATCTCTAATTATGACCCAGTGTCATGAAAGTGAAAGTTGAATGTTTTTTATACCAAGGGTCAAACTCATGATCTCAAGCTTGCCAGTTAGGTTTTCATGCTGCTGAGCTAAATACCCAGCTATGAAAGTGTTTTCTCTATATTATGAATGGTATCAATATTGTTCCTCAGAAAATGTTGAATATTGTGGAATTTTTTATATTGCATGGCTATAATTTTTAAAGCAAATGAAACATGTCGTATGCAGTCATTTTTCAAGTTTCACATTGTCCGCATGTATCTCAGTCAGGGTTTCTTTATTTGAGACAGCTCTGTAACTTAGGGTAGCCCCAAACTCAAGGCAGTTCTCCTGCATCAGCCTCCCAAGATAGATTTCTTATATCTGAATGTAAAGTGATCACTTGGTGACACTGAGCTATAATTTGAGGCTTGTACCTGGTTTCATTGTTTATACATTTTTTACATACAGCAGTTTTCCATGAACATTTGAGTTATTATTTATGTACCATATTTGATGTTATTAATGTTTTGTTCTATGAAACCAAATTCAAATATCAAAATGCTGCTTAAGTATATTAAGGATAAAGGACTCAGTGGCCTAAATGAGATTTTAAGAGATATCATTGGTAGTACATCAAGGTAATTGATGAGTTATTTGTCTGTCTCTGTGCTTTATGGATGTTGATCCGGCAGGCGCCCACTATAAGCTCTGCTTTAGAGACAGTGAATAGGGACTCTTGCACTGACTCAGCACAAGAATCAGTGCTCTTATTTGGCTGTAGCATTAGCAGTGAGTTCCAATCTAGTATTAAATTTGCTGTCTCAAATAATGTGTATATACAAAAAATTAATGCCTGAGACATGGAATTAAGATTTGAAGGAATCAGTCTCCATTCAGCTGTTTTGTTTGGATTTATTTGTTTAGTTTAGTTTTGTTTTATTGAGACAAGTTTTCTCTATATATATCAGCTAGATTTGAACCCCTTACAGAGCTCAGAATTGCCCTAACCTCAAAGCAGCACTCCCGTTTCAGCCTCTTAACTGTTGGGAATTATAGATATGTTATTTTTACTGCAGAAAATATTGAGGCTTGTAACTTAGCCATGTTGTAGCTTGGCATAATAGATGCCATTTTGAGGTTTGCATTTAAATGGTGCCCTGTATTTCACCCAGCAAAAGGGAAAATCACAGAGGGTAGAAGTCCCAGGAGAAAAGCAAAATGAGCTGTACCCAATGAAAAAAAAATTAACCTGCTCAACAAAAGAAGAAGAATGCAGTTGTCATCTGGTGCTAGGTAAAAAAACTGTGATAATCATTTTTTCAGTTTAGTGATATATTTCTCTAAGAAATTTTCATTAAGAACATTTTATTTGCTACAATTATTCCAAGTGAAATTGATAAACAATTCTTAAAGTTACAGGCAGCTAAGTTAGATATACAGGCACCCATACCGTGTTATAGTACAATGAAAATCCTGACCTTCTATGTCTGGTATGAGTTTGTGTTCTCTAAAATGAAAGAATGAATTTTAGGAACAACAGAGGTGAAGAGCAGAATATATATATTGAGAGAAAAAAGGTAAAAGTATTTTGCCCTAAATAGGATATTTTGGCAGTGGAATGAGGAGCCAGTAAACTTTTATCTTGAGATCACTTTCCCCTCCCTTATGCAACTTACCTGTGTTCAGAAAAGAGTCTCAATCAGGCACCTGCATACAGCAATGCCACCTTTAAGCACCACCCAAATCAAAAACTATATGTGTGCCCCACACATTTTCAGAAGAAAAAGCCAGAACCCAAGTGGTCATGGGGTTCTCTCCCTGATTTTAGAATAAAGGCCTTTTTGACTTTATATTCTCTTCTTTACTACACCAAAAATCCTATTGGAAAGCTTCTGTCTGAGAGAAAGAGGAGGGGTTCTGAGCAGGTAGCAAAGGGCTCTGTGTTTTCTAGGGACTTTATAGAATAAAATCATGGGGTGAGATAGGTATAAAGTGGGTTAGATTACTGAGGTTACTGAGGAGGTAAATTAGCACAATAGAGAAGCAGAATATAAGAAATGGAAAAGTGACCTTTTATTTAAAGAATGTAGGGAGGTCTCCACAGCCACCAAGGGTTTGGCTTTTTTTTTCTGACTGACTATGGGTTATGGTTGACTGGGTGTTGTACTTGGAGGGGACATTGATGTCATGCAAGGAGCTGATGGAAATTTTCTTTAGGTCCCTGGGAAAGAAAGAGGAAGTTGTAATCAAGGAGAAAAGAGGAAGTGCCCATATGAGTAAGCATCCCTGATTTCACCTTCTTCCACCTTGAACTACCACCATGAGGTCCTGTAATTGTTTCTAGGGCAAAATTCTCTCAAGTATATCCTTCGGTTTGAATGAAGAAATCAAAAAAAGAATTTTTGCTATCTGTGTTCCTCCATAGCTGGTGGTAAACCATTCATAAGAAATATTTTGAGTCATTTCCTTATGTATTGTTGATACCATAACCAAAATTACAGATCAGTTCACTTTCAGAAAACAGAAGCAGCACTTGAGGCAGGGACAAAGCCCTTCAATGCAAGTATCACTGGAATGGTGAGATCAACATTGCAGATCAACAAACTACTGCTGATTTCTCTGACTTCAAGAAAGAGAAAAATTTATACTGCTATTGCTGTAGGGGAACGAATCTCCTGGTCTACTATGTCAGATATGAGTTCGTGTTCTCCAAGGTCAAAGAATGAATTTTAGGAACAAAAGAGATTAAGGGAAAAATACATTTATTGAGAGAAATAAAGCTGCTGGAGAGAGAGAAGAGTTTCTGAGCAGGTTGCCAAACACTGTTCTTTCTACGGACTTCATAGAGTAAAATCATGTGGGGAAATGAGTTTAAGGTGGGGAGAACTAGGAACTCACAATGCAGATGGGCATAAGATGGGACAGAGCTATGGTAGCCAATAAGATTATAAGTTCAGGTAAAGTTGATTAAATTGGGATCAAAGGGGGAAGGGAGTCACAAAGAAAGCAGGCATTCTTAGGCAGCTGTGACTCTTCCCTTAGGGGTTTGGGAGGGTGACTCCTGAGTTGATCAGGATGATAGGAAATATTTAGAATGTCAACCTTTAAGGTAAGGATACATTTATTTGAATGGTGACTCCTGACTTCCTCAGAGGGCTATGGAACTATTTAGAATATCAATCCTTAGGATAGGCATGAATGTGCTTATCATTTGTCTTGAAACCAAATTTTTATTTCAAAATACTGCTTAATTATATTAACAACAAAGTACTCAAATGAGATTTGAAGAGACATCATCTGTAGTCAATCAAAGGGTTTGATGAGATTTTTTTTAATTTTGAAAGTGGTAAAAAACAACAGAACAAGACAGAATAAGGCCATTTAAGATTGTACAGTGAAATTGGTACAGAACTTCACAGCAGGGTAGAGGGATAATAATAATAGGTATCACAGTATATTTCATTATCTTTATAATAGTTGTTCTTTCAATCACATACATCCAAATGAGATGAAATACAGAGCATTATAGAACTTGTCAAAACAAAATATTGAGTAGAGCAGTACCACCAATCATAATAGAGCAAAACAGTAATAAAAATATTTGCCTTTCAAGAGATAGTAGAAGGAAGTCCCCCTTATTTGCTTTGGTCAACTTCCTAGGAGACGTTCATTTTCGTGGTTCCCATTTGCTAACAGGAGGATGATAGGAGAAGAGGGGTAGGGGAAGTGGGATATTTGATTCTAGGCTGTGAATCAGTACGTTCACCATTGCTTAGCAGGGAGGCAGGCTGGTTGTTTGGTTTCACAGCATCATAAGTTCCAAAATGGCCTGGATTTCAGGAGCTGCTGTTGATTCTCCCCCTGAAGGGCAGCAGTCTGCCAAACCACCACTGCTTACCAGGGATGGCAGGTACTGGCTTGGTTTCCCAGTGTCCTAAGTTCCAATATTGCATGGATCTCAGGAGCTGCTGATGGTTCTCCCCCTGGAAGGCCTGCAGTATGCCAGACTGCCACAACTTACCAGGGAGGGGATTTGCTTGTTGGTTTCCCAGTTGATTTATGAGATATTTATCTGCCTCTGTACTTTGTGGATGCTGGTCCTTCAGGCTTCTCACTGTGAGCTCTGCTTTAGAGACAGTACACAGGGAATCTTGCAGTGACTGAGCACAAGAATCAGTGCTCCTATTTGGCTCTTAAATTAGCAGTGAGTTGCAATCTAGCATCAAACTTGCTGTCTCCAAAAGTGTGTATATATACACAATTAATGACCCAGACATGGAATTAAGATTTAAATGAATCAGTCTCCATTCAGCTGTTCTGTTTGGTGTTATTTGTTTAGGTTAGTTTTGTTTTATAGAGACAAGTATTCTGTATGTATATCAGCTGGATTTGTACCCTGTATGGAGCTTAGAATTCTCCTGACCTCACCAAAGCCCCCCATCTCAGCCTTGTGAGTGCTGGGATTATAGATATACACCACCACATTTTGCTTTTGATTCAGATTTGTAGGAGAGAATTTAAGATATCCCAAATCTGGCATCTCAACCTTCTGTGAGGAATATATGTATGATTCTTTAGAAGGTGGTGACCTTTAAGGATGTGGCTGTGAACTTCACCAATGAGGAGTGGACTTTGGTGAGTACATCCCAAAAGAAACACTACAGAGACGTGATGGGCGAAATCTTTAGGAACTTGACTGTGATAGGTAAGCATGACATCTTTTTGTCACTCAGGCTGTTAGAATGTTTGTTGCTCATCAGTGCTGTTCCATTAAAAGGAATGTGAAAATATTTTGAAAAATAGCTCAGACCTAGTCACATTATATCATAAATCTAAAAAAATCTATTAATTTGTATTTATTACTCTAATGAATCCTGATATTTCTATGTCTACAACTCAGGAGGACTTGGGGATATCCAGGAAGCTGAAAAAGAATTAAAAATTTACTGGAGATACTGAAGGTAATTTACACTCACAAGGGGAAGGAATGTTCCTGAGTAATTAGTTTGTGAGCAGAAAAATGACAGCCAAAGAAATGAGGCACCTTTTAATTTAATGTCAGAAATATTGTCCCAAGATCTATCAGCCAGGGTATGCATAATGAGAGAATTAAATCATAAAAATGTATGATATTGCATATAGATGTGTACAAAAGGCATACAGTTTGAGTTATGACATTCTGCCTCCAGTTTTTCTATCCATATATACTTGCAAATACAACACATTCATTATCTAACAATTGCTAAGATTGCAATAGCATTTGCAATAAAACTGAGTGCTCATGTTTCCAAGCCATGCTATAGAGAATCAGCCATTCTGATTAAAATTCTAAGTAGGCTGGTGGAATGTTAAGTGCATTCATTCTGAATATCAGTATGCAGTTATTTCTAGAAGTTGATCCCCTCATACAGTTCCTGGATATATTTTTATAAACTCAAAATCCACATAAAATACAGATACATGCTTACTCATATACAAAGCAGATCAAGTTATACGAGATCAGATCCGTAACTCCCTGGTGCGCAGTGGTGGGCGGGAACACCTAGCCAGCGCAATTTGATCAGGCTGTGGCTGACAGGCAGGGAATCTGGGCCTCCTTTGTAAGCTTGCATTTTATAAGGAACGGAGAAAATGGGGAAGGGAAGCAACAAGAAAGGCTCCCCAGCCCCCAATTCTGAGAAACAAGCAATAGTGGACACCGCACCAATAGACATTAAGCGCCATATAGAGAGCCTCATAGACCAATTCAGGAATGAAGTTATCAACGACCTGAAGCTAGAAGTATGCAGAATAGTTAGAGAAATGCTAAGCACCACCCAGGAAAAAACAGATGGTGGAATGGAAGAACAGAAAAAGAGGGGAGAATTGTTTGATGGAGAAAACAGAGAAAGCATAGAGTATGTGAAGAAGGTTCAAAGGGACTATCAAGAAATTAAGAAGTCTATCCAAGACTGGCATAACAGCTTGAAAGAAACTAAGGACAGACTATCTGAACTGGAGGGCAGACTTGTAATATGGGAGAATGAAATGAAAAACTTCTTAAAAATAACAAAGAAACAAACAGCAATAATACAAAGACAAGAAGATGATAAGAGGAGCCATAACTTAAGGATTAAGAACGTAAAAGAAGAAGTAGGGACACAAACAAGTGAACTACAAAAGCTACTCACAGAAATAATCCAGGAGAATTTTCCTAATTTAGCAAAAGGTAAAGATACTCAGATGTATGAGGCATACAGGACCCCAGCTACCTACAACCCTAACAGAGAAACACCCAGGCATATAATAATAAAAATTCCAGAAATTCAATACAAGAACAGAATATTAAAAGCTGTCAGAGACAAGAAACAGACCACTGACAAGGGAACACCCATCAGAATTACAGCAGATTTCTCTGCACAAACCATCAAATCACGAAGAGCATGGGGTGAAATAATTCAAGCTTTGAAAGATAATAATCTCCAGCCAAGATTGAGATATCCTGCACAACTGCCCCTGGAAATTGATGGAAAAACAAGGTGCTTCCAGGATAAAGAGGAACTGGGAGAATTTGCAACCACCAATTCAACCCTACAGAAAGTATTGCAGGATATTCTAAAAAAAGAAAAAATACAAAGAACCCAGAAATGGTGGCGGGGAGGCCACAGTGAATGGAGCAGAGAACAAAATGAAGAAGACAAACTGACAGCTACTGACAGAAAAGGAGCTCAACAGAAATGAGACAGAGAAGATTGGATGACAGGAACAGCTATTTTAGAGAAAATGACATCTTAATAGGTAATACTGATTTAGTATCATCTTGTTTTGAAGTCTCATCTAGCTTTTGTTCTTCTGTCTCCAATGGTCTAAACAGGTTGTATCTTACTGCACTTTATTATGTACGATAGTATAAGCAAAAACCTTTTAAAGACAAGGAGATTATACAGAAACCATTGTTCATTTTCTGTTAGTCGATTCTAAATACTCTGTAATGCTGTCATTCTCTTAAATGGTTTTACATTGTTTTGATACACTTAATGCTACAGTATATGAAGTTGTACTCAAGGACTTCAAGGAAAGAGTCAATATGGTAACTACTTTTAGGTCGGAATTATCTGGTGGTGAAACACTATTCTGCTTAAATGGTTGTGTTTTGATCTGCGCTGTTTTGCTGTTATGCCCTCTTTTTTCTCAATCTCCACTCCATTATTTACTTTTTTATTTTTATCCGTTTAATTAAAGGGAAAAAAATAGCAGGATATAATATAGTAACCCACTTTGACTTTCTATTATCTCGATTTGAAGCCCTGTATTACTCTCACCATCTTGTTTTTGACTGATGTTCCCCTATTCTGTTTTGATGGATAGTATCAGGTTCGAAAGTTTAGGCATCAGCTGAGAAGATAATGAGATTCATTATAACGCCCATTCTCGTTGACTTTTATCTACTTTTGAAGACCTACAATGTCTCTAATGTTTTGGTTTTGTCAGTAATGTTCTTTACTATTTTGTTCAATTGTATTATAACTAATGATATAGGCAATTCTATTAGAGATAGCAGGAGGCATTATGGTAACCATTGATGATCACCTTGTATTATGTTTTTATATTATCTATTATGTCCACCCTTTCGACTTGACTGATTCTGTCCTGTTGTCGATGTCGCTCCCGGCCGGCAGGAAGGACACACGACAAAGTCTGGCAGTGGACAACCTTTTCTTTTATTTTCTCTCCGTACAGCCTGCCCTGGGACCGCTCCCAGCTGAAGCCTCCTCTGGTCCGCTCCCCGTGGCTCCTTTTGGGCTTCTCTCCGAAGCCTCTACTGGTCCGCTCTCCGCGGCTCCTTTTGGGCTTCTACTTCCGGGCTTCTACCTGGCTTCTACTTCCGGGCTTCTACCGGGCTTCTACTTCCTCCCAGGGGTGGCACCAGTATATATATATGGATACAGTGTCCAATCATGTTAAAGTAAGCAAGGCAAGCTGATTGGCTAACATCATCAGTTGCCAGGCAGACTATATTGTTGAGCGGGTTGCTTACACGGTAAGCAGGAAACTAACGTACTCGATGGGAGGGGAAATCTACCTCAGGCTTTACTCTTTACCACAGGCCGCACGTCCGCCGCGCATGGCGAGCTATCACAGACGCGGCTCCCAACATCTCCCCCTATTTTATTTTAAATGAATACGCGCATCGCAGCCCGTCCTGGATAGAGTGCAGAGGCCTACGCCCTGTATCTGAGGCCCACCGCAGGCCTTTGGGTTGGAACCCGGGCGGCCGTCCCAGGGTCCACCAAGGCCTTGAGGCCCTCGTCCTTTTTTCCAGGGCCAGGAACGAACTGGACGGAACCTGGATGCACATAGGCATGCACTCATGCCACTCCATGTGACCCCCTTGGAGTGACATCTAGTTCTGGGCGGAATCTAGCAATCCAGCGGCTCTCGTGCGATATGGGGTAGGGCCTGGCTTAGGTCGAGTCGTGCTGGGGAGGCACGCTCTTACCCGTCATTGACTCACCTACCCTGCTGTGTATTGTCACCTTATGGAGGAGAATGAGGGATGCCCGCCATATCTAGACTCGGTCGTGGGCCAATTGAGCAAGCCATGCATATGCCTGAGGATCTTTTTGTCCATTTCGGGCTACCGCTATTTCTATTCATCTTGTTGGTTGGTCTGTGATGGATCTCCGGTAGGGCAGGTCTGATCTTCAGTCGAGGGCTTTGTTGCCCGTTTCAGTCTCTCCGGTATCCACAGTGGTTCTCGTCCCGGTTCCTGTGGGAAAACACAAACCGCGCCTCGGTTCCAGCTGACCACTGGATCCGGGCCCATCCATTGTCCTGTCAGGACATCTTTCCACTTCACCCACCCTTAATGGTTGGGGGAAGGGTTGCAGTGCTCCACAGCTGGGGAGCGATTATCATTATTTAAATTTAAAAAATTGTGTGTGAATAGTGCCATGGATAATCGTGCCTTTGGGGCCAGGCCTTGGCCTACTCCCCCTTTTTGTTTTTGTAAAATTTCTTTGAGGCTTCTATGAGCCCTCTCAATGATTCCTTGACCTTGGGGATTGTATGGGATACCATGTTTTAATTGAACCTCCATCATTTATCAGTTTTTAATATTTTTGGTTTGCCCCATGCGGCCCAAGCCGCCAGGCAATGATTGATCACATTAGACACTTTTTCACCTGTTTCTGCTGTTGTAATTTTTGTTTTTTATTTTTTATTTTTTATTTTTATCTTTTTCGTTTTTTTTTTTTTTATTGGTACCAGGGATCGAAAATCCCCAGCCCCCGTTTATGCCGCTGAGCTAAATCTCTAGCCCCCGTTTCCTCGGCCGGCGTTTTTCTCAGCCTGCTCTGCAGAGAACTCTGCGTACCAGGCTCGCCAATCCAGGTAACTACCCGAGGGCAGACACGCCTTTGCCAGCTGAATCCAGTCCGCGGGGGTGAGGGGCCCAGAAGACAGATTCTCCAGCATGGCAATGGTGTAAGGCGCAGTCGGCCCAAAGGTTGTAACTGCATTTTTAAGTTCTCTAATCAGCTTTATCTCAAAAGGCTCCCATACATTACGTCCCTGGCCCATAGCTACTTGTACAGGAAATATCCCGTAGGGGCCACTATCTATCCCAGGTGGATGTACCTCATGAGACAAGCGTCCCCCCTGCCAAAGCCGCCTGTAAAAATACCGACCCGCCGGCGGCGGAGCACAAGACGGCGGCCGTGATTGGGCGGAAAATGGGGGCCCGTGCATCACTTCCTGTTCTGGTGAAAGGGGAGGGAGCTCCCAGGCGGCCGCCTCGTGGCGAGGGATCGCCTCCCTCTTGCGCCGGGGAGCGCTCAGGAGCTCTCTACTCCTCCGCAGACCAGGTTGAGCAGAGCGCAATTCGCGGCGCAACGCTGGAAAAGAACCCTGCGACTCCTTATTGAGCGACTTAGGCTCCTGACAGCTGGTCTCTTTGGCCCCCTTGCCATTTAACTTTCCCTCGTCCTCGGAGTCAGACGACTCCGAGGCTAGAGCCCCGTCCTCCTCCTTAGCATCTTTGTTCCCCTTGACGGGCCCCTCTCGGGACCTCCCTGACTGGGCCTGCTCAGATACCCTGCGTACTTTGGTAAGCTCTTGAGAGCTTTCTCCACAACCACCCTCGCTCTTAGTGTTGCTACCTAGCATGTTTCCCATTTTTTAATATGTTACTCACCGCATGAGGCCCAAGGAATCCGCCACTTACGCGTGAGCCTGAGGGGAGTCTAAAAGCCCTGTAGGTGCGCGCCACCCAGAGCCCAGGCTTATCCCTAACTCACCTGTCTCGCAGCTCTGTACTGGAGCGTTGTCCACTTCCACGTCTCAGGGGTGATCAGTCCCCGGGCGGGCCTCCAAATGTCGATGTCGCTCCCGGCCGGCAGGAAGGACACACGACAAAGTCTGGCAGTGGACAACCTTTTCTTTTATTTTCTCTCCGTACAGCCTGCCCTGGGACCGCTCCCAGCTGAAGCCTCCTCTGGTCCGCTCCCCGCGGCTCCTTTTGGGCTTCTCTCCGAAGCCTCTACTGGTCCGCTCTCCGCGGCTCCTTTTGGGCTTCTACTTCCGGGCTTCTACCTGGCTTCTACTTCCGGGCTTCTACCGGGCTTCTACTTCCTCCCAGGGGTGGCACCAGTATATATATACGGATACAGTGTCCAATCATGTTAAAGTAAGCAAGGCAAGCTGATTGGCTAACATCATCAGTTGCCAGGCAGACTATATTGTTGAGCGGGTTGCTTATGCGGTAAGCAGGAAACTAACGTACTCGATGGGAGGGGTAATCTACCTCAGGCTTTACTCTTTACCACAGGCCGCACGTCCGCCGCGCATGGCGAGCTATCACAGACGCGGCTCCCAACATCCTGTTATGTCTCATTTGGTTTTACTCTCTTCCAAAAAAGCAATAAGAACCATGGGAGCAATGAAACCCAAAATGTGTAATAGTCATTGTACAAAAGAGAGGAAAAGAAAGTGCTCTAAACTATATAACCACATGTATATTTAAGTGTATAAGATAGAAAATGATATCACAGAGTTTTATTGGATCATTGAACAGAACTCTTTGCAGTGTCATTGTTGGAATGTCCACTCTAAAAGCTTTAATTTTGTGACTTGAACAATTATTTTTAAGATGGCAATATGTAATCCATTAACTAGTGATTTCCTACTGTTCATTTTTTTCTTCTGTAAATCTGTATAACTTGTACCCTTTCACTTTTTTTTCTTTTCTCCTTAAATAAAAAAAACAAAAAAAAACATTTAGATTTGTTGATTTACATGTACTGAAACATCCCTGAATTCCTGGGATGAATCCAAGTTGTCAGGTTTTAAAATCTTCTTGATGATTTGCTACATTCACTTTGGTAGTATCTTATTAAGGATTTTTGCAACTATGTTCATTCAGAAAACTTCCCTGTAGTTCTCTTTTTCTGGTTGTGTCTTTCTCTGGTATTAGTATCTGTCAGTGTAATGCTGGCCTCCAGGAAAGAGATAGGGAGAACTGCTTCTCTTTCACTTTCATTAAAGAGTAGGGGCCTTCAATTTTCTATACATTTCTTATAAAATTCATCAGTAAATCCCTGAAGACTTGGACTTCTATATGTTGGTCAGTTCCCTTTTTGTTGTGATTGTTTGCTTCATTTTAATGTATTTTGCAGAGGGTCTTATTATGCACTGGAGTGGCCTTGAGCTCACATTATAGCCCTGGTTAGTTTCAAGCTCACAACAATCCTTCTACCTCAGCCTCCCAAGTTCTAGGGTTACAGGCATGCACCACCCGGCAAGTACCCAATGAAATTTAATTGGATCTTCAATCTCATTGACAGATACTGCATTATCTAGAATTTTTATATCTTCTTGAGTCAGCTTTGGCAATTCATATGAATCTAGGAATTGATTCATTTCTATGATGTGCAACCTAGGGAAGCATGAGTTTTTGAAGTAGATACTGATGATCTTCTTAATTTTCAAATGATCTGTATTTATCTTACTGTTTTCATTCCTCAATGAATGGTTTTGAGTGGTCCTTTTCTTCTTTTGATGTGGTTGGCTAAAAGTTTATCAATTTTATTTATTCTTTCAATGAACCAACTCTTTGATTCATTAAATCATTTTATTGTTTTTATGTTCTGCACTGCATTACTTTCTTCTCTGATCACTATAGTTTCCTCCCTTTTATTGGCTTTGGGATTTTCATGCATTTTTTTTTCTCGAAGTGTGAGGCACAACAGTATATCTTTATTTATGCTCTTTCCATTCCCTGAAGTGAAATTTGAGTACTATTAATGTCCCACTTTGAACTGCTTTCTTTGAATCCCATGAGAACCAAGTTTTGCATCTATATTTTTGTTGTGTTGTAGATACTTTCAGGTTTCTTTCTTTATTTCATCTGTGACCTACTGATTGTTTGGCTGAGTGTTAATTTCCACATATTTATGAAGTTTTTGTACCTTCTTTTACAATTATTTCCCAATCGTATTGCATTATGGTCAGGTAAAACGCATTGGGTTACTTCAGGTCCTTTGCATTTACTTCAGCATGTTCTGTGGACTAGTTTATATGGCATGTTTTAGAGAACCTCCCCTGCACAGCTGAGAAGAATGTTTATTCTGAATATGTTGGGTCACATACTTGGTAAACATCTATTCAGTTCATTTGTTCACAGATTCAGTTCTACTTTCTTATTTGTTTGCTGATTATTAGTCTAGGTCATGTATTTGTGATAGTGGGATATTAAAGTCTCTTTGGTCAATTGTGTTATTTTTTGTTTGCATTATTTTCATGTCTTTTAAAAATTGCCTTATATTGTTGGGTGCTCTTGTATCAGATGCACACATATTTATGATTGTTATCTTATCCTTTTAAAACTTTCCATTAACATGTATGCAGTGAAGCTCTTTGTCTTTTTGGTCACTCTTGGTTTGAAATTCATATTTTCTGCAAAGAGCATAGCTACTCATGCTTTTTTCTGGGCCTCTGTTGCATGGAAGATTGTTTTCTATCCTTTGACTTTCAGTCTATGAATTTCTTTTTGAATTAAACATTTTTTTCTGTATACAGCATATTTTTGTATCTTGTTTCTTGATCCATTTCACCCATCTATTTCTTTTGGTTGATGAGGTGTGACCATTAACAATGATATGTATTGGTTTGTCTTTGTTGTAATATTGTTCTGCTGTTGATTCTCTGCTTTTCTCCTCTGTTTAATTACTTGTCCTGCCTGGGTGTTTCTGTGTTTTTCTTGAAATTGTGGCCATTTTTACCTCTCTCTAGTAAAACTTTCATTACTTTTTCTACAGTCAGTTTTGCAGTCATATATTTCTCCAGTTGTTCTTTGTCATGGAAGTATCTTATGTGTCCATTAATTTTGAAAGTTTTGCAGGGTACATCAATCTGGATTGAATGTTCTTTCCTTTCAGGACTTGTACTTCTGTCCAACTTCAGGACTTGTTCTTCTGTTTCAACTACAGCTTTCTTCTTTATTTGGTTATTTGTGTTGAGAAGACTGAGGTAGGTTCATTAACAAAAATAAAGGAATCAAAGTATACAATTGATAAATTTGGAATTTGATTAATAGAGTTCAGGACCACTCATTTAGATTACCTGCTAATTTCAGAGTCCAAACAAGTGGCTGAACTGGAGACTTACAAAGCTTTTAAACAGAGAACCACAAAGTGACATCCTATTGGAAACAATTGAGCTAGATTCTTACATTAATATTTTGTTGACACCTGTATCATGTTTCTTTTGTTGAGCAGGGTAATTTTTCTCCAGGTGATGCAGCTCATTCTGCTTTTCTCAAAGAACTTGTACTCTGAGAGTCACTTTCTATTCTCTTGGGTTAAATATAGGCAACCAGTTAAAAGCAGGGCTCAAGATGATGTCAGTTATGCCAAGCTACAACAAAGACTGCTAAGAATTTGATGTGCTTTCAATTATAAGTGATCTGTGAATTTTCCTTAACAGCATTTTATACTGTGTTCTCTGCTGTATTTCTGTAATCTTGAATATTATATATTTTGGTGTAGTTTTATTTGGGTTATATCGTTTGGAGTTCTATACGCTTCACTTATTTGTATGGCAAGTTCTTTAATCATGCTTGGTAAGTTTTATTACATTATTTTGTGAAGGTTTTTATGGTATTTGTGTTGTCTCTGGCTTTCTCATTGACCCCAATCTATATCATGCAATTCTTCTTTGATGCATTTTGTACCTGTTGGATTGATCTCCCAGTAGTCACTTGTTACTTTTAAGATAACATTGTTTTCATGACAACTCGCTACAATTTTGTCTTCAAGATCTTAAATTCTAAACCAAACTTTTGTTCAGTCTGTGCATATAATTTTAATCTCTTATAGGTTTTATATATATTTCATATAGCATTGAACTTGATGAACTCTTGTTTGGACCTATTTCATGTATTCCATTTTTTCACTATGTTGGGCAACCTTTGTTTTTCATTGTTTTCCTATGTTCATCTATTCTTTTATTTGTGTGTTCTCTAATATATTTGACTTAAAGTATGTTTTTGTATCTGAAAGATTTTCTCTGTAAACTTTTCCACCTTTTTCAATTCTGCATGATCAATGCAAACAATTTTGAGAACAGGCTCTAGCTGATGGGTTGCACTGTCATGCACCACATAGGATCTAATATGCGTTCTGCATAATAAATAAACCATGTGCCTCCCATCAGTGTAATCAATATACACTGCAAAGAACTGTATATTGCATCATGCAAGGGGTCCTTCATGCAAATGCAGGCTCAAGAACAAAGCATCAACTGTCCTCAGGTTAAGACCTCATTAAATGTGTTTCTGGGACCAATCTTTCTATCATAGAAACATGCACATTTATACTTTGCTATATACACAACCTAACAGAGACATGGGGAGATCTCACTGTGTGCTGACTGCCCCAGATCCCCAGAAGCAGCCCACTCTTTTGGAGACAAGTGAATCCACACCACCTATGTCTGATGATGACTAAGTCATGGAACAGAAAGCAAAAACGAAAAGCAGGCAAATCTTCTGGAGGAGCCTTCAGTCTGGCTGCAATGTCCTGACTTTGTAGCTCTGTTCAGATAACTGATTCTAGCAAAGTGTTCAAAACTGCTGTCTCCTCTCTGACCACAGGATACAGGCTCAGAAGTGGATGTATCAGTGACAGCTGAAGGCCTGCCCCTCTGTAACTGCTGTCTCAGAGGACAAAGCCACTTGTCCTCCTCCACCTCCCTCCCTGTCCTCTCCCACCCAGCTTTGAAGGCTGAGCTGCTACCAGACAGTCTGGGTGGAGATGTTTAGCAGGGCCTTGAACATATATTTATCTGACACAGCTTCTGAGTAACTTATCATGGGAAGGAAAGTTACAGTAAAAAGTGACATCTGAGTGGCAGGAATCTTGCTCTGTATATCATGACTCCAGCAACAGCGTGGTTTTTCTTTTTCTAAATACGGCATTTACAATAAGAGAGAATATATTAATGACATACAAATAGTTCTCCAATAGCAGAGTCATCCATGGGCTTGTCATTAGCAGACTCAGAAGACAGAAGGGTGAGGGAAGGGAAGGGAGGTTCATATAAAGGGGGAAACGGGGTGTAACCTTAGTTGAAATAAATGTCACCTGAGACTCCTTACTTAAATCAAAGAGAGATGCCACCACTTCCCAGTGTGTAGGGGGGGTGGGGATGCAGCACAGAGGCTGGGTTGGAAGAAGACCAGGGCTCAGCTGTGGGAGAGGGGATCACAGTATCCCTACAGGGCCACTATGTCTCTGCTTTTTTCTGCAGCTAAAAACTAACAAGAAAACACAACTACCAGGTGAGAAGAGTCTCTGAAAAAGGAGCCACCAAAGACATGAACAATAGAACCATGTTAAATTTTAAAAAGTATTTACATGTCAGCTGTTTGGACATTGGCTAGTTCTGTAGGAAAGGTGGGAAGCCGTGTACCACTCAGCTGCTCCACAGATGTGAATGGTCTTCCTGTAGGTTCCCCTCATTAAAAATCCTTCAGTGTAGAAATATGAGGACTTAAGCTGAATGCAGTCACTGAGATAATGGCGTTGACACAGGGGAGAGACAGTGTCTCCTCTTCTCCTGGAAAGGAAGAGAACTTGAAGATTGTGTCATTAGCAGCTCTGGAAATGTCTATGGGCCTCAGTACTCCTACAATGAGGTGTCAGTTTGGCCCCTCCCACAAGTCACAGACCACGGGTAAGGTGGAAGTAGGAGAGTGTGTGGAGCATGCTGTGCATGGTTGCTGAAGGGAACCCTGCCCTGGCACCATGGTCTCAGTCTACGGATTGCACTATGTGTTTACATAAAATCCCATCATGATTTCAGGATGGGTGGCAGCCTCTTGTCTACTGGAAATTATTTTTCAAGTTTGGGCATTAAAAACCTTAGACAATGTGCTTAGACAGTTGAGCAGAAATGAAATTATTTGGAAAAATCTAGGAAACACATTTTGCAGTGGCAGATTCAAGCTACTGAATCTACTGAAGCCCATATTTTGGGGATGAAAAGACATGAGTCAGGGTTTGCTGTACAAGATGCTGGGAGGCACAGAAATGTGCCCAAGTTCACTTTCTGCTTCACTTCACTCATTCTAACAAGCTGCAGAGTAGATTCTGAGCATCCAAGAACTTAAGGTTTGAACTGCAGGAGAAATCTGTAAAAACTCAGGCAAGTGAAGAGTAAAAACAAAAGAAAAGCTTTTTTGGCAAAATCCAGTTTCAAATATGTGGTTAAATAAATTAAAAAACCCAAAAATGAAAAATAACAAAGAAGAAGAAAAGGTAACGTTAATGCTGTGTTTTGTTCGAATGCTGCAGCCACAGTCAGAAAGGAGAGGAGTGAAATTTGCAGACTGGAAGGGTCACTGTGGTAAATGCACTTGGCCTAGGAGGCTGAGGGTGTGTAGACCCACTATGCGAGCAACACCCAGGCAGTATCAGGCACCTGGTGGAGGCGGACTTAGGACTGATGTGGCAGAGTCTGGCTGCATAATGGCAGCTCTGCCTTGCTGTCCCTGCAGGGCTGCAGCATGGATGTGTTGGGGGAGAGGAGTGTAAAGCAGGTGGTGCTGGGCTCCTCTGCACACTGCACACTCTGTGTTCAGCCTGGCAGCAGGAAGATTTGGATCCTCCTCACTGGTAAAAGAGACTCTGAAGAAAAACTCTTGTTGTCCTCTGAGAGTTATTGGCACAGGTGAACCGGTGCTTTCTAGGGGAGGAGGGCAGCGCCACCCCACCATGGAAGGGCTCCGCATGTGTTAAGGTTTTAAAAATTAGTCATAAATGATGTGTTGTTTTTCTGAATAACAAAACTCCTTATTTTATATATCTATAAGGTAATGTTTGAAGTTTCTGTACTGTGCATATCCTTCATTTTACATAAATGAAAATTAAGTCATCCATGTTCACTCATCTGTTTGAGAAATTACATACTATTTTTTTTTCTTAACTAGATTGGGTACAAGAGAAGAAATAGTGAGTTGGACACTAGCAATGATTCAATGGAAATTAAAAATTGAAAAACCACAAAAGCATCCCTCCGAGGATGAGTGGTCTGCCACTGACCAGCTCCTCTCTCCTGTCCTCACCTGCTGTGCTGGCCTGTGTCTCTTCACTGCTGGGTGGAGAGAGGGCCAGGCTACAAGCTCCTGTCATCTCAAGTAAGACTGGGGACATGGCCTAGGACATGGCCTTCTTTCAGCATTTTCAGTGCCTGTAAGTTTATAATTCACTCAGCAGCTTTGCTGTCATAGGTTCATGGCTTCTAACTTTTCACACCTTAACTGAGTAAGAATAGAATATGGGAAACTGTAAATCTCACTTTTTGTTATGAAGACTTAGCAGTGGATGTTCCAGGAAAAATGTATACATGTTGAATTTTATAGTGACAGATTTCACACCTGAAGTCTCCACATTGAGTTGGAGCCTGGAAGAGCAAGTCTAGGGGGTGCTCAGATCCCTGTGGAGATCTGATGTCAGTGGAAAATGGTCATCCAGGTAGACATTGAGGACACGGTGGCACCAGGGGCAAGAAAGGCCCAGGTCCAGGCCTCCTGACCCACAAGTCAGCTTCCAGCAAAACAGCATACACTGCACGCTGGACAGAAGAGGGCTGGTGTGGCCCTGCTCCTAGAACTCCTTCCTGAAGGCCCTAGGCGCCTTGGCTGACTCAGGGAAGCACTGTACGAGAAGGTCAGCCTTTTACAGAGCCCACCTTGACAGAATGTCTTCCATCCAGGTGCAGATTTCAACTGCCACATGTGGACTCAACACAGCTATGGAGCAGGACAGGTGTTTACAGGGAGCAAATCAGGAGATGGGGACACTGCAGGCAGGCCAGAGTATGAAGCCTGAAATAAGATACGGGCACCTGACCAGCTCCAGTTTCCTTCAGCAGTAAACTCCCAACAAGAACAGTATGCATTAAAGACTAAGTAACTGAAAGGAGTTACTGACCAAAATATATAAAATACAAATGTATATGGCTGCATCCCTAAGTAAAAGGATATGTGTCCCTTAATGGGAATGTGGTCTCCTTTGGTTTCACTGACCCACACCCATAAGGAACAAACACACTGATGAACAGAGCAAAAATTAATATAGGCAATGGGTCAACAATCAAAACTCATTAATAACAACAACAAAACCAGGATAAGACAAAGGACACAATGAATTTTTCAAGTGTATATTAAAAAAATAAATAATAATCATTTTGGATTCTTCCAGGAAATTGAAGGAAATAATCCAACACCAACTTTTAGATGACAAAGTCACACTAAGAATGTAGCCAGACAATAATGTATTGAAAAATAAAATAAAATAAAATAAAATAAATGAAAGCACCGTACTCACCAATATTCCTAGTGAACATGAGCAAAATTACTCAGCTAAATACTTGTCAGCTAAATTTGCCAGCACATGCAAAAGTTAAGCACCACAAACAACACCCGGCTAAATCTCAGTGATGCAAGAACTGTCCCACTGTAAAAACCATTCAGTGTCACTTGTCACTCTCATAGAATGAGACAGAAGTAACCTCTCAATAGATTTGGAAAAATAGCTTTGAAAAATACTGAGTTTCAACATTTTCTCATTGTAAGAACTACCCACACACCATATATTGGAAGAATGGACCTCAGCACATCAAAGATCATGCATGAGAAGCCCATCCCAGACATTGTGCTCAGAGGCTGACAAGCTGCAAAATTTTCTTCTCAGATGAGGAACTAGACAAGGCTTGCAATGCCTTTCAATACAGTACTCCAAGTCCTATCCCTAGAATTTACTCAAGAATAAGAAATCAAAGGATTCAGTACCAGAAATGAATAACTAAGCATGGTCTCTGTTTCCTGAGGACACAACCTTTCATATAAGAAACTTACATCTCACTGAAAACCTTTTAGAACAATTAACAAATCATATAGGGTGCAGGGTACAAGATGCACATGTCTTAAACAATTCATATCTATGTGCTTCAAACAAACTGTAGCCTCAAATACAAAGAACACAATTCACTTCATAATTCATCAAATAGAATGAACACAGGATGAATTTAATGAAATTCACCTGTTGTTTAAAATTTGTAGAAATTGATGCATCAGTGAAATAGCACTAACAGAAGAAAACACAAAGCATGATGGTGGATAGGAAGAACTCATGTTGTTATAATATATGTGCATCCCAGAGCAACCAGCCATTTCAAAACATTCCTGTCAAAATACCACTGATATTTTCCTAGAAATCAAATAATTAATATGAAAATTCACAAAGAAGTAGAACATCCTCTAGCCATGTAAAGAACATTAAACTTAGAAGTACCAAAATCCCTGGTGTCAAGGTATATTTTAAAGAGACAGGAGTCCAACAGGTCTTATACTGCAATAGGACCGCAAATTAAAATGACTAACCCAGATACAAAAGAACTCATAGAATCACCAGGAATTTGGTATTGTATCTTCCTTCCATTTCTGTCCTTTCCTATATTTTCCTTTTCTTTTTTCTGGTCAGGGACTCCCTCTGTCTCTCTGGCCTAAGCTGAAATCAGAGTGTGTTGCAGGCTTGTCTGGAACTCCCAGGAATCCTGCTGCCTCAGTGGCCTGAATGCTGACATGACAGGCATTTTCACCAATCCCTGCACAGCCAATGAGTTTTTAAGAACACCATGATGAAACCACATCTGGTGGTGTGGCTTGTAAGCTTAGCACTCTGGAAGACTAAAACAGGAACATCATAAATTCAAGAAGGGACTCACCAACTTAGCAACTTATTAAGAAACTCCTCAAAAAAGGAAGACTTTTAAAAGTGGAAGGTAATGGAACTAAATACAAAACCTCTGTATTCAATTCTAGAGACTAAGTGTAAAACCAAAACCCTAACCAAAACAATAATTTTGGAAAGTAGAAGGGGAAGGCAAAAACGATTTACCCTGGCTTGACCTTCTGGAGGGCAGTGGGCCCCAAGTAGCTTTAACATTCACATCTTTCTTGGGATTTTAAATCAGTCATCAATTGCCATGAGTCATCAGAGAAAAAGAGACTGTACTTCAAGGATACCAAGCCTCAGTCCCACAGCAGAAGGCATTGGGA
This sequence comes from Cavia porcellus, assembly GCF_034190915.1. Classification (NCBI taxonomy): domain Eukaryota; kingdom Metazoa; phylum Chordata; class Mammalia; order Rodentia; family Caviidae; genus Cavia; species Cavia porcellus. Next base: position 758,138 of record NW_026947518.1, on the reverse strand, counting down.
GTGATTTCCTGAATCCCAAGCTGACCACTGTTACAATTAAAAAGCAGTGACTCTACTAATATTGTTAATAGGATTTTGAGTATTGCTCACTGTGAAAGAAACTGTGGATTAGGAAGGTAGGAGATAGTTTAACTAGATGAATTCTTTCTACAAAGAGTCTAAAGATCAAAGCCAAGTATTTCATTCCATGAATACACAAAATTACTGCCAATTGTCAACTCAGGATAATGTCCACCTGTAATTCCAGCCCTCTGGGAGTGAGAGGAAAAATGAGGAAGGGTTTAACTCTAGCCTGGAAAACTCAAAGAACCGGTGAGACCATGTCTTAAAATCTTTTTTAAAAACTTACAAATGTATAAAATTATTGATCATTAAGAAATCCTGGAAATCACTGTGCAAGATACATTAATGACTGTTATTCTACAATTATTTTTATCTTTCCATAGAGATAAAAAGAGTATCTTTTATATGGTCCTTATTTTTATTTTTAAAAAGTAGCAATCCGTTGATCAACTTCTGATTCTAAATATAAATTTAGGTGAGGATAAAATGCAATGATCATATTCTCTTCATACTGAGCTACGCAAATCCTAAGAAGGTATATTCAGTAGCATATCTAGAGTCATCTCAGTAAAACATTCAAAAAATTGAAACAATGCAAACTTGGTAACACATTAATGTCTACATGATGGTAAACCTTATGCTAGGTGTGCTGACTAAAGTACATTTGCTAGAAAAACTCACATATGTATTTATTCTTTATTCACAGGCAATATTTGACTTTATATTTTAATTGTTTTTTTCTTCTTCTTACTTTCTCTCTTTCTTTCTTTTGTTCTTTGTTTCAGACAGGGTTCTGCTATGCATTTCAGGCTGGCCTTGATCTTCCCTTGTAGCTCAGTATGACCTCAAATTTAAAACAATCCCCCTGCCTCAACCTCTGAATACTGGAATGACAGTGTGTACCAACATCGCTGACTATGTCTTCCTTTTTAAATTTTCTACAAAAAATATTTACTCAGAGTTATGTGATATTCTTATATTTTCTCAGGGTGATTATACAAAATCAAATCAGAAACCACAGAAAATACAGTTTCAAAATCCTCACCAACATATAATGTAATGTAAAATAACAGCATAACACAGTATACCATAATAAAACAAATCAAAATAAAATGAAAAGCAACCATCTAACTCTGCTAAACAACTGCTTCCAATGATACTTTAAGAATTTCTAAGTTAGCCATAAACCAGCAATATGATCCAGTAATTTCACATTTAAGTAGTTTTTCTTTAAAAGTCTGCATTGACACAAGCCCATGTATAAGAATGGCTGTGGCAGCTCATTTTTATGGGTTGACCCAGAAACAGAAGAAATGGCCATCAGAAGATGGGTGAGGGGTGCATGAACAAGTCACAGCTAGTTTTGTTCAGCCCCACAAATGGCATGTGATGGCAGCACACTGGGAGCCCAGAATGGAGACACTGCTTGAAGGAGACCAACCAAAGAGCACTGCGCCTGATCAGCCTCAGGGCCATCACTTCTAGGAAAGGTAAACTACCTAGCAGGGACTCAAAGCCCATGGTCTATTTGGAATGGGAGGACAGGAAGTCATACCAGTTGCTATGAGGCAAGTTCCCAGGAGGCGTGTACATTTGTCTTTCCTCAGCCTGGGGTGATGATGTCCATGGCCTTGGAAAGCCACCCCTTGCAATCACCACCTGCTGACCCCTCCACAGGATGTCAGAGTGCAGAGCACTACAGTGTGCAGCCGAGTTAAGCCTCTAAGGATAAGTAATCATTCATATGCATGTGAGAGTAAAACTTGCTAGGAATCCTCCCCTGGACATATGGGGGTTATAACATGAAACATTCACATCCTTTGGGAAAATTATGATGGGTATTCTGGGAACTTATCCATACTCTCTAATGGAATTGAAATGAAACTAACATGAAGCCAGGAAAGGATGTCATCCTAAAATTTGACAGATCTCTAAGTGAAACCTAATTCTCAATGAAAAGGACTTTTGGATGGAAATGTGCACTTGGCACCCAACCTGCCACATCTGAGGCATCTACATGTTTGTTGTATTAAAAATTTCAAAGTGAAGAAAAGTATAAAACCACACTCAATTTTCTAGTTTTTCACTTGCCATTTCTAAGGAACACAATAAAATGAAAGGGGGCATCAGAGGGGGCAGGGCAGCTATGGACCCCAGCACATGACACAACTTCCTTGGCAACTGGTCTAAACAGAACTTTGATGAAGGTTCTGGTCACCAGGCACCTTTGTCTGGTAACAGTTGACCTTCACAGGCACTTGGTTCAAGAGAGTGACCAGTGAATATATTGTGCTGTTTCCAAGGCCTTGAAGCACCAGCCTCAAGATCCAACATGGGAAAACAACATGGGAAAACCACATGGGAATGAAGGAAAGCATGGTTCACCAGGCCAAGATGCTACAGGAGGCTTACCAGGAACTGCTCAAATGTCAAGGGCAGCATAGGCTTCCCAAGAGACCAGAGACAAGAGGGAGCCCAGTACAGGTGTCTCTAGGCTCGGCCACTTGCCACTCAGAGACACCAAGTACAGAACAGGTACATTAAGGCCGGGCCACCTCTGTGAGTTCTGCTAAACATTTCCCATTCTAAATCATCAGTGAAAGGGCTCTGAGGACAGACACCAAGGGCCGATGCTCTGCAGAAGTGGCAGGTGCTGGGATGCATGAGCCTGTGCTCCTGTCAAGTTCCCACCCAGGACAGGGTAGCCTCAAGGAGAAGGGCAGAGCTCATGTTTATCCACAACCTCCAGAGTCATCTCTTGTCCTCCTGGGTATACATCTGGTACAGATCTGTCTGTCTTTAAGGAACATAAGGTTATCTGGGTTCACAAAGTGAAACCTGTGGTGTCTGAGTCTCAGGCTTCCTGTTGGTGGCTGGGCACTGCCACATCCGAGCTGCATACAGGACATCAGCATGGAGATGAACCCTGGAACCTGTGTGTTGCATCCCTGATCCAGTCATGGTATCCACAGTAACAACATATATCGGCTCTGGTGCAGGGTGTGTGAGCAAAAGGGACTGTATGGAGACGCGCAAATGACTGAGAGGAACTTTGTGTCAGATCAGTCCTTCCAGCACCTCCCCCCAGGGCTTTTCAAACACTGGGCCCATGGTCGGTCCTGCTCCAAAGAATCTTGACTCCAAGTGCTCAACTACCATATACTCTCAACTCTGTCTCTACCTTGTCACAGGCAAGGTCACTGTACACATATCAGTGGGAGCAAGAGAAAGGGGACAGATGAAAGTCATTTCATTTCTTGTCATGATTGAATTCTGCCATTGCACCTTATTGTCAGTCCTGGGCCTGGTGTCCAAGGACAATTAGTGAGCTGTCTTTTCCCCGCTGTCTCCAGCTCTTACAGAGCATCACCTCTCTAGAGATGTGCTCACCTCAAATGTCATCCACTCTGTCCATTTCTCTGGCACTTGTTCCATGGGAGTTTTCAGGCTCTGCAATTACTATTGCAGGAGCCTCTGGGCAAAATGAGCACAAGAAGAGATCAGTGAACACAGCTGCTCAGCCTCCCATGGCAATGGAAGAGGAACTTAATTCCTTCCTGGGAATTTTTCATCAGAAAACTGAGAATATTCTGTGGTGTCTCATTAATGGACCTGGGCATCCAGAATGCGTCTCCTTTTCTCATCTCTAAAATTGGGGGCCGTCTTAGGACTCAGCTTTTGTTCATGCATAGACTTATTTTCAACCTCTCTATCGAGGTGATCTGAGCATACTAGTATTCCTAAGTGTACCCTGTGAAATGTAACTTTTAATATGAGAATTCCTTTTCTGCAAGGACCATCCTGTGAGCCCATTATCAGGAGCCTCTGTGGACTAATTGGAGTGTGGGCTTTGCTTCATCCCCAAAACCTCCTGAGAAGCCACATGCAGGACACAATTCCATATCCACCCACAGTCTCACCACATTATCAGAAGTCAGGCAACAGAGAGCCTGGCAGAGGTCTGTACAGGAAGCACGGTGCAGGCAGATGGGCCTCACAGCCTGAAGGAGACTATGGAGCTGGCCTTCTGGATAGATCCCTGAGATTTATCCAGATCCCTGGTCTCCTCCAAGGATTACATCTCTACCCCACAGGCACAAAGGCTGAGAAGGGGAGCTTTCACCTAACAGCAACTTGGTCACCTTTGGATTCATGTCCTGGCCATATGCAAGGGCCTCAATCAACCCTAGTTTACAATGCTGAATGGGTGGGGTCTGAGTGGATTCAGAACTTAGGGTCACTAAGGATGAAATGGGGGCTCCATGCCAAGTGTGGCCTTGGCCCCATGAAGACCTACTGTGGACACTGTGAAGATTCTGATATTTGATCTTTCATCTCATTCACTGACCAATACTTGGTGGATGCAGTTCTGTTCATTGGAAAGGAGATTGGAGAGTCTCTTTGTGGACTTCAGGATTTGTTCAACACAGGAAATCTTAAGAACAGTAAATTTTCCATGGCTGTCAGATGTCATGGAAGAGCAGATAGATGTCATCAACCCACAAATGTACATGAAGACACACTGTGTGCAGACACTTTTCTTGTCATTGACCATGATCCTATAAGCAGAGCCAGTGCAACAACTGCCCTTTTGAGTTTTGATGTTCTTTGGAGGCCACAGGGTCACCCTTGGCAGCAGAACAGATATTGCTCAACTCAAGGCCATTGTTCTGGTCCCAAGGCCTCCCTAGATATGGGGACAGACCATAAACAAGGAGTTATACAGATGCTAAGAGAACTGGGCAATGCATCACTGCCTGAGCTAGAGACTGCAGCAACACAGGAAAGACACTGATTGATCCCTCACTTCTCAGATATTCATGGAGTGGCAGCCCTGAGCCCTTGAGTGCAAAGACAGGGAAGATTCCACTCTCTGTGTTCACCACACTGAATTGCACTGGGGACGGGCAGGGAGAAACTGTGTCAGGATTCCCTGTACAAAGGAGAGGTGTGATTCAATTGTGCAAAAACTCCCACCCACTGAGACTTCTGTCAGCCTCTAAGAGCTCCTTGGGCTGTAACTGCCCAATTATGGGTGGGTGAGGATGGTTATGGATGTTGTACAGACTGAACAGGAGGCCCATGCACCCCTCTCTACAAGTGAACTGTGAAGCCATTGTGGCAGGAAAGGCCAGGCCTCTCACTCTGTCTCCCCAGGCCTTCTGTGCTGGATGCCCCATGTGGATCCCCAGGCTGAGCTTCTCCTGGAACAGCTGGAGCCTCCTGAACCACCAGGGACTGAGCTCTAAAATAAGTAGCCCTGTAGTGTGGGATGTGGGCTTTTGGGAGGTGATAGCCTTCGAACTCAACAAAGTGCCCATATGCTTGGTGACCCAGGAGCGTGACACACTCAGCAGTCAATGTGTGAATACAGTCAAGGAGGCTTTGCTGCAGCTGTATTGGTGCACATGGCTGCCTGGACAGGCAGTGGGATGGTTTTGCTCAGAAAGCCCATGGACAGTTGGTGATCTTTTCACTTCCTGCATCTACAGGGCCAGGTTCAGTCCATGCAGAAGTTGCACCTGCAGAATATCTCTGCAAGCAGGGAGGGATTGCAGGTTCCTGAGACACCTTGGCCTGTGGTGAGTGCTCAGCACACTCTGCCCAAATCTCAGACTGTTCCGGACCCCCAGGCTTCCGGGTGCAGTGAAGTGGAGCAGTGGGTTAGAGGCCACTACATCCGCCTCCCCATCCTGGCTACTCTTGGAGGTCTGCTGAGCTCCTGATGGGTGGGCGGGCCTACACTATCCCCCGAGCCCAGCCACGCCTAGCCATTGGTGTGCAGAGGAGGAGCTGGGCGGATCTGGAGTGCCTGCAGAAGCCCCTTCCTTTGTCTGGAGGACTGAATATCACTGCAAGCAGGGAGGGATCGCAGGTTCCTGAGGCACCTCGGCCTGTGGTGAGTGCTCAACACACTCTGCCCAAATCTCAGACTTTTCTGGACCCCCCAGGCTTCAGGGTGCAGTGAAGTGGAGCAGCAGCTTAGAGACCACTACATCCACCTCCCCATCCTGGCTGCACTTGGAGGTCTGCTGCGCTTCTGACGGGTGGGCGGGCCCACACAATCGCCCGAGCCCAGCCTGTTTTGCTGCCGTGCCTTCCTTTGTCTGGAGGACTGTGGATATCTCTGCAAGCAGGGAGGGATCACAGGCTCCCGAGGCACCACGGCCTGTGGTGAGTACCCTAACCCGGCTGCGATTGAAGAGCTGTGGAGCTTCCAAGGGGCAGGTGGGCGCACAGTGTCCCTGAGGCCCAGCTTGTCTGGAACTGCGGAGTTCTGAACAAGCAAAGGAAGGCCATTGGTTCTGCAGGCCCAATGGCTTGGGGTAGCGTGGTGCCAGAGTCTCAGTAGCTACAAACATAGAAGGGGATTTTCAACAGATACTGAGGAAGCTTTCAAATAACACTTGAAACACAGAAATATAGGAAAATGACAAAACAAAAGACCAAATTACAACCTCAAACCTCCAGCCCATCTCAGGAAACCCTAGGAGGAATGTATTTAGAAGAAAATATATCCCATACACCTCATATATCAGACACAATAGCCACTGAAATTGACAAGCAACTCCAGGAAGCTTTAAAGAAATTCAAACTCGAAATAATCTCCCAGATAAAAGAAGAAATGATAAAAGAAATGAAAGCAATTCTAAATATATCTAAAGAAAACACAGATAAAAAATTGGAGGAACTAAACAAAAAGATAGAATCCCTAGACGAGCAATATAAGAAACAAACAGAATACATAATGCAGATGCACAGAGATATACAGGAAATAAAAAACTCCACTGAAAGTTGTAAAAACCGCCTTAATCAAAGTGAAGATAGAATTTCAGACCTTGAAGACAGGATTGCAGCTAGTGAACAGGAAAGGAAAGATCTTTTAAAAATAACAAGGAATCAGGAAACAACAATTTAACAACTGCAAGACGATGCAAAGAAGAATAACATAAGAATGATAGGGATTAATGAAAAAGAAGGAGACAACATAAAGGATATCAAGAGGATATTTAGAGCAGTAATAGCTGAAAATTTCCCAAGCATGAGATCAGAAACTGACATCAGGATCAGTGAAGCATATAGAACTCCAAATAGTCATAACCAAAATAAAACTACAGCCAGACATATAATAATCACCATCCCAGAAATTCAACACAAGAATAGATTATTAAAAGCTGTCAGAGAGAAAAGATAGATCACTTATAAAGGAAAACCTATCAGAATCACAGCAGACTTCTCATCACAAACAATAAAGTAAAGAAGAGCATGGAGTGAAGTATTCCAGATCCTAAAGCAAAATTATTTTCAACCTAGACTGACATATCCTGCAAAACTATCATTCAAAATAGATGGTGAAATATGATACTTCCATGACAAAGAACAACTGAAGAACTTCATGAACACCAAACCAACCCTGCAAAAAATATTGAAAGACAGTTTAGATACACAAAGGAAAAAACCACTAAGCAAAGCAAATAATTAAACAGAACAGAAAGATACAGATGCAACAGCAGAGAGAGAAGATTCCTACAATTAACCAGCATTTAACAGTAATAACCATTAATGTAAATGGTCTCAATGCACCAATCAAAAGAAACAGACTAGCAGAATGGATCAAGAAACAAAATCCAACCATATGCTGTTTACAGGAAACCCATCTAACCCAGAAGGATACTCACAGACTGAAAGTCAAAGGATGGAAAACAATTCTTCATGCAGCAGGAATCCAAAAAAAGGCAGGAGTAGCCATTCTGTTTGCAGACAACGTGAAGTTAAGCCAACAATGACCATAAAGGATAAAGAAGGTCACTACATACTCGTAAGGGGAAAACTCCAAGAGGAAGAGATAACTATCTTAAATATATACGCACCAAACTCCAGCGCACCCAGCTATATAAAACAATTATTAACGGAAATGAAAACTCAAATTATCAGTAACACAATTGTAACAGGAGACCTTAATACGCCATTGACACCAAGGGACAGATCAACCAGACAGAAAATGAGCAAAGAAATAACAGAACTGAATCATACTTGTGAACAAATGGGTTTGATAGACATATACAGAATGTTCCACCCAACAACATCAGAATACACATTCTTCTCAGCAGTACATGGATCATTTTCTAAAATAGACCATATATTAGCTCACAGAACATATTTAAACAAGTGCAAAAGAGCTGAAATCATCCCTTGCATGTTATCGGATCATAGCGCTCTGAAATTAGAAATTAATGATAAAAGATACTGCAACAATCCCACAAACACATGGAAACTGAATAACACTCTATTGAGTAATCAGTGGATCACAGAGGAAATTAAAGAAGAAATTAAACAATACCCACAAGAAAATGAAAATATATACACAACTTACCAGAATCTGTGGGATGCAATGAAAGCCATCCTCAGAGGAAAATTTATTGCACTGAGTTCCCAGATCAGGAAAACAGAACAAATACAAGTTAATAACCTGATGCAACACCTCAAACAGCTAGAAAAAGAAGACTGAGTCAAGTCAAAAGCCAAAAGAAGAGAGGAAACTATAAAAATCAGAGCAGAAATCAACACAATAGAGGCTAAGAAAGCAATCCAAAGAATCAATAAATCAAAGAGTTGGTTATTTGAACGAATAAATAAAATTGATATGCCCCTAGCTAAACTTATTTTTAAAAAAGGAAAAAAAGCTCAAATTCATGCAATAAGAAATGAAAAATGTGTAATCACTACAGACTCTACAGAAATACAGAATATCAGCAACACCTATTTTGAACACCTCTACTCTCAAAGCTTTGATAACACAGAAGACATAGACAGATTCCTAGAAACATATGAAGTACCAAAGCTAGATCATGAGGATGTAAAACTGCTGAATAACCCAATCTCTATTAAAGGAATTGAAAATGTAATTAAGTCCTTACCTACAAAAAAGAGCCCAGGCCAAGATGGATTCACTGCAGAATTCTACAAGAAATACAAAGAAGACCTAATGCTGACACTCCTCAAACTATTCAATGAAATTGAAAGGTAAGTAATCCTTCCTAAGTTATTCCTGGAAGCAAACATTACTCTAGTCCCAAAACATGAGAAAGACTCAACTAAAAAAGAGAATTATAGACCAGTCTCCCTAATGAACACAGATGCAAAAATCCTCAATAAAATATTGACAAATAGGATGCAGCAAATCATCAAGAAGATTATACACCATGACCAAGTGGGATTCATCTCAGAAATGCAGGAAGGTTCAACATACATAAATCAATAAATGTAATCCACCATATCAATAAAGCCAAAAGTAATCACATGATCACTTCTATAGATGCAGAAAAAGCCTTCAATAAGGTCCAACATTCATTCATGATAAGAACTTTATAGAAAATTGGAATACATGGCCTTTACCTCAATATAATAAAGGCCATTTATGACAAAACAACAGCCAGCATCATACTAAATGGCCAAAAATTGAAAGCCTTTACTTTAAAATCAGGCACAACACAAGGATGTCCTTTATCACCTCTCCTATTTAATATAGTACTGGAAGTACTAGTCAGAGCAATTCGACAAGAGAGAGAAATAAAATGTGTAAAGATAGGACAAGAAGAAGTTAAATTATCATTGTTTGCAGATGACATGACATTCAATATAGAAGACCCCCTAACCTCCATTGAAAGACTTCTAGATATAATAAGTAAATTCAGTAATGTAGCTGGATATAAAATCAATACTCATAAATCAATGGCATTCCTGTACAGTAATAACAAAATCACAGAGTGGGAAATAAGAGAAACCACAATGTTCACACTAGTAAGCAAAAAAATGAAATATTTAGGAATTAGACTTATGAAAGAAGTGAAAGACCTATACAGGGAAAATTATAATACGCTGAAAAAAGAAATTGAAGATGATCTCAGAAAATGGAAAGACATCACTTGCTCATGGATAAGAAGAACAAACATTGTGAAAATGGCCATTCTCCCAAAACTGTTATACAGATTCAATGCAATCCCAATAAAAATGCCATCAACATACCTTATAAATCTAGAGAAATCACTCCTAAAATTCATCTGGAACCAGAAGAGACCTAGAATCGCAAAGGCAATTCTAAGCAGCAAAACCAAGGAAGGAGACATCACAATCCCTGACTTGAAGTTATACTACAAAGCAACAGTATTAAAATCAACTTGGTGCTGGAATCAGAACAGAGCCAAAGATCAATGTAATAGATTAGAAGATACAACCACAACTACAAACACACTGAACAATCTTATCTTGGATAAAGAAGGCAAGCAGGTTCACTGGAAGAACGACAGTCTCTTAATAAATGGTGTTGAAATAAGTGGTTCTCCATTTGCTGAAAACTACAGCTAGACCCATGCCTATCACCATGTACTAAATTAAAATCTAAATGGATCAAAGATCTGAATATTAAAACAGAAACACTAAATCTATTGGAAGACAAATTGGGTAGAAATCTTGAAGACATAGGAGTAGGTAGAGAATTCACGAACAGGAATCAAATCACAAGGGAAATACTTCCCAGAATCAATAACTGGGATCACCTCTTATTAAAAAGTTTCTGCATGTCAAAAGAAATCTCCAGCACAGTGAAGAAAAAAACCCACAAACTGGGAAAAGGTCTTAGTGAACTTCTCTCAGACAAAGGACTTTTGTCTAAAACATATAAAGAATTAAAAAGTCTCAGACCCCCAAAGTTCAAAGATCCAATCCAAAAATGGGCATCTGAGATTAATATGCACTTCTCAGATGAAGAAATACAAATGGCAAATAAATACATGAAAAAATGTTCATCATCATTGGTCATTATATAAATGCAAATTAAAACCACACTGAGATTCCATCCCTTTCTCGAAAGAATGGCCAGGATCAAGAAAAACAACAACAACAAATGCTGGAGAGGCTGTGGGGAAAAAAGAAACTCTCCTGCACTGTTGGTGGGAGTGTAGACTGGTACAATCTTTGTGGAGGTCAGTCTGGAGATTTCTCAAAAAACTGGAATTGGAAGTCGCATTTGTTCCAGCTATTCCACTTCTAGCCATAATTCTGGAAGAACTGAAAGCATCATACCACAGTGATATTTGTGCACCTATGTTTATAGCAGCCCGATCTTGGAAAAAAAACCCTTGTCCATCAACTGAGAAATGGATAAAAAGTTGTGGTATTTCTATAAGGAACAGAAGGATCACATTGAGATATTTATCAATAAATGGGCGCAGCTTGAGACTATACTCATAAGTGAAATAAATCAATCTCACATGTGTGAATACCGAATAGTTTCCCTAATGTAAGTAATGATTCAAATATATAAAAGTATGTGGTAATCATGATTCCCATTATGTGGCCTTGAAGCCTTATAAAGTTTTCACTTATTAGTTGGAATGGCTTTCTTCTGGGCTGCTTGATATTATTGCCTGTTATGAAATGAACAGCTATTTTGAAGAAAATAAGGCATCATAATAGCTAGTGCTGATTTACTATCATCTTGTTTTGAAGCCCCACCAAACGATGGCTCTTCTGTCTCCATTGGTTTTATCATGATGTATCTTGATGGATTTTATTATATGTGATAGTATAAACAAAAATTGTTATAGGCAAATGTTAGTATAGAAATCATTGTTCGTTTTCTGTTAGCTGGCTCTAAATACCCTACAATGCTTTCATCCACTTGAATGGTTTTACACTGACTTATTATGTTTGAAGCTATAGTATATGAACTTATATTCAAATATTTCAAGGAAAAAGACACTGTGGTAACTACTATTAAGTCGGGTTATTTGGTGGTGAAGCACTAGGTTGCTGAAACTGTCATGCTTTGACCTGTATTGTTATGTTGTTATGTCCTCTTTTATTTCAATCTCTCCCTTATTCATTAAAAAATTGTTTAGTTATTTTTTAAGATTTTTTTAATTAAGGGGAAAAATAAAAAAAATTAGCAGGATATATTATAGTAACTTTTTGATTTCCTATTAACTTGATTTGAAGTCCTGTAATACTCCCACTATCTTGTTTTGACTGACTAGACTCTGTTCCATTCTGTATGATAGCATCAAGTTTGAGGGTATAGACAACTACTTTGAAGGCAATAAGATTCACTATGATGCCCATTCTGGTTTGACTATTATCTTCTTTGGAATTCCTGTAATGTTTATAAGGTTTAGGTTTTACTGGTCTTGTTCTCTATTGTTTTGTTCAACTCTATAATACCTAATGAGATAGACAATGGTTTTTAAGTAAGCAAGAGGCATTATAGTCCATTGTTGATAACCTTGTACTCTGTTTTTACATCATGTCATATGTGTATCCTTGGTTTTGACTGGCAGCGGTGTTTTGCCATATTTGACTTTATTCTCTTCCAAAAAAAAGTAATAAGAACTAAAGAGCAATAAAGCACAAAATGTGTAAATTTAGTTGTAAAAAAGAGAGGAAAAAAGTGCTCTAAAGGATACAACTGCAGGTGTGTTTAGGGGTGTTAAATAGATGACCATATTAGTGTTTTCGGTTGGATCATTGAACACAACTGTTTGTAGTGTCACTTTTTGAATGTCCACTTTGTATGCTTTGATACTGTGACTTGAGCAACTATCTCTAAGATGATAATGTGTAATCTATTAACTGGTGATTTCTTACTGTTCTTTTTTTTTTTTTTTTGGTAGTTCTGTATTACATGTACCCTTACACTGCTTCATTTTTTCTCTCTCTCTCTCTTTTTCTTTTAAATAAAAAAAATACATGGGGGAGAAGACAAAGCCAGTGGACCAGCCAAGCCAGTACAAGAACTCCTTTAGGGACCTTCTGCACACAGCATCTCTTAAACCTAAAACCCACATGTGCACTCAAATGGAGTGGGACAAAGTCATAGATCTTGTCACCTCCCTCTGGTTGCCATCTCTCCTATGCACCCCAATTCTCACCTACAACTGTAGTTAAGAGTCATCAGTATGAGATGTCTTTCTCATATCCTACATCTTAAAAAAAACCCTGAATCCTTGGGAAAACAAATGTGTTTAATATACCATAAGGTTAGCAATAATTAATTTCAATGCAGTATAGAAACCTTTACATGTATTTACTTAGATTTGTCTCTTAAGGCAAAATTTAGATTTTTTTAACAGACATATACATAATTTTTCTGAGTTATGTATTTATGAGAATTAAAGGACATCTATAGAAATCTCATAAATTTAGGAAACAGCATTAATGATCATATATATATATATATATATATATATATATACATACATACATATATTTAGACTTATTGCTCAATACAATGTGTCTCATTTATGTAGTAACAACATACTTATTTAATAAATTCTGGTAGATGTACACCAAGCTTTAAGTACTAGGACCTACTTTAAGGAGATGTTGAAATATTTTATTGTTTTGTTTAACCTTTAGATTTACACTGTGTGACAGACAGCACCTGTTATTTTTGTATGCACTAAACATATGTAGCCTTAACACTATATCTGAGATTCTCCTGATCTCAACATGTTTGTATGTATGTGTGTGTGTGTGTGTGTGTGTGTGTGTGTGTATGATAGCTAATAGTCATAATACTGATTTCTTTGAGTTCATAGAACAGAGAGGTTTGTGCTAATATTGTCCAGACAATTAAATGCAGACATCTTGTATTCTGAGGAACAATTTAAAGATGACAATATGTAAAGTATTAACCATTGTTACCTTCTAATTATCATGTTTTGAAATTTTGTTATGAAATTTCTCTTTACAATTAAAAAAAAGAAAGAAACACAAATTGAAAGGAGGCCTGCAATATCATGTTTTGAAATTTGTTTTGAAATTTTTCCCATTAAAATTTAAAAAAGAAAGAAACACAAATTGAAAGGAGGCCCCCAAAACTCATAATTGCATTTATAGGGAACATTCCAGCTTCAGGTACAAACGTATTCCAGGTTACAGTTTCTTTTCCACAAAAGTAAAAAAACAGAAACTAGTGTCTTAAAGATAAAATAAGGCTTTAAACTGGACCTTTTCTTGCCTTTTACCTAGAAAATGGGCCACCAACTGTCACCTGTAAGTTGAGCCCCTGCTATCTACAGAGTCACAAACTCCACAGATTTCCATCCCCCAGAACACAGAAGCCTCCAGCCCTAGACCATAATGTGCCTGATTCTCTGAGTGCCTGCACTCTGTTCTGATTGTGTGCATCAATGATTCTCCCTACTAAATTTACCTGAGGCTCTCACAGGGACATATAGCAATTCTCCTCCATGACAAGCCAGGAACCTCTACACCAGCCACAGGATGAGTGGAGGTCCCCATCTCCTCTTTGTGGAGACTCCTCAGACCCTGTCAGGTGACCAAAGCATCCTGACTAGGCTTTGGGCAAGGAAAGAACATTTGTCAGACACAAATGCAAATGACACATGTTACTACCCACTAGAAACCTTAAGCATCAGTGCTGTGAAAGAAAATAAAATGAAATCAGGAAAGCTAAGACTTTGTGAGGTAAGTAAGGAAATGGCTGCAGGAGAATATGCAAACCCGCTTGAGGGTAAACTGCAGAATGTTCCTAGATTTAGAGAAAAACTGAAGCTCTTCAACTCTTCCTCCAACATCTATCTCCCAGGAAGATCCTTGTTAACTAACAGTCAGATGCATGTGTGACTCAGGTGTCTGCCTAGGAAGGGAGCTGCCTCTGAAAATAACTCTGGGAATCCCCTACAACAGACTTCACAGCATCTGCCTTATGGGACTACCTTGAAAGAATGGTTCCCCATGTACCATTTCTTTTGACTTCTATTTTTGCAGTAAATGCTGAATAATTATTAAAATTCTTTTTCCTCTGCTGTAAGAAGTGCAGTGTCTCACTGAAGGGAAGCACGTGCAGGTGATGTGAGTTAGATACCACTGTTGGCCCCTAAGGAATTCACACATAAGAAATACTTTTTGTTTGTGTGTGTAATGGTTTGAATTGTAATTGTATCTCAGAGATCCTTGTGGTAAAGTCTTGTTGATCAGCTTGCAGCACTACTGGGATGGGTGAACCTTTAGGAAATGAAACCTAGAGAGAGGAAGTTAGGTCATTTTTGTGTTCTCTGGAAGGCAATGGGGGACTATCAGGACCCTAGACATCTGCCCCTTACTTTCTCTACTTCCTAGCCACTATAGCTTGAGCAGTTTTGCTATAGCATGATAGCCTTGGCCCAGGTCCAAAGCCACAAGGCCAAGTTACCATGAACTGAAACTCTGAAACCACAGGCCAAAATAAGCCTACGTTCCTTGAAGTGCTCATCTCAGGTACCTCATCATAGGAGTGGAGAGCTAAGATAGTGAGCCCTAACAAAGATTTAGGTTTCATTTGTTACTGCAGCTGGACCCAGCATGACCTGACCTACAGAGCAACTTTGATTCCTCATCACACTGCTGGCTCCCTAAATGAGTCAGCCCTTGTGCAGCAGCTCTGCCAGGTTCCTGAGATCAAGAAAAGGCCTATTTCTCTCACCCTTTGTTTGCCTTGGCTGCCTGCTGGTATTAATAGGACCCAGCTGTTCTTTCCATGAAGTGACCTTGCTAGGGTTGGTGGGCAGAGGGGCTCCTTAAGGGCTTGCACCCCTGGCCTCCAGGGAGAGTCTACTTCATCTGGTGAATTTTTTTTGCACAAGATTCCAGTTTATGATTGTTTCAAAGGACTTAATTCATTTTTTATATTTTGAGGTGCTGAAGCTGAAACTCAGGGTCTTGCCTATGCTAGTGCAATGTTCCTAACCTCTGAGATACAATGCCAGACCCTAAAGATCTTGGTTTATATTTCAGACCTAAAAATTATTATACCCAAAACTTTTGAAAGCCCTGCAAAAAAAAAGAAAGAAAGAAAACCATACATATTTATTTAAATGTCCACAAAACATAAACATTTACTCAGTGTCTTTACAGATAGACTTAGTGTTCATAAAATTTTCAGGAGAGCAGAAAACACGTAGCTTAGATTTTTTTCATTTTGCAAAATGTGTTCATAAAACCATCACACAAGGTAATTGCTTAGAAACCACAGTGACTCTTAAATTGAGTGAATCACTTGTAACCAAATGATTTAGGAATTGGTATGATAAATGCAGCAAAGAGCTACATTTTCTGCACTTGGTGGGTGTGTCCTATATATTTAACAAAGGATGTGGAGTACAGTGTCTAAAGGCCATGTGTGAAGCAAGCTCTTCACGCTGTTTATGGCCTTTGTGGGACATGGGCTGGTGACTTTCCTGTGTCTAATGGTGTTGCCAAGGAGCCCCAATGTCTGTGTTCTTTGTGTCTTCAGAAAAAAAGTTCTGACAGGATGGCTCTTGAAGTGCCATACCCAGACTATAGCATAGCATCACCTTGGGTCTTGTTTTAGAAACATCAGTGCTCATGTTTCACTCCAAACCTACTGAATCAGGAATCTGACAATGGGTCCAGCACTGCATTTGAACAATTCTTAAAAACATAAACACAGTGATTCCAATTCATACAAGACCTCCTCCAGTTGTTCCACCACTGCTTATCCATTAAGGGCAACAATGCACACAGGAAAAGACTTCATTTCCCAGCATCCTCTGCTGCAAGGTGTGGTCATGGAAGTGAATTTTGACAAATGAGATGGAAGTGGAAGTGAGATTCCAAGAAAACCTCCTGGAAAGGAAGAGATGGCTCTTTGGAATTCTTCTCAAGATGCAGGGCTGGATTGTTCACTCACCATGATGTCCTCACCAGAGCTGAACGGATGCCAGCCCTATATCCCGAACCTGTAGCATTGTGTACTAAATGAACTCTGTTTCCTCAGAAGTATCCAGCTGTAGATATTTCACTGTGGTAATGAGAGATAGAGGAAGTGAGTCAGGACAGGTGAGGTGACAACTCAACTGACAGGTCCACAGGGTCCAGTATGCAGGGCACAGGATGTGTTTCTCAGACAAGGCAGGTTTTAAAATAAGCTTTATAGAAGTATCATTTATATGTCATAAATAGTAATCCTTCTACATGGACTATCCTGCTATTTCTGACTAAAGAACTTTTCAATTACTGTAAAAATTTTCCCTTCATAGTTTGCAGGTGTAGGCAACTCTACTCTCTGCCTGCATAGATTAAATTTACCTTTTCTATAATCTCATATAAAGGGATTGCAGAATGTATACAGTGTTTTCTGTCATTCACATAATGGTTTTTAGAAGAATCCATGAGTCAAATTTTATTTTATTAATATATTACACTTTGTTCATCCATTTCCTAGCCCAAGGATGTTTGGACTATGTCTGATTTTTTGTGACAATATTTAAAGCTGCTATGAATATTGACATATAAATGTGTTGATAGAGAATGTTTTCATTTCTTTAAGGTAAGTGTCTAGGAGAGGTTTGCTGGATTGCACTGTAAGTGTAGGTTTGATTTGATAGGAAACCACAGAAATGCTTTCCAAGTTTACTGTTTCAAGTTTCCAGTGACCATCTATGTGAATTCTTGTCGCTTCACTTCTTTACCAAAAATATTGTTGTTTGTTAGATGTCTATTCTTGTGACAAAATACCTGGGATATTCAAATTAAAAAGCAGGTGATTTGGGCTCATGGTTTTACTCTATGTTCACTTGACTCTTGCTTTGGGCCTGTGGTAGCACAGCACATCATGGTAGGAATACTGTGGAAAAAACCTGTTCATGTCATAGCCATTGGGAAGCAAAGGGAGAAAGAAAAAGAGGAAATGACAGGGCCTATTCTCCTTCAAGGGCATGTCTCAGTGATCAAACTTCCTCCTACTGGGCTCAACCTCCTAAAGGGTCTACCACCTTCTAGTAGTAGCATGGGCTGAAGACCACACGGTTCTAACATGGAGGGAATACAGTTCATGAACCATGGTACCCACTGTACATGCTCAGTTGTAAATCACTGAGCTTTAATTTACATTTTGCTGAAGACTAATAATAGTAAGCAGCTTTCACTGGCCAGGAATTGTTGGTTCTTCATATCCGTAATTGGAAAGTGAAGTCACCAGGAAGCAAGGTCCAGGGCCCCTGTCTTCAGTCTTCTTTAGCAGAGGTTTTCAGTGCATGAAGGAGAAATACCCGTTCAGTTTAGAGTCAGGACTCTGCTTCTCACACAGTTGTAGGGCAGGTAGAGGAGGAGATCAGTGGGCTCCACAGACTCCAGCTCAGAATGAGGTATTTAGCCAAGCAAGTGGAAAATGATTTGCGGGTTGTTGGTAATGATTCCAGCTTAGGGTCTGGGAGATTATGGTCTCTTGCAAGGAAGGAGTCCCAGCACCCTTGTCGTGGGCTGCTGCTGTGACTCAGAAAAACCCAGAATAGCTGCAAGGAAGAGCGATCATTGTGTGTGGCTTATCTCAACCTCACTGTGGCTTTGCTTCATTGCCAGGTGCCATAAATTCATGGTTCAAATATGGTTCCCAACTGTCCTCCAGGAGGGGGGTGGCACTAGCTTACTCATAGATCAGGAAACTGAGGGTCAGGGAAGAGCAGCAACTTCTGAAGTATTATAGCCAAAGATGCTGACACTATTATCATTAATTATAATGAATTTCATATTGTAGAAACTACTTAAAGCAGAGAACATTTTTAAAATAACATTTCTAATACTAAGCATATTTCTAAGACTGCTCAAGGATGAGACCAGGAGATACAGCCCATTCACATGGTTAGAAAGCTACAGACTTAATGAGCCTTGATACTCCAGGTGCCAGTTAAAAGATAGGAGTAACTCAGCTAGGAAGAAATGCTTCTCTTACTTCCAAGTCCCCAGAGAGTAACCACTTCAAGGATACTTCTGCCTGGTCTCATCCAATGATGGATTCTCCTTCTGTGTTGCACGATAGTAACCTCATTTCGTTGCTGTTTCTCTAAGAGTGAATTCTGCCTAGCACTTAGTGACAAAAACATGTGTAAACAACAGAGGTATTATGTTATTTCCCTTTTTTTCCTTCCTTTTGGAAACACAGATAAATGATTTGAAAATTCCAGTCATCGCTGATGATTTGGAACTGAGATTCCCATCAGCCTGCTAGCATAATAAAGCTGTCTTCTAAAATCCCTGTGGTACCATGTTTGCATTTGGTCTGGTCCTGGATTCCACATTGATATAAAATAATAATACTATTGATATACTTAGGGAAGAAATGCTATACAGCTGCTTGTAAGTACTGGACACATGCAGTACAGTTTACAGGGTATTAAAGCAGGATTCTGTTAACTGCTTGATTTGTAGTGGCTGGCCCACTGGGTTGTCTTAGGAAGTGGGAGCTTTCTTGTTCCTGCTGTGATCCCAGCTCTAAGCACCAGCAAATAGGAAGTACTCCATATCTGATGGGCGGGGGATAAAAGATGATATTCAGCTGGCAGTTTGGCAAGCATAACAAGGGACAGCTTGATTTAAACAAGTAATTTTTTAAAAAAACTGACAAACTTTGACCATTAACTCAGGCAACATAAAAATATGGTGGTGCCAAGGTTGATGAGAAAATAGGGATATTCTGGTGAGAATATAAATTAATTCAAAATGCCTGGGTAACCAGATTGGAAAAGGTCACACTCTCTTGACCCAACAAACTTACTTCTAGAAATTTACCATCAGGAAATAATTGGGTAATTATACCAAACAGGTTGTACAAATACCCAGAATTAGGGAAGAGTTTTAAAAAATCATGACCCATCCAGAACACAGTAGTCCTAAGTGTGGCTAACAGAAAATAGTTGGTCAACTGTGCATAATGTACAACTCACTCAGCTGTCTTCACAGCACCATGAAGTAACTGCCATGATTGTTCCCATTTCATAGATGAGAAACAGGTCCAGGAGAGTTAAGGAACTTTCTCAGGTCACACAGCAGAAGAGAAGAGGGGAAATAAAGAGGGCCTGGCCACTGGTTCCTAAATTTGTGCTCTTTGTCCACTGTTCACATGATGATAGTGACACCAGAATGGCAGGGTTGTGTCCCACAGCAATGAGAAATGAAACCACAGATGGAAGAGGTAGGATACAACCAAATTCACTGAAAAGATACATTATCTAGCAAGTAAAGAATATGGTGCGGAACCACAGCAGATTACAGCAAACCCCAGGGAGTCTGTTGACACCTGAGGATGTGAACCTGCTGTCTAGTACAGGTGCAGAGCAGGATACACTTAAGTGTAACAATGACTTAGCATGAGATGACCACATATGTGCTGGTGAGACCAGCATGCAAGAATGTAAACATAACAACACGTACAGAGACTGGACAATAAAGACACAATGATTCTCTCTGTTTGCTGCCTGCTGCTGCTGCTGTGCTGATGACTGCCTTCCTGCAGTCTCTGGGGAACTCACAAACAAATTTACACCTTAGCCTCCTCAACTCTGATACATACAAAGGCAAGGAAGTAAAGTGCAACCAGTAAGGTGGGGGATCTGAGTAGGATACCCATGAGGGAGTCTTTGTCTAGAAGTTGTTAATGGTTTTAGAAAAGAGCTATCCTATGGAAGACTACCTACTTTTCAGAGTCCAATATATGTACTGTTGCGGGGAATCACTCAGACTGCTTCACAGTTCATGGATGTCTAAAGACAACTGAGGACATGACTCTGCTTGTCTGCACAGGCACACAGTGAGCTACAGTTTTGTAACCATGACTTAGCACAGGTAAACTCCCATGCACTGATTAGAGCACTACACAAGAATGTAAATATGAGATAACAACCTATGTAAGAATTATTCAACATAAGCAGGGGTTCTCTGCTCTGCTCCATTCTGCCTACACTGTTGTTGATGTCTTGAACATGTACATTCTCTAATCTTGGGACCTCACCCATGAAAATCTTCCTTGGGCCCTCAAAGCAGGCCAACAAATGTCCACACAGAACCCATGCAAATCCCATGTACCCTTCAGGAATGGCCTGCCTGATGATGCTCTGGAAATGTCCCAAACATCGGAAGGACAGTCAAGAGATGCTTTTGTAAGGTCCCTGGAGGGTCACAACTTAGCAGGCTCCATTTTGGACTTCCTGACTCCATTTTGGGCTGCTGTCCTTAATGCCTGGTAGAATCCTAACTCCTATTTCACTGATTCCTGTTAAAATGATGTAAATCTAAATCAATCACCCTGGAACCATGTCTACAATAAATTGTTAACAGGAAAAAGGAGGCTAAAAACATATGAACAATAGTTACCTCTCTACATAGAAAAATGGCAAACATTTCTACATTTTTAATTGTTTGTTTGATTTTTTGAAGTGTGTAAATATTGTCAAAATTACCAAAAGATTAATTTAGGTAGAAAAAGGAAAACACAAACTAGAGGATAGGGAAAGTATTCAATGATGAAACTTTCAAAGCCTGCATGTGAGGTGACCTGATTTGGGCCTCTGCTGCCTCTCACTGCAGGACAAGCCGTTGTCCTCTTCTTTTCCTTAGGGAAACACATGAGCCTTTTCTTCATCCTTGATGGCCACAGATGTCAGAGTGAAGAAGCACTTGCAAAACACTTTTCTCTGGCCACCTCTGACTCATGAACACCATGGAAATGCTGTTTCTCACCTCCAGTCTCTACAGCTGCTAACATAAGTGATCGTTTTTCAGGGACAAAACTAACTGTGGAAAAGCAATAGGATCTGTTCAAGGTCATTTCTGCAGTATGAGAGTCAGCATGCAGTCCCTGTTCCTGGTGTGTGACAGCCACCTCCTCGCCATCTGAAGGCAGAGAATCATTCTGCTATAGTGCATTGCTTGGGAAAAAATTCTATCAAATCATAGCAAGATTCTTAGGCTTGGGCCTCTTGATTCATGTTCCAAATGCAAGAGTCTGACCAGTGAATATGGCCAGTGATGTTTTCCCAGCAATCTAGGCACTCCTATCACATGAACACCACCAAAGGGGCAAGGGATTAGCAAGGGATTCAGCAATGTCTTAATTATATGTAACTGCCCGCATGCTTTAAATTTTATTCCATCTCCTTTCTGTTTTAAAAACTATAATTATTGACACATACTAAGGAGACTCATTATATTTTTGTATTTGCATATATTGTGCATCGATCAAGTTCGTCCACCCCTCTCCTACCTTCTCCCTCTCCCTTTATCTTCCTCCCCGGTCTGTGCAGTCCCTCTTCTACTTTTTTTTAAGTTTCCACATATGAGAGAAAACATACAATATCTTTCTGTGTCTGAATTATTTTGTTTAACATATATCCTCCACTTCCATGCATTTTTCTGCATATGACAGGTTTCATTCTTCTTTATGGTTGAGTAGAATGTATGTGTGCATGTGTTCATGTGTGCATGCCATGCTTGCTTTGCGAATTCACCTGCTGACATGTATCTAGAGTGATTGCTTGCCTAGATTATTGTGAATAGTGCCTCTCTGGCTCCTTTCTAGCTCATTATCCATTTTGTATAACAAAGCATTCCCAAACTCAGTGCCTTATTGGAAAATTTTATAATTATTGCTCAATTTTCTGGTTTGACTAGGCTCAATTGGGTAGTTCTTGCTTAGAGTAGCCTCTCATATAACTTCAGTCAGCATGCAGCTAAAACTGCACTTCCCTGGTGAGTCATTTGGGCTGGTCATCCACCATAGTACATTCCCATGGCCTAAATTCCAGGAATAAGGAAAGGAGGGCTGGAATGTATCTTGAGGATAGAGCACTTGTCTAGCATGCAGGAAGTCCAGAGTCCCATGCCCAGCACTGTGGGAAAAAAGAGATTGCATAACAGCTTATCAGAGATTTTTAAGACCATAGGGTGAATGAAAACTGGATAGAGGAGAATTATTTGCTATAATAAGGCAAAATAAATAATAAGCTTAGTGCCTACAGTCAGGAAAACTGATGAAACCTCATTTTAATGCAGAGCCTTGGAAGTAGTGAAATTCTGTGTGACACAAATCTATAATTGTGTGCTACTGCTGGTTTTCTTTCTGTCAACAAAAGTGCACCATTCTTGTGTCAGGCATTGAATTGGGTACTGATAATCAGTGATAAGCAATTGTCTTAGTTACTTTTCACTGGTTGTTGAGACAAAATATCTGATGCCCAACATGAAAGAAGGAAAGATTTATTTCTTACTTGTTGGAGGCTTCAGTCCATATTCAGTTGGCTCTAAGACAAAATGCCATGGCTGAGGGGCAGCAGTTGATGGCAGCTACAAACAGCAAGCATTTGACAGCAAAAGAGAAAGTTATGCCTTCTTTCCTCAGGTACACTGAATGCTGGCTCCACCCTGGGCAGATGTAGCACTCATACCACCAATCTGAGTGCTAGACAACAACCAATCAGAAAACATAGATATGGTCTCATCCATGATTGCATGAGGCTTGGGGGACATTGAGATTAACCATGACAAAGAGCCTGCTATCATACTCTCACCATAAAGCCTACAGTCTATTGAGGTGGAGGGATATTTATCAAATCACTATGCACATATCAGCTGAGCATTCCTAATCTGAATCCTGAAGTCTGAAATTCTTCAAAGTCTAGAACTTCTGAGTACCGATACAGTGCCACAGTGAAAAATTCCACAAGAAATTTTGTTTCAAACACAAAGTATTTTTTCATTAAGTTTATTGGTACATTTTAGTTGTAAATAATGACCATGTAAACAATGGGAAATTTGTATCATACATTAAAAACTTGCATGTGTTATTTTCCATTCCCCTACCTTTGCTTCAATCCCCTTCTCTTCCTTATTTATGAAAGCTTTGTTTCCTTCTTTTCTCATTTTTTCTTTTCTCTTCCTTCCTTTCTCCCTCCTACAACCCTAATTCCTTATTCCATTAGAAAATGTTCACAATATCTATATTAGTTTAGTCCTTATCTACATTTTCAGTTTCCTACACCAGAGAAACAACACAATACACATGTCAAACACAAACTCCTTAAAAGTATTGTATAAAATTATCTTCTGGTTATGAGTATAAAGCATATGTGAACTATAAATAAATTTCATGTTTAAACTTGTGTCCCATCCTCAAGATAACATATTATGTCTATGCAAATTCTCCAACAAATAAAAAATTCAGAAATTCCGAACACTCCTGGTCACAATCATGTTGTATAAGAGACACTGAATATGTAGATGTTTAATTAACAACCTCAAGGCAGAAGTACAAGGAGTGATCAAAATATACAGCTAATACTTAAATTTTTTAGCTGTACTACAGTAATGATATGTGGCAATTAATCCTCCTTTAAAAGCACCCATTTACACAAATAAATTAAATAAAATACACATCCTCACTTCAAAAACACTTCTGCATTTGTTCTTGTAATTTCTTAAGCAGTTTTGGAAGTTCTCTTTTGTGAATGTCCTTACAAATTGAGATTAAAAATATAGTGAATGCTGCTGCTGAGTGCCATCCAACAGAAAGGAAGCTTCATAAATATATTATGGTGTGTCCTCATCCACCTGATTAACCAGATCTGGACCCCTATGACTCTTCCCAAAATCAAAATAACCATGAAAGATAAATACTTTGAATTGATTCAAGACATTGTGGCAGCCACAACAGCACAACTAGTGATACTCATAAGAGGACTTCCAGAACTGTTTCAAAGAAAATGGCAAAAGGATTGAATAAGTGCATTCAAATGAAGGAGGAACTGGGTGTGGTGGTGCATACCTGTAAACTCAGCACTTGGGAGGCTGAGGCAAGAAAATCTGAGTTTGAGGCTAGCTTGGGCAACACAGTGAGTTCAAGGCCAGCCTGAACTCCATAGCAAAATCCTGTCTCAAAAAAAAAAAAAAAAAAAAAAAAAAAACAAGGAAGAACACATAGCTGATTATTTTAACACAATTTTGAGTCTGTGTGTAGATTACTGACTCACTGAAGATGGAAGACTTTCCCTGTGTATGATGGGCAACAAATAGGCCTGCATCCTGGATGCAGTAAAAAGGGAAAGGAGAAAGTCTGGCTTCTGCCTCTTCAGAAGAGTTCGAGTCCTTGCCATCACCTTAGGTGTCATTTTCAGACTCCTAGCACAGATTCTTCTGCTTCCTGCCAGAGACTCTCTTGGGACTCTGCAGTGAGCTCCAGGCCTCAGACTTGTGAGTGGATCTTTTGCATCTCCAATGAGCACCTGGCCCTTTTGAGTTCTCCACCTGACTCTGCAGATCGCAATCCTAAGCCTCCTTTGTAAAGCCTTTATGTACCCTTTATATAAGGGTACATTTGTGTACATAAAGGATACTTGTGTAAGTATCAAGTATCCTTTATGTACACAAATTATGTACATAACAACTACGTACACAAATTAAATCTGATTCTCTAGTGAACCCTGACACAAACTGCCTCTAGCTACCTGAGCAGCCTCCCACGAACAATTTCATGCCTCACTCATGTGAAAAATCCAAAGCGGAATTGCAGAGGTGCTGTGCTAAGTATGGGTTACTTAACAGAGGTGTTGGAGCAAGGCCTATTGGGTTAAAATTATGTCCACTGTTTTGTAATTGGAAAAAGTATTTAATGGTGTGTAGGCTCACACAGCTATGAAAATGAAGATAATTCCTAACTCAACTCTTGTAAGAATTAACATACATAAAGCACCTCAAAGAGGCCTGATACTGATAAGTGCAAAATATTTTTGTTCGTATGTTATATTAACATGTAAATATACTTTTAAGATAGGAAGACATCAGACGATGGATACCAAAAGCTCCCATTTCTCTGTAATAAAAGAAGGGCAACAACGCAAATAACAACAATGGTATCTGAGCACTTGCTATATGCTAGGAACCCTGGGAAGAGCTCTCCACTCTCCTCCTGACAGCTGTGTCCTGGATGGGAACATGACAGGAGCACAAGCTCACACTTCCCAGCACCTGCCCTGCCCCAGAGCATCTGCCTTCAGTGCCTGTCCTCAGAGCCCTTACACTGATGATTTAGGATAGGAATTGTTTAGGAGAACTCACAGAAGTGGACAGGCCTTAATGTGCTGTCCTCTAGTTGGTGTCTCTGAGTGGCTGGTGGCTGAGCCTAGGGACACCTGTCCTGGGCTTCCTCTTGTTTCTAGTCTCTTGGGGGTTGGGGCTCGTGGGCTCTGCCCTATGCTGCCCTTGACTTTATGTGGTTCCCGATGAATGTCCTGAAGCATCTTGGCACAATGAACCATCCTTTCACTCATTCCCATGTGGTTTTCTCATGCAGGGTCTTAAGGCTGGTGTGTCAAGGCCTCAGAAAGCAGCACAGCATATTCACTGGTCACTCTCATGAGCCAAGTGCCTGTGAAGGTCAACTGTCTCCAGACAAATGTTCCTGGTGAGCAGAACCTTCAAAGTTCTGTTTAGACCTGTTGCCAAGGTAGTTGTATCATATGCTGGGGTCCATAGCTGGGCTGCCCCCTCTGATGCCCCCTTTCTTTTTATTGTGGAACAAATTTGTGTTCCTTAGAAACAGCAAGTGGAAAACTAGAAAATGGAGTATTGTTTTACACTTTTTGTCACTTTGAAATTTTTCATACAACAAACATGTAGATGCTTTAGAAGTGGCAGGCTGAGTGCCAAGTGCACATTTCCATCCGAAAAGTTCTTTTCATGAGAATTAGGCTTCACTTAGAAATCTGTCAAATCTTAGGAAGATTTCTTTCCTGTGCTTGTTAGTTTCATTTCAATTTGATTAGGGAGTATGGAAATGTTCACAGAATACCCATAATAACTTTCCTTGAAGGATGTGAATGTTTCATGTTATAACCTCCTCACATCCAGGGGATGAGGATTCCTAGCAAGTCTTACTCTCATGGGCCTATGAGTGATTATTCATCGTTAGATGTTTAACTCAGCCACACACTTTAGTGCTTCATACTCTGACATCCTGTAGAGGGGAGAGAAGGTGGTGATTGCAAGGGGATACTTTGCAAGGCCAAGGACATCATTACCCCATGCTGAGGAAGGACACATGCACATCACTCCTGGGGAACTTGTCTCATAGCCATTGCTATCACTTCCTCTCTTCCCATCCCAAATAGACCATAGGCTTTGTGTCTGTGCTAGGTAGTTTGCCTTTCCTAGAGGTGATGGCCCTGAGGCTGATCAGGCAAAATATTCTTTGGTTGGTCTCCTTCAAGCAGGGTCTCCATGTTGAGCTCCCAGTGTGCTGCCACCAAATGCCATTGGGGGCTGAATGAAACCAATTGTGACTTGTTGGTGCACCCCTCACCCATCTGCTGATGGTCATTTCTTCTGTTTCTGGGTCAACCCTTGAAAGCGAGCTGCCACAGCCATTCTTATACATGGGATTGTGAGGATGCAGACTTTCATTTCAAAGAAAAACTACTTAAATGTGAAATTATTGGATCACCTTGCTGGTTTATGGCTAACTTAGTAATTCTTAAAGTATCTTTAGAAGCAGTTGTTTAAAGTAGAGTTAGGTGGTTGCTTTTTGTTTTGTTTTGCTTTATTATGGTATACTGTGCTATGCTATGTTACATTACATTCATTATGTTATATGTTGGTGAGAATTTTGAAACTGTATTTTCTGTGGTTTCTGATTTGATTTTGTATATTCAACCTGAGAAAATATAAGAATATCACAAAACTCTGAGTAAGATTTTTTTTTGGAGAAAATTTAAAAAGGAAAACAGAGTCAGCAATGTTGGTACACACCTGTCATTTCAGTACTCAGAGGTTGAGGCAGGGGAATTGTTGTAAGTTGGAGGTCATCCAATGCTACAGGGGCAGATCAAGGCCAGCCTCAACTGCATAGCAGAACCTTATCTCAAAAAAAGAATGTAAGAAAGAAAGACAGAAATAAAAGTAGAGAAAAAGAAAAAAAGATTAAAAGTGCAAAATGAAATATCACCTGTGAATTCAGAATAAAAACATATGTGTTTTTCTTGCAAGTGTAATTTAATTAGCACACCTAGCATAAATTTTCCCATCATGTAGACATTGATGTGCTGCCAGGTTTGCATTGTTTCAATTTTTTTGAATGTTTTACAGAGATGACTGCAGATATGCTACTGAATATACCTCCTTAGGATTTGGGTAGCTCAGTATGAAGAGAATTTGATCATTGCTTTTTTTCCTCTCCTAAATTTATATTTAGAATCACAAGTTGTTCAAAGGATTGCTATTTTTTGAAATAATAATAAGGACCATATAAAAGATACTCTTTTTAAGACTATGGAAAGATAAAAATAATTCTAGAATAACAGTGGTTAATGTACATTTTACCATGATTTCTAGGGTTTCTAAATGATCAATAATTTCATACATTTGTAATTTGTTTTACAGATTTTAAGACATGGTCTCACCAGTTTTCTGAGTTTCCCATGCTAGGCTTAAACCCTTCATCATCCTTCTTCACCCTCTCAGAGGGCTGGGATTACAGGTGTACATTATCCTGAGTCAGCAATTGGCAGTAATTTTGTATATTCATGGAATAAAATATTTGACTTTGATCTTTAGACTATTTGTAGAAAGAACTCATCTAGTTAAGCTATCTACCACCTTCCCAATCTTCAGTTTCTTTCACAATGTGTAGAACTGAAAATCCCATTAACAATATTGGTAGAGTCACTGCTTTTTAATTGTAACTGTGGTCAGCATACACTTCAGATGATCACTTCAAATGCCTTCTGCTGGGGGACTGAGGCTTGGTATCCCAGAAGCATTTACTCTTCTTTTCTGATCACTCATGGAAATTGATGATTGGTGTCAAATCCCAAGAAAGATGTGAAGGTTAAAGCTACTTGGGACACACTGCCCTCCAGAAGGCCAGGCCAGGGTAAAACATTTTTGCCTTCCCTCTGCTTTCCAAGGTTTTGTTTTGGTTATGGTTTGGGTTTTCCATTCAGTTTTGAGAGACTGAATGCAGAGCTTTTGCATTTAGCTCCATTACATTCCACTTTTAAAAGTCTTCCTTTTTTCAGGAGCTTCTCAATAAATTGCCAAGTTAGTGAGTTTATTATTGAATTTAAGATGTTCCTGCCTCAGCCTTCAGGAGGGGTAGGATTACAAGCCACACCACCAGGCATGGTTTCATTATGATGTTATTAAAAATTCACTGGCTGAGCAAGGAATGGTGAAAATACCTGCAATGTCAGCATTCAGGCCGCTGAGGCAGCAGGATTCCTGGGAGTTCCAGACAAGCCTGCAAGCCTTCTGATTTCAGCTCAAGGCAGAGTGACAGAGGAAGAACCTGATCAGAAAAAGAAAAGGAAAATATAGGAAAGGACAGGAATGGAATGAAGAAACAAATTAAAATTCCTGGTGACTCTATGAGTTGGTTTGTCTCTGGACTAATCATTTTAATCTGTGATCCTATTCTTTCAGTATAAGACCCTTTTGACTGCTGTCACTTTATAATATACTTGGAAACGAGGTATTTTGGTGCTTCTACATTTAATGTTCATTACATGGCTAGAGGATGACTCTCTGTACTTCCTTGTGAATTTTCATATTGTTTTTTCGATTTCTAGGAAAATGTCAGTGGTATTTTGACTGGCACGCTTTATAAGGGCTGGTTGATATGTTTAGCATGTACATTAACAACATGTATTCTTCCCATCCACCATCATGGTATGTGCTTTCTTCTGTTAGTGCTATTGCACTGCTTGCATCAATTTCTACAAATTTTAAAGAACATGTGAGTTTGGTAAATTTTTCCTAAGCATTAATTCTTTTTGATGAATTATGAGATGAATTGAAGTCTTTGTATTTGAGGCTGCAGTTTGTTTGAAGCACATAGAAATGAATTTTTAGGACATGTGGATCTTGTACCCTGCACCTTATGTGATTTTTGAATTTGTTCTAAAAGGTGTTCAGTGGAATATAAGTTTCTTATATGAAAGTTTGTGTCCTCAGGAAACAGAGACAATGCTTAATTCTTTCTTTCTGGTTTGGAAGCCTTTCATTTCTTATTCTTGAGTTAACTCTAGGGCTAGGATTTGGAGTACTGTGTGGAAAGGTGTTGCAGGGCTTATCTGGTTCCTGACCTGAAAAGAAAATCTTGCAGTTCATCAGCCTCTGAGCACGATGTCAGGGATGGGCTTCTTATGTATGATTTTTGCTGTGCTGAGGTCAATTCTTCCTATACATGTTGTGTGAGTAGTTCTTACCATGACAAAATGTTGAACTTCAGAATTTCTCAAAGCTATTTTTCTGAATCTATTGAAGGGTTAGCTCTGTCTCATTTTGTGAGAGTGACAAGTGACACTGAATGGTTTTTATAATGGAACGGTTCTTGCATCACTGAGATTGAGCTGAGTGTTGATCATGGTGCTTAACTTTTGCATGTGCTTGCAAATTTAGCTGACAAGCATTTAGCTGACTAATCTTGCTTATGTGCATTTGGAATATTGGTCAGTAGGGTGTTTTCAATTTTTTAAATTGTATTTTTCAATACATTAATGTCTGGCTTCATTCTCAGGGTGACTTTGTCATCTAAAAGAAGTTGGTGTTGGTTCTTTCCTTTCAATTTCTAGGAGGAATCTAAAAATGATAACTACTTATTCTTTATTATACACTTGAAAAAAATTCACTGGGTCATTTATCTTATCCTGGGTTATGTTGTTGCTATTACTGAGTTTTGACTGCTGACCCATTGCCTATATTCATTTTTGCTCTGTTCATCAGTGTGTTTGTTCCTGATGGGTGTGAGTCATGTGACACCAAAGAAGACCACATTCACATTAAGGGCCACATCTCATTTTACTTAGAGATGTAGCCATTTACTTTTGTATCTTCCAACTAACTCTACAGTATATATTTTTGTCAGTAACTCCTTTCAGTTACTTAGACTTTTAATGCACACTGCTTTTGTTTAGCGGTTACTTCTGAAGGAAACTGGAGCTGGTTAGGTGCCCATCTCTTATTTCAGGCTTCATACACTAATCTGCCTGCATTGTCCCCACTTCCTGACCTGCTCCCTGTAAACACCTGTACTGCTCCACAGCTGTGGTGCATCCACATGTGGAGTTGAGATCTGCACCTGGATGGAAGACATTCCATCAGTATTGGCTGTGTAACAGACTGCCCTTTTCATATAGTGCTTTCCTGAGTGAGACAGGGGGCCTCAGGCATACAGGGAGGAGCTCTGGCAGCAGGGCCATTGTAGCCCTCTTTTGTCCAGCATGCAGTGTGTGCAGGTTTGCTGAGGAGCTGACGTGTGGATCAGGAGGCCTGGACCTTGGGCTTTCTTGCCCCTGGTGCCACGGTGTCCTCTACTACTGCCTGGCTCATTTTCCCTGACATAAGATCTCCATAGAGATCTCCATAGAGACTTCCTCTTCCAGGCTCCAACTCAATGTGCAGACTTTAGGTGTGAAATCTGTGACTATGACATTCAACATGTATATATTCAACCTAGAAAATGTACTGCTAAGTTTTCATTATAAAAATGAGATTGACAGACACCTGTATTCTCTTCTTACTCAGTTAAGTTGTGACAAGTTAGAAACCATGAACTGAAGTTAGAAAAGTTAGAAACCAAAGCTGCTGAGTGAGTTATAAACTTACAGGAACTGAAAATGCTGAAAGAAGGCCTGTGTTGGCCATGTCCCATGTCTTACTTGAGATGAGAGAGAGCTTATCACTTGGCCCTCTCCCCACCCAGAAGTGAAGAGACACAGGCCCACACAGCAGGCAAGGACAGGAGAGAGGAGCTGGTGAATGGCAGACCACTCATCCTAGTGGCCCTGATAGGTATACTGTGATCCTCTCTCTCACAGCTGAGCCCTGGCCCTCTTCCTACCCAGCCTTGTACTCTGTGCTGCCTCCCCGCCCTGCCCCACACCTTGGGAAGATGTGGCCTCTCTCTTTGGTTTAAGTAAGTAGTCTCAGGTGACATTTTTTTTCAACTAAGGGAAAACCCCATTTCCACCCTTATATGGACCTTCCTCCCCTTTTCCCACCCTCCTTCTGTCTTCTGAGCCTGCTAATGACAAGCCCCTGGAGGACTCTTCTACTGGAGAACTATTTGTATGTCATTAATATATACTCTCTTATGATAAATGACATATTTAGAAAAAAGAAAATCTGGATATACTTATCTATTTCACCAGGTTTGTGTTAGTTCCCTGCACCACTTCCCCACCCAAAGATGACATTGTATAATGAAGGACTTTGAGAGTAAAACCAAGAAGAACATTCACATTTCAGGTCCTCTGTAGCTCCATTCATTAAGTGATGGCAAGTCTCCCCATATCTGCCTCACTCTGCCTCTGTCATTCTGTTTGTCTCTGTCACTCTGTTTGTCTCTGTATGCACATTGATGTCAGAGGTATTTCATTGTAAAAACTGAGACCTTCCACACACACATCCATCTTGCATCAATGGTTATTTCATGATCAGATTCCTTGGCCTCTTTCCCTGTGGGCCCAGAGAGACTGAGCTCAGAATCCCCACAATTTTCCCTGGTTCCTGTGGCCCACACTGGTGCCCTGCACCCTCTACCTGCAGGTAAGGGAGGGTCCCAGTGCCTTCCTGTTCTAACAATGCTGTGAACAACAGTCTTGAAAAGAAAGTTAAAAATTTACACAGATTTTTCTTTCTTTCTTTTTTTTGTTGTTGTTGTGCAGCTCTTTGTGTGGGAGAAACCTCTATGCTTAGCTCAGCAAGGTCCAGGGACCCTGTGTAGAGGTCTGATGGGAGATGAGGGATAGGGCTACACTTCTCCACCCCATTTTCCCCACTGCTGTTCCCCACCTGTCTTAAAACCTGCAGTCAAATGGGGACACAGCACATCTCTGTGACATGTCCCTGAATGTATCTTCAGTGAGTTATTGTGCATTTTGTACACTTTTTGGCCATATGAGCTGATTCCCTTATGAATTGCAAGAGTTTATCTCTTACCTCACAAAACAAATGGAAAAGCAATTCCAACCTCAAAGATGAATGTATTTCAGTTTTACTTATAAACTGGGATCTATGTGGAATTGTTCTCTTTATCAAAGAGAAATATCAGTTAGTCTCTTCCATTAATACTTGTCCAAACAGAGCTGTGATGCACTGATGTGAAAACCTAGAGTACTAAATCACAGAGGCAGAAAGATCAGTGGTGGCTGGGGCTGGCAGGGAAGAGAGGGAAATGTGTCCAAATGGGAATGAAGCTGTGGGAAATGTTCTGGAACCGGGCAGAAATGAAGATTGTACACATTGAGAATGTGTACATGCCACTGCACTGAGGATGCTAATTAAAACAAATGACATCCTATCATCTGTTTAAAATTAATTTATGCCATAATATTTAAAAGGAGTATAGAAATAAGGGCAAGAAAATGGAAAAAAATAGTGGAGGAGATGGAAAATTCAGGTTTTCAACAGGAGCTGGCCTCAGTGGAGTGAGAAGCTGCCACCTGCTGTGGAACCCCTGTTAGTCATACCTCTAAGCTGACAGAGATGGCTTCCTGGTGCTGGCCCTTCCCGTGGTTCCAGAGCTGGTGAAGGCACTGGACATGGATCGGGTGCAGACTCTGCAGCTGGTCCTTGAGCATGGTGTGCAGCTGACCTTTCAACAGCAAGAGGGGTAAAGAACATCAATTTCCCAAGTTCCTTGCAGAGCAAACAAACATCCCAGTGCCTGTCAGAGACAGCTCTGTGCATAAATCCACTATCAGGAATTCTTCCCACACTGTATCCACCCTCTGCTTGCTGTGTGTCTCAAAGCTGCAGGGTAGTCCCTTAGTCTTGTTCTCCTCACACACCCTCAAGCCTGTACCCAGTCCTCCTCACCCTTGTTTCTACCACAGCACACTCACAGTGCTCCAGCTCAGAAAGGTGAAGTGGCATTGGAGAGTCCAAGTGGGTTTTCAGCTGTTGCTTGGAGCTAAGAAGGAGGGCTGTGGTTCTGGAGGAGACAGGTGTGGGGAGCTGAGTGTGAGGTCTGGTCCTCCCTCCCAAACTGCTCACCCAAGGCAACCTGCTGAGCTCCACACCTGCCTGCTGCTCCAGCAGTGGAGAGCCGAGTTCACTCTATCTCCACCACCAGTGAAGCAGTGCTGGCCCAGACAGCCCTGAGAGACTGACAGATGACTCCATGGGAGAGTCTGTGGACACTGGGGTGACCATCTCTCCCTTCTTCAGGGAAGCTGTGCACACATCTGTCTAGTGCTCCCCAGTGGCATGTTGCCTTCATGGGGGATGGAAACATGTCTGCTGTGGTACAGAAGTTGTGTTCCATAAATATGTGAGAAGTGAGGGGACAGGGGGATGTTTCCTGTTCCACCTTTCCTCAGTTGTTATATTTTGTAGTGACTTGCAACACAGTACTCTGTGCTTCCACTGGGCTCCTCTTCCACTGTTGTGCATTCATGTCTAGGGAAGCCAAGAGAGGGTCTCATGTACCATAATGTCAGTGGTACATGATCTGCCATCCAGGGTAGTCCTCACTAGTGTGGAGGGTCAAGAGGGGAGTAGATACATCTTTTGTGGTCACTGGACCATGGTCAGTTCCTGGAAAAGTGTCTGCGCATAGTGTAGCTCTATGTATATTCATGAACTCATGGTACCAACTGGTTCCTGCCCTGATGTCTGAATGGGCCTGATGATTCTGCCAGTCCCCAGAGAATCTGGCTCTAAATAATACATCCCAAAGCCCATAGAGCAACTCTCCAATCTCCTCTACAATGAAGACAGAATGTTTACTCAGTGTAGGGATCAGAGCAGGAGAAACAAACCTTTCCCATGGAGAGGGCAACTCTATGGAGAATAAACATGGCTAATCCAGCAGGCCTTCCACAGAGCCATGGCCAGGGTCAGCAATTGCCTGGAAACCCCATTTTATCCCACAGGGACCCAATAAGCTTGGCCTTATAGGTACAGTTCACTGTTCGGAGAATTGCCCTTTTACTGGGTGCAATTCTCACTTGTCAGTGAACTAAGGCTGAAAGATATAAACACATTTCAAAGCCTCAGCTTTAGATGGTCTAGTCACACTGTGCAGCTGAGAGCAAACTCACCTTCCCTGCATCAGGGCCTATGGGGTGCAAATGTTGGCCCTTGAGGGACCTGGGAAGGAAGAGCTGTGGATGGGACAGCTGTGCAGAATGTCCTGCTCTATGAGCTCTGTGAGGCTGTGCAGCCCACGTGCCTGAATCACCCTCACTGTGCAGACCACTGCCAGGTTCTCCACTGACTGATTTCCAGTCTGTGATGAGACAGTGGGAAGCCTGTAGTTAGTGGCTCAGCCATACTACACCCCCCCATGAGTGCTGGCACCTGCAGTGATACACAAAGTTTAAATTTCATAAGGAGAAGTTAGAAATGATAACATTTCAGATCAATTTGTGAGCAAATAAGTCATTAACTCCATACATGAAGAGTATCATCCCATGTGTCCTGTGACAACCACACATTCTAGAG
Organism: Cavia porcellus; assembly: GCF_034190915.1. Taxonomy (NCBI): domain Eukaryota; kingdom Metazoa; phylum Chordata; class Mammalia; order Rodentia; family Caviidae; genus Cavia; species Cavia porcellus. The sequence goes on along the minus strand of NW_026947518.1, from coordinate 722,786 downwards.
ATGAGAAAACAGGCTTGTCCTGGGTGTGGGAGTGGGGACCTGTATGTGATGACACACAGGGTACTTCCCTGTGGTGCTGCTGAAGAATTTGGGTCCAGTTTCCTTAACCATGAAAGGCTGAGTGTCTGTGTTCACTGTCTTCGGGTACAATGTCATTTAGCCTAGTGGGGCCTCAACCTCTGACCTGAGGGGCTGGATTATTTCCCTGAGACATGGACAAAGTAGCAAGGGCCTAGGTTTTGGGTGAGTGCACCCCTGCTGATGTGATGATGGGTCAGAGCTGGGGACAGGGTAGAAGCTCAGTCACATCAGTGCCAAAGGGTTAAAGGGGCCCAGGAGTTACAGTGAACTAAAGCAGCAGAAATAAATCAAGACAGGAAGTGAAGTGACTTAGTGTCCATGTCCCTATTCTGATGCTCCCACTAATGTGTGGACAGTGACCTGACACCTGCCAGACTTAGTGGCTCAGCAGAGAGGATGTGATAGTTGAAGACTTAGACCCCAGTTTCCTTTGGGGGTAGGACCACAGGCCTGCTGTTTACTTCGACCTGGAGGGAGGTGCTGAAGGTATAATCTGACCCTGAATATCCCCTGTCCTCCTTGGGCTTCATTACAGATTCCTCTCAGCTCACACTCTCCCCCTGCTGTCATCTGTTGTTATTGCGAGGCCCCACTGTGGTACAGGTATGTGGATTGCAGCCCTGCAGGGACCTGCTCCAGGCTGATGTCTGGGGCAGCACTGTTTGTGCAGTGCCTAGTAGTGTGCAAGAATCTTCTGAGATCTCAGACAAGCAGAGAAAAGACTCACCTAAAGCCTCCCAAAGATTTGAGTATAGCACAGAGAGACCTGGCAGCTTTCTGGAAGCACAGGCTGCTCACAGGTATGCCCTTCCCTCTCTCTCTCTGCTTCTCCCTCTCTTTCTCCCTCTGTGTTTTTTTGATTCTCCATATTCTTCAGCCTAGACTTGAACTTCTGATGTTCCTGACTCAGATTCCTACAGTATGGCAATTGCAGTTGTGCACACCTATGCCCGTTTCACAGAGTGATTGTAACAAACACTGTTTACTCTAGATGACTTACAAGGGTGGGTGTGTGTACTCTTTTGGTTGGTTTAAATTAATTTGTCAATATTTATTTATTTATTTGGTACTGTGGACCAAACTCACAACTTTGCATTTTCTAGGCAGGTGCTGAAGCTGCTGAGCTAAGTCCCAGCCTAAAGCAATGTCTTGTGGTTCTCATTACCTTGAGGATGTCATCTGAAATAAGTAAACAATTTAAAGAGTGGTTTGCAATTACTAGTAGTGTTTTCCTTAACGCTCACCTTCCCAAAGAACAAATACTTAACCCTATCCCCTCCTGCATAGCAGCTAACTACTTTGGAAATGTCTCCTCCTGGGCTACCAGTAAGCTGGGAGGGCTGGACAGTTGTTCTTGACTGAATTGTCCATTGAGGCAACTTCATTATCTTTGGTTGTTTTTATGAAGTACCTTCAAGAACTGTCATACCTCAGACACATTGAATAAACCCAAATGCCCTGTACCCTGATCCATGGCACTGATGACTAACTAAAGTCCAAATCCCTGGTGAGTACACCTTTTGAGATGAGACTGAGTTTCATTCTTCTTCCCTGGCATCATTTCCTAAGCCCTGAGATGGACATTTGCCTAACTTCCATCCCACCCCTGTTCCCCACAGGTCAGTGAGGGTCTCAGCTGTCCTGAGCTGGACTGAAACATCATTCTCCAAGCAGCAGATGAGCAGTTCCCCACTTGCTGTGCTGACCACAGTCTGATGTGCATCACTCCAGGGCTGAATGACAGGGAAATAGCATCTCTTGGTGCCACTTTCACACATGGCCACCATGTAACTGGGAATGTGGCCTCTCTTATTCCCTGAGCCTGAGGGGAGTCACTTGAACTGGTACCATGGCACAGCAAGCTGAAGCACAGGATCAGTGCCAGGTAGCATGGAAAAATCCAGGCCCCTCTGTGTGGCACCATTTGGGAGCTGAGCACCATGAGGGAGGGCACAAAACAAGGGCAGGAGCAGGTTCTGTGGAAACCACAGAGGTGGGCAGCCCTTCTCTGATGTGTGGACCCCAGTGCCTGTGAGGGTATTGGGATAGCCCTCTTGCATTGAACAAGGGAGTTCCTGGCCTGATGTTGATGGGTCAAAGTGGCAGTGGACACTGGCTTTGTCTGATAGTGAATTTGCACAACACAGACTGTGTGACTGCCTGACTTTGTCTACCTAGGTCCTTCTTTGTCCAGTCCAGTCTTCTCTTGACCTTTAGGTGGAACCACAAGAGGAGACACTGCATGTGTAGCTGCCCAAAATATAGCTGGTGCAGTTAGGTGCTATCTGCCAAAAGGTATGGTGGGTGACAAAATCAAGTGGCAGCCATTGTGTAGCTCAGGGACCTTTCTTTGCCTTCTTCTTCCAACTTCCATTCTCTCTTTCCCCAGGCATCCTGCCCTCCTCCTCCTCTTATACTCCCTTCTCCTCTCAAGAGCACACATCTGGGCTTGTGCTAGCCCTGGCTGACCTGGGAGCTGCTCTGCACTCCCCCAGACACTTTTGACAAAGAGAGAATCCAGTACCCACAGGTATGGCTGATTTGCTGTCACCCAGAAAAAGTTAGAACCAAAATGTGTTGTCCTTGATTCACAACCTGGGACTGAAGCTACCAGGAATCTTATTCTTGGCTCTCATGGTGGTCAGAACTGGGGAATCAAGATCAATCTGACTGTGGAGCAACCCAGGACCTGACCTAAGCTTTGGGCCCCTGTGTGATGCATGTGTTCCTGGATATGTGGGGAGACAAATGCAGGTGCTCCTGTCTTGCAGAATTCAGGTAGATACAGTAATTTTGAAATGTCTCATATTATATGGGCAGAATTGTATCTGCTCAGGGAACAAAGGCTGGGTGCACCAGATGGTGAAGTGGGGCCCTCAGATCTGTACTACACTTTGGAATAAGGGCAAGTAAGTGTGCCCCAGCCCAAATCTATCTGCATCCAAATTCCTGCCCCCTGGGCTCATGCATTTTGGTCCTGTCCCAACAGCAATGGAAGGTATTATAAGGCATGGCAGTGTGATCAGCCTTTTAATGGCATGGCTCTGGGCCCCTCAGGAGCTGGACAGCACCTGGACAGGACACAGGGCCAAGGGTCTCTTATGTACAATGTTACACTGTCCCAGTGACCACTTTCAGATTATGGCCCCAGTCAACTCTTCTTTTGTTTTGGCCACCTAGTTGCCAGGTTTCCATTGTGGTCTCACTGTTCTTGCCCACTGTCTCCTGATTCACAGCAGAATCGATTTCCCAAGTCCAGTTGCACAGTGAGATTGTAGGCCAGTGTGCTGGTGTGAGACAAGCACCTGTGCCATCAGCAATAGGGCTGCTGTGTTGTGAAAAGCTGTGGAGTGTGAAGAGAACCCAATGTGTATTGATCCCCACCACATTGTTGCTGGGGTCATGATGTACAGAGCAAGATTCCTGCCACTCAGATGAAACTTTTTTACTATAACTTTCCTTCCCATGATCAGTTACTTGGAAGTTGTGTGCTAGATAAATATATGTTGAAGGGCCTGCTAAGCTTCTACACCCAGACTGCCTGATGGCAGCTCAGCCTTCAAAGCTGGGTGGGGGAGGCAGAGAGGGAGGTGGAGGAGAACAAGGGGCTTTGTCCTCCAAGACAGGAGCTACAGACAGGCAGGGGCACCTTCAGCTGCCACTGATACACCCACTTCTGAGCCTGTATCCTGTGGTCAGAAAGGAGACAGCAATTTTGATCATGTTGCTAGAATCAGTGATCTGAACAGAGCTACAAAGGCAGGAAGTTGGAGTCAGACTGAGGGGACCTCCAAAAGATTTGCCTGCTTTTCGTTTTCACTTTCTGTTCCATGACTTAGTCATCACCAGATATAGGTGGTGTGGATTCACTTGTCTCCAAAAGAGTAGGCTGCTTCTGGGGATCTGGGGCAGTCAGCACACAGTGAGATTGCCATGTGTCTCTGTTAAGTTGTGTATACAGCAAAGTATAAATGTGCATGTTCCTATGATAGGAAGATTGGTCCCAGAAACTCCATTAGCAAGGTCTTAACTTGAGGACAGTTGATGCTTTGTTCTTGAGCCTGCATCTGCCTGAAGGACCCCTTCCCTGATGCCTGGAGGGTGTCCTTCCTGTGTGAGATTTATCATTAGTTTCTCTTTTTTTCTCCACAAGTAAGAAGTGGATTTTCTTTCTATTTTGTTTGTTATTTAAGATATACTTTTTTATTGTTTACTAGAACTTCTTTGCAGTGTATATTGATTACACTGATGGTAGGCACATGGTTTATTTATTTTGCAGAATGCATATTAGATCCTATGTGGTGCATGATAGTGCAAACCATCAGCTAGAGAATGTTCTCAAAATTGTTTGCATTGATCACCCAGAATTGAAAAAATGTGGAAAAGTTTACAGAGAAAATCTTTCAGATACAAAAAATACTTTAAGTCAAATATATTAGAGAACACACAAATAAAAGAATAGATGAACCTAGGAAAACAAATGAAAAACAAAGGTTGCCCAACATAGTGAAATAATGGAATACATGAAAGAGATCATAACAAGCATTCAACAAGTTTGATGCTACATAAGAGATATATAAAAATATAAGAGATTTAAATTATATGCACAGACTGAACAAAAGAGAGGTTTAGAATTTCAGATCTTCAAGACAAAATTGTAGTTCATTGTCATGAAAACAATGCTATCTTAAAAGTAGCAAGAGATTATGAGATATCAATCCAACAGGTACAAAATGCATCAAAGAAGAATTTCATGACATTGATTGGGGTCAATAAGAAAGCCAGAGACAACACAAATACCATAAAAAATTCACAAAATAATGGAAGAAAACCTCCCAAGCATGAATAAAAATTTGCCATACAAATAAGTGAACATATAGAACTCCAAACAGACATAACCAAAATAAAACTACACCAAGATATATAATATTCAAGATTCCAGAATTACAGCACAAGAACACAGTATAAAATGTTGTTAGGGAGAAGTCACAAATCACTTATAATTGAAAGCACATCAACTTCTTAGTAGTCTTTTTTGTAGCTTGGTATAACTAACATCATCTTGAGCCCTGATTTTAACTGGTGCCCTATATTTAACCCAAGAGAATGGAAAATTACTCACAGTGCACATCCTATGAGAAAAGCAGAATGAGGTGCACCACCTAGAGAAAAATTACCCAGCTCAACAAAAGAAACAGGATACAGGTGTCAACCAAAAATTAATTTAAGATTCTAGCTCAGTTGTTTCCAACAGGATGTCACTTTGAGGTTCTCTGTTTAAAAGCTTTGTAAGTTTCCAGTTCAGCCACTTGTTTGGACTCTGAAATTTGTAGGTAATCTATATGAGTGGTCCTGAGTTCTATTAATCAAATTCCAAATTTATCAATTTGTATGCTTTGATTCCTTTATTTTTGTTCATGAACCTACCTCAGTCTTCTCAACACAAATATCCAAGAAAGCTGTAGTTGAAACAGAAGAACAAGTCCTGAAGTTGGACAGAAGTACAAGTCCTGAAAGGAAAGAACATCCAACCCAAATTGATGTACCCTGAAAAACTTTTAAAATTAGTGGACACATAAGATACTTCCATGACAAAGAACAACTGGAGAAACATATGACTGCAAAACTGACCGTAGAAAAAGTAATGAAAATCATACTAGAGAGAGGTAAAAATGGACACAATTCCAAGAAAAACACAGAAACAACCAGGCAAGACAAGTAATTAAACAGAGGAGAAAACAGAGAATCAACAGCAGAACAATATTACAACAAAGACAAACCAATACATATCATTGTTAATGGTCACAGCTCATTAACCAAAGAAATAGATGGGTGAAATGGATCAAGAAACAAGTTACAAAAATATGCTGTATGCAGAAAACAATGTTTAATTCAAAAAGAAATTCAGAGACTGAAATTCAAAGGACAGAAAACAATCTTCCATACAACAGAGGCTCAGAAAAAAGTATGAGTAGCTATTCTCTTTGCAGACAATATGAACTTCAAACCAAGAATGACCAAAAAGATAAAGAGCCTCACTGCAGACATGTTAATGGAAAGTTTTTAAAAGGATAAGATAACAACCCTAAATATGTGTGCATCTAATACAGTAGCACACAACAATATAAGCAATTGTTAAAAGACCTGAAAATAATTCAACAAAGAATAATACAATTGACCCAAGAGACGTCAATACCCATTATTGCAAATAGATGTACTAGACTAATAATTGGCAAAGAAATATGAAAATAGAACCGAATCTGTGAAAAAATGAATTGAAGAGATATTTACCAAGTATGTCACCCAACATATTTCAGAATAAACCTTTCAGCTGTGCAGGGGAGGTCCTCTAAAACATGCCATATAAAGTAATCCACAGAACATGCTGAAGTAAATGCAAAGAAACTGAAGTTACCCCATGCATTTTACCTGACCATAGTGCAATACAATTGGGAAATCATTGTAAAAGAAGGTACAAAAACTTCAGAAATATATGTAAATTAAATAACACTCTGCCAAACAATCAATGGCTCGCAGATGAAATAAAGGAAGAAACTTGAAAATCTCTACAACACAACAAAATTATAGATGCAAACCTTGGTTCTCATGGGATTCAATGAAAGCAGTTCAAAGAGGGAAGTTTATAGTACTCAAATCTCACTTCAGGAAATAGAAAGAGCATAAATAAAAATATACTGTTGTGCCTCACATTTCCAGAAAAAAATGGCATGATAAACCCAAAGCCAATAAAAGGGAGAAAACTATAATTATCAGAGAAGAAAGCAATGCAGTGCAGAATATAAAAACAATAAAAAGTTTTAATGAATCAAAGAGTTTGCTCATTGAAAGAATAAATAAAATTGATAAACTCTTAGCCAACCTCATCAAAAGTAGAAAAGAACCACTTAAACCATTCATTGAGGAATGAAAACAGTAAGATAACTAAGATCCTGTGAAAATTAGGACCATCAATATGTACTTCAAAAACTTATGCTTCCCTAGGTTGCATAATATAGAAATGAATCAATTCCTAAATACATATGAATTACCAAAACTGACTCAAGAAGATATAAAAATTGTATAAATGCAGTATCTGTTAATGAGACTGAAGATCTAGTTAAATTTTATCAAGTACTGGCTGGGTGGTGTATGCCTGTAACCCCAGAACTTTTGAGGCTGAGTTAGAAGGATTGTTGTGAGTTTGAAACTTACCAGGGCAAAAATGTGAGCTCAAGGCCACTCCAGTGCATAATAAGACCCTCTGCAAAACACATTAAAATGAACCAAAACAATGACAACAAAAAGGCAATTGACCAACATATAGAAATCAAGGTCTTCATGGATTTACTGCTGAATTTTACAAAAAAGTATATAGAAAATTGAAGGCCCCTACTCTTTAATGAAATTGAAAGAGAAGCAGTTCTCCCTATCTCTTTCCTGGAGGCCACCATTACACTGATACTAATACCAGAGAAAGACACAACCAGAAAAAGAAAACCATAAGCAAGTTTTCCTAATGAAAATAGATGCAAAATTCCTTAAGAAGACACTAGCAAAGTGAATGCAGCAAATCATCCAGAAGATTTTAAAACCTGATCAACTTGGATTCATCCCAGGAAGGCAGGGATGTTTCAATACATGCAAATCAACAAATTTAAATGTCATATCAACACAGGCAAAAACAAAAGTCACATGGTGATCATCTCAATAAATGCACAATAATCTTTTGATGGAATCAAGCACTGATTTGTAATAAAATCCTGCAATTTGTAACAATAGAGAGTCTTTACCTCAATCTGATAAAACAAGCAAAGACAAAAATATACCCAGCATCATACTAAATGGTGAAAAACTAAAAACTTTCATATGCAATTAAGAACAAGAAAAGGATGATTCCTATCACCACTCCTATTCAATATAGCTCTGGAAACATTAGGCAGAACAATTAGACTTAAAAGACAAATAAGAATAATCATATAACAGAAAGTAGGTAAACTTTCATTATTCACAGATGACATGATATTCTATGTAGAAGATGTCAATTACTCCACCAAAAGACTTCTACACTTAACCGAGTTCAATAATGTAGCTGAAGACAAAGTTGACAATCAAAAATCAAGAGCATTCCTGTACACAATAAATTCACTAAGAGAGAAGTTACAGAAAGCACCCCCTTTATAATAGCCTCCAACAAAGTGAAATGCTTGGAATTAACCTAACAAAGAAAGTCAAGGACTTACATATTGCAAATTACATACTTTGTAAAAGAATACTGAAGAGATTATCAGAAAATGGAAAGATATCCCTTGCCCAAACTGTGCATTGTCTTCACTGTGTTAGTGATTTCTTTTGATGTACAAATATTTTTTAATATGATGGGGTCCCAGTGGTTGATTCTTTGACGTTGATTCTTCAAAATTTGTGTTTTGTTTTTGAAGCCTCATTAGTGTTTCTGTTGTAATATTTAGATCTCGAAGATACTTTGACTTTTTTTCTGTTTCATGGTGATAGGCATGGACCCAGTTTAAGTCTTCAGTATGAGGAAAGTCATTTTCTTCAGCATTATTGAAGAGGCTATCTCTCTTGCAGTGAACATATTTGGCTCCTTTATCAAAGACAAGGTAGCAGAATGTGTTTGTAGTTGTGTCTCCATCTTCTAGTCTTTTTGATAGATTATCCGGTCTGTTTTTCTGCCAGTACTCTGGTGATTTTGTGACAGTAGATTTCTAGTATTATAGCAAGTGAAGAATTGTGATGCCTCCTGACTTGCCTTTGTTGCCTAGGAATGTCTTTGGTATTCTAGATCTTTTCTGTTTCCAAATTAATTTTAGAGAAGTTTTCTCTATATTTGTGAGCTATACTAATAGTATTTGGATGAGCATTGCATTAAATCTATATAAGAGTTTGCAACATGATTTTTTTTTGAGTTTTCTATATCCTTAAAAGTAGCCTTACTGGTTTTTGTACTCACCTGATGTATCCTAAAATGTATGATCCTAAGAGTTTCAAACTATTGAGTTTTTCTTCTCAAGGATACCAGCAATAATAGATAATTTTTTCCTATTTGTTTGAGACAGGGTTTCCCTATGCAGTTCAGGCTGACTGTGGACTCACATCTTAGTCCAGTAAATTCACACTGATAATCCTACCTCAGTGTTCCAAGTCCTGGGATTACAGGTATGCACCTAACACCTGAAAGAATTCCTGGTGTTATTTGAAGGATGAGGAAACAGTCATGAGATACTCCTGTACTCATTAATTGTCATTTCCTTAAAGGAAAAGTGTCCAAATTAACACATAATACCATTGGATGTAGGGAATCAGAAGACACATTTCTATCTCTTATGGGCTGGGGATAACAGACTACACTACTGCAAAAATGGGAGATGTCACAGCTAGGAATATGTGTCAAATTTGAGCACCAATATTATGAACTGAGGGCGTATTTATGCAAGATGGGGAAAAAGACCAATGGAAAATAATGAAAGACCTTGTGATGTTAGCCTTTCATGACTCTAGATCAATCTTTATTATAATGCTAAATGTCACAAATATTGAAATAGTCAAATATTATGTGTGTTTTAACCTAGAAAATATTAAGTCTTGGCACTGTATCCTAGCTATGTTGTAGCTTGTCATAAATCATGCCATCTTGAGCCCTACATTTAACTAGTACCTTGTATTTGACCCAGGAAAATGGAAAATAAGTCCAATGAGAAAATCAAAATGAGCTGTACCCAAAGAAAAAAATTTAACCTGCTCAACAAAAAAAGAGGATACAGGTGTCAGCCAAAAATTAACACAATATTCTAGCTACATTGTTTCCAATAGGGTGTTCTTTGTGATCCTCTCTTTTAAACACTCTTAACTTTCCAGTCCAGGATCACTTGTTCAGATTTTGAAATGGGGGAAGTTAGTCTGTATAGAAGTGGTTCTGAGTGCAGCTATTTAAATTCCAAATTTATCCTTTGGCTGCTTGGATTCCTATATTGTTGTTCACAAACTGACCTCAAGCTCCAGAAAGGTTTACTGACACAAGTAAGCACCTGGGTTAAATACAGTTTCACCTTAATGAAAGAATCATAGTGAAAAGGAGGGAAGAAAAAAGACAAACACCATGTGTTATGATACCCACCTCTTTACCCAGCATTTAAGAGGCTGAAACAGGAGAATGGCCATGTATTCAAGGACAGACTACCCTAGATAGTGAGTGCAAGGTCAGCCAGAACTAAAAAGTGGAACCATGTCTTTAAAAACAAAAATCAAAAATGAAAAACATAAAAAAAATGAGGAAGAGAGAAAGACTATCAAAAGAAAAAAAAATAATATAGCCAAATGAAAGGTGACTTAACTAAAATGGGAATTATGGAATGATGTTGTAGAGGAAAGCTGGTCTTGAAGTGTTACCCAGGAAGCAGTGAAAAATCCAGTTATGAATGGGACCTATTGTGCTACATCACAACAGTGACCTCCTTTCTCCAATACATCTGCAGTCTACTAGACAGGAGGTCCAAAAGCTCATGGAAATGTCAAACTCAGAGCCAATAAGCAGCTTGAAATCAAGGCTTTGGATCATGGCCTTTAGCAGATGTTTCATATTCAAATTGAAATAGGAGAAATATAATCCTACACTGTTTGATGGCAAATTCAGCAAGTTGGTTGGCTCACAGCATTGAAGAATGAAGTCACAAATCAAAACAAGTTCAAAAATTTTCTTGGAAAAAAAGACAGAATAGCCCTGCCTTTGCAGGAGGGGTCTTCAGTGTTTAGGCCACAGATCTATTGTCAGGGGTCATTTATACAGCAAAGTCAGAATGTGAGTACAGTGTGGGTCTCAAACTACAATCTACCTGTAAGTGTATAGGTGCTTAACTAATATTATTCAGAAGGGCAGCAAGTCACCCAGAAAAGGTATGCAGAAAGAGCCAAGGCATTTTGTGGGAACAATAGTCCAGTTGTTCTGTTCATTGAGTATGGTAATAGATCCCTACCTGGACTTCCTGGGGAAGGTGGTGGTAACTGTAGTACATTTCAAGCTATTGTTTTTCTCTTTAAGAGGCATGTAGACATGGTCACTGCATCTTACCTTCAGGTCTGGCTTTATTAAGCTGTGCCTCTAGCAGTGATTGTGGCATTTAGTTTTTTACATTGACTCCTTTGAGGTTCCATTTCCTGTCTGACTGTATATCAATTTCTGTCTACCTTGGCCTCCTGTAGTAAAATCACAAGACTATTTGAATGGATAAAGTGCTATTTATATATTTAATAAAATATTATTTAATAGGGCCCTGGGTTTTACCTCAGGAGACAGAAGTACCTGCATGGCAAGTGTCAGGTTGTGAGTTTGATCCCCAGTACCTAAAAAAAAGTGATTTAAACTGCAAGGAAAGCAAATAATTTCATTTGTGAAGATGTAGATGAACAAAATTTCAATTAAATCTGTAAATGGCAAATTAAACAGTGGTAATAGTCATATTTAGAATCTAAGGTTGTTCAGGCTGGGGATTGAGCTCAGTGGTACAAGTACCATCCAGGCAAGCACAAGGTCATAAGTTCAATCCCTGGAATTTCTACAAAATTTCAAAAAATTTCTACAATTCTCAACCATGTAGTGCTATGAGCATAATTATTGAAATTGATAGTTGTTCATTCAATGGCTCAATTTTTCTTTTGTGGTCTACAAAATATCTACAGATAACATGGTAAATACAGTGAATGTTATACTGTCCTCTATACTATGGGTATTTGCTGAGTGTTGTTTTTAGTTTTTATTTTTCCATATACTTGAAAACTGAAAATGTTTGGTGATGCTAGGTAGAGAAACAGTGATAAATATTTTTTCAATTTAATCATATATTTCAATATATCCATTAAGTACATTTTATTTGCTAAAATTATGCTAAGAAAAGTTGATAAATGATTCTTAAATTTATAGGCAGATGAGTTAATTAGAAATAAAGGCAGTCAGTCACTATATAGGGGAATGGAAATCCTGACCTACTATATTGGGCATGAGTTTAGGTTTTCTAAAATTGAAGAATGAATAATTAAGAACAATGGAGGTAAGAGCAGAATATATTTTTGCGATAAAGAAATTGAGAGGATTTTGCTCCAGAGGGGATATTTCAGCACTGGGAGGTGGGACCACGGGTCTCTTTCCTGTCTCCTATGCAACTTACCTGTGGCATGAAAAGAGTCCCAATCAGCTACTTGCACATCAGCAATGCCACCTTTAAGCACCACCCCAATGGAAAACTATATGTATGCCCCCAAATGGCATTTTTACTTTGTATTCTCTCTTTTACCACACCAAAAATCCTATCATTTGGTTCCCTGACCACTAAGGCAGATTGAGTGTCTCCTGGGAGTCCCTCCCATTTTGAGTCCCTCTTCCTTAAAACCACCTCTTTCTTCCTCCAGGACAGTTTGCTTGCCACTGCTAATCTGCATACAACCGCAGCCTTACTCACTGAACATGGGTGAGACACCATCTGGGTTTTTTTGTTTCTGTTCCTTAGCAAGCTTGTGACATAAAATCCATCCGGCCATCCCTGAACAGGGTTACTAGTTTCCACACTCCTTGGGCCACAGGGCTGGAGGTAACACTCTGATTTTTGTGTGCTGGGACCCTGCCCTGCTCTCTTTGACTATCTGCAAAGAAGAATGGCTGTTGGGACTTTGCCTGTCACACTTTCAAAATAGATTATGATCTTTTATGTTGTGTGTGACTGAGCACAGTTTCCACGTGCCTTGGAGGGAGCTACAGCTCTTAGTCCCTGAGGTGAAATTGTTCTCTCAGCTCCCTTATAATTCACTCATGGGGACCGCTTTCTGTCTTCCAGAAAACACCTCTGTGGTGCCTGGTTCGTAACCTTGGTGCTTTGGGTCTCTAAAAGGCTACAACAACCAAAAAGCTGATCTTTTATTTATGATTTTGTCAAAATGGTGACAAGTTGGCAAAAACCCTTCATCTTTAGGCCATCTTCACTTTAAAGATGTGGTTTTCTCTCACCCTGTCTCCTGTGATGGCCCAAGTACTCCTGGCTCACTTTGCTCCACCAGGATCTCTCCCTTCCCCTCACTTATGATGCGGCTTCTGTCTTTACAGCTTCTCCCCATATCTCTCATACCAAATCCTGCTGCTTTCTGTATTTACAGCTTCTCCCCATATCTCTCCTAACAAATCCCGCTGCTTTCTCAGCCAAAGCTTTCTATACTCCTGTGGCATCCTCTCCCCCTCCTTCACTCCCAAGGGTCTCCAATACTCCCCCTAGGGTCTCCAGTCCTTCCCCTAGGGTCTCTCATCCTTCCCCTAGCATTTCTCACAAGGCTCTGACTTCTCAATCCCCTGCTCTAGCCATCTGTCCCATCTGAGGGTTCTTTTCCTCTTTCCCCTGCATTGCCATTTTCTCTGCCTGCCCACCATACTCAGTCTCAGGCATTGAAGCCTTCTGGCAGGCCACATGGATGCCAGCAGCCATGTTGATTACACACATGCACCTGATGGGCTCATCTCTACTGCTGCTTTGGGAACAGACTGGACCTAAAAGATTAACTAATATTTGTGTTCCTTCTTTTTAACTTTCTGAGCTACCACAGGTTAATCATCAATTAGGTTCCTTTTCAGTTATTCTTATTTCATGAGATCTCTATTAATTGATCTATAAGAAGGTTCACTATATTATAGTTCAAGTTGGCCAAATATATTTGAGGCCATTCTAATTTTATAAGATGATTGTCAGTTCATATATATCTGTTGTCCATTTGTCCAATTGTCTGCTCTGTTAGCAGCTTTTTCTTTTTATTTGAGCTTGACAACTTTTTCCTCGGCATTTATATTTTCAGATCATGTAATAAAGGTTTATTTGGGTAACAGATTTAAAAGACATGCTTCCACCTAAGTTGCCAGCTGGTCAAAATGATGCTAAAAGTGGTTAAACAAAATCCATTGGGGTGAGGCAATATTAGACAGCACTTCAATTGATAGACAAGAATGTGGCACCTGGTAACTTTTTTAAAAATTTATTTTAATTTTAAAGAGATTAAAATAAAAGAGCACTTAACAAATGTGATTGGAGCACAACAGTTTAAGCAACACAGTATTTTAACACAATACAACCTGACATACCAGTAGCTATCTTAGTATCTCTTTCCTTGAAGTAGTTTGAGTATATCTTCATACACAATAGTATCAAACATAACAAAATATTATAAAATCATTAAAGAGCATGAAATTATTACAGATAATTCAGAACCAAATAACACAAAATGAACAATGGTTACTATATTATCTCATTGTCCATAAAATATTTGTTTATACTACCACACAAAATACAATCCAATTAGATACAACAAGATAGAACCAAGGAAAGAAAAGACTAAAAGCATGTTAGCACTTCAAAACAGGATGATGTTAAATCAGCACTAGCTATTATAATGTCTTGTTTTCTTCAAAATAGCTGTTCAAATAATCATAGATAATACAGCAACCATTGTTCATTTTGTGTTATTTAGTTCTGAATAAAATCAAACAACCCAAGATGAAACCATTCTGAGTAATGAATGGGAATATTATAAGGCTCCAAAGCAATGTAATGGGGAAGCAGGATTACCACAAACTCTTATGTACTCTTATCATTTCTCACACTAGGAACACTATATGATATTTACACATAAACAACCAGGTAACTTTAACCAGGTCAGGTTCACTGATTGGAGGTCCAAATATACCTTATAGCCCTATGGGAGAAAGCTCAAGTAAAGTTCATATTACTAAGACAATTCATTTTGCTGATCTGATGGTATATTCATGCCTTCAAATATAAAATTGTGATTTTTCATGATGACAAATATTTTCTTTCATATCTAGATGTCTTATGCCTTTTTCTTGTGTTCCAGCCTGGTGATTTAGATCAGAACAATACAAGGTCACCAGTCAAATAATAATTTTTAACACAAATTTATGTAATGTAATAGTGAGCAGTCCAAAATGTGTCACACATTTCTTCAGTGCTCAAATGTTAAAACACCCATGGTTAATAGAATATAACAGTTCAATTTATTGTTCTGTATTAAGTTTACTGCTTGTCCTGCATGGTATGGTATTAATCTTCTGGATGTTTAACAGCTACAGTTAAGAAATAATTATAAATTCCCTTTGGATTCCTTGTGCTAGGACCCACCAGATATTTTTTAGAAAAAAAAAGTTCTATGATGCAGGGGGCAACAGAACAATGAGACCAGCAGTGGGGTTGAGACTGGGGCAGCAGCCAGGTCAGAGCCAGTCCAAGCCTGTCTGTCAGCACTGGCTCAGCCCTTAGGATAGGGATGCATTTGCTTGGTGTTTTGTCTTGAGGCCTGACCCAAAACAGGAGGTATCCATCTCCCTTGCATAGTTGCAAGGTATCTGGGCTTTTGCATTGGCCATTTCTAAGACCTACTCCTGTCTCACTGCCTATATATTTCTATCTAAGTTGACTGCATGTAACAACAGGGCTGGGACTTCAAAGGAGCAAGAGGATAAATTCAGATTGCTTATAGCCTTGGAAGAGACAATCACCTCCTGCTCTGGGCCAAATCTCAAGACAAAAGCCAACAGAAATACAACCAAGTGCTAAGGACCAATAGTTCAAATAGTTCTATATCACCCTGAAGAAGTCAAGATTCATCATCCCAGTCCCCTACATGAAGAGTCCCTGCTGTTAAGCAAGCCCACTTATTATGGGACATGCTCCCCCATTTGTTCCTAATTGAATGAATTTTACCTGAGCAGTTGACCCTATTAGTTGAACACAGCTCTATCCTGCCTTATGCTCATCTTGCAAATTCCCATTCTTCCCCTCTTTTGACCCATCTAACCTCTGTTATTACTCTCTAAATACAGAGTCTTTGGCAACCCACTCAGGACCCCTTCTGTCTCTCAGACAGAAGCTTTCTTTCTCTCAATAAATATAATCTATTCTTATACTCCATCATTCCTGAACTTTATTCTTCTATTTTAGAGAACACAAGGTCATACCAGACATATAGTAGTTCAGGGGTTTCATTCCCCTCTATCGTTAACATGAGCCAAATTAACATAAAAATCTCTATGATCTGTCTGAATGCTTTTTCCTTTTCTTGCAGTTTTAATTGATCAATACAACTCACAGTGGTTGTATTCCTGGCAATGTATAAAGTTGTATACATCAGTCATTATAAGTGTAAAATAATTGGTTTGAGTGTATAATTTAGCAAGAACTATATATTGCCACAAAGTAGGTTACCTCACATAAAAGTGAAGGTTCACCTAAAATTGTTCAGAACAATTTCTACATTACTGGCTGCTTCAACAATTTTAAGACACATAAACTGTGTATTATTTTCCTTTTTCTAGAAGGCTTCTAATATGTTATTGAAAGAAGTCTGTATGCCTGTAGGACTCTGTTTATATTTTGATGCTTTTTCTGCATTGAAGTTTATATGAAGATTTATTTTTACCTTAGGATAAAACTCACTGCATTGACACTGATGGGGTGAATCAACAGTCCACTACATTCGTTTCAATTAGATATTCTTGGCATTGATCATATGAATTACTGAGGAGTAAATTAGCTACAAACATAGACAACAATCAGTATTGTTAGCATTTTCTGGTGCAATAGAGAAGCAGAATATTAGAAAAAGTAAAAGTGGCTTTTCTATTTAAGGAATGTGAGGAGGAGCCCCAAAAAATCAAGGGTTTTTTTTTTTTTTGACTGACTATGGGGTTAAGGGTATATGTGACTTTTACCTGGATGTGGAGATTGGAACGGACATTTCTCCCACTCCCTGCAGCTCCACATGTGCGGAGTTGATTGGAATTTTCTTCAGGCACCTGGGAAAGGAATGAGGAATTTGTAATCAGGGAAAAAGAGGAAGTGGCCATATGGTTAGCATCCCTGATTGGGCCTTCCACCATGTTCAACTACCACCAGGAGGTCCTGTAACTCATTCTAGGACAAACTCTTTCAAATACATCCCTCAGTTTGAATGACAAAACAAAAATAAAGAAGTTTTGCTATGTGTCTTCCTCCAAGGCTGGTGGTACATCATGCACAAGAAATATTTTGAGTCATATCCTTAATAAATTGTAGATACCATAACCAAAATTACAGATCAGTTCACTTTCAGAAAACAGAAGCAGCACTTAAATGAAGGCATAAAGGCCTTCAGTGAGAGTATCCCTGAATAGGTGAGATAAACATTACAGAACACAAACTACTACTCATTTATCTGAGTTCACTAAAGAGAAAAATTTATAATGGTGTTGCTACAGAGGAAAGAAACTCCTGATCTACTATGTCCGGTGTGAGTTTGTGCTCTCTAAAATTAAAGCATAAATTTTAGGAACAACAGAATTTAAGAATAGAATATATTTATTGGGAGAAAGAAAGCTGTCTGAGAGAGAGAAGGGGTCCTGAGTGCGTTGCCAAAGACTGTCTTCCCTAGGGACTTTTAAAGAGTAAAATCATTTGGTGAGATGAATTTAACATGGGAATACTCAGAACTCACAAGACAGATGAGCATAAGAAGTTTGTGTTGTTAATTTTGATCTCTGGTACTTATAAAAAGGAAAAAGACAAAAAAAATAGAAAGAAATATGGGAGCCAATAAGATTAATAGTTCAGGTAATTTGATTAAATTGGGATCAAATGGGGAAGGGAGTCACATAGAAAGCAGTCATTCTTATGCAGTAGTGACCCTTCACTTATTGGGTTCACAAGGTGACTCATGACTTCACCAGGATGATAGGAATTATTTAGAATATCAGGCTTTAGGATAGGGATACATTTATTTGAATGGTAATTGCTGACTTCCTCAGAGGGCTAGGGAAGTATTTTGAAGCAATCTTTACAATATGAATACATTTGCTTAAACTTTTATCCTGAAGTCTGAACCCTAGCAGGAAGTGTCTGTCTTCCCCATAGTTGCAAGGTATCTGGACTTCTGCATGGGCTCCTTGGAGGACCTAGCCCTGTCTCACTGCCAACATTATTTGACTAACTCAGCTCAGTATTGTTTGGAAAATTGAATACAAATGTCTTGTGCTCTGAATGATGATCTGGGGATGACAGTGTGCAATGTATTTACAATTGTTGTCCCTGAGTGACATGATTTGAAATTTAGTTTTACTTTTTCTTTTTATCCTTGAAATCAAATGGATTTGGAAATAAAAAGTCTGAGGTAAATCTCTTTGGTACAAGCACTCCTCTGTGAATATCAGCACTGAAGGAGACAGCCAGCTCCAGAAGTCTGCACTACAGTCTATCATTTGGAATCCACTCTTGCAGGGAGGGGTTCCTTCCCTGTTTATGCTTGACTCACAAGGAGGCAATAGAGCAAGACTCAATCATTGATGAAGAAGTGGGCTATATGAACTGTCCAACCAGGTGGACCATGGCAGGCAGTCACCAAGGTCTTTCCTGTAGCAGGGCATTATTGACCTGTTGTGAGCACAGTACTGGAGGAGAATGTTTGCTGGATCTCATTTAGTGGTTTCAATGTCATGTAGCCTGATTAGGAAAGAACCTGGGAGATCTTCGAGCCACAGAATACTGAGGTTGTGGATGGGAGCCCAGAAATAGTGTGCAAATGATATAAACCAGTTACAAGTGGTTAGAAGCAGTTCTAGTGTCTCGATCCTCAGGTATTTAGTTAGCTTCAGCTCCTGAGGTCCTCCAGCATTGGCTGTGGGTCATCAATTGTGCACGTTCCTCTTTCTGGTGGCAAGAGTGACTCTATCTTCTCTTTGACAGCAGCAGATTCCAGTATCATCTTTGAAATTCTCTGCTGCCCTGCCACCTCCACAAGCTCAGTGAGGGAAGGAGCTTGGGGATACCCTGACTCTGATGCATTTTGTAGCTGCTACAAAAGTACTGAGGAAGGTCTCTGCCCTCATTGCTGTGAGAAGCAGACCTGGAGGGTCTGATGTTTATAAATGTCTGTGATACAGGGCCTCATAGCCACAACTGCTCTCCTTAAACTTGTGGTTTTTTGTACTTAGAGAGATCTCCTAAATTTGTAGTATGTTCTTGTGTTTCCATCCTCATCACAGGTGTTAGCAAAGGTACTGAGTATTCAAAGATGTGTAGTGATGTGCCTCAGTGGAGGAAGGCTTCCCAAACACCTGGTAAACTCCTGTATATCATACAGGACAATGCAAAAGAATTTTGAAAATAATTATTTAGGTGACTCCTCTGCTCACAGACTGTTTGTGAGAACAGCCATGGATTTTTGAATTCTGAGAAAAATGAAGCAGATATGAAAATGTTATCAAGGGCAGGGTAAAGTATGCTTGCTAAGGACAAATTCCAGAATCACCTGCCTGTTAAACCCTCATTGAAAAATGCCAAAACTTATGCATTTGCATGGACACATGAACATGATATCCTTCTGGATGGAAAGGAATATGGGTGTCATCTCTGAATTAACACCTGATTTAAATGCTTGGCTGATAATACACATTGTTTATATATAGAAATTCTCTGCAGTGGACTTTACTAAGTGGTATAAAATAGAATCCCTAAATAGAAGTTGTGCTGCAAGGATATGCATAGTTAGGCATGAAGGGTTTTCTGTGTAGTGTGGATCAGAGCAGCATGGAAAGGATGTGCAAGTGATTGGCATGATACAGGGAGTCAATAGCAGGATTTACAAGTGAGAGGATATTTACTGAAAGTCAAGTAGTTCTTAGAGTAAGCATGAAGTTAAAGCTGGCTTCTTATTTCTTACTTGAGATGAATAACACCAGCTCTGTCAATAATCAGTATTCTATATACTTGTTAACACATGAATTCTGTGTTCCATAATTGAGATCTAATTTTGATTTTTTTTTGTCTTTTTCCTTTTTATCGGTACCAGGGATCGAACTCATGACTGTCTGCTTGCAAGGGAGTTGCTTATGCCGCTGAGCTAAATCTCCAGTGCTAATTTTTATTTTCTCTAATTATGTGCCAGTGTCATGAAGTAGGAATTTGAATCTTTTTTTTTTTTTTTGTACCAGGGATCAAACTCATTACTTAATGCTTACCAAGCAGGTTTTTATGCCACTGAGATACATACGCAAACATGAATGTGTTTTCTGTATATTATGGAAAGAATCAACATTCTTCCTCAGAACATGTTGATAGTTCTTGGAATGTTACTATATTGTATGGATATAATTTTTAAAGCAAACCAATGGTGCTTTATGCAGTCAATTTTCAAGTTTCATTTTTTGTGGGGTTTTGCTGTCAGGATCTTTCTCTCTATTTCAGACAGCTCTGTAAGTGAGGCTGGCCTCCAACTCAACACAGTTCTCTTGCATCAGCCTCCCAAGATATATTTCTTATTTCTGAGAGAAAGGTGATCACTTTGTGACATTGAGCTATAATTTGCAATATGTGCCTTGTTTCAATGTTTATACATTGTTTACATACAAAGTTTTCCATTATCATTTGAGTTATTATTTATGTACCATATTTGATGTTATTTATGTTTTGTTGTATGAAACTAAATTCAAATTTCAAAATGCTGCTTAAGTATATTAAGAACAAAGGACTTAGTGACCTAAATGAGATTTGAAGAGATATCATGTGTAGTTTATCAAAGTGATTCATGTGATATTTGTCTACCCCTTTGCTTTGTGGATGCTGGTCCTGCAGGTTCCCACTGTGAGCTCTGCATTAGAGACAGTGAGCAGGGACACTTGCAGTGACTCAGCACAAAAATCAGTGCTCCTATTTGGCTGTGAGTTGCAATCTAGCATCCAAATTGCTTTTTCAAAAATTTGTCTATACATAAAATTACCAAGGCATGGTATTACCCTTTGTAGAATTCAGTCTCCATTCAGCTGTGATGTTTGGTTTTGATTTGTTTAGTTTAGTTTTGTTTTATTGAGACAGGCTTTCACTATGTACATCAGCTGGATTTGAAACCTGTATGGTGCCTACAATTTCTTTGACTTCACAACACCCTTGTCTCTCAGCCTCTTGAGGGCTGGGAGTATAGATATGCACCAACTCTGCTTTTGATTCACATTTTTATGAGAGAATTTAAGATATCCCAGGCCTTGAGTCTCAACCTTCCTTTGAGAAATATATGTATGAATCTTTAGGATCATACTTTTATCACTGGACCACTCAGCAGTATCCCCTAACATCACTTGGAAAGCACATTTGTTTATGCACTGACTATGCTGAGCATCACTGGGGCATTTGTCATTTTAACCAGTTGATTCTTATATTGAATATATTACAATAGTCACTTTTATATTTCTTGTTATTTGATAAAAACTAACAAAAAATATACAATTATTGATTATCTTTTATTTAAATAATTGCACTGGTAAGGACTTACGTATAAAGCCCTAGGCTATGTGTGATTCCTTTAGTCCCAGCATCAGTAGAGGATGAGATCAGATAATCATGGCTTTGAAGCTGACTTTGGGAGGCAATTTTGCTATATGATCTAGCAGAATGTGTGGCAGTTGTCTTTATACCTGCATTTGAAGTTTAAGGAAACAGGTAAGTTTAGGTCAAGAATATAAATGTAGGATGGGATAACTGAAGCAAACTGCAAATCAAGATTCTTTGGCTCAGGAAATGTGCTTTCCATGGTAATTTGTGCAGCAGTCTTAAATATGCCTGTATTAGAGTAAAACATAGTGAAACATGAATGAGCCAAGCATTCTATGTTCTGAATGTAGAGGCATTAACAAAACTTTTTTTACTCAATGCTATTGCTGGTGTTTTTTATAGAAAATTAGATAGGGTAACAAAACAAGCAAAAAGAATTATATAAAATTTTAATACTCATGCACAAATGAAGAAGCCAAAAAACAAAACAAAACAAAAAACCCCAATCAAATTTAAAAAGGATGAAGAAATAATCTATAGGATAGGAGAAGATTGCATGTTACTCCCTGACAGCTAACATGTAAATCCCATAGAAATGTGAAATGAATACACACTTTTCAGAACAGATACAAATTGTCAAGAAATACCTGAAGTACTATTGAGCATTTATGCACAATAGAGAAATGCAAATCAGTACACCATCTCATTGCAGAGACAAATCACCACAAGATCAAAAGAACACTCATGAGACAGCAGGAGAAAAGAATCTGATTAACTTTGTTGGTGGAAATGTAAGCAAGTACTTCAACCACTACTGAAGTCAGTGTTCAAAGTATTCAAATGATTAAACATAGAGAGTCCACTAAGTGCAATGCTTCCTTTAATGGGTCTCATACTCAAAGATCTAAGGACCCACTGCAGTGATTCATGCATATTCCTGTTACTGCAGCAATAGTCACTTTGCTGTGGAGAGCAGCAGCAAGCACTGCTCCATCACCACCAAATGCCAATGATGAACAACAAATATTCATCAGTGTACTCTGTTTAGTAAATGATATGATATTTTATTATGAAATGGGCTCTAAGTTAGGTTTTCATAGTGCAATAAGCATGATATAAGCATGAGTTATGCTAATGTAACAAGGCGCTTACTATTACACTATGTTTACTAGATTTGAACTGTTTTTCTTTTGGAGGTAACATCTTGCTATGAAGTTCAGGTTGGCTTTGAGATCACTTTATAACCCACAGTGGTCTCAAACAATTCTCCTGCCCCAGCCTCTCAAGTACTTGGCTTACACACACATGCCATCAGGCCCAGTTTAGATTTGGAATGTTAAATGCATTTTCAGTGTTTTTTTTTAATTTCAACTGTTTTGGTTGTTACATTATTTCCACATTTTACCTCCAGCATCTATAACCACTGCAACCTTATTGAGGTGGCGATTTCCACATTTTACCTCCAGCATCTATAACCAGCCTCATGGCATGCTCTCCTGGGTTCAGTGCTGTCAGTGTACTGCAGTGAGACTTATGTGTAAAAATGTATATAACTCTTTGTTCTTATACTTTCCTTCAAAAAGATTTTAAAATTGCCTTATACAATCAATAACCTTGTCTACAGTTTGATGCAAATGCCCACAGTTAAACAGAGTGTAGCACACACACATGGGAAAGAGACCACATAGTTCCCATGAGAGGTTTGTCAAGGCACATGAGAAGACAACTCTCTGGAGGTATGTGTTTCTGATTATTACATTTGAGTGATTCTCAGGTTTTCTCACTGTTGTTTATGTGCAGTAGGCCAGATGACTACTTTAAGACATGGAGTTATACAATGTCCTTTTTTTTTGTACAGAGGATCAAACTCATGACTTTGAGCTTGCTAAACAGATGCTTATGCCACTGAGATCAATCCTCAGCACCCATAAAGTCTGTTTTGGAATTTAAGTATCTAAAGAAATGATTTGGTGGTGTGGCCCACTTAGTAATGTCAACTTGTGAACTGTGGCACCATGGTTTTGGGCATTGAGCATCCATTGAAGGATTGTTGCAAACACCATCAAAGGAGAAATGGAGGGGAATGTGCTGGGCTGTTGATTCTCATGGAAACCTGGTATCACAATTTTCCAGATATGAACGCAGACATCATCATCATCAGAGGAGAAGGACCTCAGGACATCATTAATACTGTGCCTGGCTACTGTTTTCTTTTGCAGATCTCTGGCCCTCAACTTGAGCTTTTTGTCTTGGCTCCAGTATGATCACTCAGCCTGATGGCACACATGCTGCACCCAAGTGCACAGACTTTGTATCTTCCAACACTGAACTTTGACTCTTCCTAGTACA